>NC_133898.1:101097846-101722846 GCF_964199755.1 Larus michahellis | reverse complement strand
AGCGTTGCTACATATGGGCATATACACAATGTTGAGAATTAAACAAATAATATTAAAACTATCAGAATCCTTAACCACATAGAACTGAATACACAAATTTTTTAATGCATGTATTCTGAACACACTAAAAAAAGGAGTTAAAGCGGGAGTATTTGTGACTCCTTCCTGTGCGGATTGTTTTCTCCTGTATAGTTATAAACTTATTATGACTGATTGTAATAATTTATTATCACTCTCTAAATTCTATGAATGGAAGAAGCATGTGTTTCCTGGATCTCATTTACCACTGTCAAGTTGAAAAGGTATGTGAAGTTATAATAGATGCATCAGAGACTCCCTATTATGTGAATAAAAACCCAGCAAATTAATATTGGTGAGATGAATTCATGAATATTTACATTCTCCTTGAAATTGATTATGAGAAAAATAGTCATTTGTGTGAAATTTATCAAAGCAGACAGGTGGAAAAAGATGATAAAATGTATTTTTATGAATATAGGAATATATTTCAATGAAACTTATATTATGATACCACTTTCTTATTCTGACTAGAAGGCCAAACTTTCATTTCAGAAAATGCTGATAAACCTGGCAGCAGTAAATGTCATGCTGAAATGCGAAGTCAATGGAAACTGCAAGCGAAATGTTGGAGCACCCAATATGCAGTTATTCTGACATACAGCAAAATAAATATGTTTTGAGTGCTGTGAAGTACAACTGAGTGTTTATCAGATGCAAAATAACACATTTATAAAGTACATAAGTGGCATCACTGTATGGAACAAATAGCTGTAAGGTGCATTTAACAAGTTTTTTAAAAGTCTGTTTATCTCAGAAAAAGCTGAAGTTGAGTATTTGATGGCAGATAAATAAAACAGAAGCTTCATGAAGTATGGCACTTATTTGCTTCCAAGAATTCAGTAAGCTAAAGAATTATGTAATGCATAAGCAGGTAATTAACATATTAAACATATGCAAAGAATATATATCCTGCTTAGGCAGGAATTCAGAGGAACTGAAATTCACTTACAGTGGTTAGATTACAGAATGAATAAAAGCTGCCTATTAAAATCAAGAACATATTAGCCTGGTGTTGACATGTCTCTCCTAGAGGCCTGACAAGCCCAAGGCTGAGTCTATACATCAGCACAATAATTGGATAGGATTTGGTCAGGATGTTACGTACTGGGCTTTCTCTTCGGAGGCTCAAACCAGCACACATCTTATCCCTTTGTCACCTATGAATTATTGTATCTTAATTCACATCGATTTTACAAACAATTCTCCTCTTCATATGATGTCTTGTGACCCCCACAAATTATATATATATAAAAATTACATTATATATAAAGTGTATATATATATATAATAATTTTTCTGCCTGTTGTACTGATATACATAATTTTTTCATGTATATGAAAAGATTATGTATATCAGTACAAAAGGACAGAAAAAAGGATTAATTTTTTCTGTAACAGGGGTTGGAAGGATCCAACTATCCACAAAAGAGGCATAAATATGCTTATCTTCTCTCCTTATAATATGTTTCCATGAAAAAAATTATATTGTCAGAGAAATAAACTGGTATAAATAGGTTGTGTTTTAATAGAAATAAGGTTGCAAGCCATCAAAGTTATTGAGTTTCCAGAATAATTTTACAGAAGTCATGGAAAAAAAAACTTCACTACTTTTAAATGTAACTTCATTGGTTTGTGAAAAGAATTATAAAATGTGATCATCTGCAATAGCAGGAAACACAGTTCATACCCAGAAGGCACTTTCAGATACTGTATTGCTACATAGGAACTTGTTTTACTTCATAGGAACTTGTTTTTATGGAATGTTTAAGAGAGCTGGTTAGTGAGTAGCCAATCAAATTGCACGTGGAATGAGAAGATACCTGCAAATTTTGACAATCAATTAGTCTCAAATTAATTTTTGGTAACCCAGCACACCTATAAATAAGTATACACACTAACTTTTCCTTGCCAGGTTTCTAGTAAACACTGTTAAAAAGATTCCTAATACAGTAGCTTATCATTTAGTGATTCATGCAATGAGCTTTGACAATATCTTGAGGTCAAATGTACTAATCAGCAACTGCAAGATGACTTAATACTACAGTCAACTTTTATGTCTAGGCATGAATGCTGATACCGGATGGATGAAGAGGTGAGGAGAATGTACAGTTGATTCTACTGTTAATGGTGATTGTTTTTCTAGTTAAAATTTTTTTAAAAATGTATTTTAAAATAAATTTTAAAATTCTGAACAATTTTATGCATTTTTTTTGTATAACTTTTTTCTGCATTACTGGTTTTCAAGGGAACATTGGTTAACGATAAACTCATGAAATGAGAAAACAGAGGCAGTGTTTCACTGCCACTTGTTTCACTTGTTTCCACTTGTTTCAAGTTCCTAACTTCATGTTGTGTGTAGGCAAAAATAAAATAGTTTCCAATAAGATTGTGAAAAATATGTTAATTCTGAAAAATAGACCCATATATGGTTTAGTGGTAACTTGGCAGTGCTAGGTTAATGGTTGGACTTGATGATCTTAGAGATCTTTTCTAACCAAAACAATCCTATGATACTATGCAATGATCAAGCTCACGGGTAGTCCAGCTTTAACTTAATCAGTGGCCTGAATTACTCAGCACAATTTTAAGTGAAGCCATAATTGACTTCAGTCTCTGGGATACTTGCAGAGCTCACAGCTACCTTTCTTTGCATTTTCAGGCCTTGACATTTCATTTTTCTCAGGGTTTTTCTTCTCATTATCTCTTCTGTCTAGGTTGTTTTTTGAACTCCCGGTTATTTCACAGACTGAATTGGCTGACAGGGGAGTCCAACCCATTATTTTTAACTAAGCTTTGTTCAAATTTGACCTTAGCTGAATTAACATCACCAGTTCAGCATATAATCTTTGAAGAGCAACATCTCATCAGGCTGCTACTACTATCTGACCCTCAGCCAAATAATGTCAATATATTTGGACTAAGTATATTCAATTTTTTTAAACAAAATTAACATGTATGCATTTGGACAGATAAGGTATATTTGTAATATGATTTTAAATGGCTGAGTTATAAAGTTCTTGAAAATTAAGGTTAATAATGAAACCATGGAAAGACACTTGAACACAGCAATAGTGCATAATGGCTTCTTGATATATAAAAGAAAACTCATACTCTCTTCTAAAGTTCCTAATGATTTTTCATTACTCTTTTGCAGTATCCCTGGACTACAGCTTCATACCCTCTGAAGTGCAATCTAATAGAGGCTTCATCCTATCACTATTTGTCATCATTTAGAAGGTGCCTCAGGAAAGGACATATTAAAACATCTTCAGTTCCTCTCACTGGTTCAAACCTTTACAGAAGCTCAATTTTACAGAAATTGTAATTCAAACAATACATATCTGCAGTATTACAGCATGCAAGTACTTAACTTCAGCAGGCAGCAAATCTGAATAACTCATATTTACCTACACAAAGGTTTCACTTCAAAGATAAAATGACAAGGAGTGTTCTTTTATTCTCTTAGTTCCCTTTCAAGGAGCTTAAAAAACCTTCCTTTTTTCCTTTAAGAAAAATAATATCTTTAAATGTAACAGCAGAAAACTGCTAACAAAAACATGTTCCCTGAAGAGATATCAGTGCGGGTAAATGAATTCTGTATCGGATAGAAAATAACTGTTTGTTAACTCTACCTGGGAAACTGCCTGGAACCACTGAGTTTTGCACTAATTGTAGGAAGCAGATCCATCAGGGAAATAGTGTCAGAAACAGTTCAGAAAGCTTCACAAGACGCTCTGAGTTCATGTACTTACATTCATATTCTAAATAATTCAGAGGAAACAGTCTTTAAAATAAAGACAAAAAAAATAATCTGTGTTGTGTAGGATCACACAAAGAAATAAATACGGTATTTTCTTCCAAACCGGTCTAGTGAGCAACAGGGAGATGAAATAGCCAATCTGTTGAATTGTGGAGTAATTTAAGTTGGTCATCTACTTCAGCCTCCTGCTCAAAGCAGGTCTATCTTCAAAGGCAGATGAAGTTGCTCAGGACTGTATCTAGTTACATTTTGAAAATCTCCAAGAATGGAGATTCCACAACCTCTCTGGAATCTCTGATACAACTTTTGACCATCACCCCCCGCCCTTCTGTTGTACACGTCAGAGAAAGGACTGCTCTGTCTTCTCCATTACTTCGCATTAGAATGGAATTAAAGCACTAAAGCCTCCCCTGCTTGACTTCCCTTCCCTGGGCTAAACAAACAAAGCCCCCGTGTTCCTCCTCCCGAGTTATGTATTCCAGCACTCTAACTGCCTTAGTGATCCTCTGCTGGATTTGCTTTACTTTATTAACATGTTTCTTGTATTGGTTCAGATATATTAGTTCAGATGTGGCCTCCCCAGGGCAATAACGGCTTCCCTCAGCCAGCTGTCAATGATCATACTAATACATCTGTATGGGGTCTGGCTGGGATGGAGTTAATTTTCTTCATAGAATCTGGCACAGTGCTGTTTTGAATTTCTGGCCAAAACTGTGTTGATTGATAACACACGAGTGCTTTAGTTATTGCTAAGTAGTGCTTGCACAGTGTCAAGGCCTTTTCTGTTTCCTGCTCTGTCTCCTAGAGTAGGCTGGGGGTGCGGAAGAAGCTAGGAGGGGACACAGTGGGGGCAGCTCACCCCAACTGACCAAAGGGATATTTCATACCATATGAATCATACTCAGCAATAAAAACTCAGGAAAAGAAGGAGGAAGGGGGGAGACATTTGTGGTCATCGCGTTTGTCTTTCCAACTAACCATTTTGTGAGCTGAGGTTCTGCTTTCCTTGAATTGGCTAAACATCTGCCTGCTGATGGGATGTAGTGAACAAATTCCTTATTTTGCTTTGCTCAAACAAAGCAAGTTTTTTCTCACTTTTGCCCTCTGACTCTCCACCCCTCCACCCCCCCCACCCCCCAAGCCGCATCCTCCTGCAGGGGAGAGAGCCAGCAGATGTGTGGGGACTTAACTACCAGCTGGGGGTCAGGCCACCACAGCAGCCTTCTGTGTGTTTAGCCTTTATCACCACAAGAGTGCAGTCCTGGCTCATCTTAATTTGTTCATAGAATCAGAGAATGGTTTAGGTTGGAAGGGACCTTAAAGATCATGTAGTCCATGCCCCCTGCCATGGGCAGGGACACCTCCCACTAGACCAGGTTGCTCAAAGCCCCATCCAGCCTGATCTTGAACACTTCCAGTTATGGGGCATCCACAGCTTCTCTGGGCAACCTGTTCCAGTGCCTCATCAAGACACCCACTCAGGACTTTTGCTGCAGCACTCTTCCTCAGCACATCAGTCCCAGCACTGATGCATGAGGTTGTTCTGCCCATGGGCCTGAACTCCCCATGAATCTTTGTTGAATTACATGAATCTCCATTGGTTCACTTCTCCAGCTCGGTTAGCTCAACGTAGCTGGCAACCCCCATATCAGCTGTTGCCCTCAATTTGTTGTCATCTGTACACTTGCTGAAGGAGCCAGATGCAGTATTGATCCCTGAGTTACTGGAACAGGTCACTCAGAGATGCTGTGGCATCTATGTCAGTGAAGATTTTCAGATCTTGACTGGATAAGTCCCTCAGTAACCTGATCTAACTTTCAAGTTAGACGTGCTTTGAGCAGGAGGCTGACACAGATGACCTCTCAAGGTCCTTCCAACCTAAATTATTGGTACAAACAGAAAATAGATGAGGAAACCTACATTTTCTCAATTTATTTAGTCACCTCAGAGCACTAATTACAGAAGGAATAATTAACTATTTACAGAAAGAAAAATCAACTCTTCCCATACTGGCAATGCTTTGATTACACCTCTGGTTGTATTCATATACAAGTGATTTAAAAGAGGTAAGACTTGGTAAATCCCTGTTTTTCTGCAAGAAAAAATGTGAGTGCTTTCTAATAGGAAGACAGAAGTAAGGCTCCATAATGATTTGAGAAATACCAGATATTTCAAATGCTAATGGAATTCCATTATATGGTAATGATCAACACCGCACAGTAAACCAAACTATATTATTTAGATGTTGCTGTCAGCAGGCTTTCATTCCTGTAATTTCTTCCTAAATTGATCCAAAAGATTAATAGATACTGGATATAACTGTGACAGGTATACCAGACGTTTTTAAGCCTCTCTGTGTGTTTTTGTTGTGAAACAGCCTTTTCAATTCAAACTTTCCTTTACAGGATGGGTTAAAATCATACCCAAAGGCACGTGTATAAATTCTTATTCCTTTCCCACTACTCAGAGATGTTAGAGTTACAGTGGTATTCATGAAGGAAGGGTACTTATAGCTCAGAGCATATCCTTTGAAATGCCTTAGAATAGCCATTCTCAATTCCTGTAACTCTTTGAATTAATTGGCTAAATTGCATGCTTTCTTATCTTTGCAGTCCTATTCCAGTGCACTAGAAACCCAGAGCAGTCCAAGCTGAAGTATAATTTCATATCTATGCACACACACACAAACACACATGAAGCCTTAGCAGAGAGTTCAGATAGATACAGGGACATAAAATCATTTCCTTGCAGTCATCTACATTTTCTGAGAGGAACCTATTTGAGAACTTTTTGAATGTGATTTATTTCATCCAAAATAGACACCTAAAAACGATGAAATGAATCGTTCACTAAAAGTACCTCTTTTCCCCTGCTTACTATGCAGCCATGTCATTTATCCATGACTATTTCAGAGAAAGATGGCTCAAGCTGAGTGAAATTAGTACCATGTCTGGCTAAGAACTTCATATTGGGAGCTGACAAGATGATTGCTATTAGGGACTGTCCATGTGCTTCCAGTTTCTGAAAACTTATCTAAAAGGTCTGGCGTTCTTTCTGGGGTGAAAGCTTCAGTGTGGGATTCACCTCATCTTACTGAAGTTGTCTGCAATATTATCGTTACCATGTCATGGAATCCCAATAGCAGCTAAAACACCTGTTGTTTTCTGAGTGAATCTGGAATACAAACAAACTCATTTCCAGTGCGCTGTGAGGCAAAAAAGATGCCATGGAGCTTCATACTCACAGTTCTCACTGTAACTTAAACACATGCTTCCTCAGAATCCAATTGAAAAACCAAAACCTTTTTAGCTCTTAATGTGAAAAAAAAAGAATTCCTATTTTATATAATATAAAAATACTGAGTGAAAGAGTACACAGTTCACGCATACACTTAAGTTAATACACTGAAGTTAACATTGACATAGACAAGTATTTGATCACCTTCTTTTTCTTCAGCATAGTACTTGAAAGATCTAAGTATCTTTCTCCAACTTAAACAAAAAAATATTTTACAGTCAAGTTGCCTGAGAATTAAATTTGCAGTAAGCAGTTCAAGTATTGTGACTTACCTCTGAATTGCCCTGGCATAATTGATTATCATGAAAATTAAGAGCAAGAGCCCAAACATTGACAGATTTATGCACATAAATTTTACTTCTCTTGGCAAGATTAAGAAAGCCATATGCACTAATATTACCATAACAACCTATATATGCGTTAATAGTCTACAAATTTGGATGTTTTGGCTTCTATTCTTCTTCACTTACACTCCCAAGAATAGAGCATATGGAAAGAAAAGCTTAGAAGTACAAGATTCAATGAAAAAACCCAACAACCCACAATCCGCCCCCCCCCAATATACACTCTCTGAACATCAAAAATACCCCTCTGTGCTATACATTTATTGCACATCGATGAATATGAGAGGGGATTGGGTTTGGTTTGTGGTCTTTAGCTGATTTTCTGTTTCCCTATGAGGTCCGAAAAGGCCCTTCTCCTGGTCAGAGGGGTCAATGGTCAGAGCTGAGCTGCTGGGATGAGAGAGGCAGCATAGAGAGAACTGGAAGTACATACTGGCCTGGCTACACCCAAACTGGAACTTGCACAGAGAATTCCTGGCAAATGCATGATGGCTGCTGCTGAGTGACAGCCCTCGGACAGAAGTCACAGTATAAATAGTATAAATGGCGATAGCAGACATAACCTGTGTGCTCACCTTACCTGCTTTTTTTCAGATCTGTTATAGCATTCCCTTCTGTTTTCCTTTTTTTTTTTTCTTTCCAAATCAACTTCAGCATCAGTATTGCACCTACTTTTCTTTGCCTTTTCAACCGAGGAGCTATTTTGGGTCTTTCCTTTATCAGCACTTTGGAAAAGGAGAGCTGGGGAGCAAGGAAGGGCTAGAAATGTCTCTCTTTATGGAAGATTAAAAAAAAAGAGAGTACCTTCTGCAACTCAACCTTATCTTTTCATATGGAACGTGTTTCCCAGCTAATGCAATGGAGAATATTGCTATCAATTAGCTTATTTATTGGACTTAGTTCTTCATTCATATTTGTATGAAATCATAGAATCATAGAATACTAGTTTGGAAGGGACCTCAAGGATCATCTGGACCAACCTTTCCTGGCAAGAGCACGGTCCAGACAAGATGGCCCAGCACCCTGTCCAGCTGAATCTTAGAAGTATCCAGTGTTGGGGAATCCACCATTTCTCGGGGGAGATTATGGCTGATTGTTCTCATTTTGAAAAATTTTGCTCTTGTATCCAATTGGAATCTCCCCAGGAGCAACTTGTACCCATTGCTCCTTGTCTTTTCCATGTAACTCCTTCTAAAAAGGGAGTCGCCATCTTCTTTGTAGCCACCCTTTAAATACTGGAACATGCTGATAAGGTCTCCCCTAAACCTCCTTTTCTCAAGGCTGAACAAACCCAATTCTCTCAGACCTTCCTCATATGGCAGCCTTCCCAGTCCTTTGGTCATGTTGGTGGCCCTTCTCTGGACCCTCTCCAGTCTGTCCACACCTTTTTTTGTATAGCAGGGACCAAAACTGAACACAGTATTCCGGGTGTGGCCTGACAAATGCTGAGTAGAGTGGAATAATGACTTCTTTGTCTCTGCTGGTGATGCCCTTGTTGATGCAACCCAACATCCTGTTGGCTTTCCTTGCCACTGCAGCACACTGTTCACTCGTATTGAGCTTGCTGTCCACCAGGACCCCCAGGTCCCTTTCCACACAGTTGTTCTGCAGCTGGGTAGATCCCAGTCTGTGCTGCACTCCTGGATTATGTTTTCCCAGGTGCAAGACCTTACACTTGCCCTTGTTGAACTTCATGAGGTTCTTGTTAGCCCACTCTTCTGGCCTATCCAGACCTTCCTGCAGGGTGGCTCTCCCTTCCGAAATGTCCACTTCTCCACTCAGTTTGCTATCATCAGAAAACTTCATCTGGGTACGCTTGATTGCATCATCCAGATCACTTATGAAGATATTAAACAGCATTGGGCCCAATATCGGTCCCTGGAGGACCTCACTCATGACAGGTTGCAAGTGTGCATACTCACTTTATAAGATTACAGTCTTATACACCAGATCCTCATTAAGAAATGGCTTGGTGTAGAATGCACCAAATGATTTATTCACATTGATGATGCTTATCCTTTATGCCTGGTCCTCCTCCTCCATCCTGTATTTGTAATATCACATTATTGCATAGTGTTCGTAATGTTGTTAAAATGCTCACTATTAAAAAAAATCAATGAACTTAAATAAAATTGATTTTCAAATATAGCCTATGGGGTATTCTGTGAGAAATTACACCTTGCCTATAGATTTTTTTCACACTGCTTGACTAGGAAAAATGTCTGGAATTTTATTTTAAATAAATGAATGTTTTAGTTAATAGATTAAATTTCAGTAACTGACATCTAAAAATACCTTTTCTACCTTTTATCTTCTGAAAACAAAGAAAGATTTCTTTCAAACAGAGAATGAAACTGAACAGCTGGGTTGAGAGTTTCATTATCCCTATTATGAGATGAAATCTTACATTTTCAACTTAGGTTTATTCTGGCAGATGTTAAATACAATATAGTGTGATAAAACCATGGAATTATTTTTTTAGGTCATGCATAATCATTGACCGACTTATAAAATATATAGGTGTGTGTATGCAACATGATAGTGCTATCAGACTAACTAAATATTGTAATTACTCTCTTTCTTCACAAAATATTCAATATCATACTTAAAAGTCTAGATAACACCTTCCAACTGTCTATTTACAAGCATCACTGCAACAAGAGGATATTTTTGCAGTGAGATTGGCTGGAGACCAGAGTAATTGGTTCTGTCTGGTGAAGTGAGGTAAATTAATAAAATTACTTTATGTTTAGACTTTGGTGAGACAACGACCCAGCCCATATATTCTAAAATGTGTAATAATTATAATTAGATGAGTAAAAGACCAAACAGTATATGCCAATGGATTTGGTATCCAGCTCTATTAAATATTCACAACAAATCATTTCTTGTATTTCTATATAACATTCTGTAAAACCATATTAACTTTCTACATGTTTTTTGCAATTACTACACTACACTGGAAAAAAAAAAGTATTGTATAAGTGTTAAGTGTATACATGATTCTGCAAAGTAACTTCATTTTATTAATGCTTTCATGAAAATGAAGTCCTAGATATTTATTTACTGAGTGAATAAAAATGTAATTAAGTGCATTGTATGAATTACTATAAAGTATGCCACTGCAGATATTGCAAGGTCTATTGACCTGTTGCAAGTAATGTCTCTCTCTCATTACTTTTTTACAGTAAATTGTTTTGTATAATGTTTTGAGTAACAAACTCAAATATATTATAGAACACAACTGGAAATAGTGATACCTGCATATGTTGGTATGCTGAGAGAAAACATTGTTTAAGAAATAACACAGAAGAAGTGTCAGTCCACCTCTGTACGAGCTCTGACTTCTCAGAGGATATTCAGAAAGTACTCAGACTGCAGGACTGGCTATGAATAATGAATGGTACTGCAGCTCCAGGAAACAAAGCGTTATATTTAGAAGGATAATTGGTATCCAATACATTGCAAAGAACTATATTTGGAAAGAAACAGCTTCCAAACCTGTTAGTGTAATATTACCAAACAACCGTCTGCTTTGTGAAACAATAGTCATGAAAATACTATTTGTAAACACTCCTGTCATTTTTACCAAAGCTAAGCAAGTTGCCAGTTTTGTGCAATTCCAGCATTCCATTTTGTCTATTCTGCTTCTATTCTGATGATAAAAACTTGCTATTAATTTCAGAAATGATAAATTTATAATGTCATATCAGACACATCAAGTTAGATGTAAGATACCAAGTAAGTCCTTATGACTTAAATTTGAAAAGATACGGGGTTATCACGGGCGTCAGAACTGATGTGCTGTATTCCATTACTTTCACATCAGATAACAGCTGCCAGAGCTGATGAAGAATGCTATGTCTCCCTTTGAGGATCTCCTCACCCAATGAGTCTTGAAAGTCCTTATTTATACTGTTAATGATACTGAAATAATCTGATACATCTATACTACTCTATAAAATCAAGTTATAGGGAAGCTGGAATCTATGTGTACTCACAGATCAGCCCACTTTTGTGAGGCCGTGACATGCAGAAGTAGCCCACATCCTGCAGGTAAGCAACTTAACAACCAGCATGTCTAGATGCAACTAGTGGTACAGAATAATAGAAAAGTCTAGGTCAGGAGAGACTTCTGGAGACCATGTAGTCCAACTGCCTATTGAAAGGAGGGCCTTAAATTAAGTTATCCAGGGCTCAGACAAGCCATGTCTTGGATATTTCCAGCAAGGGACATTTCACTACTTCTCTGGACAGGTTATTCCAATGTTGACTTGTTCTCATGGTAAAGACTCCTTTTCTTGAATCCAGACAGAATTTGTCCTGAAGCTACTTACGTCCATTGCCTCTTCTGTTACTGGGCATCCTTGTGAAAAGAGTGCATTGATGTCCTCTGCAACTACCTTTTAGGTATTGGAAAACTGTCACTTCATCTCCCTTGAGCTGTCTCTTCTCTAACATGAATGGACAAAATTCCTTCAGTCTTTCTTCATATGTCCAGTTCTCCAATCCTCGGATTATTTTGGGGCCCTCTGTGGGACACTGTCCAACTTTCCTATGTCTCTCTTCAGCTGGGAGGAACAGAATTGGACACAATATTTCATGTGTTGCCTAAAAAGTGTCAAGTAAAGCTGAGTAACCACATTCCTTGATCTGCTCACTATACACTAGACGTTGCAGCCCAGGATGCATTTTGCCTTTCTTGCTGCTGAGGTACATACCACTGGCTCAAGTTCAGCTTGCTATCCACCATGACCCCAGAATCTTCCTGTCAAAGATATACCCCTACCTGCTTTAGTGGTGAGGACCCCAGCTTGTGCTGCTTTTTGGGGTTATTCCAGTTACAGGACTTGATATTTATCCTTGTTGAACTTCGTATGATTCTTGTTGTCCCAGTTTTCTAAGCCTGTTGAAGTCTCTCTGTATGGGTGCTCTTCCTTCTGACTTATTTAATTCTCCACTCGGTTTGGTGCCATCTACAAAATTTGTGATGATGCATTCAGTCCCATCATCCATGTCATCTAGAAAGATATTGAACAGTATTGAACCCTGAGCAAACCCACTCATGAATGGGTGCCAGTTTGACTTCAAACAATTATCCACCATCCTTTGAGCTCAGTAGGTTAGCTTGTTTTCCACCATTTGTGGTCCATCTGTCCATTTCTTAACCAGCTTGTCAACACAGATGTTGTGGGAAACTGTGTTAAATGCTTTACTGAAATCAAGGTAGATAACAGCTACAGCTCTCCCCTTGCCCAGTGAGAAAACTGTTTAATCATTGAAAGCAATCAGGTTGGTTAAACCCAATTTACCTTCGGTAAATCTGTATCGGCTTTTGCCAACGCATCTGCCACATAAGAATGCAAAACTGTACTACCCAGTAGTCAGTCTGTCTACCAACAACAGTGATGCTTCCAGCAAGGTGAAAGGCTGTGGCTCTCAGACTGTGTGGACAATAAATATAATGAAAGTGTTGGAAGTGGTCTGAAGGATTCTTTCAAAACACCATATAAGCATACACACAGTATGACTTTTTGTTTTAAACTCTAAATTACAGCTTTCCACTTTCACTGTAGTGGGGAAATAATTTAGCCCTATCCTGTACCTCAATTTCTCTCATACTTCTGAGAATCGTATTGGGCTTCTACAGAAGTTTCTTGTGATATTAACACTCATTTTTGAGGCAGAAATCAAGGCTTAACTTTCCTTTCCAAATATGGCTGAACACTATGATCACAATTTTTTCTTAGTTGGATGGTTACTGCAGTTAGTATAAACTTAAAAGTTTAATCAAAGACAGCAAAGAGAGGATTCACTTAGTTATAATGTAGTTGTTAAAGTAACGTCATGCCATGTTTTGCATAGGGATTTAGTATATTCCTATATTGCTTCATGTTCACATCTTACTTGTGAATTCAGCTCTTTGTTCTGATGCATATGTCCTAAGATCTTTAATTTCATTGAAATATAATTCATTATATTCGAATAAAGGTATCTTACATAGTAATTAAGGTTCAGAGTATTGATCCTGCCGTCCCCATCCATGTGCCAGGCAACCAAATCTTGAGGTTACTTTCCGTATTTTCAAATAACAGTTGGATTCCGTGAATATCAATATCATTCATGAGTGATGGACTACTAAACTGGATGGTAATTACACATTGTGATCAAATAATCATTGAAATTCAACTAAAAGAACAAAATACAGTAATAGTGTAAAATCCATTTTGATGAATGCCTTTAGCATTACGAATACATGAAATGTCCTTTCAAAAATGTATGTAGCACCCAATTGTAGAGAAATACTGGAACACTAGGTTATTTTAGCTTTTTCATCATGGTTAGTTAACAGTTTGATTTGTCTGTTAATGTGCAGAACACCATGAAGCAGAATGGAAATAAATTTCTTTTAAACTGGTCCTTATTAAAGGATAAGCACCAAAATACAAAAGTGAAAAATGTAAAAAAATTAGAATTTTGGGGGAGTTTTATGGTTTTCCTCATTGTATTTCTATTTTCAGGTATTCTATTTTTGCAAAGATCATGCGCCTATATTATAACTCATTATAAATATGTTTGTCATGTTTATTGGCTATATTTATTCAAAGAAAGTATATGGAATTGATATAGATATGAGGAACAATCACTTGAATGACAATAAAGCTTTTACAATCAGGATCTTCTGTCTGCTGTTTAGACAAAAAGAAACAACCTCCAGTATATTTACCAGTAAAACTGAATGACAAGATAGAGCCTTCCAAGGAAATGAGAAAGGGTGTTCTAGGGCAACAAGACTACAGAAATAGCAACAGTTCCAATTGCAAGCTGCAAATGATATAGAATCCAACTGATTTTAAATGTTATATGGTGAGTTGATCTTTCCTGTTAATAAATGGAAACTTCTGACCTGCATCTAGTTGGTGTACTCATCCACTGAGCTTATTACGTCCCTTTGGTGCAGAAACTCTAGTACAGCAACGTTATCTGGCTCATAATCTTATATTTCTTTATAAAACTACTTTTGTAATCAATTGTTATTTTTACTTTGATTTAAAAAAGGTAAAAATTTAAAAAATAATAATGAAGAAAATAGAGCGGCAGAAACTTGTTTGACATATAAAGCTAATTACGTGACAAAACATATTGCATGTGTCTAGAGATGTCCTAAACAAAGACTTTTGTGTGTTCTTAAATGTCAATAATTTCCCAATTAAAAAAAAAAACCAAAAAACATTTAAATTAAAGAGAAGATTACTCGCGAAAAAGGGGGAAAAGGACCTCAGTAAAAGGGATAAAAGTTGTGTTAGGCTGTCACACCCACAGGTGTGACTAATACAATGCATTTGACAAATTGCTATTTTCCATAATGCTGTGTACACCTGATTTGTTGCCAGAGATTGTCAGAATATCACATTTCTTCTCTTCTTTGTTACTGAGGAGGAAAGTTAATTGTATTGATTCCCTGGCTCTTGTACCATTTGCAGTTGACTGTGATTCCAGTGATAGCATCCTTCAGCTACGCCACCTCTGTCTGCTGATGACTGCACGCTCTCCTATCCATTCCCTGATTCGGCTCTCTGCTCTCTATAGACCCAACTCAACGTCACTTCAGTCACCTCTGCACCTCAGGCTTTACAGGTAGTATTCACGCTCTCTTCACTTTTCCCAGACCTCTTCTCTCAAATGTTCTTTACTGTTTGTCCCGACAATTGCTCACCCTTCTACAATACACGATTCCCATTTACTTCTGTCATTTTGTCAGGGCTAGCATTTAAATTTTAACTTTCAACCAGTTTATCAAAACAGCCAAAATTTTTCAGCCAGACTTCAGCTTCTGAGATGTAGCTACAAGGCTATGATTTATCATGGAAATATGATCAGAGACTGTAGTTTATGAAATAAAGAAAATAAAGCACTATGGAAACTCCACTTTTTTGTTTGTTTTAGTTTGGGGTTTTGGGTAAAAGGCATACAGAAACTGAATGCAGTTTGACAGCCAAGGCAACATTGTGGCATTCTGATATTTTTCCAGTACTTCCAAAGCTAGCAATTCATAAAGTATGCTCTTTTTCAAAGCTATACTCACCTTGGAAAATACAAGATTCACTGTAAACAACCAACAAAATCTATATCTTTTCAACAGAGTCAAGATTTTACTTTGGCTTTCTGAAGTCTTTCTAATAAGATCCCACTTCTGTAGCTACACTCAGTTGTTGAATGCTGTTTTTCGATGGTTTTTCCCGGGTAAATGCGTATTGCAATAAAACCAGTTATCCACAACACAAAAAAAACCAACAAGGCTTCAGAGCACTACTGTGCTACTTGGTCTTTTGTGACCAAGCAACCTCCCTCTAATATTACTAGGGCTGGTGGCATTTTTGAGGGGCAGGAAGGAGGACGGAAGCACGTATTGTAGAATAGTGATAATCTTCATTATTTTCTATGGTTTATTCTTTTGGAGCATTATTTTGAGAAAAGCAGACTTTTGAATAGCTTTCAAGTGTCTCAGAGTATAAAAGGGAAAAGCTGGTAAGAACTTTCTGACTTTTACCATATTAATTTGAAAATCAGCTAAACCATATAGTATTTTAGATGTAAAGAATAAAAAATCTAAGTACAAGTTTCAATATGACAGCAGGTATTCCTCAAGAAACCTAATTAACACAGAATATTCCTTCCACTGCTTTTAGGATTGTTCTTCTGGAGGCCCCTCACGCGCATTTCACTGAGTAATCAAGTCTGGTTGGTAATGACTGGTCTTTTGATGACTTTAAATACATTAATTCTTCCATAGAAAATGAATAATTAGAAGACATTTAGTATAACTAATGATTTCTGTGGGTTTCATTAAGTGGAATAAATAATTATTTGATTCACCACATGTGCAGCTAGCAACTGCTATTATCTGATCAATACGCTTTCATAAATGACAGCAACATTATAGACATTGGCACTTTTTGCTGATATTCCTTCAGATGTCCTGAAAACCAGCTGCCTTTATAAAAGGCAACAAGATAGCTAGTGTATTCAACTTAATGCATGTCCTGATAGCCTATCTTTTGTATTAGGTATAAATCTTCCTGAAATGTAAGACTATTCGATTTTTTTTCTAATAAAGCTCCTTGTGAAATGTCAAGTCTCATTATTTCTTGAAAGTCTTGGCTGTTAATTTCTCCTTCCAAAGCAAGACAGTATTTCGTATACTAGAATGTATAGAAAAATCTGTTCTTTTTAACTTGTTAAAAAGTTCTAGCTTTGTTATAATTTTTTCAGACAATAAAAATTAGAAAATGGAGACTCAGAAATAATATTTTAACCATTTAAATAGTTTATTATGTTTATCCTGATATCTTTATAAAACAAACTATGTGATGATGTTCTTTATGCAGTAAACTTTATTTAATGGTGTTTTCTGCATGTATGCATTAAAGAAGCCCATTAAATTCACTGACTAATTTCAAATTCCAAAAAGTTGCAAGTCTAAAAGTGCTATTTGTATATGGTCCATGAAAGTGAAAGTTGAGTTCTGATGCTTCTAAAAAGCTTTACCTTTAGCTCTCCACTTTTAAAAGAGCGGATAATTCATGAGGGATTTTAGCCTTCATGTGGCTAAAATTAGGCATGTTATCTTAAATGTAAAAAAACTAAAGTCTATGATAAGGAAGTCATAATACCCAAATATGCAAATACTGCTATCAGTCTTTCAGGTCTCAGTGGTACAGGATGTTATCTGTCCCGTGCTTCTCTATCTTACATATGCTGTTTAATTCCAAGCAAAAAGGGTGGGAAAAGAAAGCTATTTCGTAAATATATCTTTCCAACATGTGTTCTTAAAAAAAAAAAAAAAGGACAACTAACTCAGAGATGTGAAATAGAAGAACAAAATATGGATAATTAACAACCAAGAATGGGATTTGTGTTACTAACTGTAAATATTTACAATGTAGATTTACATCATACAGCTGATCTAGTCTTCCTAAGGACTTTTATATCAATGATGAAAAAATAAAGCATTTCTGGGTTGTGAATCATCACTTGGTATAAATTTAAAACGTTAAGTGAAATGAGTCCTAAAAGTTTTAATTTTTTTCCATTGGCAAGATAAGATTTAAAGGTGTGTTGTGAATATATAGATTGGACTCCTGAATCTGTCTGTCCCAGGTGAAAGAGTCAAACTAGTTGCTGGAAAGTGTCTTTCTTCCCATACTTAACATAGAGCTAGAAATTGCAGGACTGGGTCAAAAGTGTTGGATGGCTAAATTTTTGGTGGAAGTTTCAGCATGAAGGATTAAACTTCTGCGTCAGTCCTCATCAAGTCACTTCTTTAATCCTTTGACTAGAGTCATGGATTGAAGAATGGAGATAATGTAATGTAAAAGTTTTGACCCAGAGTGGAAAGGAGGGAGGAAGGAATAAGCAAGTCTTTTGTTTGCGATTTATTTTTTGATTGGGCTATATATGAGCCAAAGGAAATTGGTTGTGAAATCTAAGCATGCCTTTTCCTTTTCCCACAAAGAAGAATTTCTGAAATACAAGAACTGCTTTTGCTAACAGCTGACTAATGCATGTGGCAGACTAAGATAACTAAGTAGTCAATGGCAAAGGATTAGGATGGTTTTGAAGAAGGAATTGAAAATCTCTTGGAATGAAACAAAGTATAACATAACCATAAGAATGAGAAAAAAAATTATGTACTTTGAAGACTTAAGCCTCCACTAATGGAGAATTCTAAAAGTTATAATATACAATAAGGACAAGTGTTTAAGATTTTATAAATAATACCTTCCCCAAATAATGTGCCAGTTACAGCAAGAATTTTGCCAAGATAAATAAATCCTAGCACTAACTAGGAATGCACTATCTAATTAAAGAGACCAGAAGAGAATTTTATTTTCAGGAAGACACCTTCAGTTCCTGGGTGACTCAAGTAATGTTTGTGTGTAAAGAACTAAGCTCTCAGGATGAAGTTCACAGATTTTAAACGGCCACAGAAAGCTCGCCCCCGGCTCCACCGGTCCCGCCTCCCCACAAAATCCCATCTCCTTTTATTCTTGGTAGATAAAGGGTTGTACATGAATTTATGCATATTTTTTTTGTAACATGACTGTAGATCCTAGAAAGAAACTGTTTTGGTAATGAGAATTAGGAGGAAAAAAAACACACACCAAAAGATTAGAAGCGCCGGATGAAGGTAATCCTCCTTTCACTCCGGCGAGTACTTAGAGTCTGTGTACTACAGCTGTGGTCCACAGGAACGAAACGAATACAAAATCTTGCAAACAGGAGAAACTTCAAGAAACACCCTCAGTGGAGACTGTGGGTGACCATGGGTGGCAAATTAGATATGAGTTTGCAGTGTAATATGACAGAAGAATGGTCAATACAATCCAGAAAAGGTAACAAGTTATGGAGGATGAAGACAGTTGTCATTCTGTACAGCTCATGTAGTATCACACCCAAACATGCCATTCTATTGCATGTACCTTGGCACTAGAAAAACTGTTGATACAAAGACTTGAGGAGATAATTTGTGTGGAAAGATTGAATATTTGAAGTAAAAAAGGGGAACTAGAAAGACATAGGTGGGTGAAAGAAAGAATTAGTCACTGGTAATTTCCCACATACATTCCTGAAGAATGGAAATGACTGGTGGGATTAACTATTTGTTGTGCTATTGGAGGTAGGCAACAGCTGAGCAATTTTATCTCAAAGCATACAAGAATATGTAACAAATCTGTTTAACTAAAATATACATTGATCAATGATAATACATTAATGCTTTTAGCAATCTTTAGTATACCATTGCATCCCATTTTAAGGAAGGAAAACACGGAGGAAAAGATATGTTAACCCCAGTGGGCAGCTAAGCCCCGCACAGCCACTCTCTGCGTCCCCGACAGAGGGAGAGCATCAGAAGGGCAAAAGCCAGAAAAACTCATGGGTTGAGATAAACACAGTTTAATAGGTAAAGCAAAGCTGCGCATGCAAGTAAAGCAAAGCAAGGAACTCGTTCACTACTTCCCATCGGCAGGCAGGTGTTCAGCCGTCTCCAGAAAAGCAGGAGTTCATCACATTTAACAGTTACTTGGGAAGACAAATGCCATAACTCCAAATGCCCCCCCGCTTCCTCCTTCTTCCCTACAGCTTTTATTGCTGAGCATGGGAGATCCCTTTGGTCAGTTGGGGTCAGCTGTCCTGGCTGTGTCCCCTCCCAGCTTCTTGAACACCCCCAGCCTACTCACCGGCAGGGCAGTGTGAGAAACAGAAAAGGCCTTGATGCTGTGCAAGCACTTGCAAGCACTGCTCAGCAATAACTAAAACACAGGTGTGTTATCAACGCTGTTTTGGTCAAAAATCCAAAACAATGCATCATATGAGGTGCTATGAAGAACATTACCTCCATCCCAGCCAAAACCAACACAGATAAAAAAACAATGTAAAGGTTTGTTTTGGGTGACGGAGAAGTTAATTCCATGAGAAAGAAGTTAAATGGACTTGCTTGAAAAAATAAACTTTAATTGGACTAAGAAATCCAAAGAACAGCACTTTTTAACTAAATCTCAGTTATCAAAACTGAATAATTCTCTTGGGATTATAAGCAATCTGTACTGTGCTCTGTTTCTTTGTTGGTTGATGTACAGCCTCCCTATCCATCTGTCAGAAGCATGGTTTGTTATTCTGTGCAAGTCCAGCTGACACAGCTGGCGCAGGCTGAGTTACAAGCTTGAGGAAGCAAGCTGCTGAGTCCTCTCAGGGACTACTTGCAGATGGGTTGTGAGCTGGATTCCTGCCTGGCGAGTAGAAAGAATAACCAGATAGCCAATTTCCTACCTAACCACAGTTTATCCAAAATAGGCTGGAAAGAATAACCATGCCTAGTTATGATGACAGACTAGAAGTCCAAACAGATCGTCTGCACTGCTAACTGCAACAGATTAATTTTTCATCATGTGACAGTGTCCAACAATGGTAAATTTGCCATTCAAAGTCAGTCTGTGAGGATATGAAATATTTTTCCCAGCCATGTTACCAATTTCAAGTCACAGACAGTCAGAAAATGTGTCAGGGCTGCATTCTTATACAGGAGTAGAAATGTTGTAATAAAAGAAGGCATAGAAATGTTGCAAAGTGATTATGTGAACTACAGCATTGTTTATCATCCATGAAAACATATTTTTGATTCAATTAAAAATAGCAAGGAAGACAGAATAAAACTATGGACAGGGTAAGTAAATAAGTTTATGTAGAATTTAGTGAAAGAAACGTTTCATAAAGTTGCTTCCAATTAAAAAAATTAATTGCCTATAGACAAGATAAAAGTCAGTGTGCTTTCTGTTTAAATATTTCCCCGAGAAAGTACATACAGACCTTTTTCATCAACCTATGGTTTTGTTTGTGAAAACAAATAAATTTCCATAAGCAGGTTTGATTGCTTACATTAACAGT
The DNA here is from genome assembly GCF_964199755.1 of Larus michahellis. Lineage (NCBI taxonomy): Eukaryota > Metazoa > Chordata > Aves > Charadriiformes > Laridae > Larus > Larus michahellis. Next base: position 101,701,919 of record NC_133898.1, on the reverse strand, counting down.
CATAAATGGATATTAATAACAAGTAATTAGAGAGATATTAGATGTATATTGTAAAAATGAGTTTGTGCTTATACGTTTTTATTTTTGATATGTAACTTGAATTTCTAGGGATTGTAAGAAATCTACAAACCCCTAACTCAAACTATACGTGTGATCAAGAATGTTTTAAAGCTATATTGAGCCTTATTTAGGAAAACCATCCATAGGATGCTATGTCTTTAAAAAAGTCAATCTGCAACCAAAATAACATATACTCAGGTAGACGGTGCACAGATGAACAGGTTGTCTAAGGTGTACTGACTATTTAAGAAAATACACAATGTGGGGCAGTTGATGTAACTATTTCTCAAATTGAAGTGAAATCTTTTGTGAAAAAATCAATTAACCGTGTAAAGGGATCCCGATTTAATCATGCAGATAATCATTAAAGTTGATCATAACCAGTAGCATGGGTAGACCTGCCCTAGTTTGGGTGCATAATGCTGTAGTAATCCCCAGTGAGTTGTGTAGGTGCTCTTTTCTTAAGAAACAGCTATGCCAAATTGATCACTGCTAGCCTTTATTTTATTGCTAATTACATCAGCATTGTTTTATTGTCATTAAAATGAACTGCCTTTGGGGTTGTGTTTGGCCTGACTACCTAAGTTTGAGGACTGCCTATTAAGTCTGGATGCAACAATGGATGAATAATGTGGGCAGTCTAGACTGTAATTTGTCTGCAGCTATACCATTCTATTAATTAGTTTAATTTCTTATTTTCAACTGTGGGAAGCATAACATATACAGATAGCGTGCAGTTTGCCTCAAAAATCGTCACTGTACTTAAACAATTCAGGCAGTAGTTTTACAATTTCAGTCCTGAGTTATTCTTGAAAAAGGACTGCCAATTATCTTGAACTTAATAAAATTGCATGGTAGCTTTTGTGAGGTTTCATTTTATTGAACTTTTTAATGGTGCCTTATTACAGCTTATTTTCACTGTCATATATGGACTGCAATTCTGCCCTTATCGTCCTGCTGCACATAACTCCCCTCATGTTATTTCTTCAATGATTCATATTTAGTTATAATACATACACATTTTCGACTTGTCCTTTTCAGATCCTGTCAGTGGATTAAAGCAAAAAATTGTACTTTATTAAAGTAGATGAACACTTTTTGGAACCTTAAGTGTATAATGAAAATAACAGAGAAGAAAACTCTGTGAATCAGAAAACACTCCCATTCCCAAAATTCAGTTGTAAAGATGGAAGAAAGGCATTAGACTAAGGCTAAGGAGGCCTCTGTCCACTTTAACTGCAGTGTCCGTAGTCACAGAGAAAATCACTTCATCTGGAATTCATCTCATCTACCTTCAGCCATCTAAAGGTAAGTTTTCTAAATCTAAACTCTCTCAGTTTAAGCTCTGGTACAACAGATTGGTACCTCTAGCAAAATGTTCATCCCACCTGTATTCATGTTGCCTCTATAATTACAAAATAGGGAAAGCAATACTTAATATATCCAACCATTTCCTATGTTTTTCACAGCAATAATGATTGCACTTAAAAAACAAACAAACAAATCCTGTTGAACTTTCTGGATTGGATTAATCCCTATGCTACTGTAAAATGAAAACACATACATAAAGCACATTGTATAATTGTCCCTAATATAAATCAGGCATCACGGACACTATTATAATACAAATAAAGAAATATTTTCTATCGTGTATTTCACCTGACTTTTTTACATGGATAAAATAGAAATATCTATCCATTTAAATAATGTACAATGAAAGCAATGAGTAGCAAAGGAGTAATACAGAAATGATTTTTGAAACTCTGAGAAGGGAGGTTGTCATGGAAACAGCCAGGTTAGAAATCTTTTTGTTGCTACAATTTTATGTAGCTACTGCTTTGTCTTCATGTTATTTTAAAAAATTATTCTTCCTCAAGTTATTTGAATAAATTAATCTTCCTTTGGGGTTAGACTGGATGACCCTTAAAGGTCCCTTCCAACCCAACACGTTCTATGATTCTGTGATTCTATGATTCTAAGTCATTCATGACTTTATTTTTCTCAAAACAAGATGCTACATTAAGAACTTTTCAGATGTAAGGCAATGACTAATGTCATATTCATCTATACTGAAACATACAAAAATGAAATCTTCCATTTTACTCCTACACTCACCTAGCTGGAAGATTAAAAGAGAAAGGTGAGTAAAAGTTAGTCACCCCCTCCATAAAAGGCTATCATGGCATTATAGACAATGATTTACCTAGAGTAAACTAAAGGAAGATAGAGTCCCCCAAAATCTGAAATGCTGAACTATTATACTACATGAATGTAACATGTGAACTCGAAAGATAACTACCAGAGGTCATCTATAAAAGTAAAAAACAGAAAAGACAAGTAAACAATATGAGTACCATGTTAATCAGAAAAGGAACACAGATACTTAGCTGACAAAGTGAAAAAAAAAGGCTTGTTAACTAGCCTGCCTGCAAGAATCAGAAGTTTAAATAATCTGTATGGGCATACCTGCGACAAATAAGAGTTTCTAAATATTAATTATCATCAAAAAAAGGAAGTGTTAAATACCATCTGGAGAAGAATGGAAAGGGCAACAAGTGGCACATCGTCAGAAAACAACCTGAAGGAATGAATATAAAACAAACTTAAAAGCAAAAAAAATAAATTAGTAGTGTTTCAATGAGCAATATAAATTGTCAAAATGACAAAAAACATGAGGGACAAATAAAAACAATCTGAAGACTGAGCCACATAAAAGAAGCAGAATGTACAATGAAACTACAGGGCAGTAAAATATACAGGCAATGAATCCACGGGTTTTGAAAGCGTGCATGTTATTTTTTGGAACAAGAACAGATCTAACATGCTTTACTGCTAAAAATGCTGATTCACCAATAGATAAAATGTTTTGTTGACACATTAGTCTTAACAAACCTTGGAGCACAATGTAGGTTCAAATAAGGTCTTTTAGGGCTTCCTCCTCAGTTATCTGCCCTTCAGTTTTCTCGGCAGACCATGTGAAGAATTACATTCACTCTGTATTGAGCCAATATCACATATTAAATTCAATATCATATACTAGTTGCGTATATATCATCAATGTTGTGCTTTTATTACACTGAATTCAGAACACAAATTTATCAATACTGATCAGTCCTTATGTTTCTGATGAAAAAGATCGCATGGGGATAGTGAGTGATGGGAAGAGACACACTGCTAGTGCCTATCATGTTTTCCTTAGTACTTTTAGTTCTGGCTGGAGGTTTTCTATGCTCCAGTGAAAGCGGCAGGAGTTTCTTCCTATAGAAAACATCTTTCCAGAAGGTATGATTTAACAATGCAATTGTTAATCATATGTGTGTGATGTGTGGGTCCTGTGGGGTGATGTGTGGGTCAGTGTGTGGGTCCCAGATCTGTGTGTGGAGGATTTGTGCTCTGACTTGCTGTGTTGGAACACAGATTTCAAACTCTTCAAAATTCCTTATTTTTCCAGTGCCATCTTTCAGGCATATCTGCCATAGGTGCAGCACTTGCCTCGTCAAAGTACTGAGCAGAATGTTTGCCTAAGGCCTTCCACCCTGTTTATAGGGCCTATTGTTATGGTGCTTTCACCATATTTCAAGAATCTTAAGCAGAATTCCTCATGTTCATTATATAACTAGCTAACCTGGATTTAAATATTCTAGAACTTTCTTGCTGCAAACTTTGTCCTTAGATGCAAGACATACTTGGCAAGGTTAAAATACCAAAGGTTCCTGCTGTTTTTACTTTTCTTTTTATTAAATATGTTAATCCCCAAGACTGGTGCTTGTGACTGTGTGGTGGGATCACCTTGGAAGGTTGCCAGACCCCTCCCCAGCTTCTTTCTCACTCACCCTCCTCAACATGACAGGGGGAGAAAATAAGATGAAAAAATCTTGTGGGTTGAGATAAAGACAGGGAGATCACCTACCAGTGAGCATCATGGGCAAAACAGACAACTTGGAGAAAATTAGTTTTATTGCCCATTAAAAATAGAGTAGGATGGTGCAAAACAAAGACAAAACCTAAACCGTATTCCACCTAACCTCTCTTGCCCCTCTTTTTCCCAGTCTCAACTTCATTCTTTTATTCCTGACTCATCTGCCTCCTCCCACCAAATAGCACAGGGGAATGGGAAATGGGGGACTGTGGTCAGTCCATAACAGCTACATTCTGCTGCTCCTTCCCTCTCACACTCCCGCTGCTCTGGTGTGGGTCTTTCCCACAGGCTGCAGTCCTTCATGATAAACCTGCTCCAGCATGGGTCCTCTCCAGGGATACAGTCCTTCAGTAAAATACTACACCTGCATGATCTTCATCTCCACATGTCCCAGATCCTGTCAGGAGCCTGCTCCAGCATGGGCTCTCCACAGGCTGCAGCTGCCTTCAGGGCACATCCACCTGCTCTGGTGTGGGGTCCTCCACAGGCTGCAGTGTGGGTATCTGCTCCACTGCGCCCCTCCATGGGCTGCAGAGGGACAACTTGGCTCATCCATGGTCTTCTCCATGGGGTTGCAGGGGAAGCTCTGCTCTGGTACCTGGAGCACCTCCTCCCCCTCCTTCTTCTCTGACCTCGGTGCCTCCAGGACTGTTTCTCAAATATTTTTTCTGCACTGCTCTCTCTCACAAACTTCTGTGCAGTGTTTTACCCTTTATTAAACATGTTTTCCCTGAGGTGCCACCACTGTGGCTGCGGGGCTCAGCCATGACCTGTGGTGGGTTTGTTGGAACCAGCTGGAACCGGCTGGAACCAGCTGTGTCCAGCACGGGGCAGCCCCGGCTTCTCCTCACAGAGGCTGCCCCACAGCCCCCCCGCCAGCGCCTTGCAGTGGGCACCCAATACACTTTGCACAACCAAATCCTCTAAACTGTTCTGTCCTAGATAACTAAAACATGGCTAGCAAATTTGGTGTGCTTCAATTTTTATGTGTTAGATTTTTTGGTGTACGTCTAATGATAAGTTCTTCCTCCATGAAGACTGTAAATTTGCCTGTGCACAAGAAACTCATGTGCCTGGAGATGCTGATCATGCAGTGCCGATGTCATCCAGTCTGTCCACAATGGTCCATGTATCGACTGGGAGGCAGAGATCACTTTTCCAGAAGCTACTCTTTTAGAAAGGTATAGATGTAGAAATATACACCTTTTAGAAAGATATACATATTTAGATAAAGCTATATAGATAGACAGATGGTGTTCAGATGGTATATTCTATGCCCCTGAAAAGAAAGCCCTATAAAAGGATGCAGTGTTAGCATTATAAAAAAAAAATTGCCTTGAAGAAATTCACTGTTGATAAACATATGCCATAATCGACCAATACTGTTCATCAGGTAAATGGGAATACCATTATCTAGAATGTTAACGTTCAAATATAATGCTTGTACAATCTCCTGTATAAGGTCATCAGAACGTCATACGAAAAGCCATACTAGGAGTAACCAGTGACCCAAGCTATATCATTATAGAATTACCTTCTGCTAAACACTTTCAAAAGATGGTGATGGCCTTCACCTGAAAGCCATGGATGTTTTCTATACAGAGAGAAAAGGAACTACGTAACGTCATAAAATATCTAAAGACATTGTCCAATTCCATTTTATGGAATTGTTGTATTTCTCTTTGTCCTATTCCTTATCTTGAGATGCAAAAAAATTTGTACTCTCACAAAAGCAGAGTCCTACAAGACTCCATTACTTAAAGTAACCTGTAACTTTTGATGGATGGGGTTCTTATGTTGTGATACAAAAATAGGTTCTATTACAAGGAAATTAAAAAGAAATGCAAAAATAAATCTGATAACAATCAAACCCAAATTGTTGAAAGGCAAGAGTTTTCTCTAGTTATGTATTTTTAGAAGTTAAGGCTCTAGTTATGTCAGGTTTCCAGCAATGTTGGGATATATTTATGTGAATTAATGATCTGTATTAAATGACCTCTTTTCATCCTATTTAGTGACAGTATCTTATCAACAGCAGCATGGAGTACTGGAATAATTTCTAAGATATCTCAGCTGTAACATAGAGAATTTTAATTAATTATTTTTAAAGCTGCTGAAAGGAGATTTGCCATATGAGAATAATAGTTTTAGTGTTAAAATTGACAACATATTAAGACAATGAACTACCTGACAGTAACTAATAAAGCATAAGATGTATTTTCATAAAATTTGCATACACGAGTTAAACATGCATATTTCAGATTTGCTAAATACATATAGCTCTTCTGATTTCTTAACAAGGAAGAGTAATCCTGCTTCTCAAGCATATGTAAGTTTGAAAACTAAAACTAAAAAAGATAATCTTTTTGGTCATTTTAACTGACTGTGTAGGATACAGAAGCATTTGGGGTAGATCTGGGTAGCTGACTAGAGAGAGACAGCACACCTTAACTGGCACCAAGGAGCCAGATGAAGGTTAACGTTAGACTTTAGATTTGGATAAGCACAAGCCAGTGATCAGAAACCTCAGCTCAAAACTTTCTGCCACCAGCATCATGCTACAGTTCATATTAGCAGAACCAATTCTTTGACTAACTTGTGGTATTAAATATATTGTGTAAAAATTCACTCTGGAGTAATGTAGAACTTGCAACAGATTTCCTAAATCAAAGTTCATTGCTTTAGACCTAGGCCATCCTTTCTTTCACCTTTTATAGATGAAGGATTTCCTTACTGGTGTTCTCTTAGTTTCTGAAATGTGGGTTTTCTTTCTGCAATAAAAGAAGAGTTTGCTGTCTTGTTTAACCCTACCAAGTCAGTTGTATGTAGACCACTAGACGGGTGGTTGAAAAAGGAATCCATCATACTCTTCCCAAATTTGAAGTTTTCCAGAAGTAAGAGTACTTTTCAAGTTTTTATGCACTTCTCTATTACTCAGTATTGACTTCTTATCCATTATATTTAAATATTTCATCAGTCTGTGGTCATTGTGCATTTATTCCAACAACACCCTACTTTAAAAGTATGTAAATATTAATTGCAAATTATCGAAGGTCTTGGACTAGGAATGTCTACACCATGACATTTTTATTTTTTAAATTTTGTGTTATTACAGCTCTAAACGTACTTTGAAGATAGAGAAATATGGACATACATATTCAAAAAGGCATACATTTTTTGAAATGTCTTTTCTTCACTTTTAAAATTGTTCTTACATACCCCCAAGGTTCTTCTTCTACGAATATATTGAATGTGTTTATAGGATACTCCCTGGAAAACAATGACTTGATTTCATATAATACAACACTATGGATTCCTTACTAGAAATTTCAAGTTACTAATACTTGTTGTTTTGACATTATAAATAGCTAAAATGTATCACTAAGGGTGTTTATCATACTTTACTCATTTATGTTTACATGCGCAGACTTACAAGTTTGCCTGATTTGAACTGAAACAGAACAAGTATGAAGACTGATATGCTAATTTTTCTCTTAGTTGGAACTTATTATTTCTTACATTTAAAGGTTGAGGTTGAATTTCTATAGCTGAAGAGAACACATGTCCTTCCTTATAAATATTTATCTTTTGAAAAACTTTGTGAATTTTTTCAAAGATTTTTTATTTTTTTGAGAAAGTATTGGGGATAAATATGATTTTATATTTTTATATGAGGGTCAAAACATGATTTGAAAAAAGATGTACTAAATGAACTGCCAATGAATCAAAGCAGTACTTTGATATTTGTGTTACTGTTAAAACTGTGGAACTTTTTAGTGCATCAGTGAATCCAAGCTAGAAGGATTTATACTGAGGTTCAGCTAACAGTAGCAAAATTTTCAGAGGTAACCTAGTTTCCTGACATTTAGGTAGACAAAACATACCTACTCATATTTTAGAGAGAATTTTTTTTGCATATATGAGATATGAAATGTGAATTGATAAAGTAAGAATTCAGTAAAAATAGTGAAACTTTTGAATTTCAGTAACAGGAAATCTTTGTTATAAAGAGGGCAGAATTTGATCTCTAAAAATAGGAAAAATATTTTAACAATATTAAGTTATTCATTACTGTAATGCTTTAAATCAATCAATGTATCTTATTTACTTAAATATTTTTATGTGATAAACTATTTTCCACAGATGTATTTTTGTGATGCGTATCTTACTATTCTAAGACTATTAAAAAAAATAATTATTTTGTTTTAGATAAATAAAAATTATTCTGGCATTATTCACTGTTGTTTAATGATCATATATAGCACAAATATTCCAGCAATTAGATTTTATTTTGGGAAGTTCCTACTGAAGTTTCCTATTGATTTATGCTTTATTTAGTAGTGAAAGAAATGAAGAAAATGCTTGCAATTTTGCATTGCATCAACATTTCTTATTTTTATGACTGATGTAAATAAGTTTTTTTCACTAATATTTTATAGAGTAATTAAAGGAGATAGCAGTATCATATTCAAAAAATAGGAAACATTTCACATGCTTAGTAAAATCTTTAATGCATCTATTTTTAAATAAAGTTTTCAAATTTTTCTCAAAATGAAATAAATATCTACACTCTTACACAAAAGTGCAGGTTCTGCACTAAATTAAAATGCTTCTGTCTTTTGAAACATAGTATAAATATATTTAATACACTGAAGAATATCACTATTGTAAGAAAATTCTCATTGTGGTTGCACCCAACAGTGTGTGTTCAGTATTTTCTATATACTGATTACAGAAGTGTGTAACGTTATTGTGCCTTGGTTTCTATTAACACAGTGACTATTGTTGATGGAAAAAAACCCCAACAACTTTGTATTTTTCAGTGGAGAAAATACTGAGGTCTTCACAGTTGCGTTTATGACAATTTCTAAAAATAGAGACTGTCTTGGAAAGTTCATACAGACATAAATGTGGCAGACTGGAGCTAGGTCTGTTGGAGGACTGCCCTGGTAATGCAGAGGTCCCATTGCTCATTCTACATGCATTTCCCACGTCAAACTCTTCTTTAAATAAAATAAAAATGGAAGACCACAAGTCTCAATCAAAAGCAGTTTGATCAGTCTATAAATCTTCTCTGACAATGGAATTCTCTTAACTCCAGCCAACGGCAATATGTTAGTAGCTCTGCACTTCTTAAATATAGTACTTTATAAAGATGCAGTATCTGAAAGAGCTTACTTCAATATCAGAAGCAGTGTAACTATTTAGCATAGCTTTTTTGTCGGGTTAATAAACCTTGCTTGTTAATCAGGCTAATTAGCCTGATTTTTTTCAGATCCGACCTAATGTCTGCACCACACAGTAACAGTGAAGAATCCAGGCTTTCATCGATCATGTTCACATTCTCACTGGGGCAGTCACACATTTCCAGACACAACATTATATATCATGCGTAACCACATGAGCTTTTGAAAAAATAGATATCTGAATATTGAAAATTCCTACTATGACATCCACTTTGCATAAAGACACTGTATAAGAGAAAAGAAGACACAAAACACTCTTTCCTTTCAAAACGTATAGCTTTACTATTCGCGCAGCGTCTCTTCACTATTAAGCCATGCCAAGATCATTCATTAAGCTATCTTCACCCACTGTGCATACAAAACTCTTCAGGAGTCCTTCCAGATTTATTTTAGCTTAGCATCAAGAGTTTCTGAAGGAAAAAACTAAAAGGAAATTAATCCTTTTCCTACTAAATTGTACATGAAGATAACTTCTGCTCTCATATCCCCATATATATGGCATTACTGTTACAGCATAATTTGAAGGAAAAATCTCGTTAAATTTTAATGCATATAACTCCTACCTATGATCACCTTTAAATGTTTTAGTCAAAGCTAAAAAATAGTGCTGCTCACTTTTGACATGGCAGACATGCTGCTGACATATTTCTTGCCCAGAAGCTGTATCTAGGAAAACAGAGTTACAATTCCTCATAAAATAAAAATTTAAATAAAAATAGAAATAGAACCACCACTGCATATAGAGGAAAGCTCTTTATGTTCGTTATTTGTAGCAAATTTGATAATATTGAAAGGTCTAATTTGGGAAAAACATCACCATGCACCTAAATATAAGACGCAGCCAGAGACTGTTTCAGACAACAGCAGGCAAAGCAGAAAAGTGGAAAGATAACAGCCACCTACCTAATGAATAAAAATGTTTTCCAAAGAAAAACAGTCAGTGAAAAATAAGCTATTGGTGGTCTAGTCAGACGCAGATACAAATACCTTCATTTACAAGAACTGGATCATTAGGGCATATCCAAATTCTTTGTGCTCCTTTGTATTTTGTAACTGAATAGATGTGATTTATTCAATGGTTTTATTATTTATTTATTTGCTGTTACTTACTTGCTAAAAGCCAGCAACTACAGATCCTCTGATAAGCAAAATCTATTTTTTTATTATTTTTTTTTCAGAAATCCAATATGACACTGGTTGTCAATGAAAGTATGGAGGCATAAATTGTCATTTTTCACTTCAGGATTAGCTTGAGTTAGCTGCCTTAGCTTTTGAAGTGATACTCTAGTTAGAACCAAGGTAGCAGTAAAAATATCCAGTAATGTAGCAACTTTTTTTTTCAGGCAATTTACAGACATCATCTATTTAATCATTTTAATATCTTTGTGAGATGGTTACACTTGTTTATCTACACCTTCAGCTGGAGAATATGAACTGAGATATTCATTAATTTACCCAAGGGCACAAAGGGAATCTGCATCACATTTAGACTAAAATTCTCTTTTCAGCTCATTGTTACGTATGCATACCACTACACAATTCTCCCCCTCTCTAATTCAGCTTGCCATTATATTAATAAAGTAGCTGCACATAGTAACTCAAAATATCTTAACTCTTTTCAAAAATAGCTGATCATTTCTACAGGTAACTTCTGGTTGACTGTGAGTTACTTGTTCCTTTGACTGATGATGATGAAGAATCACTGCTATGCACAGCATTTTAGTAGATTCAATAGAACAAAACTCAGTTTCTAGTGTATATGTATCCATTGCATAAACCCCATTGTTCCAGGTGAATACCTAGATTAACCTCAGAGGCACAACACAAAGGAATGAATAGTTACAGACACTCAAACTGTACATGCACACACACACTAAGAATGATAATAAAAATTAAGTGGATAAGGCCTGTTTGCAGAGTGACTGACTTTTCTTTAAAGAAAGAGGCACAACGACCTACTAAGACAACATCACAACAATTTTCTTCCCTATCACTGACACACATTCTGTGTGTCAAAGAGATCTCCCTTCAGATCTGTGGAAGGAGGTGCAGGATGTTTCTGCCTCATATCCACTGTATGTGAGTGTTAGCAAACACCGATGAGAGTTAAAACGGGATAGCAAAGCAGAGCACTGAATGCGAGAATCTCCTTCTCAGAACAAAGGAGGTAATGATTGTGTTAATATTTAGCTACAGCCTTTACTCATTAAATCACTTGAGCACATGCCTACATTTGTCCCAATGAAGCAACAAACATGAAAGTATCATCTTACCTTCAAAGATATAACTCGGTGTTGTCTTCAGTTTCCAACTCAGCAGGATACCACCATTAAAGCATTTAAAGATCTCTTGATATTAAGCAAATTGAAGTCCTCTTAAAATCAGTTGCTTTTCTTGAGAGGGATGGTTGGAGACTTTTGTTTCAGTACTCTGACATTTCCAGGGTTTATTGATCACTATCAGTTTTTCTTCTAAATACCCCAGTTCTGTAAGCCTTCTTAGACCATGATTGTATAAAATTAGTTTTTCTGACCTGAGCTTATAAATATACGTGCCAAACCCCAAAAAGCTGTTTAGAATTTATCAGTAATTTCTTATCCACATTTATGAATGAAGTTACCAGTTGCTAAATCTCTACCCCCACAATGGCCCCCCTCTGTCCACAATGATTATAAAAATTGGAAAAAAACTGCTGATCCTGGTTAAAGAATTTCTATGATCAGGAATTTCTAACCCAACTTTTTCTATGTTTTTTTAGTCAAAATAACATGCAAAATCCCAAATTATACAGTGTATATATAATTAGCAAAGCAAAATCTTCAACATATTTACTCGGGTTAGTTGCTTGGGTGACTTTATATCACCCGAGTAACAAATGTAGAACTCACACACTATGCCAAACTAACAATTGTATGAACTAACAATCGTATAACACCAATAAATGCCAAACTAACAATCACATAAACCCAATAAATGCTTACCAAAGGGACAATTGCATTTGAAGCCATTTATGTCCTCTTCACAGGTTCCTCCGTTCCAACAGGGTCTGTCTAGACACTCATTCATGCGACCAGAACACGTTTCTCCTGAAATTTTAGATTAAAATAAAAATACAAATGTGCTGACATGTTCAAATCATAGAGACATGTTTGTAATGAAGAAGGACTATGAGATTGTCACAGTCGAAATGCTGACCCCACTGGCCAAGGTGTGCTTACTGAGTACGCAGGGATACTGATAGACATCCTGTGTGTCATGAATTTTTCTGCTTCATTGGTTACAAGACAGTCCATTTTGACAGGCAATGTTGGAAGCATGACAATCAGAAAAATAGAAAGCTTTCCTGCTGAGGGCATACATAATCCCAGAGCTTTTTTCCGTTATACAAAATTACTATATTCAGGCAATTTTTGTTCAGTTGTGTCAATCATTTTCTTTCATTTCACTCACTGTCTCCTTTGAAAAAGAATGGCAGAATAACATTGCATATGAAAAGCAGGCCAACACTAATTTACAGACAGTTATGTGTAACAGTAGAGTTGAGCCTATGTTCTACAGAAAGTTGTCGGTACTATGATAACTGAATGTACCTTTTTCTCCATGTAATACAAAGGAGGAGGACGATCATTCACTGAAGAATATTTAATGAAGCAAAATGCAGATGAGATGGAATGAAATAATTAAGAGCAAAGGTAGGGAGTATAGTGAAATGTAGATTTGTAATCTACAATAGGTCTTGCTTTGATTTGTAACAGGAAATCTATTGCCAGCCACAGGAATATGGAAGCAAATCGTATGTTCAGTATTATCACAGGTCAGCAGTGTACAAAGCACACTGGGCTTTCTGTGAACCTTACAGAAGATAAAACCAAAACGAATGCTGAAATTCCTCTGAATTCTTTGCACTGCAGAAAATATTTGGTCTCTTATCTGCAGTAGACATACATGCCCTCTCATACAACCATATGAACCAAGACAGTCAGCTCTCAAAACCTGTATTTTGTGAATCTACTAGATATAAAAGACCTCAATTGGAGAAGCCCTTAGTAGCACCAAGGTTGTCTTACACACATAAACTTATGACAGAGTGGCTCCTTTTAGGGTTTTTTCCTGCCTCTAAACATGCTCTGCATTTTCCATAAGACTTCAAGATACCTGGATGAAAAGAGGGAGACACAAGCAGAGACCAGGGAAAGTTCAGGTAACTCAGTAAACTAAAAAGATATCTGCTAGCAGCAGCTGCTGAGTGCTGCGTAGAATGTGCTGTGGCACCAGTGAGGAATACAGACAGTCAGGACTGGGCCAAATACGAGTCCTTTTCTAATTTCTTTTGATTTTTTAAATTTTCTTTGAAGTGCTGATAAAGTAACAGCACTATGTGCAACATTTCTGATCTAATTCTGTTATTTTGCTTTCCTTATGTTTTCTAGTTCAGCTCCATTTCCACAGTTAATCCCTGATTATGGTAGGTCTCTTTTGGGGAAGATAAATGGAAACGCATTGGCATCTGTTCTCTTCTTCTGCATAGACAAGTGGAGAGTAGCGCAAACAGAGTTCCCTCTAGAAGTAAATCATCTGGCCACAAGCCACGGGTAAGCTGCAGCATGTACAAGAAGAACTCCTTTAAACAGGTTCTTTCACTTCCCTTGAGTTGTCGTGTAGTCCTAATAGGTAAAAGGTTAAAATAAAGCAAATGCAATTCTAAGGGAAATATTGGAATGAGATCACCCCCTTTTACTCATGATACCCAAGATTTGTGAACTTCTTGCTGCCTTTTTGTGAAGATGGCTCTGTTTTCCTCTTGAAACTAAGGCAACAAAGGTATGTTACTGAACTTGATAGTACCATAAGTTCTAGACATGGCTATAACAGGTATAGCTACAGTTCCCTGTGAGCTGTAGTTATCCATCTCTGGTTTTCTTTTCTTTTTGGGGTAGGAAATTGTGACATTCAGCAGGAAAATGAGTCAACTGCATGTAGGCTTCTGATTACAGATCTATACTTTAAACCTGAGTATTTAGGTGAAATTCAGCTCCCTAAATGTCAGTATCTGATGCATTATAGGATATCCTGTATTCAGCCTCCAGAAAATAGTCTTTAGGGGATGAAATAGACAACAAGCAGAGAAAGCTGCAACAGTTTTATAACAGTACCATAAATTGGTCATTCAGGCTGGAAATCCTGACGGGATGGTAGAAAATAAGAGAAAAGAACAAAGACACAGAGGGCAGCTGTCAAGTGAGGAGTATTTCCAAAAAAACCCCAAAAATAGCATGTACTGAGCAAGGTGAACCCTTTAAGGAATTCAAAAGCAAAATGACATCTGATCAAAAGGTTAATTCTGTGACCATGTTTTGACTGAACTATATGAAATGATACAACACCCGGGTAGTCCTGAGAGGGTGATGAAATAATGAAGGCTAGAGGAATTTGGGACATGAAATGAACATTGGAGCTTTAGCTGTGTTGAGGACTAGTGACAAAACCCGATTGTGTGTAGAAAAGGTGAGAAAGGAGTCAAAGCCATTCTCCTATTCCAAGTCTGACAGGAAACATAATGATTCTGTCAATATGAGAAAGGATGCAGAAAAAGATAATTTATTTTCCATCTTCATTTGGAAAAAAGTAAATATCTGCTATAATGTACAGCTAAGAAATTCTCACCAGTAGCATCAGAAACTGAGTTTCACTTCTGATATCATGCCACTAACCCCTCTGTATTTTAAGACTTCAATGACTACAGTTTTTTTTAATGTATTAATCTATATTGCAACACTCCATAGATTAAAAGATTTAGTTCCAATTTAGACATTTAATCCTAAATGTCCAAACTAATGCTGTACAGTAGAGATATACGTGCTATACTTGTTTAACAGAAACCTATCTGCTTTCAGGTACTTTGCTTTTATTTACCTATGACCATGCTAGATGTGTACAAATTCCATTCTTCATTTAGGAGAACAAAGAAATAGAAATAAATAAATCAATCAATCCCTACTCTGATAAAAAAGGTGCTGATTTTATGCTGGAGGCCATTATTACAGCTAAATTACTTCAGTTGACAAAGGAGCAATTACATGCCAGTCAGTCTCATCTGAGTTATCAAGTACTGAGAACACCTTTCTCATAACTGATGAAAATATTTGTGAAAACTGCTGACTGATTTACAAGTTGCGCTAGCTAACAGTACTTGTAGAATGATTTAGAAAGATATCAAACTTTCTGAAATATTTGAGTTGAAAATGCTGTTAACACATTAAATACAGACAGTTCACCATTTTTTTCCTGACAAACTTGCAGTATTGTTGACATACACAGCTAAGACTCTAGTTTCTATGCATCTCTCTTACCATTCCTTCAAGATCACTTTTGTTTCCCTTCTAATTTTGCTATCTAGCCACTGAAAAATACACGACTTACAAAGATGAAAAACTGATGGTATTTTTCATGTAAAAGTTAACAGTGCAGTCTTGGTAATTCTGTACATCTCAGAAAAGGCTAAGAGAATAGCATTTTCTTCCTATAAATCATGATAAAACTTGGAAAAGCCTTCATATTTTACTGCAATTTCTGCCAATCAAATGCACGTGTTGTGAAAATAAAGGTAATTGCTTTTTGTGTACTGCAGACAATAACTAGCTCTTCTGGTAATGTGCTATAACATGGGGTGTCATTAAACTGGTAGTTGCACCTGACAAAAGGCATGTCTCAAAACTTCTTGCAAATAGTTGCTAGGGAAATTTAAGAATTCATGTCCTCAGACTACAAAGGCAATATATGGACAGTATTTTTTAAATATTTCAGAGAGAATCAAAGAATCTATGAAGCTACTGTGAGACCATATTTTCTGAGTATTTGAGACACGAAAAAAGCTGGACGCCTACAGAGAAGCCTTTTTTTTTTCAATATGCAGCTAATCTCAGCTATGCATTTTAACTGGATGATGAGAACCTTCTTTGAACATTACATAAAAATAACTAATTGGCTACAAATTACTTTCAACATCAAAGTATGTTAATATAAATATTTTCTGGATTTACACTTTTAAGGTTAAAATTAATACAACACATCCAAAAATAATTAGTAGTAAAATGTAATATTTAAATATCTATTTAATAAATAATAGCTTAGGATCTGAATTTCTAAATAATTTACAGGGATCATGTCACCAAATTCTGAAATACAAAGAGAATGTTAAAACTGATCATGAGCGGATTCTACTTTTATTAACTCTGTAGTGTGTTTTATCCTGTATAAATTTGAAGTATTCTTAAAATGTATAACAAATAAGTACAGCTACTTAGGGAAGTCTGTCAGTCTTGCAAATTGCATGGCCTGACGTTGAACAGCAACATTTTCTACAGGCACGTTGATGATACACAAGTGACAGTTTATTCTGCGGGAGCACAAAAGTTTTGAGAAGAGCCTAGGGACCTGAGTAGGTGCACGCTGAAAAAATGAGGAAAAGATATTTAGTCCTTCACCAGCATTACTGATGTAACTTTCTCTGTTTAAAAAAAAACATGCTATTTTAGCAAACGGAGATGTTCTGAAGTTCTCAGGTAAATATAACTGGAGATCAGAGAAAACAAAGAAATATTCCTTTTCATAAATATAATGGGCGAAGCCTCAATGAATCTTCCTTCACTTCAAAAGTAGGAGCAACTCTGTACAATCACTAGATTGAAAGTTTGTACCTTTCAGTGGTTCAAGCTTTGGATGTTTTTTTTCTGCTTAACTTAAAGAGCTTAATTTATCTGAACTAATTGAACTATTTTTAGATTATGCAGAATATCCACAAAACTGATTTTTATTTTGATATCAGAATAACTTAACTTCATATCCTTCTCAAATATAATATTCAGAAATTAGAATAAAACTGGAATTGATTTGAGAGCTTATTTTCTCAATGTAATACACATTATACATAAGTATCCCTTATTAATTGCCATTACTACTATTAACTTCTCTGTCTGAATTATAAAACACATGCAAAAGTATCAAAATACAAATTTTTGTTTACATACTCTTTATCCCAACTTTTGTTTTATAGGTGTAATGGGATATAAAGTTTGACAATGCAAAGGCAGACAGAATGACCAAAATTAATAAAAGGATGTGTAAGAACATTTTTTTAACTAAAAAAACCCCTCCTTGCTTGTGGAAAAATTACTTCAAGACATAATCTGAATCTTTTTATTCTCAGATCAGATGAAAATCAAATGATTTAAAATTCTACTTAATGTAATCTTAATGAACTACTACTGAAAAAAACAAGAGGGTTTTTTCGTTTCACTAGTATCCAAAACAGTAACAATATATTTGAAGGATGTCTTCACAACACTCCTGCCTTACTGTCCACCAGTCTGTAAAATGTATATAAAGCATTCAAGTCACGTACCTGAGAAAAAATCATGTGATTTTGTTGCTTTCCAAGCAACATAAATTACTGTACTAACGTATCAGCCTGAGTAACATTTCTGCTAACTTTGCAGAAAATGCAGTTATGAAAAAGCAAGACAGATGGTCCAGGTGTGGCTTTAGTGAACTTAACTGACATTTCCCTTTCTCAACTTTGTTGTTATACACACTTTGTCATTTTTTTCTTTTATTCAAAGTCTTTTCTGTGTAAGAAATTGCAGTAGTTAAAAATCCAAACTAATTTTATTTTTTATTTATTTACTTCATACAGCGCTAGCCTTTCTGTGAACACTTATTCCAGATTGAAAGTGATTTGCATGATGTTGTTTTTAAACCACTTCCCTGGCTCAGCTCCTCTGAAAGCGCGTTAACTCGGAGAAAGTCTGTGGCTCTTCAACCGTAAGCTGCCACGAGCCCAGCTCGTCTCCCTCTGTGGGATAACACCATACATCTGCCAGGCTGCATTGGCACAGGGTGCCAAGGACAATAGTCTCTCCTAGCAGAAAAGGCCAGCCAGAGCCCCCATGGAGGCTGCACTGCCCGATGCCCTGAGCCACACACCCAGCCCAGCCCTGTTTGTGCTGGAGACATGGGAGCAGACATGAGCTGTGCTCACAAGATGGCCTTGCCCTGTCAAAATAGGAACTGCATGAATGGAAATACAAGCAGGTATTTCAAACAGAGAAGGCTTGTGTGAACAAACCAACTGAACCCAATTGCTTTCCTTTGTGCAGCAAAAATAATAATTTCATAATTTCAGGTGACCCTGCTAAGATAAGCAGACATAGGGCCCTGAGAACACTAATAGGCCCTAACTGCCCTAAGCAGCCCCACCTGGGACCTTCCCCCACACCCTGCGTTTCATCCAGTGAGCTCCTTCTCAGCTCAGCTCTACACAGCTACAGGCACACAGATCTGGCCTGAGCTATTCTGTAGATGTGTCTGTTCCTAGTCCTGTTTCTGGCCCTGTCTCAAGAATGGACTTCAGCCCCTGCTGCAGGTGGTTTTTCTCTTTGGATGGACCCCTGGTATGTACATTGTAGTTTTGTCTCTGGTCCTGTCTCCTGCTGCCTCTAACTTGCTTCCATGGATGGGCTCTGGAGCTGGTCCATTGCTTGCGATGCCTGGGGCTCATGAGGGACCCTGTTTAGGTGTTGCAGGACTGTGCCTCGCTTAGTGATGCCACTGCCTGCACTGGGGTTACACTTGCATCTTCATTTGTAGTTCCCCTCACGGAGCAGCCTTGCTCTTGCTGCTCCCTTTTGACAGGGTCAATCTTCACTATGCCATCAGCTGTTCTAGACTTCATTTGTACAAGGGGTTAATTGTTCCTAAGCTTACTTGTGTTGAAAAGGATTGGTTTTCACACAACTTCATGTATTTTCCTTCAAGACTTATTTTTCTTAATGGCATCAAGGATATACTGTTCACATACATCACAGAAGGGATAAAATATTTAAAAAAACATCCTGACAATTTAATTACTGAAAGTACAAACACTTAAATACTTCCTTAGGTAGACTCCAAATATTAAGTGGACTTGTCTGATGTATTTGTGGAATAAAAAAAGGAAAACCAAAGCACAGAAATCTGAAGTAATAGAATGGTATTAAAATTTCCCACATGCCATTTTCCTCTTTTGGACAAAAAGAGAGACTACTGAATAGCATCATATATAGAATACATTAATGTCAAACTCAAAAAGCCACTGGAAGGCCTACATTGGTGATGAGCCTTAATACTGTTATTTGTTACTTGTGCATGGGTGAAACAATGATGGATCAGTATCTTGCTATGTGAGGTACAATATATTTTCAGAATAAAATGATTTTCCAAATCTTAACTATACAATCAATATCATAGATACAAACCCTCAAGAGAAGCCAATGAGGCAACAATGCTCATCTACTTAGAGTTCTCAGCAGCTGTCTTCATGTTTTTGCAGGCATCTAAACAAACATGAGTTTTAATGAAGGATGTGTTTGGATAAAGACAGCCTTTTTTTCAAATACTTCAAGAAGAGCTTCTTTTAAACCAGAAAGGAAGCGCAGTGGTATTTGTTTAGAAATACCAGTCACCATGAAAGCTGGAATCATTTCACGCTGAACACTGATGTTTTGAGATAGAGTTAATACAATGATACAGAAGAAGGGATAGACTGGGAATGACTTTGAAGGTAAACAGAATTATGTTATGTTTAAAGAACTGAGCCAGGAGGCCAGGAGAGGGCAATATGGAGGTTCATCACATGATCAAAAGGATGGGGTAATTTTGTTGAGAAAAAAAAAAAAAAATTACTCCATTTTTAAAGATCATACTGCAAACTTGCAAGTTTGATGTAGGCCAAATTCTCTTGTAGGAAGTGGAGAGTACTCCAGATACCTACAAAAGGTCTTCATATTAAAGTTTCCATCACAAGTACAGTTTACAGTTCAAAAGGAAAGACTGTGGTACATGATATTACAAAGTATTTGTTTTTACTGTGCAAATACCCAAGTATTGGATTTTTTATGAACTTGGTTTTTTTACTAAATCAGATCATGCTTTTCATGTTGACAAATCCCATTACAGTGCCTAAAGGGTCCCTAGCTAACAGAATGTAAAGCATTTGAGAAATGCTCATAGACATCAGATCGATCAATTATCTAGGCAGAGGAGACAGCTATGAGTTGTCTATGTAATTTTTTTTTTTTTTCTGAAGTAAAAAATGATTCTAATGTTATATCAAAAAGTACCCAGGGATTCATTTATTAGCAGGAGAGAAACCAAGTTGGTGACTGGGAACTCATGGCTTATTTGCAAATCTATGAATCCTGGTACACAAAGTATGATAGTTCCCCAAAGATGTACAGCGTCCTGAGCAACAGTAACTTCTGGTTTACTCTTTAGTTTATTTACTATTGCCTTTGATATTTCACCTGATATTGAATTTACTATTTATGAAGAAAAATGAAGTACATCTGAATATGTAAAAATGTTGAATTGCAGATAAATGACATAACAAACACAGACACAAAAAGAAATGAGATAAGAATAAATGGGGTTTTTTTAGTATTACACTGAGATACTCTTCGCTGATTCATAACGTGCAGTTTTGAATGAAGTCATCTCTTCTGTGCTGAGGAATATCCCAGGATCATAAACAGAGACTACATGAAAATGGAATTGCTAGTGTAGTGATAACATTTTTATAAGTTTAAACAGCCTTTTACTAGTTGTTTGTAGTTCATACTCTGAAAAATCAGAATTTGATATATTGAGTACATGTGATAATGAGTTACACTAAATATGTAATATTATGAAACTTCTTTTTCCTTTGAATTTGCTTCTATGGAAATGCTATTATATAATATCTCATTGGGTGATAAAATAAATAAATAATAAAAAAAAGAGAGTATATTCCAGTAATATATAAGCAAGTCCTCGCATTCATAGAGTCACAGAATGGTTGAAGTTGGAAGTGACTTCTGGAGGTCATCTTTTTCCTGCTCGAGCAGAAGGGGTTGGACACCTAAAGCCGCTTTCCCAGGACCATGTTCAGATGTCTTTTGACTATCTGTACAGATGGAGACTCCACAGCATCCATGGCTGTGTCACCCTCACAGTAAAAAAAAAAAAAAAAAAAAAAAAAAAAGTGTTTCCTGATGTTCAAACAGCACCTTCTGTATTTCAGTTTGCCCACTGCATCTAGTCCTGTCATTGTGCACCACCGAAAGAACCCAGTGCCATTTTCTTTGCATCCTCCCTTCAGGTGTTTATATATGTTGATGAGATCCCTCCCTGATCCTTTCCTTCTCCAGGCTGAACAGTCTCAGATCCCTTAGTCTTTCCTCATAGGAAAGATGCTCCAGTCCCTTAGTCATCTTAGTGGCCCTTCACTGGACTTTATCCAGTAGTTCCATGTCTCTCTTGTACCTGGGAGTCCAGAACTGGACACAGTACTCCAGGAGTAGCCTCAGTACCAGTGCTGACTAGAGAAGGATCACTTCCCTTGACCTGCTGTCAAAATGCTTCCTAATGCAGCCTAGGCATTTCCCTTCTTTGTTACAAGGTCGCATTGCTGGCTTACACTCAACCTGATGTCCCCCAGGACCCCCAGGTTCTTCTCTGTAAAGCTGCTTTCCAGCTGGTCAGCCTCCAGCATGTACTGGTGCTTGGGGTTATCCCTCCCCAGGTGCAGGGCTTGGCACTTCTCCTTCTGGAACTTTGTGGGATTAATGTCAGCCCATTTTTCAAGCATGTCAAGGTCCCTCTGGATGGCAGCATAACCCTTTGATGTATCAGCAACTCCTCACACTTTTGCTTTACTGAGAAACTTGCTGAGGGTACACTCTGCTCCATCAGCCAGACAACTAATGAAGATATTAAACAGCACTGGACCTGCTATTGACCCCTGGTGTCCACCTCTAGTTACAGGCTTCCAGCTTGACTTTGTGCCACTGATCACCACCTTCTGGGCCTGATTGTTCGGCCAGTTTTCAATTCATCTCACTATTTGCTCATCAACTTTTTCATGAGGATATTGTCGGAAACAGTTCCAAAACCTTGCTAATGTCAAGGTAGACAATATACACAGCTCTCCCCTCATCTACCATGCTAGTCATGTCATCGTAGAAGTTTATCAAGCTGGTCAAGCATGACTAACCCTTGGTGAATCCATACTGACTACTCCAGATGATTTTCTTGTTGTTCAAGGTTTCCAGGATTAGCTGTTCCACCACCTTCCCAGTGACCAAGGTGAGACTGACCCGCCTGTAGTTCTCCTGGTCTTTCTTTTAGCCCTTTTTGAAGATAGGAGTGATATTTGTTTTCCTACGGCCTTTGGGCATTTGTCCTAATCACCATGATCAATTAAAGTTTATCGACAGTGACCTCACAATGACATCTGCTAGCTCTTGCAGCATTTGTAGCTGCATCCCGTCAGGGCCTATGAATTTAAGTATATCCAGTTTGCCTAAGTATTTTCTGACCTGAGCCTCTTTCACCAAGGGTATGTATTCCTTGCTCCAGCCTTTCCTTCTGGTCTCCAGGTCATTGGATTTCTGAAGAACAGTCTTACTAGTACAGACTAGACAAAGGCAGCATTCAGTACCTCAAACTTTTCCATGTCCACTGTCATCAAGTCCTCATCTCATTAAGCAGTGGGCCCACATTTTCCCTACTCTTCCCTTTGTCACCTATCTACTTGTAGAAGCACTTCTTGTCGTCTTTCACATCCCTTGTCAGATTCAACTGCATTTGGGCTTTGGCTTTACTAACCTTATCACTGCATGTTCGGATAATGTCTCTGTATTTCCTCCTAGGTCACCTGTCCTTGCTTCCACCCTCTGTATGTTTCCTTTTTTGTGTTTGAGTTTGGCCAGGAGCTCCTTGATCATCCATGCAGGCCTCCTGGGCATTTTTGCCTGACTTCCTGCTCTTTGAGATGAACCACTCTTGAGCTTGGAGGAGGTGATAGGCTTTCTTGGGCCCTTCTTCCCTCCAGGACTTTATCCCACGGTACTCTTCCAAGCAGATCTTATATCCTGCTGTATTTTCCTTGCAGCTGGGGTGGTTGAAGTCCCCCATTAAGACCAGCGAAGTACAAAATAAGGGTTGAAGTTTCAGCAACGAAATAGGAATATGTTAGATTTTGTACAGGTAAGTCAAGTATTTTTTTCTGTTTGCTTGTAGTCAGACATTTATTTTTGCTATCTCAATGGAATTTAGGCCACCCCAGGGACAATCCTCTGTTTTGTTACACATTTGTTAATAAATGATCATGAACAGGAAAATTAATCTTTTATTAAATGTGTATTCAAATGACTAAGAAATTATATTCTCAACTCAAATTGAGGACAAAAAAATCTGCAAATATATATCACATACATAAATATATGTATATATTTAAGTGAATATAAACATATTTGAAATTAAAAGTGTTAGTGCTGAAATGTTAAAAGTGAGCGTAGCTAGCCAGAATTTATAATGAAAAATTAGCACTGAAGTTATAATTACTTGATAGCTCAGCACTTTGTAGGTGACCCAGAAAGATCCAAATGTGCTATCTCAATGGTTTAACTGGGACTTACAAGTCTAGTACTGTGCATGCTTCCTGAATTGGAGCAAGAGCCGTCAGCAACTTGGAAAAATAAGCTGTAAATTAATGATTAACTAGCACAGATGACACTGTGTATACTATAATATTTATTTTTGTTTTTGTTAATAGTAGTATACCACAGATTGTAAATAAAGATAGAGAAGCATTCAAAGCATTAGTGCTTATGCTCGATGATACAGACTAAAGTCTGCGAATGCAACACTTCAGTATTGCTGAATCCAAAATTATTTTCTGCCTCACACACATAGTATCAGGGTACTCACACAAAACAGAAAATTATGACAAAAATGAATCACGTTATCAGCTTGTGTGAGATTGATTCATCTAAGCCATTGAAGAAATCTATAGCCCATCTCATTCTAGAACAGATGTCTAAGATTGGCAGATGTCCTATCTCCACTGAGTAGAAGGGGAGTCTGAACAACTCACTCAAATATAGCTGTTTATATTCCATATGTGCAGAGAGATGATATTGTTGATCTCATTCCTCCTCATGCTTAGATTTTCCTGTTCTGTACCAAAACATTTGTTGTTTTCAGCCTGTGTATGACTAAATCCATAATACCTAGGACTGCATAACAGCGAAACAGAAATAATACAATTAAAATTGTGTTTTGGAACTTGATCGATTTTTGTTGGTCTGGTTGGTTTTGCCAATGGCATCAAAGCTCATGCTCAGAATTGTGCATTTAGTGGAGGGAAGGTCAGCTGAGGAACAATTAGGATTGTGCTGGTTTTGGCTGGGGTAGAGTTAATTTTCTTCATAGTAGCTAGGATGGGGCTATGTTTTGGATTTCTGCTGGAAACAGAGTTGGTAATACAGGGATGTTTTAGTTATGGCTGAGCAGTGCTTACACAGAGGCAAGGGCTTTTCTGCTTTTTGTACTGCCTTGCAGTATAAGCAGGCTCGGGGTGCACAAAAAGTTGTGAGGAGATACAGCCAGGACAGCTGACCCCAACTGTCCAAAGGGATATTCCATACCATATGACATCATGCTCAGCATATAAACTAGGAGGAAAGCTGGCCAGGGGGACGCTGATAAGGGACTGGTTGGGAATCCGTCGGTTGGTGTTGAGGAATTGTTTTTCATTTCCATCACTTGTCTTTCTTGGGTTGGATTTCTCTCCCTTATTGTTATTTTCCTTTTCATTACAATTTATTATTTTTTTAACTATTATTATTTTATTGTGTTTCAATTATTAAACTGCTCTTATCTAAGCCCACAAGTTTTCTCACTTTTACCCTTCCAATTGTCTCGCTCCCCCCCCCCGCCCATCCTGCTGGGGAGGGGAGTGAGTGAGCGAGCACGCAGCTGTGTGGTGTTTAGTTACCGGATGGGGTTAAATCACAACAACAATCTAAGAGTTTCCATGCTAATTCAGTTAAAAGTCCTGTAAGTCATACAAACACACAAATATATATATATATATATAAAATTGTTATTAAACAATCATATAAACATTGCTTACATAGAATTGGGCAATCACATCTGTAGTACAAGGCACTTCAAAAGAGAAAACTTACCTTTGAACCCAGCAGCACAATAACATGAAAAGTGGCCAATTAAATCCATACAGGTAGCTCCATTCTGGCAAGGTGAACTTGAGCATTCATTAATTTCAACTTCACATAAGGGTCCTTCATATCCAGGCATGCAATTACAGCTGTAATTACGCAAGTGGTCCTGACAGAAACCATATTCAGAGCATTGGTTTCCAATGCAATTGTCTATATCAAGTTCACAAAATGTACCCGTGTAACCAAGGGGACATATGCACCTGTTATTGAAATGAGAGAAGAAAAAACCAAAATCACAACACACCAGCCTTGAATATATAGGTCAATAATGTCTATTAATGTTAACAACATTTTCACTTTGAATTACTCACAAATGAATTGCAATTTTTTTCGATCTTCTTTCTTTACCTTTAATTAGTCACTAAATAACTTTGTTTCACATAGACTGCTTCCAGTAATTAAATGGAATTGCACACTAATCAAAATCTTAGCTATTTAGACGGGACAAACCAGTAGCTATATAGCTTTTAATATCAAACTTCCAATGACAATATTCAAATAGTAAACTGGCATTACGCATTTTAATAATTTATTTTCTGAAAATTATTAATTGCCTGCTACAATACCACTAAGAGAAAAAACAATATTGCATCCTGCTTGCTCTAGACATGAAATCAGTATAAAAATGCTTTATCATTAGAAACAAAGGTGGCAATTTCTGTCTGTAACTGAAAAAACCCCACCCCAATCTATACAACTTCAAAGAAATTGAGCAGGATATTTTTTTCCCCACAACATATGATGACATATAAGTTGTATAAGACTGGAGATGACTTTTTCATGCTTCCCTTTCTACCAGGTTTTTTTTTCTTATGTATGATGAAAACAAAGCTGGATTGTCTCATAGCTGATCCACATCTCACTAAATTAGAAAATCCCTTTTACTTGGCAATATTTTTTTTTTGATTGATCCTCTCCTTACCATGTGCAGATGTCTTCTCGCAAGGGAGGAGAGAATCTTACAATAATCTTACATATTTTTGATCCACAAACGTGCTATATAGATGCTGGAAAGAACTAACATGTTAAGGAAGACTTGATTATAGCAATTTTCCCTACTGATCCATCTGGCAGAAAGGATATTTTTTTCTTTATTTTTAACAGAAGTGACTGTTCGTGTTTGCTTCAGTTCTTGCCTATTATTCCTGCATTTTTATGTTAGACTTGTGGAAATTTCCTCTTAGATATTTTTATATCTCTATCAAATTTCCAACAGGATAATTGTAAGTCAGTAGGAAAAAGACTCCATGTAAGATTCTGTGTACAGAAAGGATTCTATAAAAGATAACATGATGGTAGCTATTTTGAATGTCATTTCACAAAAGCTTTTTGCAATCTAACTTTTGGACAAAGGAATTTATAACCAGATCCACCACTGGTGTACTTTGTTCTCTGTTCAGTTAGGCTCTAATTGGACCTGCAATTCTTCTTGGCCAGAGAGAATTTGAAAGACCAAACAACTTTGCCTATGCACAAACTAGAGACTGAGAATGCAGAATACTGTGGGAGCTCCATCTATCATAATACTAATGAAATACTTCTGAAGAAAAAGGAAGAAGGAGAAGGGATATGTATAAAATGAATAGCTCCATATTTGATCCAATTAAATTTTATTTTTTTTTCTCCCAAGGTTATCTGCAGCCATTAGTGCAGCCATTAGACTTCAAGACTAGCTTCAGAGCACATAGAAAATTAGGTGATTTTTCCCTTCCATATTGTGACTAAAAGAAGCCTACGGTAAAGAAGGTATCTTTATAAGGAGATATTGTTGGTTTTTACGTTGAACTCTACAGTGTACTGAGTTTAGAGATGGTTTAATAATTTTCTTATAATTAAAAGACTTTTAATCTATGGAAAAAACAGGTGCTATTAGAAAATAAAATGGTTAATTCTTTAAATAGCAAAATCACCAAGTGATTGAGACACAATTATTATTTTTTATAATATATAAACAAATATTAGCTGCTATTCTTTCCACTGTCTCCTTGATGGAAGGCCCAAGCTTCCCAGTCGTATTTTTGTCAACTTTTTTTAAAATTAGGAAATTTTTTCATAATACCTGAGGCCTGGCTTTGTGCTTCCTTGTGTCTCAAGGTGCATCTGTATAACCATTTTAGATCAGATGAGGAGAAAACTTTCATGATTAACTTCCTGGCTGTTCCAAACTGCAATGTTTCGTATCACATTGCAGAGCAGTATCAGAGCATGTAAAATTGTTTTGTTTCAGTTTAAACTAAATAAGTAGATGTGCTCCTTGTAGTACAGCTAATGCACACCAACTGCTAACAGGCTTTTAGTCCATGGACCAAAACACAGCTTGCTTGAAGTAAGCCCTCAATATCTTGTATGTGAGTTCTTCAGCATCACCATTTTTGCTTTACAGATCCATTGCTACTGCACTACAGTACCTACTCAAGTAGGTGTAGCTACTGTATTCTCTCTTCCAACCCCAGTCACTCCTTAGCAAAGGAGAAACCTTCCCCTCCTCTTGAGAGCTCCAGCTGCTTCTGTTTCTCACTTTTAAAGGAATGAAGTTTGCATCTCATATGGTTGTTTTACAGCTGAATGTAAATGATGATTTACGTAAAATGTTATTATGCATAAACATGCAAAGCAAACGCACTTTTAGTTACCTTTAGCTGCACAGTTTCGGGATCCACCACCAGTAAAACTTCAGTATGGAAACAACAGTCATACTAATTTTTCTGGTACAGTTAATCACTTTATTTCCTTTGTTAACTATCATGTAGTAAAAAAAAATATTCTTTTTACAGTAATATTAGTGTGTATATTGTGAAAATGCAACTATTCAATCATTCTTTGAAAATGTGGCTCTTATCATTAATATTGAATAGAATATTTAACTTACAGCTCTCCTTAACAGGAAAGAGAGGATAAAGAGAAGGAAATTTCTGTCATTTCCTTATTATTACTAGTTGTGTAGCTTCTGACACCGCAGAACTACACAGAAACAGATGTAATGGAGAATCTTCTAATTTCAGTTTCATGTTTCTGATTCCGTACTGGGAGCAATGCTGTTAGAGTCTCGTATTTTACAGTGCTTCGGTGTCTGTAGGAATCTGAACCAATTAAGAATGGAATGTGCTTTGTTTTTCCTGGTGAAATTTTAACTGGATGTCTTTCAATTTAATATTGCTCAACGTAAAACTACAAACTAACGATGCAGAAAGAGGTTTTGTTCTGTTAGTGTTTGTTAAGCACATACATCAATGCAAACATGAGTATTCTAGTGCTCTGAATAACAAGTTAATTTTTTAATGTGTTGAGGATTAGAACATCTAACAATCATTAATTTATTGTTTATAATCCGGACTACGGTTTAGAGGTGATAGGATCTAGAAGTTCAATAAACTCCTTATAAATGTAATTTATAATAATCTACATCAAATTCTAATGGCATGTTTGCAAATAACTTTAGTACATAGCAGCATATATGCAAAATCTACAAAGGAAGATTAAAATATATTTAAATGAATAAGTTAGTAATAGTCTTTCTTTAAAATATGTACTTTATAATCTGTCTATTTTTTCAATAAATACAGGCCATTTTTGTGCAGTAAAAGTCTAAGCTAGTCCAGTCTTAAAGTTAGGTGCATTTTTTATTAATTTAACAGCATTAACATGTAATAGTTAACACTTACATTAAGGCATTGTATATTCAACAGCACTATGTACAAAGCAGATACAGATCATACTGTGGATCTTTCTTAAATTTAATGTGTAGTAGTGTAAGTGAAGTTCTGTGGGATTTGGATATCAGCATCTGAGTGTGTTCATTTGTGTCTTTAACATTTTTATAAGATACTAAATGATCCAAGATGTTACTAGATATTATCTTTTCATCTCTAAGTCAATCTATGAAATGAGTCTTGAACGTAGTTCTGTTGAACACTGTGCCGGTGTAACACTGATATAACTAAACTTCAAATATCTTTTCCTGTCTGTCTTGGAAATAATATCAAGACCAATGATCTCTAAGTAATTAAGTCTTTTACACTTGTACTAGGAAAAATACCATCACCACATTAGATTTTAATGAATATGACCTTGCATTAATACTTCAGCAGCATTAAAATACTGAACATGATATCAAAAGCACTAAATCATGGATTGATTTGCAGTTTTCATTTGCTGCAAAGCTGAAATGCTTCTGTACAATAAATTCGAAAAGAATTTGTATACAGATATATATGATAGCAGAATTTTTTCTGCTTTGTCTTTGTGAGTGAATCTCTAGCTCAGGAAACAAGTTTTTTGCACTTATCAGAGGGATGCCCCGGCTGTGTGCTGACACATCAGTGCCTGCTGCCTTCCCCAATCCAGCTTCAGCTCTGGGAATGGCCCCTCTGGTGAGGGGGGCACACCTCCCAGCAAGGAGTGGGAAGATGATAATGACACCCCCCAGCTACTTCCTTAAGGAAGACTAAAAAGTCAACCTTACAAACTGGGTGAACCTTGAAAGGATGAGCATAGCACCAAAGAAAAGGTAAATATGAAGAAGTTTTGTATTAACGTTAATGGGAATGACAATAATTTCTCAGCTTCACGTATGTTCTCTTTTGTTCAGAGCAAGATTTTGAGTGTAACAGATCCTAGGCAGGAAAACGAATACCTCAATGCTTTTGCTACAAACATGGATTTTAGTAGTGGATGCCAAACTTATGCCACAGTTACCTAATTGTGGGTTGCTTTGCTCCCACACATATCATGCAGATGATTGTACATTGCAACTCCACTGCCTGAATCTAGTTAATATTGCACAATAATTTGATATGCCTGTGAAATAAATGTTAAATGGAGATGCAGATAAGTCAGACATAGAATTTAGTCTAAGAAGGAACGTGTTACTCAAATGCAGGTGGTTATGGCATAGCTGCAATGTGTTCCTACCAATATGCAGTAGGATATAAACCAATATGCAGTAGGATATAACTTTTTATCAGCGAAGGTCTAGAAGTGCAGGTGTGCAGGTAAACAAGTTGGTACTAGTTAGTCCAGGCAGGGTGGCTGTCACAACGTCACCACAGACTGCCTGCGCTAAAGAGAGTACAACTTGTGCCATTGAATAAATAACTGTGTACAACGGATGAATCTTAAAAATGACTGAAAAAAAGCCAAAGACCAGACTGAAGATGTAGTTATGCTGATCTGTGCTAGGAAACAACCCAGCTATTTCTGTCTTGAGACAGAAGGCGCATAGGAGCACTGAAGCTTGGCTTTAACAAAGACTTCCCAGTATCTCTCTACTTTGTTTTTTAATATTTTTTTTTATTATTATTATTACAGTCCAAGCAGATTAACTGCATTTACTCAGTATTAATTATTGTGTTTTCTAGTTGAAATAGGAACTGCACACGCTTTCATAAATGGACTAAAAGGTTATTTAGTTTCACTTTGGCTTTTTCTAAGTGTCTATATTCTCTGCAGAAAAGCTGTTGTATAACTTATTACAGAGATATTCCCTAAGAAATTGCAACATATATTCACCTACCTTCTGGAGTTGTAGCAAAGCAAGGAAAAGCATTTTTCCTCTTTCTCTAGTGGAAGAAGCCTATTATTGCTACAGAACACTGTGTATATCACAGTAGTAACTTTATAGGGCACTGCCAACTAGTTCCTGCAGTCAAATTGCATATATATTATAGGATAAATAAACTTGAAAATGGAAAAATAGATAAAAAAATAATCTAATCAAACAGCTTAATTTATCCAGCTGGCAGGAAATGGGAAAAGTCAAGGATGAATAAAGTAATAGAAGCTTTGCATTTTTTGATACTCAAAAGTTATCTAAATTATGTTTACTTTTCATAATCTTGCTGTCATCATGTGAAGAAGTGTTTCATATTCTAAAGCATTTTATTTAACAATGTGTCACTAGGTAAGGCTTTACTCTTTCCTAGTGAGACTAATTCAAGACTAAATCATACACTCTGAAATTTATGTACTGAAAACTGAAAAATGAGATGGGAATTCAAGCTTTTCTGTACACCAAATCAAACTTCTTAATGGGAAGTTTTCCTGCATAAAAACTCATGAAATGCTGACCTCAGAGCTATACCTATAGAATAAAATAAATTTTTAAAACATAATAGTTTATCATGAACTTTTAAACAGTGGTAAATCCTACTATACAGCTTCTTCAGATGTCTTAATCTAATAATTTTCAGTCGTCCTTGCTGGGCTTTCCTGGGGCTATGATAAGTGTAGAAATTCATCTGAATAGACTGGACTGAAGAAACTGGAGAAACAGGACAGGTCATAGAAACTACATTGAATTTTAAATTCTGTCATTTCCCTCTTTTGCTCCACTTCACTAAAGAGACTACAGTAAAATATTTATTAGGACTTATTTCAGTTAGGATTTTGGTTGTCTGAAACGTAATATTGTCAAAGAATAAATTTACAAGGGTGAAGAAAACAGAGTAATAACCCTCTCCCCTTGGATTTTGAAACAGGAGGATCAACTCCTTGACGAGTTCTTTCACTTTAATTATTTATTAAATACTTATCAGTGGTCCATGTTCTCTTTTCTCCTACAGAGAACGTAATGAAATGATAGATGTTCTTTTGAAAGGAAAATTCAAATAATTTTTATGTAGCAACGCTGTGTATTTACTGGGGTAACGAATCTTCTCTCAGGTATATGTGACCAAAGGTCAAGAGATTCCTTCAGCATGTGGATGCAATTGGTCTACTGCATGGCATCTGCCAGATTCATCATATCAACAGCTACACCATCAACCCAGTGGCAGGAGCAGTAATTCTTTGGAGAAGTTATCACTTTAAATACATGCCAATTAACTTATGCTATGATATCTCAAACAGCACAGACTCAGTTGGAAGTGCAATAATTCATTTGAATTGATAAGAGGTTTGTGTCAGTGTGATTGAGGCCACTTTAGTTGTAAGAGAAGGGTCACTAAACCAAAGGAGTAAAACTCCTAAGACTTGTTATTGTGATTATGTTGCTCTTATTAGGTAGCCTTACTGAGTGTTAGAGTATATCATAGTTTTAAAGCCCCCTCTTTCACCCAGAGCAATTCCCCATCCCGAACTCAAAGGAAATTCTCTGCATATATTAAATATATGGCAATGTGACACTGTCTGGAATGGTAATTTCAAAATTGGAGGAAAAACAGAATATGCCGTGGTAAGGGGACAGAAAGTTAGAAAAATTACATACAGCTGAGTGCTTATTGCCAATCTGTAAAAACCTGACAAGAATGCAGAATGTGAGAGCTTAAAAGAGAAGGATGTTCTTAAAGCTAAACTGGCTACTTTCCATGCTTTCCTGGTCTTAGCATTACTATAACAAGCCACCACTGGAACAAAACATTATGACCAAAGTTTAATAATTAGTCTAGAAGTTAAGATTTCTTAACTAGGAGAAAAGTCTAGAGTTTTACACTAACTTTCCATAAATAAAAAACTAATATATAACATTTTGTCTTACTTAATAAGTGGAGGAAATAAAGGTAAGCGGTGTTTTGAATGACTATAATAGCTTTCCAAATTGATCTCAGTAGGGTTCTTAATGGCACTTACGCATCTAATTCTACATATATTCTGCTGACAATTTTTTTTTGTCTTCCTGAAACTACTTTGCGTCAAATACAGCCCTTGATAATTGCCTTATCAAAAATGATACTCATTTTAGGATAGAAATGCAAATTGCAAGAATCTTTTGAAAAAGTTGGGTGACAACAGTAATTATATTCAGTATTTCCTCTCCCATTCTTTTAGTTTTATTGGTGTACTGGAAAGGGGAAATGACAATTGTTTCACTTGCCGACAATAAATAACTCTTGGGAAATACCATTATTTTTAAGGAAGGAATAGTTCAGTTCTCTTAGAAAATGTTTCACTGTCACTGAGAAACAACAATCCTCTGTTGACAGAGCAGGTATTATACAGTAATAACATGCTGCACATTGTCTTTGCAAAATTACTAATTGTGTTTCTGTGGGATCGGGTCCTCTAATAACAAAACTGCCCACTAACACATCTAGGATTGTGATCTTAATGGTATGTTTTCTTGTTTCTTACATAAACAGACTGATCTGTCAACTCAATTTGCCTTTCAAAGACTTAAAATTAGAAAAGAGAATTGTTTTCTGTCAGTAGCTTGAGTCTGGATTAGCGAGCTAAATTCAAAAGGTCTTGTTTTACCAGAAGTCTTCAGACCTGCTCATTTCTCAGTAAATGCTAGTGGATTTTGTGAGGTAAACATGGCTTTGTTCTTCTATCAGAATTCTATTCCTGACAGACAGGAAAACCAGAGTTATCAGTCAAATAAAATGTCAAAATATGGTCCAGTATTTAGATACAAGAGTTAATTGCAAGCTGGTAAAAAGAAATTCCTTTTAACTCTGATATATTGAGAATCTTATCTGTATTTGTGTACTTATTTGTGGATTTCAGTTATTATTACAGAAGTTCCTATAAAAACCAGAGGTGGAGTGTAACAAATTTTTAATTACTTGTATTTAAATTTTGTCCTCTATAACAACCTTTTCTAAATAGAAATATTAAAGCATGTTAATTACAGTGATTCTAAGCACAGGACAGAGCACAAAATTAAAGCCTTTCAAAATACATTCACAGACGTTATGGAGATGTTTTAGTTATTCTGTTTTTTTTACAGAGAAAAATAAATAATTCAAGTCTGATAAGAACAGCTGAACTCTGCTTATTGAAGAAATCCTTTTCCATTTATTTTTTCCCTATACTTTTATAGAGTCTCACTTTCAAATATCTACAGCTCACTAAGGAAAGCATGTACTTGACAGTTTTGTCAATACCTAGAAAAAACCCCACCAAAGCCACAAATATAACTCAGCATTTCAACTATTCACTTGAAAATTAAATTTGAGTTTTAATAAGAAAAGTCACTGCATGTCACACTCCAGGCTCATGAAGTGTTTACCATTTACTAAAATAGATGATTTGTTTATCTACCATTTTGCATAGTTGGTTTAACTTCTTTGTTCCACAAAGAGGAATATTTGTGTGGCCTTCCTTTGCAATATTTTGGACTACACAGTCTTATTGAATGCACATGCTTATTGACAGCTAGTATCCATGATATTTTATGATCTGAGAAAAATATTACTGCACTAGTAACTCCCTTTGTAATTCTTATTCAAAGGAAAAATATCTTCATACAGCATAAATTCCTTTATGAAGATGTGTATGGAGAGCATCATGTTAGTACCTGTATTTATTAATTCCATCTTCACATGTGGCTCCATGTTGGCACTGGTTTACCTCACAGTCATTAATATTCTCCAGGCATGTTTCTCCTATCCATCCAAGAGCACAGACACAGTGAGATCTCTGGGTTTTTTCATCGTAGAAGCAGCTACCTCCATTCGCACATACCTGAAGATGAGAAGTACAAATATATAAAGAGTTTTTTCTCTATGAGTTGGGTTTTTTCCCCAAAGAGTTTAACTGAGTAAGCTGTTGGTAATAAATATGGTTATTTAACATTTTTATGTTGTAATATTACAAAAGACACATCTCCAAGAACCTAAAATACTGAATAACATTAAATCAATATATCAATTAATTGTTTAGTTGGAAAGAGGCATTTATGATTCAATTTAGCAGTGCCATTTTCATAAATGACCTTAAAATGTGATTGTTTTAAGAAGCATGATAGTGAACTAGCCTGTTATTTTTCCATTGAAAGAGTAGAACAACTGTTCCTGTGTTTAAAATCTATGTATAATTTAAGCAAATTTGTGTCTATCAGGAAAAGAAGACTGAATAAGTTTTGATTTTAATCATTATTCTGATTCACAACCTATCCTTGATTTTTTTTTTAATTTCAGTAGAGAGATATATATATTATATCTATGCTCTGCGAAGACCAGAACATGCAGATATTGAAAAATTAATAAACCTAGACCGATCAGCATTTTTTTCTTGTAGCTATTATTTGCTAATATTATTTAATAAACTACTATTTCATATATTCTTCAAAAATTACAGAAAGTTCTAGGATGTAGTGAATGCTTCTTTCTTCATTTTACTTCAAGGATCCATTTAATTTCCATGAAAATTTTGCCAGTGTAAAAACAGATAACTACGTTTTCATTTGAAAGCAATTAGGACCTCTCCTTCTAATCAATTGGTTTCTAAAGAAAATGGTGTCTAGAAGATGAGCTAATGCACTAGTACTTCAGTTTGATTGAGTCTGAATCTCTTTATAATGTCATTAAGATTTGTAATAATAACAGTTCTTGGCAGAAATCCTCTAATATTCATTTGTCTTTGATTAAGTTTTAAATTGACCTTAAAATTCAGAGATTTTTGCTATGCTCTTGTTCCTGAATTTTATCCTTAACTTGTGATTCTTTTTCAATAGGACAACTTCTTGAAGAAAAACACTGCTCAAACTCCTATGCATACAGTTTTGGAAATATTCTTTTTTAAAATTATTTTAATGTGTCTTCTTAATTTTTTATTTAAACATTTCTGGAGGGTTTTGTCCAGAGGCTTACTATTTTCTCAAAGCTCAAATAGGTCAAATAAGCTTGCACTCAAGAAAACCATCTAGAAAAAACACAAACAATTAAGAAAAAAGTTATATTTCAATATTGCCACAGTATTATATTAATTATATTCTTATGTTGGTTTGACACTTTATACTGTGAAGAAAGGTGTTACCCTTCAAGATGTTAATGCAATCTAAAGCAGCTTTAAATTAAAATTAAAGCTACGGATGATATTTTTTAGCATCAAATCTAGTTAGTAGTTTTCTCTATCAGATAGATTTTTATCTCAGCTGTAAATTTAATACCCTATCAGTTTAAATATTGAAAAATAGGGGTTAGAATGATTAAGGATTTTATAAGAAATTAAGGCCAAATACATTTTTTAATCTATTACTAAAGTCAAAATAAATACCTCTACATGTTGGTTTTCTAACCTTCAAACCTGTATTGTGGTTTTCTAAAGTTACTACAGAGATTTGTTTGTTACTTTTTTTTAATACAGGGAATACTTTTAAATGAAAATAAATTGACAAACAGACTTTTGGAAAGAGCAGCATCCTCCCATCAATCAGCTTTGTCTTCTTCCAAAGTAATCTTCCTCATAGTTAGGATTAAACACTAATCTTACGGTTTAACAGACCATAAACACGGGCTCTTCTGGTCAGTCTGATCATCACACTTCTGTCTATTGCAAGTACTTTAAAACAAATCTGCCTTATTGTGTAGTCTTGATAAAAACATAAGAATCACTTCCTTCTAATATCAACCAGGAAGTGTTATTACAGCAAGGAAAGATAATTAGTCCCTAGATGATTACATTTTATTCTTCTCCTTTCTTCACTCTGCAGTAATTGAGGGACGTAACCCTAATATATGGCTGTCTCTTCCTCTCTAACCCTACTCTCTCCCTGGTCAAAACAAAAATATCAGAATGTCAAGAAATATTTGCTGAAAAGTCCAGAAGAAATTATGACAATAAAAAAGTGGTATGATTAATATGAAAGAAGTACTCTGCTTAATTTAACTGCTTGTAGATTTAACTTTTACCTACATTGTAGATGCTATTGAATTATTCCTTGGTGAAGTAAATCCTTAAATCCTTACATTGCCTATAAGCAGAACATGATGCCTTTCTTGGTCTCCAGAATATGAGTTAGTTCTCTTAATTTATGCAGACTCAGTTCCATTATGTTTCCTTTTATTCAATTTTGCTACTCTGGCTTCTGACAATTAAGCATTATTTTTCCACCCATAAGTATAGTAAGTATCATTAAAGCAGTTTCTAAGAAGCGCACTTTGTAAAGGACTATATGGAAGATATATTTCTACAGATGGCTATATTGTTCAGCATCTAAAACCCTACATGCAATGCCTATTAGCACTAGTAATTGAATAGTCATTGAATTTTTTGTTTTGGAGATTAATTGCACATAGCAGTCCTGAAGTTCACAGATGTCACTTGTCCTTTGCAAATGTACACATTATATTCCATCTTAATTTTCCAGATAATTTCTGTTGACATTCAGTTTTATCACGTGTAGTCTATTCCACCATCCAGGAGGAAAATACTGAGTGGAACTGGGTGCAAGTCAGGTCCTTGCAGAACACTACTTACTATTTCCCTTGGACAATTGTCCAGGAAATTACTGCTGGAATAATTGAGTTATCTTATCTGCTTACTATCAAGCTGGAGCAGGTACATTGTTTCACTAGCTTGCTTGTGCAATTACTATGTGAAAAGATGATCCATTTCAACTTTTGTAAAAGCTTTTTACTTTTGCCGCTTCTATTCTTGTTATAGAAAGAAAATAAATTGGTTTGAAATTATTCACTTCTGGCAGTTTTTGGCTAACTACCCCTCCCTTTGCCTTTTTTTTTTTTTACTTTCTTGCAAATAACACTTTTTCCAGAAACTTTAAATGGATTGTTTATAGTTGGTTTCCTTTAAATAAATAAAAAAGGCTTCATTTCTGAATATATGAATGTATATAATCATATAAAATATAAAACAATGTCTCCCTTTTCCTGTCTTTACTAACCTGTGCAGGTTCTCAAAGATAAACACCTAGTGATTCAAAGACAGCCTCCTCCAAATTTTTTATTTATATGGAGGTCCTTCATAAATCTAGGTATAGGGCAGGCAGGCTTTATCCTGGTTACAAAGTTAAGATTATATTTTGAAATTTAAAGGAAGATATCCCCTCTTTTAATATGTTCACATTTCTTCTTTTCTAATATTTATTTTTAAAAGTATATAATTAAAATAATATTAAAAACCTTCATGTTTTAAGTGTTGTACTCAGAAAGAAAAAAACCAAACCCACAACACAATAGTATCGCTATACATTTATATGAAAACAAAAGAGCCTCAATGACTTAAATTTACTTTTTTGTTTTTTTAAGAAAATATTAAAAATTATGCCATTCTTTTCAGTCTATTGTGATGAATAAACAGAAGTAAAGCAGTTCAGTAAAACTAGAAAAAAAAAAAAGAAATGAAAGAATGCAAAAATATATATTTACTTCCCAGCCACAAAGAATAAAGAATTAAATGCTGAATTATGTAATTTACTGAATAAGATAAATGTTTAATTTCGAATTATTACTTACACTACTTCAAAAAGTATTCAAATATTCATTTGTTTGAATAAGGCCTTCATTTTTTCCAATAAGCAAATGATATTACTTTCATGATCTGTAGGCTATGAAAACAAGTAAAACCCAAACTCCTTTATTTTAGTTTCTATTCCCTTTCCCATTACAAAATCTACTAATTATTCACTTTATGTCCAAATTGTTTCATACAGTGAGTGTATATAGATACACATATATTATTAATTTTTTTCCCACATGACATTTATGATGATCTGTGAAATGTTTGTATGAATAAATTAAATATGTCTGAGGGCTTTTAAGCAAATACTACAGTAAAATGTTTTAGTAGCTCCCATCAGCATCCTTGGCACACCATCACTTCCCATCCTAACTAGCCATAATGATTATTGTATCATTATGGTGTTATGCCATGTACAATAAATGTGCACTCAGTATGACACTTTAAATCATAAAAATGTTAAAATTTACCAGATGCTGAGCATTTTAAATATAAACCTTTGAGCCAGTGAGTATTTCAATGTTGCATTTCATATTCATTGGTGAGCGTGTACCCATGGACTTCAAGGTGACATAAATGTTGATTGCTTCTTTGTAAACACATTGCTGCTCTGCATAGTATATTTTTATGGTGAATATATTTCAATAAAAGAATTGATTAAGCCTTTGAAACACTGGTTATCGTGTTTAAGCAGCTGTTTGAAAGGGCTATATAGCATTGTGTACATAGCTTTTAAAATAGCTATCATAATAAAAAAATGCAACATTATTTTCCTTTATCCCATATCGAAATCTCAGTAACTCAAGGGCCTGGGTCTGTAGTCCACACAGACTACTGATGTACCCAAACCAGTAATTAAATTGAAAATGACACTAAAGGGAATTGAGAAGGATGCAGAAAATACATTTCTTGAAGACATCTGGGTACACAATGGATGCTATTTTGTCCTAAGCATTGTCAGTATCTAACTTAAAGATTTCTTGAATGTACAAAAATCAAATTTATTACTATATTGTGTAAGCGTTTAAGAGTAACTTGCAAAGAGAATTTTGATTTTTTTCTAACTCTATTTTCAGCTCATTGCAGCTTAGTTAGTCTTGCTTTGGTTTGTTGTTGTTTGGTTGATTACGGTATTTATTTTTGTTTTTAATGGAAATGAAACTTTTGTCTTTCTGTGCATTGATGTACCGTCAACCTTCTCTCTAGTAACTTTTAAACACATCAAATATTTTAAGGAAATTTCGTCTTAAGTTCCTACAAGTTTCACGACATAGCAGCAGTAGGTAGTGGATAGGAGATATCAGTGAGTACACCTATAAAAAGCAGGAAAGGCAGAGCTCTGTCATTGCACGGTTTGTAGGACAAGGACCAGACTAGTCACATCATGCACTTCTGGATGTGTGTGTTATATGGGAAAGAGGAAGGTTAGCATGAAAATATATCAAGAATGAATATTGTGTTTAGGAAACTCGTGGGAAATGAGGCTTCATCAGCTCATTGCTCTTAGAATAACTTGTTTGATTTCCCAAGAACACTGGGGGGAATATATCACTTTATCCTACCTCTGTGTTTTCAATACATGGTGATAAACACGTGTAATTAAATCCATGAGATTTATCCATACACAGTGCTCCTGGGGCACAGCTTATATTGTAGAATAGGCAGGCGTCAATATCCAGTTCACATCTTTCACCTTCAAAACCTGCACCACAAAGAGAATGTTTAATCACACTTCATTCAGAATATTGACATTATGTCTGTTCAGGGTGTTAGCAGTTAACACCAGTCTACTAGAGTAATTTGGCAGTTTTATTTCCTAAACAAAGTGAAAAAGTGGGGTCCTTCATAAAAATGTTCATTGCATACAGAGACATGTTGCTATTTTAATGTTGCTGTTTCTTAAATATTTGGATGACAGTTTTTTGGTTCTGTTTAGAAAATACAATAAATTTCCAATGACTTACCTATAGGGCAACTGCACTTAAAATGATCTTCATAGTCAACACATGTTCCTCCATTTTCACATGAATTGATACCACAGTTATCAATTTGCACCTCGCAGAATTCTCCTGGGGTTGAAAAAAAAATACTAAAAAGGTTAAGAATTAATACAACATTCTTAAAAAAAACAAACCATGAATCATATCAATAATACTGGTAAAATAACTAGTACTTTAAATGATCTTTCTGGAATATTGGATAGAATGTAGAGACCTTGGATAAGTTTCCAGACTCCCTTATCTCCATTTATATATAAAAAAAAGGTCAAAAAAAACTATTTCAGCGTTAAAAAAACAATTTTAGATGGGATCCAATTTGGGATATAGAGCTGAAGAGAGAGGATTTTCATTGGAAATAATTTTCTGAAATGGAGGGAATACCTTTGCATTTTGTTCTACTTTTTAGTGCTGCATGAGTCAACCCTCATCTCTACTCAAGACTTTTGATTCTATTATATATATATTTAATTATATCTTTTCTGGGCTCCATTTTGGCTATGAAAAAGCTAGTCCACATTTGTCTGAGGTAACCTGTAGTGTCATTCCACTGAACAATTACTTGCTCATTTAGCTGAAGGTTTTTTTTTAGCTCAGCAGGAAGAAATAACTGAACTCTTAACTAGACAGCTCTAAAAAAATATGTACTAAAGAGAAATATATCTCTGGCAATGGGATAAGTGTCAATAAGGAAGATTATCAGCTTTCCAGTCTTGGAAAACCAGTAGATTTGACAAGAAATAAAACACATCAAGGATTTCTCCTTCTTCTTTTTGGAACTGAAAATAATATATTGAATTCTGTGTAAAAGTTCTTGAGATTTTATTTCTTGTTGTTGGTGTGCTACTGTTCCTTTTTACATGATGTTTTTAATTTTATTTCTAATTTACTATTTCTACAGCGGGACTTCTGTAATTTTTTTTTTTTCAATCTTAGAAAAGGTAAAGAATAGAGAAATGAAAAGTGAAACAATCTTTAATGCTCAGAAAAGTAGGAGAAGGTGGAGGAGTTTTGAAAAGTTTCAAAGAGGAAGAAAAAGAAAAAGGGGAGGGGAGGGGATTACTGTTGTTTCTACCACCAACTTGTTTGTAATCTGTGTTACGTCACTCAGTGGCTTAAGCAGAAAAAACAGAAGAGCTGTACAGGAGAAAAATGTTTCAGGGAGATGTACAAGATATCAGGATCATTTCTTTGATCAGACAATATATTCTGTAAAATTTTGTGTCAAAAGTTAGTATTCTATTTGAAGTCCTTCATATGGCAAAAAAAGAATAATTTTACTTCAAATAATTAATTTTTTAAAAAAAATTTTTTAGTCAACGTTCCTTTTGAGCTAAAGCCAGAAACATCAGGAGAACATGGACTAATAGTACAAAATTTGGTAAGAAATGACTACGTCTGGGTTTCAGCAAAGCATTTCTGCCAATTTCATTCACTTTAGTCCATTCCTAATATAAACACTTAAGCGTTGATAAACATACACTGCATCTTTTAATATGCTGAAATGCAGTGTCAAAGTAAGACCTAAAGATTGCTTTTTATGGACTTCTATAAATGCAAACAGGAATATACTTATTAAGGCCTTAATGCTGTCATTTGTTGGCTAGAAATCTCTATCTTGGTCCAACAGGTGCTGAACCACATGTACAATTTCATGTATTTACAGAGAGGCTGACCAACATGCTATACAGACTTTTAATGTTTATTTTGCCCCTTTGCTCTTAAGCCAAAAATAGCCCAGTTTCAACATATGTCAATTTTTCAACAGCCAAGAGTATATTTTACTGGAAGTTATAAAGCTTACTGAGTTAGACATATGTTTTTTAAAGTATATTACCACTGTAAAATTTAAGAAAAAGAGAAAATAGGAAATTAGATACTTCTTGCTGTTTATTATTATAATATAATATGTAATATTACATGGGCAACTATGGATAACATGACCTTATATTTACAAGACTTTCATTTGCTCACTTTGTATTGACACTAATGGAAACTGTGTTTCTGTATCTCTGGGGAGGTACCGTCCTGATTTTTTAGAAAGCCATGTTATGAGCCAGGACAAGTTTTAAAATGTAACTTTGTGTAATATTGCTTGGCAAAAAGACATGCTCAAAAATAAATAGATATTTTAACTGTGAAATCAACTGAATGTATTGAGGAAGTTGATATCTCCTAGGAAATGTCATGTTTTTTCATCTTTTTCTTAATGAGCTCTGGAAGGCAAAATTGGGGAAAAAAAAACTGGGAATAAACTTAAACTTGATATGTATTTTGGATCCATTTTTTTCATATTTATTCATGAGGGTGGAATTGTCTTGTCCAAGAAGCCCTTATGAATAAATATTAGTACAATAAAACTGGCTTAAAGAATTATTTCGCTATGAATCTGAAATCCTTATAACGGCTGTATCCTTTAAGCGAACTTTACAACTTTCCCCTGCCACAATGAGGTCAAGAAAACCTAGTAACTCCAAAACTGTTATAAAATTTATTAGAATCTGAATACTGCTGAGAAA
Organism: Larus michahellis; assembly: GCF_964199755.1. NCBI lineage: Eukaryota > Metazoa > Chordata > Aves > Charadriiformes > Laridae > Larus > Larus michahellis. The sequence goes on along the minus strand of NC_133898.1, from coordinate 101,658,941 downwards.
TGCATAATTTATGGTATTAAGATCTGATTAAGTGTTAAATGGATGTCAGGAGAGATCTCCACAGTAATCCACTTAGCTTTTAATGTCTAATTATCACTTCATAGTGAGTGAGGGCTGAATAATTGAGAAATGCAATACTTAGAGAACTCAAACAAGATTTTTGTATGCAATTACGCATGTTATCCTTCTATCAGGAAAAAGTTCAGCAGATACAAGGAACAAAGGAAAAAAAATAAACACAGCATAAGAGGGAGGGAAAATAATTTGATCAAAGAGTTTACTTTGTTGTACTGTTTATTTTTAAAAATGACCGTATGCATTTTTTTACCTAAGTGTCTGTTCTTACAAGTTAAATTGTTTAATTACAAATTCTAAGCTCAAGATATCAGTGAAATAAAGTGTTACCACAAGTGCGCACAAACTGAAGTTACGCATGAATATCAGGAAACATTTTCTTACTACAAGGGTGACCAAGCACTAGGTTACCCAGAGAGGTGGTGGAATCTCCATCCTTGGAGATATTCAAAAGCCATCTGGACACAGTCCCGGGCAACCTGCTTTAGGTGACCCTGCTTGAGCAATGGAGTTGGGCAAGATGACCTCCAGAGGTCCCTCTCCAACCACAACCATTCTGTGATTTCATGAATCTGTGATTCTGTGATGCATAGAATCATAGAATATCTCATGTTGAAAGGGACCTATAAGGATCATTGACTCCATCTCCCTGCTCCTTGCAGGACTACCGAAAACTAAACCATATGACTAAGAGCGTTGTCCAGACCCTCCTTGAACTCTGACAGCCTTGGTGCCCTCACCAATTCCCTGGGGAGCCTATTCCAGTGAACAACCACCCTCTAAGTGAAGAACCTTTTCCTAATATCCAATATGAACTTCTCCTGATACAGCTTTATTTCATTTCCTCATGTCCCATTGCTGGTCACCAAAAAGAGGAGATCAGCATCTCCCCCTCCACTGCGACCTCAGCTGCTCCTTGTAAGTCTTGCCCTTGAGGCTTTTCACCATCTTGGTTGCCCTCCTCTGGAGACACTCTAATAGTTTGATGTCCTTACATTGAGGTGCCCCAAGCTGCACACAGTACTTGATGTGGGGCCACACCAGTGTGGCGTAGAGTGAAACAATCATCACCGCCCTAGACTGGTTAGCTATGCTGTGCTTGATGCACGCCAGGACATGGTTGGCCCTTTCGGCTGCCAGGAGAGACTATTGACTCATATTCAACTTGCCATCAACCCAGATCCCTAGATCCCTTTCTGCAGGGCTGCTCTACAGCCTCTCATTGCCCAATTTGTATGTATAACCAAGATTGCCCCACCCAAGGTAGAGAATCTGGCAATTCAATAGACTTCAGTTCTTGAAGATAGGGGTTGGCATTTAAGTTTCTCCAATCAAGCACCTCACCAGCTTACCACGACTTTTCAAAGATGATAATGACCTCACAATGGCATTGGCCAGGTTCCTCAGCACCCTTTTGTATGTCTCTTCTGGTCCCATGGACCTGTACATATCTGATGTACTTATGTGATCCTAACAGTATCTTCCCCTACTGTGGGTAATGCTAGATTCACAGACTTTGCTACTAGGCTCAAGGAACTGGAAGACACCTGAGTGCACACCTGTGAAAACTGAGGCATAAAAAGCAATTTACTTTGCACTGTACCCACTGCCACATCGTGCAGAGGGCCTGTATTTTCCTTGTCTTTACTTTTGCTACCAATATACTTAGAGAAAATCTTCTTGTCCTTGTAGTGAAGCAACTACATAGCTCTGGGGTTGGTACCAGCCAGCTAAGAAACAGATAAACTAGCATATTATGTCTGTACCTAATTACATACTTACCAGTGCATTTAAATAAATTATAACAAATAACCAAAACCAGGTGATCATCACCTAAGAATTCTAAAAAGACTAAAATATTACATTGCTGAAGTACTGTCAGTTAAACATGACCAATCATTTAAATTGACTTTGGGACCAAAAGAAGGAAAGGTGTCAAATGCAATACAAATTCTGAAAGGAAACATGAGGGGTTTTACCATGTAGCCCTGCAATACAATGCTGCCCCTGCTAGCAATAGGCTACAAGATTTGCACTGAATTTGCAAGGCCTCAGGACTGAGGCTCACCAGGCTTGATTTGTCTTTCCTGCAGTGATGTTTTACTTGGCTTAACTGTGACAGCAGTTTTTTCTTCTCATTTGCTTTGCTTCTGTTTATCTTTGTATGGTACACGATAGTTTTATATAGATAGTAGTAACAAGTAGTTATTTGAAATAGAATGAGATTTACAATTCTAATAAAATGCTGTAAAGAAATATAGGGCTGGTACAATAACAGAGGCCTGGAGAAGTGGAGGCATAGGTTGTGATGTGAGGGACACAGGCACGGGATGGAGTACAGGTTTGGCACTGGAGACCCCATGGTTATAAACAACTCACCAGTGGCAAGTTAAAGAATGCAGACCTGGAGCTGGACAAAATTGGTCTTAAGGGTAACAAAAAGAACAAAGAAATAGTATTTAAGGTAAGTTAGAGCCACCATAAAAAGTAAATTCAGATACTAAATAGAACCACAGCCCAGTGAAGAAAAAGTGTGAAAGCATTTCATCAGACATATAGAAATGACCCCAAGCGGATCCTAGAGAGATGAAAAAGAAACCATCAGTATGAACATCACATTCCTCACAGTGAAGGACTATAGATTCTGTAACACTGCCCCCAGCACCACGACTGTGAAACCACTAACCTTAAGACCTGGAGGAGGAGGGAAAAGGGTGAGTGTAACATCATCAAAAGAGGCAGAAACTAAAAATTGTGTGAGTCCCAATTTAAGCTGCGTTTTTATTCATTTTTTGTAGCGATTAGATCTGGCCCAATAATGATTGTATTTTTAACATTTCAGATACATTACCAATAAATTCCTGCATTTACATTTACATAAGGTGTGCTTCTCCCTTGACCATAACAAAGATTTTGAGCATAACAGAGTCATCTAGAGATGTATGTACTAGTAAATCGGACTTTACCAAACAGCTTCCTGAAAGTCCTTGTAAAGAATATAACTTGCAGTTGCCTTTCATGTTGCAGAGGGTAGAAAAGTCAACACTTGTAATAAGACTGTTTCATTTTTAACTGACCCAAACATTTTAAGCTCTAAAATCAGAATTTGCATTCCTTAGGACTTTAGCTGAACTTGTAGTTGCTAGAGATACTTTTAGTTTTATGTGATCTGCTTTGGTCCATTTTTTTGCACTTCTGCTTTCAAGTTAGTATTATCCCTTTTTTTGCAGAAAGTGTGTAACAACCGGTATGCTAATAAAGATTATATAAGGATGATCTACACTAAGTATTTCCCATTATCTATTTTATATGGCAACATGCTTATCAAACAAAACGTATTACATGACCTAACACTTTTCTTCAGAGCACAAGTACTGAGACTGCATCATATTTTTATTTTCCCTCTAAAATGAAAATAATTTTAGCAAGCTACAACTTGAAAGCACTTTTTTTTTTTCCATTTTTCTGTAATTATGATATAACACCCAATTAGATTTAGTACACATGTGCACAAGTGTGCACATGCAGACATACAAACAGAGCCATTACTTTTTGACCGTTTAAAACAAGAATCTAGTAGCAACGTTAAAAAATATGTTTTTTGGGAGAGCATGGGCAGTTAAGATTCACCTTCTGAAATGTGGGCCTTAATATCCATGCTATTGCATTTACAGGCCATGAAAAACTCTTAACTTTTGAAGCAAGATTTGTCTCATCCTGAAGTCTATGTCTGAAATAGGTCAGGTGAGTGGAGCCTTTGAATTCTCATTTCTTCCAACAGAACCTGTGAACAGCACAGAGTGACAAGCCTGGTGCAGATGTTTACATTGTAGGCACTTAAAAATGAGCCAAGATTTATTACACTCCCAGGAACTTTACATTTAATTATTTTGAAAGACAATAAATACACTTTTAATAATCTTTATTGAACCCATCAGATGTTGGAAAATAGGTTTCACAGATTCTGTGCATAGGATTCACAGAACTGTGCATTCTTAGAGAACTCTGTATTCTTAGAGAGGTCCAGTTGTAGCAATTAATCTTTGTGCTTTTCAAAGAAAAGTAGTTTCAGTAAATGAGAAAAACATTAAAAAAAAAGCACAAATAAAGACTTGATCTCACAATTCACACATGTAGGTGTTAAAAGCGTCTGCCTGCCTGTAACTCAGGCAGTTGAACAATCAAGTTTAAATGACTTGGTTTTAACATTAGAATTTGAAAATTTGGCTACATGGAAAATCTGTCTTTAATAAATGAGTTACCATAAATATTAAATGAAGTTTAAATTAAGTTTTATTTAAGATCAATATAGGTAATTTTTCAGTCCTCTTGGAATAAAATACAACTGTATACTGATAAAAAGTAAAAAAGGTGTCTTGACTGTCTCTACAGCTAAACTTGAAAAACAGGAACATATAATTCATACCATTGTTTGAGAGATTTCTACTATAGGTGGGTTGAGGTTGCTTACAACTGGATAATCACCACTAACTATAGATGGAATCTAGACAACCTGTTTAGAGTAAATTATTAACTTTTAGATTGCTAAAGATACATACATCAAACTAAATTAGGTCATTCATTGACTATCACTGCCTTTATCCCAATATTTAATAAAAAAAAATAATGAATGAATCATAAAGCTATCTGAAATGGCTGTTGGCTTTAGAATATAGCTATTTATCTATAGTGGTATTTGGAAAATAATACATGAATATTATTTTTTTGGTCAAAATTTGCAGATTAATAATAATTTCTCATTTACTTTAATTCCAAAATTCATTGTATCTCCATTTTAGGATGGTGTTTCACAAATGCCTGTGAAGGAGAGTTATTCTTCTGAGGGAAGGGGATTATAGAAGGTAAACCCAAGAAAAATGTGATATTAATGATTTTCTAATCACACAGTTTTTCTAATTAAGATCTAAAGGGAATAATTTCCATTAGCTCCTGAAAAATGAGAATTTGCTGGGGTTGGAGATAACAGTTCTGAGATTGGAACTCATCATTTACTAAATCTGATTAGGTGAAAGCTCTTAGGCACCATACAGAGGACCAGTGTTCCAGAAAGCTATTTCTCCTCTTATGAAAGCAACATGAACTGTTTAACATAGAGACACACATGTTCCAATAAGTGAGAGAAGCCAAAGTGAAACACGTATGTTCACGAAATACTGTCCCAGCTTCATAGATTAAGGGGATCCAAATTTTAATACAAACATTTTCCAGTTCAAGTGAATGTTACTGTGCTAATTCTCAAATTTCATCCACTAGCATCGTCTTATTTACATGGAGCTAGATTTAAAGCTTTTTGAAAAGATAAAAAAGACTTCCACTGGACACAGCCAGCTTATGACTTAGCCCTGTTGTCTACTGCTGCATGAATTATAAACATGGGCACATATTCTCAAATGTTAAATATGCAGTTAAAATTTCACCTTCTCCTGGTTTAGAATGAAACGAATCATTCAAGGGCTCTTAGGAATATCCTTCCTGAAAGTTTGTCTGTAATTGTTGTTTTAACACAGAGACTTTTAGCTGAGCTACTTTTTACAGAATGTCTTTAAATTTGTTTGAGATGTATTTTATTAACCTTGGCTTTTAAATGAACTCATTATTCTGGAACATACAATTTGACTTTTGACCATCTAATAGATTATCTGTCCTTTCTTTTAGCTGTCTCCAGGATTTAGTTGGAAATCTGGCCTTAAAGATTTAGCCCTTGTCAAAGTCTTTTGTAGACCTCTCTTTCAAATAGTCTCTTATTCTCTTTTGGGGGCGTTGTTTGTTTGTTTGTTTTATTGCCAAAGTGCCTTTCATATGTCTCAGTAAAAAATCTTGTTCATAGAAAAAAATCCCAGGATACTAGAAGAATATGCAAAACATTTTTCATGTCTGGAACAGAGAAATTTCGTCTAGTTTTATCCCCTTTCATTCCCTTTTAAATTCTTCCTTGTCTGAAGTGAATCAGTCAATCATCTTATGTGAAATATGAAGAACTCCAGAACAGCCACTCACGGAGCTACTCACAGAGGGAGGGAACCTTCCAGAATGAGCATCCTACTCCGCCTAGATAAACACCACCATCCTTGCAGGTTCCTCTGCCATCTGGATCCCCTAACCATCACACAGAAACTCTCTAAAGGACATGAAGGTTGTCCGTGACGATGAGGATGCAACTACTACAGCACTGATATTGCTATATGGATGCTTATTGGATTAATTTCAGTGTTGACAAGAAGAGCAAAGAATTGGGTATTGCAGGAAGGCAGTGTGCTCACAGCTGTACCGACAGTTATCTCAAACCCGTAACCTTCCCAGCTGTGTCTCTTCTTCAGCCAGATACCTGCTTTTCATGTCATCATTCTTCCTCTACCCTAGCTATGAGCCCAGATAGTGTAGTAGGGTACTTCATCAAACCTTCAGATTTTAAAATAATGAGTGGTTTGTATGAGCCCTCAGAGGAGTCCAAGAACAACTGTCACCGGTGATGGAAAATTATACACGTTTCCAATTAAAAAAAACCCAAAGAATTTAGTTTTGCAGTTTTTCACATTTTCCCATTTGCCAAAATTATCTCTGCTTTATAATTCTGTGTCTAACCATAAAATATCACAACAATATTTTTTCACTTACATTTGAGTTTTCATAAGACATTCAGGAGAACATATTCAAATCACCTATAGGGTAAATCTATTTAAGAAGGTACATCGCTCAACTTTCGTTTACATTGTTGAAATGAAGATGTCAATGGCATTCATAATAAAAAAGTTAATTATTTTTAAGAAAGCCTAAACAACTGTGCCTTTGCAGAGGTAGAAAAAATGCTATGGGAGATTACTGTTCTCAAATTTAAGTGAACCTACTTTTCTAAGCATGGAAATGTAAAGAGAGTTCTCATATGGTTGTCCAGCTGGTAGCCTCTACATGAAGGTCTTCAGCAAAGAAACAATCCAACTAAGATCAGCAATAAAACATTTACCTTGACTCTTATTATTTTTTACCTTAAAAATGCAGATGATTGCAGTGTCAATGCAAACATGTCTCTCTTTCTCTCTCTCTTTCCCCCCTTTTAAAAAATGTCCTTTGAAAAACTTTGACCATGCTTGACAGACTGAATAATATTCAGTTCCAGCACAGGTCAGGTAAAACGTTAAAAGGGAAAATAGCTTTTAACAAGATGAATGTCAAACATCCAAACATTCAGACTTTCATTCCTAGAATAAAAGTAAAATTGCATATGCCTCATTGAACACATCCCCCCTGCCCTGACCTCTTATATAGTCATGCCACTTAAGTTCATTATATAAACTGATCATCTTCCACCTCAGCTAAGATTTTTCCCTCTTATTTGGGAATCTGAAAGACCTTTAATATCTTTAATAGTTAGAAGGGCTTTTGTTTGTTTTTTTGTTTAATTTCTAGTATAAATATATTGATAGATCATTTACATTCACATATGCATATTTCAATGCACTTACTCCACACTCTGACATAACAAGTCAGGGTAAAATTGAATCAAAACATGCTGTGTTCTGAGAGAGATCTTCTACACTTTCTATTTAAAATCCCATCAAACTGGAACTTGACAGTGTTTGTGTTTTAATTTAATATCCAGCAGGTAAAGTCAGAAAATGTGCAAATTGAGATTTTGGGCTCTGATGCTGCCAGCTCTAGGTACAGCTTGGTAGTGTGTTATTGCAGAGAACTATTACTTCAAATCAATACAGAGTTTTGTTTTATATCCACAGATAACTGATCAACTGATTTATAATTCAATTTAGGATAGGTTTTATTGTAATTTGGTTGAAGAATAAAGGGATAGTGTATTTTCCCTTTATTCTCTGGTAGAAAATTAAAAGGACTCTTTATTTGTTGCACAGTCCTGATTCGTCCACTGAACATGGAAGGGCTGTTGCCTTAGGTGTCTGTAGTTGTCCCCTACTTATAGCTTTCTTGCATTGGAAGCAGATCAAACACAAGTCTATCTGTCAAAGGCCTTTTGAATAGATATTTTTTTTTTTAATGTTAGCATACAAGTAAGTTTAGCTCCTGGATTCATTAGACATTTTCTATCTGCAGCTGGGGCTGCCTAAAATTACACAAAGCCAATTAGGATCTTAATCTCTCTGCATATGAATGCCCCCTCTATGAGAAAAGGATAACGGTACTCCCTTACTCAGAGGAATGTCATAAGACTACAGACTAACTGTGCTAGATGATGAGAGTTTGCTGCTGATTTCACAGTATGCCAGACATTCTTATACTTTCCTCTTTACTCCCATATAGTCTTTATCCGTCTCCCCCTAACTTCTGTGCTCTAGTCTACTTCTGGACTCAGTATCACCCTCACAGATTCTTCTCTTATACAAAAGAATCTGCTTTCTATTCATTTCTCTCTATGCACTATACTTTCTTCACCCAGCCAGGTGAAATAAAGTTTACTCTTTTTTAGAAATAATATTTTACTGTACTGAAGCTATACTGAAATATTTGGCTGTGCTTTGTTGCGCAGCATTGTACAGATTGTTCTTAAGGTGCCAGAGATCGTACAGTCCAGTAAGGAATACCTCTTGATGAAAGACTGCTTGAGGTTGCCTAAAGAATGCGTAGAATCAGGGTACTGCCCAGTGTCTTTAATACAATCATCATATGGCCAACAGCAGGCTCTCACGAGTATCAAACCTGCCAACCTGTAGTTGCACAGCCAAGCTTTCTGCTCCTAAAGCACTCTGTTCCCTGATTTGTACTGGCCAAGAGGAAGAATACTTTGCAATAAGAGGAATGAGTATCACACTTGGAGTTCCAGAAAGGTGGTGTTTTTAAGTTTCATAAAAATTCCTTGGCAAACTGACTTTAACTATTTAGCTACACAAATTCTGGATTGAGAACAGGATGAGATGTTATAAACCTGGAGTGAAGATGAATGTCAGTGTACTGGGATGGCAGGATAAATTTGGGGAGTGCCACAAAGATTGCTGTTAGTTCTAATGTTATTTAACGTTATTAATGATGTGGAAAGTAGATTAAACAAAACTTTAATCACATACAGAGTTTATACTAAATTGATGGCAAATACTGAGGAGAAAGATATAATACAAACAGATCTAAAGAGGATAAATATTTTACAGGAACGTGTTTTAAAAGTGAGATATGTGTCAGGAAACAGAAATGAAAGCAAGTATATTTCAGAAAAAGACAAAGTAAACCTGAGCTATTCAGAGACAGTCCCAGAGTGAAGACCAGTGTATAGAAGTTGTTGCTGAATGTAAGTTTCCAATGTAATACAGGTTAAAAAGAAAGTGGATAGGTCTTAGAGCGCTTATGAAGACTGCTTATGTCACAGGAAAAATATACCTCAATAACAGGTATCAATAACACAGATGAAACTGTGCCTTCATTCTGTTACATTGTAGTATTGTATATAGTATTTCAACAGAATGCTTTTGGGTGGTTTTTTTTGGTTTTGGCTTGATTTGGTTTTTTTTTGCTTTGTTTTATTTTGTTTTCTTTTGGGGTTTTTTTTGTTGGTTTTTTTTTTTTTTTTTGAGAAGGAATAACTACTGAACATAGAGCTTGAGAAATAGCATAAGAAAGCCTTATTTCATATGTAAGCATAATTCTAGCATCAGTGAAGATACAGTGGACTATGTTGGCTAATGATGAGGTACATTGTGTCTGAAAAAAAGTAAGCAATAGCTGATTAAGCATGATTATCCATACTTTAAAGAGGAAAGTCAACATTCAGGTTGGTATAAGAATACTGTGGTGGGTTGGTTTACTTGAACATGGTAAAACAGGTAAATGTTTTGCTTAATTATGTTTTCTGTGTAATTTCATCCATGATAATTTCTTCAGACACACTTAATCCCAGTTACTTAATTAAGTTAACCATGTATACATAGTTGTTCCGATGGACAATAATTCTTTCAAAATTCTTTCTTATTCATATAGGTCAAATATATTCACTGTACAGAGACTTAAACTGCAAACTGAAATACTAAGAAATATGAAGGTATTCATAATTATCCCCGTGAATTTGGAACATTTTCTTCCATTTTAAAAGCAGCCAGAACTTAAATGCTTATATTATATTTCTCTTTGAAATATCAGGTAGAACATTTTCATAATCTTTTGGCTTTTCATGCAATTGCTGCATGCCAAAGAAAAATGCCAAAGAAAAAAAAAAAGTATCCACAGCATAAAAATTTCAGAAGTCTTACTATTTCTTGTGGAAATCAAGACTGAGAAAAAATGTTGACTTAAACTGCTATAGGTCACAGTCTGCCTGGAGTTCCCACAGGTATGGTGCAACTTCAGACATTACCCTTCACTTCGTGTTCTAGAGTTTATCTGCTTCAAATTTAATATTATGCCAGCATGGCTTAATGTATTATTCTTATCTTTGGACTGCATACTTTATCCTTTTACCTCAACTAGGAGAGTGGAACGCTCCAGATGGAGTGGAACTGTTGTGTTTTCATGTAATTCAGCTTGGTATCTTGTTAGGTAAGAAATCTTTGTAAGGACCCATGGTCTAGCTAAAACCATTTGCCTTTTGCCCTAACTAAGCTTCATCCAAATTGGTTTATATTCATTTCCCATGTACTTGTAGAAATTAGCAGCCCTGTCTCAACGCAATAAAACAAAGAGAAAGAGAAAACATACATTGTGGATAAATCTGTGAGAGAACTTAGTGAATCTTCAAAAAGGAAAGTTTGAAGATGAGGAAAAAGTATGTAATTGAAGCAGTACTTTAAATTCTAGTTGGTGAGTTTGCTTGGGGTGCAGTTCATTTTAGCAGCAGTAAGATTATTTTAATTAAAGGACTTTTCTACCAACTAAATGAAGTGTCTAACATGCCCAATCAATTCCTGCCAATATGATTGCTCTACACACAAGGAAAGATAGTAATTAATTAGAGGAAGCTTCTTCAAGGACAATTGGTCTACTGTGCAAAACCTGAGAAACCGCTGACATGGATTGTTTCATTTCAATGTCATAAGCCATGTTACATGCACTGTTGTAGGTACAAAGGTTTTTATCCACTTTCAGAGAACAGAAAAAGGAAAAGCGAAATAAGGAACTAACTGTAGAAGGTAATTGAAAACACAAAAGTAATGACATTTAATCAACAAAACCCCCTATATTTTATATATGTTTTATTCTCTCCCTTGAACATTTAAACTAAACATATGGATATTTTTCTGAGTCAATTATCCAAAATGTATTTTACATATAAACAGGAATAATAAATGTAGTTTAAAATTGCATTAGTGTGTATATGCTAAGTTTATCCACTCTTTCTTCATTAAATATTATGAAACCAAAATGAACTGGTTTTAGTACTTTTAAAATCAAAGTCCTGCTTTTCACAGCTGAGAATGTTACATCATGTCATACTTTGTTTTCCCTAAGATAAGTCTACTCCAAATATGATTTAAATGTTAATGCAAAGGCTGCAGCTGTAGTGTTTATAATTTGTAAACACAATTAAGAACAATTAGATGTGAAGCTGCAATAGCCTTTCTGGTTGCAGATGCTATTTAATTCAGAGTCAAGTAAACATGCCAAAATTGCCACTGCATTGTTCTTCCTTCTGTCTCTTACCAGACACATAAATGAAACAATAAATAGGTATAAATGAAAAATGCTATGGAACAAGAGTTAAGAAGTAACTTATTTAAAAATAGAAAGAAGTAAAAAAAACAAACATAAATGTATTACAACATAAAGAACATCTTACAATGAGATCCCACTAAGGAAAGAATCTTGACCTTATAGTAATATGTCCCTGAACACTGAAATCGCTTCCACTTGAACTCAGTCATAACTTAGTATTTACTAAGGTTAAATTGTATTAACTACCTACATTTCTTGCCGTTTACTGTAGCCTGTCAGACTTTTGTTTTATGATTATGTCGTACAGCAGAGACATTATTATTATCTCAAAAGCCTTGAAGTATTGCAGTGAAACATTACTTTTATTAACAAATCCATAATTTTGGTTGTCACACCAATAAAAAACAACCCAAGATTAGATTGAAAAAAAGAAAATTGTACAGGTGACAAGGTGAAAGTGAAAACAGAGGTTGATAGTTACTACTCTCTGGGGTTCTTTTTCAATGTCAGTAGATTTAAAGTCTGTTTCCTCTGTGTATTAATAGCATTTCTTTAGATTAATTTAATTTTCATTCTTCAGGTAATAAATATTAAGTTTCTATCTTTCAATGGGTTACTTTAAAAGTTATATTAATCTTTTTGGCACTTACTTTGAAATTGATATACATATGGCTAGTACCTGGTTCCTTAATATTTCCTAAAACTGGAGTGAATCCCATTCAATGCTTCTCTCAGTGCCCTCTCTAACCAAAGATTAGCGAAGGCTTGCAGAACCCAACTTAAATGAGCTTCTATTTAAAGGCTAAGGCTGCAGGAAAAATTAGAAATCGTTTTCCTTGCCAGCTGAGAACCAATGTGGTTAATCTAAGCTATTTTTCTAGGCTTTTGTAGCTAATAAAAGAGAAACCACTCCTGAAGAAAGTGTTCCATCCACTGACCAATATCTAACACAGGTGATCTTAATTCCCCTCTGAAAACACTTAGTCATTGATGATACAAGGAGCCTTGAAGACTTGTTTACTACACCTTACATTACTTTAGACTTTTAAGGTCAAGTAAAGTGAATCAGTTATCCCCACCCCAAATAAAGTTTCATAAGTCATCAGTGGCCCATCAAGGAATTAAAATAGGAGGTGGGATTCAACTCTCAGAAAAATTACTGAAGTTATCTGAACAAATTCAGGCTGATACAAACTAACAAACTCCCTGCGCTTCATTGCTTTCATTAATTAGATCTCCAAGAACTACAATGAGAACACAGACATCTAGCTCGCGTGCAGAACTTCTACGTGTAGGCATACGCTTAGTCGCTTAAACTGAAGCCTACTCTGGGTCTGTTCTTACTATAATCTTCATGTGTAAGCTTCAGAAGTAACCTGTAAGTTAGATTTAGATGTTGTAGGCATCAGAGCAGAGAACAGAAAATGCAGAGAAATGTGATTACTCATCCAAGCCCTTCTCGATTCCTTATTTTTGAAAATTCAGCATTGAACACTTGAATATTTAAAAGGAAACAAAACTACAAACTTCTACATGATTTGTATATGACTTACCTGTGAAATCATGAGGACACAAACACTGAAACAAAGGTTGGTCTCTCAGTTGGCTCTTATCAATGCAAGTTGCTCCATCAGGACAACTATTTGGGTAAATTAAACATGCATTTTCAGCAAATTGGCAAAATTCTCCTGTCCATCCAGGTGCACAGAGACACTAGATATAACAAACACACAAACAAACAAAAAACAACAACAAAGAAAACACAAAATGAAAATGTAATGTGAAATTTTGTAGGAATTTCTTTGGGCCTTATGTTTTACTGCTGAGTGAAAGTACTGTAGAATGCAGTGTTGCATCCAGCTGAGACTATTCTTCATGCCTGTATTTGCAGATGATAAAACAGTTGAGAGGCAGAACTCATCTACCATGTCGGTTGAAAAAATGTGGGAAAAGAGGACGCATGAGTAGGAGGAAATGGCAGAGATAATTACTGGCTCTGATGGATGGAGCTGCCTGCAGGAAAAGAAGAACTATGTGTGAAAAAAGAATTTAAAAGGCCTAGAGTGAGGGAAAAACCAGGCAGTGATACTAACACAGCCTGCAAGACAAACAGTGGCAAACCAGTAATGAGAAAACATAATATGGAGCTTCTGTTATACATTCTGACCCTATCTGTTAACTAAAATAAATAAAAATAATTTCTTCTGAGGAAAGGGGAAGGTTTGAAACTATCTAGTGAAGTTTTTATGTAGAAGGCTAGAGCTGCTCATAAGGACAGTATTTATTTGGAAATTGTCATTGACGTTTTGTCTGCTCAGTCACTAAACATTACTATTTACAATATTAAAACTGTTTAACCCGTATTTTCTTTCTTTAAATATTTTATTAAGTCCATTCTGCAAAAAAGAGCTACTTCAAATAAGTTCACTTAAGTTTAACCCTCTTCCTGGTGGATACATACTCACTTAAAAAATATGTTCTCAGAGTGGAGAAAATATGCCAGAGAGTGAGTTGTTGTGGAAACTACATTTACTTTTCATCTAGCAAAGTGGCTTTGCTGCACCTGGGGTGAAACATATTACTGGCAAGACAGCATTCAGGAATTAAATCACTATTTCCAGATTACATCTGAATTGTTTTGAGGATAATTAAAGGACAAGTCTCAGCGATGCTTAAGCCAGAGCTTTCCACCAACATTAAGTCATGTTTTTAAGCTGAATTGAAATCACCGCAACAGCATACTGCTTGTTGAAAACTGGTATAATAACCTTTTTTTTTTTTTTTTTCAGTTTTCAATTGCCTGGTAAGATGACTTGCAAAATGAAGATGTTCATGTGTATAGGGTGCTCTGCTACTTTTAAAATATATGGAGAAAACCCCAACTCAACCCAAAATTTAGAGATCAAACTGGGTATGAGTGGTTTCAATTTTTGTCTTACATATTCTCTTATGGTTTTTTTTTCCTTCTCCTCAGATTTTTTTCTCCACTCATTACACAAATAGAGTAGAACTGATGTGCATATCCTTGCTGTTGTTTATTTTATCAGTTTTTCCTACAGATATTCTCAATATTAGGAACTTGAGTGACTGGTTTATGACGAAAGATTTAAAGAACTCAGCACACGTTGTTTGGCCAAATGACAAAAAAGTAGTATTATTATTTTCCTATGTTGATGCAGCTATGAAAATTTTTAAAATACAGAAAATAAAAACCTTAGCTTAATATCAGGGAAAAAAATAATCTTACTACTTTTTTTTTGCATGTAAAATGTGTGCCTAAGTGAAACTGTAGAAGTCACTCAAACTGGAAAGAAAATAACAGCAAAGAACATAAAGAAATTCAGTTCATAGATAACAAACGTGTTGCTACTTAGTGAACTGGATTAAGGGACGTACTTGGGGAGATCTTTTTAATCACATCCTGCTTCCAATTAGAATACATCTCTTTTCGATAAAAGAGAAGGTTATGTTCTTTTGACTTCAAACTGTGTACAAAAATTTAAATGAGGATAATTCTATAGCTGTCAATAAATTCTGCCATGCCTGGAACGGCTAAGGACCTAAAGTTTACAACACTGATTCATTAGCCTACAATACACCAGAGTGTGAGAATGACTTTTTAGCATAAACAGAGAAAATGAGTTGGTCTTAACTTACTATATCTGTCATTGCACAGGCTAAACATTTTTTTTTTCAAGCATTATATTACTGTCTTGCAAATTATTCTGAAAAAAAAATAAGAAAAAAGAGAGGTAGAATTATTTACTGGTAGTTTTTTTAAGTCTGCTTCCACATTTATATCAAATACTGCTGTAACACACACTGATTGAAAATCCTGGAGCTGAATCACAATGGCAGTACATTGCTTTGTCATGTGGATATCCCGCCTAACATGTTCCACACTGTTAGAGGTTTGGAAACTCCAAGGGCAGAAATTTCATTTTTATAGCTCTTAAGTGATGCTGGTGTGGGAACACCTGATTTCCTCTCTCAATCCACAGACTGCAAGGATTCAGTGAAAATGCTCTGGTCAGGCTTCTCCTTTAACAACTTTATCTCAGTTAGAGTATATTGGAGTTGGCATAACATGTAACTGGAGGCATTCAGTTCCCCATATCCTGCTTGTGTTATATGAGCCATTATTACCCTGTTAGTTCTTGATGGCTGCTGAAGTGGCTGATCTCTGTTACTCATTTCTCCCAGATCTGAGCTGCTAAGGGACCCACAAAGGAGGCTCAGCTTTCTGCTACTACAGCCGTAGTATCCTGTCTACTGTGATGATAATAATTCCTGAACGTCTTCAGCTGCTCTGGCATGCATTGTCCAGAATGGATTTTCTTTCATGTGTTGGCAGTGCAGTTTGGGCAGTGTGCAGAAGAGGTCAATTTTTTCAGCGAGGATCTCTCAGGTGGCAGTCTAGCTCTGCAGATTCTTCAAATATCTTTTAGGAAGCCCAGAGTCCCTTCAGGGGACTGGTCTAGCAAGAAGAGTCACCTATTTTTCCATTCCTCTCTCACCCTCTCTAGACCTTGAATGGTCTAGAATTTTTATTAGAATGAGCCTTCTTTTATGACATATAACAAATGCGTGCATATAGATATATAGCAATTGTAAATAAAGGTAAGCGAGGCCACTATTCCACTGGAGTTTAACCTCTCATATCAACAGATGTTATGAGAGGTTCATCGCTCTGAACGTGGGCCAGAGCCTTTGCCACTGATTCACATCCAGTGATATTAGGAGAGGAGGTACGTCATCTCTAATATGATACAAATACATTCATACAAATCCCTAATTTCAGGTGACAATATTAGGGGTCTGGGCAGGAAAATGTCATAACTTGAATTAATTAATTGTTTTTAATAGAGATGACATTCTTTCATTCTTTCATTTTGACATATGAGGGGAAAACAAACTACATTTTTACAGTGACAAGTATTCCTCTGCCCTCTGATGAAGTAGAATTCTATCCATGCACATCTCATTTAGGGAGGGGGAAGATGAACTTCACTTTTGCATAACTCAAGCAGACACCATATCTCTTTTCATCAGACTTTATAAAATAATAAAATCTCTTAATATTTAATTATACCCTAGAAAGGGAAATTAAGAATGTGCATTTTTGGAGTGTTTGGCAGTAGCGGAAGAAAGGGCAGATATTGAAGGATGAAAAATAATCAACAAGAAGCTGTAGCATGTACTAGAAACTTATTGTGCAGTCTTGGAAACAGCTGCTGAAGGCACCACAAAATTTATACAGCACAGGGAGAAAGTGTGTCTGATCTTACTGGCATTAATAAACAGGTTAAAGAATTTTATTACAAGTTAGGTACTTCAGAAATACACAGTGCTGAGCTGGTTGGCTGAACTTTTATGGGATCTTTCTACAGCTACCCTCCTTATCTCAAGGGGCCAGCTCCTTATTAAATAGGGAAGTCAGAAAAGAAGAGATTTGGGGAATTTCTGTATCCTTGAAAAGTGGTTTAAACTTGAGCACAAGCTTGATTTTAACTATTTTTTTTTAAATAGTTCAAACTCAGCTAACTTGCCCATTCCTTGAGCTTTTTCATGAGACATGGGAAAAGAACTTATTTCAATATTACACAAAGTTGTCGGTTCCATATTATTAAATTCATACTTTTTTATGCAAGGTGTAGGTCTGAACAGCTTTCACATAGACAGTATATACTGTACTGTTTTATTATAAAACACATAGACAGTATATACAGTACTGTTTTATTATAAAACCACAAAATATGGGGACTGGTGGGAGAGAAGACCATGTCTGAAAGGTACCTGTTGTTCCATTTGCAGTGAATATTTAGCCTACAATTTTAATAAAAGTATAATACAGTATAATAAATAATAAAATAAATAATAAAAAAGTACAGTAGTAAAATTCAGTCCAGATTTCTTTCTTAGGTTATTGATTATTTTTAGGACTCATAGGGCTCAGGGCCTGTTTTCCTTTTACCCAAAAACAACCCATCTGTTAGATTAGTTGAGTCATGAGAATCAAAAAGAAGTTGAAATTTTGAAAGACCCAATCACTACTTCATTTTTCTATTTCTCATTAACTCATGTTACATAAGCTTTTTGTTTGTCTGTTTGCTTAATTTGCTCCTAATTATGAATAATCGAAGCTGGAGTTTTTTAGTTTTCAGTGAGTATGCCTATTATCACAATCCTTTGCTACTCTGGGAAGCCAGCTTAATTCCTGTTGGCTGAAGATCACGCAACCATCAGAACATCTTATTTGGAAAATCAGTGCAATTATTTTTCAATTTGAAAACTGTTAAAAAATATTCTACCTTATTTTGGTTGGTTTATGCAACCAACACAAAAGAAACATTAGATGCTGCTTTCACTCTACTTGTTATTTCTCTTTGGAGGATAGTTGTTGCCATGTGATTCATTAAAAAAATAATTCTTTGTGTAAAGTTTTTGTGGATGCTTTTTGTGATTCAGTTAAGATATGAAAATCCTGAACCACCAGTTTCTACACTGGAAAGGGAAATTCATAAAATAGAAAATTCCAGATAAAAACTTTATTTTTAATTTTGCACAGCTGCCTAATGACTTTAGATATATTCAGCTGAAGTGTCAAGATGAAAAAGGGAACAAGGGAATTCTGGTTGCAAAGTATTATTGTGATGTTTAATGTGTTGATTGTACACCTTATTCAGGTGGGAGAGACTAAAGGGCACTGATATCTCATAGTCTGATATAACATTTCACGTTTATGATTGTTTACTAACAATGAAAGTATAGCTGTACAAAAAAATCCCCAAATGTTTAGAGGCTTAACTATGAGTTTGAGCTAGTTGACATGGAAATGTACTCAATACATTTTCCATGTACATTGCCATGTATTATCACTAGGAAAAGACTCTTTAGGAGAGGATGATGAGTCACCAAGCCTGTCATAGTTCAAGGAACGTCTGTGCAATGCTCTCTGTCATATGACTTGGTTTTAGGTAGTGCTGTGAGGAGCAGGGAGTTGGACTCAGTGATCCTTATGGATCCCTTCCAAGTTAAGATATGCTGTGATTCTATGACTCTGTGTTACCTACCAGAAGTAGGTAACTGTGCGGAATAGCTGATAAATCTGTGCATTTTGTATGAATTGTAAATTTCCAGTCCTAGCATAGCTCCTGTTTAAATACCTACGTACTCCACTGTTGCCTAACATAGTTTTAGGACAGAAAAATTTAGTGAAGTTTTGACTCAAGCATTGAGGATAAAAGAAGTCAACACATGCACTGGCAAGGGAAATGGAAAAATAATATTTAGGAATCACATTAATATTTTAAAAAAGAACATTACACTATGCAACAAGAACATCATTCAATAATATCATTGTTATTGAAAACATTAAAATTGAACATATCATCTGTAAGTTACTCTGTTTTGTTGCTTGTAGATCACCTTTTTAGTTATTTAGTGTACTCTATGATACACTATAGATATATAGTGATATATATGTGTATATCGATATATAGTACACTGTAGAATCATAGAATCGCCTAGGCTGGGAGGGACCTTTCAGGTCATCTAGTCCAACCATCAACCTAACTCTGACAAAACCATCACTAAACCATATCTCTAAGCACTATGTCTACCCATCTTTTAAATACCTCCAGGGATGGTGCCTCAACCACTTCCCTGCGCAGCCTGTTCCAATGCTTAGTAACCCTTTCAGTGTAAAAATTTTTCCTAATATCCAGTCTAAACTTCCCCTGGTGCAACTTGAAGCTGTTTCCTCTCACCTGTTACCTGGGAAAAGAGACCATTCCCCACCTCGCTACAACCTCTTTTCAGGTAGTTGTAGAGAGTGATAAGGTCTCCACTCAGACTCCTGTTCTCTAGGCTAAACAATCCCAGCTCCCTCAGCTGATCCTCATATGACTTATTCTCCAGACCCCTCACCAGCTTCGTTGTCCTTCTCTGGACCCGTCCCAGCACCTCAATGTCTTCTTTGTTGTGAGGGGCCCAAAACTGCACACAGTACTCGAGGTGGGGCCTCACCAGTGCTAAGTGCAGTGGGACTATCACTTCCCTAGTTCTACTCATCACATAATTCAGGGGGGAAGTGACATCAGGAGGTCGCTAATAACATCTCCTGCTCAAAGCATGGTCAGCTATGAGATCAGACCAGGCTGCTCAGAACTTTATTCAGAACATTATTCAGAACTTTATTCAGAACTTTATTCAGCTGAGCCTTGAAAATCCAAGTTCGGAGTCTGCACAACACTTCTGGAAAGCTCTTCCAGTTCTTGACTGACTGCACAGTGAAAACATTTTTCCTTATATCAAGCAGGAACATCTCTTGTATCAATTTGTGTCCATTGATACATATTGATGCAAACAGGCTAAAAATCTTATCTAAAGACAATAAAATATGCCTCTGGCTGCAAAACTTCTTCATACCAGATGAAATTAATCTTTTCTGTTCTCTTTAATGCTTGAATTGCCTAGCTGCTATGTTAGGCAATAACATATTATTTTATATAGTTGTATATGGCTGAATAACTAGCACCTTAGGTCATTGAAAGATTACTTTTAAAATTATTTTTTTAAAGGCTGTGGTTATTAACATTGCAGCTACTTAGTATCCAACATGTTAAACTTTTACGTACACGAATACTGGCTCCACTATATGCAGTAAAAATTATAATTCTTTACTGAAAACCAAAAAAATTATATAGTTTCTTGTTAGCGTTGTCCTTTCTGTGTTTCTACAACATGGAAGTGCATTACAGACTCTTATGTTTGCATATGGTCCCTTTTTCACAAACAGGACATTCCACCCAGGTACAGGTTTTCATCTTCCTGTATATATTTCATCTCTTTCCATATAAAATTGAAGCATCTGGACTGTGGGTTGTATGGTCTTTGATATAGAAACTATTTCATAGTACAAAAGTAATAAGAAATACTGCTACTGTTCTTATATGAACACTGATTGCTTAAGATTATTTTTCCTTTCTCCTTGAAATTCGTAAGGTATTTTTGTCTTTCCATTCCTGTTGTCTAAAACTTATATTATTGCCTCTTTTACCATCTCAGAATTATCTAATTTTTTTCCTCTGCACACGATTCATAGAAATGGCATTACATTTTATCAATAAAAAACAATGTAGCACATCTTTCATTGTAATATTTACCAATTTTGTGTATTTTATTTTTCATTATTTTTGCTGTCTTGTCCTTTTGTTTACTTTACTGACAATGGGTTAAAATTACTATTTCATTTTATCATAGAAGTTTCATTTAGAAATGAATCAAAACATTCCTATTGGTTATTTCTTATGTATTTTACTCTGTATTAATGTTATATGCCCTTCTAGTAGGTCAATTAAGACACATTGTATAAAACAGTGTAAAGGTATTACATGATCAGAGCTTCAGCTAAATATTTTTCATTTAAATTAACTTTTGGAAAGCAAGATGATGCTTAGTTTATTACATGAAGAATTCTACTGTTCATTAGCTTCTGTGCTGCTCAGAGATACTTAACAGCACATATGAAATGTACCTAGGGTGCTTTGATGCTGTTTATTTCAATAGCATAAGAAAAGCAGGAAAAGGTTGTTCTGATAAAGTTCAAATTAAATACTGAAGAAGTGCAAAACCGTATAGGACATTTTAAAATTTATGTGAACTCTTCTGTAGAATTACTGCTATTGTGTGGAAGAAAATGGACTAATTAACTTGTGCAAAACTAGCCCCTAATGGAAGTATCTGACTTTGAACTACTGCTGTTTGAACAGTCCGCTGGAAGGACAAATACGGGAGAGACATCAATAGAATTAATGACAGTGGCAAAGTGGCTTCACAGAGATGAAACTATTGCTCACATAGTCCATGGGGAGAAAACAGTAGTAAAGACTAGATTTTTTTTAAAAGGAAAATGACAATAATCTATTTTATATGTTGTACATAAGTATAAAAGTTGCATCTGAGAGCAGTAGATTTTGCAGTGCCAATTTTCATTGCTTCTAGCATTGCTAGTAGAGCTCTTATAAATATTCATAACAATTTTATCACTCCAACCAACTGCTTTAATATATAGTATGCCAGACATATTAAATGTTTGTTTCCTTATGGCTTTTTTATACTCATAAAACAAATGTTGATTGATACAGTGCAGAGGGCTTTCAAAGAGCCCTAGTGTGTTGGGTATTTTTTAAAGAACTGCATTTGTTAAACAAGGTAATGTTTTCTCTCAGCTGTACTTCCTCTTCATTTTGGATATGTTATCTAGAGCTTATTTCTCCTCTCATGCAATAAATGCAAATGGCTTTTCTAAGAATAAGTCTGAGGCCTTCTTAGGGCTACGAGATCTAAGCAGTGTGATGGATGTAGCTCAATTCTGGAGATTATTGCTAATTCTGCATACAGATGCTTTACTTCTGGGTTATAAATTTAGTCAGACTTCTGGGGATAAAGTATTATCAAAGAGCATTAGGACTGCAAGTGCTCCTCAGGGAAGAACTTACAAAGCGGCAAAGGGGAACAGCAGCAGCGGAGTTTGCACAGAGGCTGTTGAGGCTGATGTAGGGTGTACTGCAGGCCTGCAGGGCTTGGCACTGCTTGCCACTCTTCTGAAAAGAAGCAGATTGATTCCCAGCCTGACAGCTGGCTGGCGGGTCTGGTTGTGCACCCACAAGGGCAAACCTCATCTGGTTAGGGATGAAACTTGGAGCTTTGTCTGCCTGAGTGTAATTTCTGCACAAGTTCTGTTGAATGTGTACCATGTACCGGCTTTCTGACATGGGGAAAAATCACAGGAGAAGGAGAGGTTCCCTCCTTTCTCCTCTCTCTTCTCTCCCTCATCTACCTGTCCCCCCACAAAAGGAACATATTCTCTGTGGTGAGGACAGTTCTTTATACTACTATGTAAGCCTCTTCTGTTTTACCAGAGACCGACTATTCATTTGTACTCACAATTTTACTTTATCAACCATATACTATTTCAGTCCACACTTTGTTATTGAAATATCTCAGTATCACCATAAAACTCCAAATATAACAGTGCTGGCCTTGATATATGATTGTGAGGAAAAGGATCAAAAGAATATAACTTGAACAGCCACAGAACCATCTGCAGAGCAAGATTTTAGATACCAACCTTTTCTATTATATTAATTTTTCTACCCTGTTGCAGTGGATCATACTATTTGATATACACTATTAAATGCATGTCCATATAACAAAGAAAAAATTGAGTGTCTGGGGAGCAATTGTCTGAAGGTATGCATGTTGGTATGTAATTAGGTGTTCTCTGATTTGGTTTTGGTTTATACGTACAAGGTTTTATGAATCAGTATTCCCCAGGCATAGGCAAACACCTGATGTTTACAGAACACATATTCTGCAAATTACTTACAGAAGTTAAAAACATTAATTCTTTTTGCTTAGCTTCACTCCCCCTTAACAGCCCAATCTACTTCCACAGCACTGTATGAACACTAGCCAGAAATAAGCAGCAATTCCTGCTGCTCTTTTGGAAGGCAGCAGGACGTCCATTGACAATGATTCCAACATAAAATTTCACATTTCAGTGTCAGTACAGTTTCTCAAAGAAAATTTAAATATTTGCTTTGAATGACTAACAGTAGGTGTAATTGTAGAACTCATAATGATGACACAGATTATTGTCTCTTTCCTTAACGCTGCTGTAGTGTTTATTTGCTTGCCAAAACAGCCCTGCTATTCAAGCAATATGTATGATTTGCTTAGTCCTTGTCTCAAGTGTAGTGCATGTAAATGGTAATGGACCTTACAATGGCATTGCTTTCACTTCGTCTTTCAGTTTCAGGTTTTGCACCTATATAACCCAATTCCTTTGTCAGCTGTAAGCACATAGCTTTGCACGAATCAGTGGTTTGTCAGGATAATGGGAGAAAGGCATATTGACAAAATGGACTTGGATACACTATGCAAACAGTATAAGTTGAAAGACAGCTGCTCGTAACATAGCATGGAACTGTTAGGGAAAAAAAATAATGCTGTAAACCAGCATTTTTACACCCTGCAAAAGGTTGAATGCATTTTTAATCTGTATGCCCTTCCGTAAGAAGTGTATGGCAGAGCAGAAATAAGAGAGAGTGTGCAGCTTTTCCAAATCTCCTGCTTGCAACTGCTGTAGGGCTCCATCTTCTTTTGCTTCAGTGCAGTTCTGTGGGTTGGCATAACTGGCCTATGTATTTTGTAAATTCTATGCAATTCAGTGGTTGAAACCAAAGAACTTAATCTTTTGTTTCTGCCTAGAGAGTGAAGAAAGCTTGTATGCCAGAAACCTGGCTCTTCATACTCTTGATTTTCCCAATATTGTGTTTTAGAAACTGCTCATCTTCAAAAATTTGGTAACTGACAGTTCTGTTGTCCTCAAAATTTACACTAAATTGCTTATTTTTTTTTTTCAGTATCAGTTTGATCTTATATATTTTTTTTAAACTTTAATACTAATAATTCAGGAAAAAAATGGGATCTTAAGCAGGGATAATTATTTTGCCTTGATCTAAGCCACTTGCTGTGGATAAATAGATAGTTAGGTACCTGATTCCCCCTTGGGACCTAGAGGCAAGCTTTAAAGTCCCCAGGTGATTCCTTGTTTGCATTCCCTCTTTACCTGTTTTTACTGCCCAGTCTCCTTGTGCAAGAGGCGTTGCTGGAGCAAGTCTAA
The DNA here is from genome assembly GCF_964199755.1 of Larus michahellis. Classification (NCBI taxonomy): domain Eukaryota; kingdom Metazoa; phylum Chordata; class Aves; order Charadriiformes; family Laridae; genus Larus; species Larus michahellis. The sequence goes on along the minus strand of NC_133898.1, from coordinate 101,634,553 downwards.
TTCACTGGGATAACTCTACCCAAACCACTACATTCTCCCAGGTGGTTAGTATGTGGCAGCAGTATGATCAGCATGAAAGAAACAACAGCTCTTTCTTCCCTGTCAGCTGTCCTTTGGGAACTGTTCATCTTTCCCCATCTTCACAAAAAGATAAGGATAACAGATATCTATAGCCATAAATTCCTTTAGACGCTCAGATTAAAAGCACTGAGGAAATACTGTCAACTGCAAATTAAGAACACTGAATTTTCATTTATAAAATCCATTTAAGAAAAATAAAAGTTGCCATGAGAACAGAAATGTCTATTGAAATGTGTCTCTCTGGGCAGATATTTTAAAAATTGTTTTTAAGAAGCAGATTATCATATTGTCAAAACAATGCAGCTGAATAGTTTTATTGAATAAACTTCTGCTGGAATCTGCAATTGGTTCATACATTAGTAACTGTAAAAGTATGGTTTATGTTAAACCTGTTATAATTTGATTTTTTCCTTAAAACAGTGGACCCTGTCTTCTAATACTGAGTAGGCAGAGGTGTTTAGGATAAAGTTGTCAAATCAGGATAGTATTAATTAAAAATTTTCCTAGGTGATGGATACCAAAGAAAAATAAGCTATATTATATTTTCTTCAGAAGTTCAACAGTGATTGTACAGATTTTTAAAAGTTATTCCAAAATTGCAGCTGCAAAAGGGGAGAAATTCAATAGCACTGTTCTTGCAATAATTGACAAATCAATACTAAACAATGGAATTTTACATAGCAGTAGTTCTGAAAGAGGAAGAGCTGTAATGTTCAAACACTCTATTTGCCACATGTTAAAATGATATGTTCAAATTATATCCCAATTTTTAAACTGCAATATTGTCTTTCTGTATTTTAGAAACTAGCTAATTTTAGCTAACAAAGTAAGCATCCAAATAGAATGGGATTTTTAAATGTTTTGACTATTTATGGCAACTCTGGGAAATAGAGCCTTTTCCCAACTGTTTAATATCAGTGGAACGAGTTTGCTGCATTGACTACTAGAAGCAGTCCACAGTAAGTTTTCCAGCCTTCTGGGGGAATCTGGGGTTTTGGATCCCACAGTAGTAGGTCCTCATGAAACTTAATGTCTGCTGAAGTTACTCACTAGGACAGCACAGATATGACCTGGCCTTTTGATCTAAAAGAAAACTGCTAATACACTGCTCTAAACCATATTTTATTAGCTAAGAATTTTTGAAAATGCTCCTGGTATAATCCGTAGTGCATAGAAGAAGCAGCTGCACAGTTTATGCACAATACGGTTAGCACTTCCTTGCTAATGGGGCTTCAACATTTTCTGGTACCTGGAGTTAAAAATTTTAAATACAATAATTCCTCCGTTTTTCTTCCGAAGAAAACTAATTGCCCCTGGACTGGCTTAACTTTGTGTATCTGTACATGTGTTTGAGAATATAGGTTTAAAGTGTTGTTTTTCCATAAAACTCGTTGCTAATAGAGTTTTCCAGTTTTTCATCCTTGTTAAAAAAATTTATATGATAGAACTACCTATGATGTACCCTCCACTGACAGTCACTGAAGTATGACCACTTAAAAATGCTTCCATACACAAGTGCTCTATTTACGACTACAGGGATTGTCTTTCTGTCTTCATCAATAGCGTGGTGTCAAATTTAATATCTACCTTGAGCTCAAAGCTGTCGTCTTTGTCGCTGACTATCAGGAAACAGTCACTTCTATGTAGCTCACATTCTTTTTCCTGTGCATACAGCATTGCATTTGCGTCTCCGAATATACTTTTTCCTTAGCTTAGCCTACCAAGAAATCCTGATCAGATTGGCTTATTATGAACTACACTACCTTTTTCTGTGGTCATCTGCACATTTCAGCAGAAAGAGTTTTGTATTTTCTACCACGTTAAAGTACTACAAATCACTAGTCGAAACCTAAATTGCCATGAGGTCCATTAAAAACAGTCATAGGGGACAATAATTCCCAATTTATAATTATTTCCCTCTTTGACAATTCACTCAGTTTTTAGTTAGTTTCATGTGATTTACAAATAAATCTAAGTAAAATTTTAAAATTGGAATAACAACTACTTCACAGATCTTTAAGCCTATAAGCCAAATAATATAATAATAATATTTTAATCAGTTTATACTTTTCCTAATTAAAAAAAAAAAATGATCCAAAATTTATCTTAGACAGCAGTCAAGCTCTTTTACAGTCATCTTGGCAGCTGGCATAACATACACATCTAGCTACGCAAACTGTTATCTTCTGCTTCTTCTGGATGGGGGCAGGGTGGTATGTGCGATACAAAAAGCAGAACATGCAACTAAAACTTTCCTGTTTCAATACAGTTGATTCGCTAAACCCACCAAGATTCAAATTTTTTCTTCCTTTGAATTGTACTGGCTCCATTAAATGATTTATTTTGCTTAATGAGTGAATTGCAGCAGAAAATATTTCTCCATCACTATCCATTTTGTCATCTCATTAAATCTGCTTTTTCTGATGTGAACCATTTTCATTAAGCTATGTTAACTAGAATTAATTATTCAACTACATATTATTTTTCTATTGAGAAATCCTGTCTCAATATATACATCATGACTTTGGATGATGGGCAACAAAGGAAAGAACAAAGGAAATTATTTGTTACTATTACAGCTGTACTCTGAAATATGAGAAATGAGAATTGAGATATGAAAATATGAAATATGAGAATATGAAATGCAAGGAGAAGTTCCATTTCCTACGAAGTAATAATTCCCATGTTTATCTGACACAACCGCATCATCCATAAATGCTTCCTGTAACTAAGCGTTATTATCTTGCAGAAAGTTGACATACATTAGTCAGAGGGATTTCTTAATCGACAGAGATAATTTTAGAAGCATGTAATAAATTACTAAATATAATAAATGTAAGCAGAGTAACCATTATCATTACAATTACTTATAATTTAATACTAATTAGTGATCAATGACTTGTGCCAATAGCTTCCAGAAATACTGAAAAAAAACCCCCACAATACTGTTTCAATTCTAAGGATTTACTACTCTTTGAAACTAAATGAGAGATGAATTTCAGAACAAAAATATTTTTTTTATTAGATTTCAAGATTCAACACCTTGATTTTTTTAAAAATATTTTGTTTTGGGGTTGTTTGTTTTGTTTTGTTTTGTTTTGAGGTCGACTGCTTAGTACCACTTACACAAATGCATTGAATGTTTCAGTACTTCCAAATCTGCTTATGTAAAAGAAATTAATTCTCTCAGCTGGAATTCTCAAATCACTCGTGAGTGTTTGATTTTCTGGTAATACTGAAAATACTTATTTTCTATGGGGAAAAAATAAATTTTGATCAAGAAAGTTACAACTAAGAGAAGCAAAAAACTGGCTGGACAGAATCCATAGTTATCTGTGTCTTCAAAGAGAGTTTAACCTATAATTGATGTACAACTGCTTAGCTTACAAATAAAGATGCCCCACCACAGACTGACTGTCAAGGAAAAGGGCCATGATTTTCAACTGTGGTTCAGTATAATGTATATTTTCATCAGAAAATTCCAGTAATTTGTATCTGGCTCTTCAGTATTTGTCATGTTTTCCTCCTTTCGTCTGCTCAGTCTTATTTTTCAGTCCCAAAGTCCCATCATACTAGTTTTCTAACAGGTGCTATACCATACCATACCATTAACTTCTGTAGGAATCAAAGTCTAAACATAAAAAAATTAACCTTTGCCGTGACAGGTCATTTAGCTCCATCTTATAGCCTAATTCAGTGTCTCCTAACAAAGTATCATATCTTATACTGGTGTATAAGTTTGAGGATTATTTATAAAAAGTTTTCCTGTTATATACCTATTTTGCTTGTGTCTAACAGTAAATGTTAGCAAGCTTACTAACTACACAAAAATTTGGTATCCAATTTTTGTTTGCTTTGCTAAAATTTTGGGTGTTAACTATTTTGTGTTTTATTCACTTTGATGTCTGCGTATGCCATACACATTTTTGTTTGGTCTGGCTGGGATGGAGTTAACTTTCCCCATAGCAGCCCTCATAGTGCTGTGCTTTTTTTGGCAGCTAGAAGGGTGTTGTTAACACATCAGTGTTTTGGCCACTGCTGAGCAGTTCTCCCACAGCATCAAGGCTGTCTCTGCAACATTCCTCCCTTAACAGTAGGCTGGAGGTGGGCAGGATCTTGGGAGAGGACATATCTGGGAGAGCTGACCCAAACTGACCAAAGTGGTATTCCATACCACATGATGTCTGCTCAGCGATAGAAGCTAAAACAGGGGGGATTCGTTATTATGTCATTTGTCTTCCAGGGCAACCACTATGTGTACAGAAGCCCTATTTCCTGGGAAGTGGCTGGACATCACCTGCTGATGGGAATAAATCTTTGATTTTCCTTTGGTTACGCATGCGGCCTTTGCTTTTGCTTTATTAAATTGCCTTTACCTTGAGCCACGAGTTTTTTTCCATCTTGTTTTCTCCTCCCCTCCCTGTGCTGCTGAGGAGTGATAAAGTGGCTCCGTAGGGACAGGTGTCCAGTGGGACCTGTCAATCCACCACAACGTTGTCCTCACTGATTAATTATATCACTTTTGTATTCTAATTGTTATACTGTAAATTTTGCTATTGCTTGATATAAGTGGACATAACATAAGTAGCTGACAAGAACTAAAAGGAATGTTTCTATTTTGGATCTAATATTTCTATCATGTAGACAAGTTAACTGGGAGACACAAACATTTTGAAATCAGTATATCTTTTCATGAACCCTTTTATTTCAGTGCAGCAGAACTGGGTTCAGTACTTCTGTTTGTTTCATCTGCTGTCAACGGTTAGGAGAGGCAAATTCTCAGAGAGAATGCCTTGCCATCTATTTTATTCTTCTGTGGGTATATTATATATAGCATACTCAAAGCAAGAATTAGAATTCTGTTTTTCTACATATGGAAGTTTTAGTACTCTATTAGCATAAATCTCTGCTATGCAATATTTTGCAAATTACTTCATATTCTGCATTAAAGTACATTTATATACTATTTCTCTAGTTAATATATATTTATAGGTAGTATTAAAAGTGTTCTTAAAGCAAAGTTTAAAAGAACTTTCATCAGAATTAAGAATTTAGCAGATACAACATACTTATTTCTTTCAGTAATCCAGTATTAATTCATTTCTGAAATTATCGTTTACATGTGAAACATTTACTTCACTAACTTTATCAAGCTCTTAAGTAAAATTCTTGTTACAGACCTGTTATAGAGCTGATTACATATCTGTGGAAATGCAAGTATTTGAATGAGTAACAGGTCAACCTAAGCAGCTGCTCCTGGTAATTAAGATCAGAGACTAAGGGAAAGGATAAGATGCAGCAATAGGGAGACTGTGATGCAGTCAAAAGTGGTATGAGTTTAATTCTTAGTGACACTTTAAATGTTCACAAGGGTATCTTAGAATGTGCACACAGATCTAGGCGTAAAAATATGAGCCGGCCACTTTAAACAAATGACTGGAAGTTTCTTTTCCCTTTGTTCCCATAATTAAATAAGACAAACAATCCCTTGTCACCTGTATATAGCAGTTTTCAGATCAGGTAAGACTCAAGGAACATGAGCAAACACAAGGAGTCAGGTGAAAAGCGTTGGGGAGAAAATATCAGCACCTCTTTAGCTTTTGTGATTATGAGAAAGGCAACGATATTTGGCCTGAATGAATAATTACATACAAGGAATATTCAGAGAAACTGTCAGGGCTCTAATTGGGCTGACCAAACTATAATCACCTTTCTCTGCAGTCTTCCTTGCTGATCTTTTTCCCCTCCCTCACAGGTTTAACTGCCTGTGTTCAAGATCAGCTCTGATGTGGCTGGGCACTGTCACCTTGCACCACTCTACTGTGAAAATAGAACCCATCTCCGAGATGTCCACACTTTCATTCATTTACTCGTCAGCTGCATTTAAGCTTAGGCCTTTGCACTAGATCCTTTCCTGAGCTATTTTGTCAGTATGCTTGTATTCACCTTTGTATCTTGCTGATTCTGACCTGTTGACTACCCAGCTTGACTGCAAACGTGCTTCATCACTAAGTACTTGTGTGGTGATCACTGGACTTTTGGCTCAATCTGTGGATCTGCTGCGTTCTTGTGGGTATTGAGGGATTGTGCCTCTTGTTGGTGAGGACAGAGTTTGTGCTGGCCTTGCTGTCGCCCTCGGTTCCAGTTTTCCTTCTCTTACGGAGTAGAGTGCTCTTACTACTCCCTGAAGAAAAGAGTGACAGTAATCCTAATACATTTTGTCTGAACACCCAAAACAGGTAATTGAACTAGGACTAGATAAATGACTCTAGGTGGCCCTGCTTGTGCAGTGTGGTAGACAAGAGGTTCAGAGGTCTTTTCCAAGCTCAACCATTCTGTGATTCTGTGATCGTTTCCTGTTATTTGCAGAGCAAGTGGTTGTTTAGAGTAACATTTAAGTTGTTCCCAATTACTACCATTGGAGAAACTATTATTTCCTCACTTTTGACAAGTTACAGTCAGAAGAATCTTGATGCATGATGGATCTTGCTCAACATTTTCAGGAGCTATTTCGAGAGTTAAAACAAGCAGAACTACATTTTTTCAAATTGTCAGTTGGAAACAACCTCACTGAACTGCATTTTTGTCATCAAACTTCTAAGTTTCTATTAAGTTTAAATGTGCTTATGTTTAAATTACTAATTCAATTCTGGATAAACAATGGCAACAGATATACTCAATTCAAGCAATGTATTTTTAAAGGCTGCAACATAGCTGTGATTATAATCTCTGTGGATAATAGCACTGGACCACAATTAGTTATATATTCTTTTTAGTATAAAAATGCTCTTCAGTTCTCATACTTGATATAGTACAAAACACGGTTTCAGTAGAAAAGTAATAAAAAAATCCATATTACCCAAGTGAATCGTCCATGTGTTATTGATTTAAATAAATAACAAACACATAAATGTAAGTCCCTCTTGTCTCTTAGAGTAATGAATGCATTTCAAGTTCTGCTTGTCTGAAGCTTTTATAGTTTGGAGCACTGAATTAGTTTAACATGTATTAAATTACTTACAGTGAATCCTCCAATTACATTAAGACACAATCCTTCATTCAGACAGTTGATGCTGAGCAGCCTGCAGTAGTCAATTACTTCCTCACAGTTCTTTCCAGTGAATCCTGGCATGCAGCTGCAAATACACCAGTGTATTTTAGAGGACTTGCGTTTTAAAAGTTAATTGTATTTAATTATATTCCATAATTCTATTAAATAATGTTCTTGCGGTAACAAAACAGACCTCGTATGTTATTTAATATAAACAGTACATGTTTTCAAGAAATTAAAAATCAGTTGAATGATTCTGGATATTTTGTCTTCTCCATAAAATATTTTTTTCCGTTGATTAAAGCATTTTCATACCAATATTTTATATAATCTTCCAGAAACAAAAAGAATCTCGAATGAGGTAATATTTAATAAAAAGCTATAAATGAGGTTTTGGAAATCTATTAGAAAGGATGAGTCAATTAAACCATCAGAGAGGAAAATATGATGATAAATACATTTTAAAATAGTTAGCATCAATCATTACTGGTGATTAACAAAGAGCAGGCAACAATGACATGCTTAAGTAGGTAAGGAATGATGTAAGGACCTGTGATAAGGGCAATGCGTAGTTGTTTTTGTGTTTGCTTAATTGTAATTTGGTATTTTCCCTAAAGAACAAAACTAGCATTCTGTTTTGAAACAATTTGTTAGTTCCATGTGATGCCAACAGGGGCATGGATAACCGTTCTACGGTAAAAGGAACTGCAGACATTTATTCTGCTTCGTGTCGGCACTTGTCATTAGTAGGAGAAAATCCTTTTCTTATCTAGCCCTCCAGTGTTTAAAAAAATCCCCTATACACACACAAAAAAGATGAGATTCAAATAGATAGTAAACAAGTCTTATTCAAAAGCAATAATGGAACAGCGTAGAAAAATATTTGAATTTTATATCTTGCTTAAAATGTGCAAAAAGTAAAATCCAGACTGCAAGAAGTCTCTTTTGTGTTTTGATAGATACATAATCCCTGTGAAATTCACTTGATATGTTCTTACAAACATGCTCAGCATGGTCTCCTGTCTAAAGGCTTTTTCTGGTAGCAGGAAAGAAAAGATTTAAATAGAAGAGAACGGAAATGGAGAGTTAGCTGAAAATTTGTGTTCGTGAAGGAAACCAAGAGTAATAGATGGGAAGTTTCTTTAGCTTTTCTTGAGGGGTACTTTGTCTAATGACTCAGACCAGAAGCTGTAAATCATGAAGATGATACAGAATTGCTTCTGTTTTTCCTGTGCTCTTGCTTCTAATGGATATGAGATTCAGTCGTGTTACTTATGTCTCCCCATTTTAAAAAATAACGCCATCCCTCATTTCAAAATACATGAGGCCTCTCAGAGTTATGTAGCCTATGAGAGTAAAAGATATATTTTCAATAGCAAATGGTCAGGCAACAACAACTTTCAATAGAAAATATCTGGGTTAACCATATATTCTAAATCAGTTAAAGGCACCTAATCAGGGTGTATGGCTGTGCCTCTGAGGGAGGCACAGAGGCATCTAGCATGTCCAGAAGCTGAAGTCACTTATTAGCCTTTGGTGAAGTGTTAAACAGGCTGGATTTCACCAGTAACCTCTGGAGAGCATCCACACAGTCCATGCGTAGAACCATTTGGACAGAGGTAGGTGGATATGGGAAAATCTTCTCTAAACAGTTACATTCTTTGAGGATAGTATGGACACAACCACAGGAGAACACTCTGTGCAAGTAGCAATGGACTACATAATCCTCACCTTCCTCTTGACACAATTGCTGTATGTAAATCTAATAATTATACTGCTAACCTTTGAAGTACTTGGAATCAAAATTCTTGCAAATTCTATTCTCAACAGATTTCAAGTTCATTTATTGTAGCTAAAAGTAGTTTTTCATAATACTGAGATGCTTTTATTTCAGCATGTTCAAAGATATCAGGTAGTTACACACTTATGTTTTCCTCTAAACAAAATTACTCATCAACAGATAGCATATTTGTTGTCCTTTATATTATAGCACCATTCATCATATATTAGAATGTAGAATAATAAAATAAATAATTGTATCTTTTGTTATAATTCCATATTTAAATAACACTTAAAACCAAATCCCGGAAACTCAGTTACAACATTTGTTTTCCTGATTTGTTTTTACCTATTATCTGAAATCAGGTGAAAGAACTCCTAGCTTTCTTGGTTCAATCAATTTAGGTAATCTATGATTGTTTCATAAAATAGATAATTTAGTAAGCTAATTTTAGAAACTGCTTCTTCTAATTTTTATATTTACTCTTTTTTTTCTGGTTTTGTTTTTGCTTTGCAATAGACATACCAATGTCAGAGAAAGTAAGAGTAGATAAACAGAAAGTTAATAGCAAAGTTCCAAAGATGACACTAATAGAACAAATTTTCTCAGAACACCATTTCACATTTTTTGTGACTTTTTATTGTCCTAAAGAACAAGGATAATAGAAGAAGATACAAAGTAAACAATCACAATTTATTGTGATGGATATCCTTGTTCACTGCCTATTTGAATTCACCTTAAATTTTGACATTTAAGAAAAAATGCTACTATTAGATTCTTAGCACAAAGTTGTATATGATAACAAGACTGAAAAGATGGAATTAGGATACAAGATAGTCATACATCATAACTGAAGTGAAGAAAATGATATTGAGTCTGTTTGGTTATATGTTTAGAATGGAAAAGAACTGCTTTCATAAAGAAGAAAGTATAAGTAGATACAAGCTGAGATGGTGATGAATATAAGCAGAATGTAGCTTGGGCATAAGGAGACGGAGAAAATATAGGGGCAACCAAACCAAAACAAAAAAGGATTAAAAGGTTAATTCAGCTTTTATTTGAATTTGTGAGCTAAATTCACATGTGAGCTAAATGCCATTACATTTATTTAAAATGTTAAAATGCTGTAAAAATGGATCAGGTAGTAGTATTAAACCAAATGAAACACATGCAATTTTTTGTGGACTAACTAGACACAGTCATAACCTACAGCATTTGGCAATTATTATTATGAACCAAAACCTCCACTTAAAACTTTGAATGAGCAGCTCCAAACCTCCTGAATAAAGCAACATTGTTAATGGTAGGTTTCCTTTAGGTAAAATGAATTAAAACATGACTCACAGCCAGAAAGCTTCCAAGGCTATGACTTAAGAAAATTGTAACTGTTAAACCACTGTTCCTATACAGAGGCCTTCCGATATCCTCTGTTATTCAAGTAGCTAATACAGGACATAAATTTACAAAGATAATTTTGAATCCTAAAACCAATAAAACAGTAAAACCTGCTGAATGCTGGCCCTCTAAAATTCAGCACCTCCTCTACATTTCAGCGCACTGATTTCAGCAACACTGCAGCTCTCACAATCGAATTACTGAATCTGGTCTCCTTGTGAAAATTACAGGATTCATACTCCTCAAAATGCTTTCTCCTTCCAAGTCGCCTTCCAAGTACACATTTACAAATATACGCAAAATTTACATTTATTAAATCTTTGGGATTAAGTGAAAACATTTTATTTTGACAAAAAATGAGGAAATAATTTTAAATTTATCAACACTAAACACTAACAAATATTGCGATCACTAACTGGAGCCTTCGGGGACTGAATGGCAAAACTGGCTGAGTATTGAAACTAAGTTCCTATGCTGCCATATTTATCTAATGTTAAAAGTATGCAGTTTTAGTATCTGGTTTAGGACAGCAGTCCAAGCTTTCTCTGTACCTCTATACCGAGAAAATTGGGAACCCCCAGAAGATGCTTCATCTCACCTGTCCTGGATATTTTTCTTTGGAAGAGATGAGTCACTGGAATTCTCTTCCTTCACCAAGAAAGTCTGGTGTGCAGCTTAGATGATAGGGAAAACTATGAGAATTAAATACTATCCAAAGTTTTTACTCAAACAGCACGTACAGGTCCAAGTACTCAATGTTGAAGAAAATTGAAGGGTGTACTCTTCATTACAATATCCATAATGTTCTCTATGGGATGTTATTTCCCTTTTTTAGAGTGTTCTTAGTGTTAAAAATAATAAGCTTATAACCTATCGCATTTCTTAAACTAGCTCTCCACAAATTTGTCCTGCCTGTCTTGTCAAATATGTATTTTACAGATAGCACAACTGAATGCATGAATAATACACAAACATTAAAAGTAAAATCTAAGCACCACTGACATTAATATGATCTTAATTCTTGATATTAATAGTAAGCCCCAAACTAAACTCTCTAGTACTTAGTTTTACCACATGTGATTCTCTTGATGATCAGTATAAATGGGTTGTTAATTGCTATTTTTACTTTCTGTTATATTGATCTAAATAATGACTTCCACTCTTATTCCCACATAATATATCGGTGGAAAGACTGTTAAAACACCATGCCTTTCCATAGCTATTTTTATTAACCAATTTCCATGGTACAATGATGTTCACGGTAGAGACCATTTCTACCAGTGCTTTGTGAAATGGTAAATTATTCAATCTGCATTGCACACAGGGCTAGGATATTTCTTTTTTTTTTTTCAAAGAAAAGCAATCTACATCTTGATATTAATTGTTCATGTTGTTCATATTTTTAAATGTAAGTTTCAGGCATCATTTCATACTAATTCATACACCAACATACTGTGTAAAAGACTGACTATATAACAATAATTAATTAGTAGCTTGTATCTTGGCTTAAAGTATTGGAAAATAAATGATAACACTGTTGTTCTGTGCTATACATATCTATATGGGAAGATCTTGTTTGTGTGTGTACCTCTGTATATGTATGTATACGTGTTTTTAGGTGTAAGCATAAATAAAGTTGTATGTCTTTTTTTCTTCTTTGGGAAAATTGTAAACACAGTTCTACTTATATTTTAATATAAGTATTATATTTCCAGACTTCTCAACTGAATCTCTTCTGATGGACTGTAGCTTTATGTTCTATACTTCTGTTATGTATTTGCAGTTTCTAAGTTCATTCATAATGTGTTTTCAGGCTTTTATGTACCACAGCTTTCAATTTTCTGCTTTTATGAATATCCTAAAATTTGGAAGTTGTTTACTGGACTTCAGTAATGCTTAGCAGAACTTCAGGCAGACAGATAAAAGCCAAGCAAATGTGAAGAGTACAAATTGTACTCCTTAGTGGTGTAAGAGAATATCTAAAAAGCTATTTAAAATTGAATGAAATTATATACCTACTGGGTCACTTCTGTTATTTTCGAGTAGATACTTTTCAGCATGGTCTTTCTGAATGAAGCACTTTTTAATAAATTGCTTGAAGGATCAATCTAAGACCTACTAATGCATGTCTGTGAATTAGAAACTAACGAAGTTGTCTTACCCTTTCAGAAACATAGCATAAACATCATACACCCTGAATGGGAGTGGTACCTATAGTTTAATTCTCTCACTTGTCATCAATGTGTCAGGATTTATATATTTTATTGTACAGAATTAATGATGAAACAATTTATAACTCCTTAAACGTGTGAAATATTTTTGTAGCACTTTCAAGAGTTTTCGAGAAGACTAACATAGTAGGGCACCAAAAATAACTAAAAAATTGTTAAAAGAAAATTATATAGTTTTCTGTGTTCTCTGTGACTGATGATGTCTTTTCTTTCTGCAATCAGTGGGATATCATCAAGTGATCCAATGAAGTACTGAAATAAATTAATTTCTAATCTTACCGGCAGTTATAGTTCTGCTGCTGAGCTACACAAGTTGCATTATTTAAGCAAGGCAAAAATTCACATGGATTCATTATTCTCTCACAGAACTTGCCAGTGAATATTGGCAGGCAGATACATGCCACATCCTATAGAAAAAAAGGAAATTAGAAATAATTATTTGTTGTACCCAAGGCAATAGAGAAATTAGTATTTACTTCCATTACTATAGAGACCCTAACTAGGTCAGGGTCTCATCATATTAAACAGTTTACAAAGACAGAACAAAAAGTAGTCCTAGCCCCAGATAGATTACAAACATAATTTAGGACAAGTGGAATAGGCCTTCCAGCACAGATTGTATGAGAGTTGGGTTTGCTAGCTGGAAATACACCAGCTCTAAATTTGGCTGCCTTTGTGATTTCATAACGGAATCAAGAAAGAGCTTTATAATTTATTTATGGTTTTTCCTCATTTCTGAATTCGTTCCAATGTAATGTTTGCATCTATCAAGCGGTAACAGTGCACAAGGTACCTCAGATACCAAACAGTATCACTAACTAAAGTAGGAAAGAAAATGGTTTTTATCCTTTTTTTCCCCTTCAATATGAAGCATAGAGACTATACTTCTCTACGATGGTGAAAGACATCTGTCAGTTACTGCAACCTGTAATTTACACAGCAAGAACAGTAAGTTATTTTATAAAACAAAATATTTATTAGACCTGGCACTCTCACCCTTGTTTTTCTATATAAAGTTCTTTATAGTCCTTTTGATCTCAGAAAGTAAAGGAAAAATATATAGGGGTTAATTGCCCCAGTGATATTGGAATTGTTTAGGTGTTTCTTCCGAATTGGTCTTAAAGGCATGATTTTGGCCTTAAAGGCATTATTTTAACATCTGTTGAGAGATCTCTATATGTGTGAAACAAATTACTGCATCTGTTTGTCTGTAGAAATGATTGTACAAAATGGTATGTGCTAGTTTATCTACTAGACAAAAAAATTAGACAGATTGAATAATTTAGAAATCTATCCATTTGTTTGGCAGCTTAGACGTCTCTTTTTTTCTCTCTCTCTGAGTGTATATGTGTCACTTGTATATGCTTTTGAACTCTTCTTTCACTATTTTGTTCTGTATAATCACTGCTATTTGCAATTGTCACGCTAATGAAAGAATGTCAACAATGCAGTATGAAATACTACCAGATATGACTCTATTACCATGCACCTTTGACTTTGTGGGTCTGCATAAGTTTATTCTATTTGATAAAAAGAAAAAAAAAATAATAACATATACCACAGGAAAAGCAATAATAAGAAACAACCACTAGGTAATAAAGATAAGTGATTTATCATGTTTTATAGCTGATTTTATTAGAGAGAGAGAACAAAAAAATGAACCAACATCAGTAGTTTCTTAAGTGATCTCCAAGCAACTGAACTAAAAACTGAAAATGTGGAATTTGGGCTTTTTAACATTAGAAATATTGGGAACACTACACTTTCACACAATGCTGTGTTTTCTCACGAAGAATGCCTTATTGTGGCCATTAGGTACTTAAAGGGGGCCTAGAGGAAAGATGGGAAATTTTTAGCAGGGTCTGTTGTGATAGGACAAGGGGTAGTGATTTTAAACTAAAAGAGTTATTTAGACTAGATATTAGGAAGAAATGTTTTATGATGAGGGTGGTAAACACTGGAACAGGTTGTTCAGAAAGGTGGTAGATGGCCCATCCCTGGAAGCATTCAAGTTCAACATTCAAGTTCAGGTTGGATGGGGCTCTGAGCAACCTGATCTAGTTGAAGATGACAGGGGAGTTGGAACTAGATGATCTTTAAGGTCCCTTCTAACCCGAACCATTCTATGATTCTAAGATGTCCCCGCTCATTGCAGCAGAATTGAACTAGATGACCTTTTAAGGTCCCTTCCAACCCAAAATATTCTATGAGTCTATGATTCTGTGATTCTGTGATTCTACGGTTCTATGAGTCTATGTCCAAATAGGGCTATCTGATGTTTATACTTACATTTGGCAAATCGATACATGTACCTCTGTTTTGACATGGCCTTGAGGAACATTCATTGATATCAATTTCACAGTTGTGACCAAGAAAACCAGCAGGACAATCACAAACATATCCAGACTGATTATATTGGCATATGCCCCCATTCAGGCATGGCTGAGATGCACAAGGATCACCAGGTTCCTCACAAAATGGACCTAAAACAAACAAGCATTAAAAATTAGGGAGTGTTTGAGTGAATGATGCGTCTTTACATGCTGCCCATAAACATTACCTTGTCACTATATTGTGTTTCCCTATTACTTCTTATTAAATCTATATATTTTTTATATTTTTTTAATTTTAGGAGGGATTGAAGGGCTTTTATTTATTGTGTTTTTCTTAAATTTGCTACACTGTGAAGCTCCATTTACTACCTGGGACATCTGTAAACTATCATCATTTAAAAAGAAAAGAACTTAAAATATCCCTGTATGTTTTGTTTGTTTTGGTGAATAAACATGGTAGAAATGTGTGGGAGTGAGTAAACTCATCTGTAGCAAAGGGAGGATGAGAACTGGAACCATAATCCAAGGAGACACCGAAGAGTCACTGAACATCTCCTTTGCGGTGATTATTCTTAAAGGAGGTTGTTCCCTTTCCTGCTTATAGATCCAGGCAGTAGTGAAGCTGAATGTACTCTCAATAGGTGCACACAAAATCACACACACACACACGCACACAGACACAATACAGGCACAGTGCCAACATGGATCAACACGGAGAGAAGCGTCTTTCTCTGCACCACATAAACACAAACATCACTCAAGTGAGCATGAACAGCCATGATGGCTCAAGCTTTTTCCTCCTCTCAGTCAGTACTGAAGTTCACCAGTAAACATACACACGACCTCACTTTCTAAACACGCAAACAAATCCACGTTAATGGATTCCTCAAATATTAGCACAAGTTTTAAGTCTGTCTGATATGCATACCCAGATCCTGGACCTATTGCTGACTGGCAGGTTCAGACCTTGAGTCATTCCAGATCTGGGTATTGTTCTACTTGCTGGCTAGTCCAGTTTAACCCTGCCCACTAGGAAGGGTGGTAACACAGAAATAGCAAAGGAAAGAGACTGCAGTGCTCAGATGCAGGGCTCAGCCTGACCAGCGTAATGAGCCACAGCCCACTTACACTCAGCCAGCCCTCTATCACCTTTTCTCTGCTTTTTCGCATGTTCGTACTTCTCCCATCTACCTTGATCACTACCCTTCTTCACCCTTTTCTTCTCCCAGATAAAAATCCCTTACCTACATGCTTGTCCCCATTGGCCCTAGTTTTGTTACCTCCATAAAAAAATTCAGTATTTCTGATATGGTTACCTATATAATCTTGGCTTTATTGATTACTGATATGGTTGCCCGGGCTCTGTTGGCCTTGCAAGAAAATAATCCCTGAAAAGTCCCCAGTTCCCTCCCTTTAATTATCTGTGTCTCTTTTCTGTGTCTCACAAAATTCTCCCCTGACTATTTGTGGAATCCAGTCATTGCTCATGTTGCTATCTGTAACTTTTGTCAGCCACTCACTCGATTATTACTTAAGCTCAGCAACTTCTCATGTCCAGTAGTTTCCCATGTTCTGTTCAGTTATTGTAACCCCAGGCAAGGGTTGACCAATCTGCCTGCATACCTCAACAGTTATGAACTGCCTAAGTATTTTGGACAATTATCTCTTTAATTGTGCAACATCAAAGTTATATCAGAATTATACCAGCTAAGAATTTACTTCCATTTACTTCTGGAAATTATGTAACAAATATGCTTTTTACATATCCCATACTTTGGTACTCTGATTTAAACCACCTTCCTAACACATACTTACAGATTACGTCAGAAGTATTTTTCAATAATTGGCTGTAGCAATAACATTAACTTTGTAATAAATCTATTCTGAAGTAGTAGTATGTATTGATTCCACATTTTGCTAGTCACTTTAATCAGCTGAAGTAAAAATAGACATTCATAAAACAATAAATTATACTTTACGAAAAGATGTATACTTTTGAAATGGTAAACAGAATACTTCTAATTCAGAATTGTAAACTGCCAGGTTTCAACTGTTCTAAACCAATTAATAGATAAGTATGCGAGCCTCTAATAATTTCCTTACCAACACAGGCTAGCTATATAGAGCAACTGTAAGTATGTGGAACATTTCCAGGAGATCCAAATACCACACTCTGTCTCCATTATATACCTAAACAGCTGATACAAGACAATCCTATTAGCAGAAAAAGGGTCAAAACACAATTTTATTTTTATCACCCAGTTCATTGCAAATAGTTGTTCCAATAAGGCAAAATGAATTGGGTCTATCTTTTAGGACATATTCACTTCTCTTTATCATCAGAGGACATTCAAAGAATCTTTTGTGAATATTTTGCTATCCCTTATCACCATAGTAACCAAATTACAGTAAAAGTATACTGCAACTTGCAGATGTTAGGACTTGCTAATAGGAAAAGACAAGAAGGCCATTCCTTAGAACACAGACATTGACCGCTATTAATGCATATATAAGAGAATATTTGCAACATGAAATAAGGTGCATTGGCCAATTGTTTCTTATTATTCAATTTAGTGTTTAGCTGTCCTCTTATACTCCAATACAGTATTGTACCCCAGCAGTACTCATAGATGAGGTTACATATAAATGCTTATCTTATTTTTTTTTCCTTTCATTGGGCATATTTGACAAGAATAGGTGCTCCTGACCCACCCACATTACTAAACAGGAGAAGGCAAATCAGCAAAACAGTGACTCCAGCTGCTCTATCCAAAGGAAAGCCAGAAAATGTAGTTCCACAAGCCAAATGGATTAATGAGTTGTTCCTGCCATTGTTTCTACCCTGAATCCATTCAGTCCTCCTCATTTTTTCTGCCACCATTACCAAGATATTCTTAGCCTTTTGTTACGAAATGGCACTGAATGAGATTACTAGAACAGGGAAAGATTAAATAAACAAAATAACACAGAACAATGAAGACCAGTTGGGGAAACCAGACGAAAGAGGTGCCTTTTTGGTAATGCTGTGCTCGCTTGTAGCAAAACTCAGAAAAGGGCATTGTTCTGTTAAAAAAAGAGTGTAATTTTCTTTTAAGGAAGACTAAAACTAGCTAGAAGAGGAACAGAGAAAAACCTGAGAAGACAGAAGGAAATAGTTTTAATCACAGCATGGGAGATGGATCAAGGAAAAAATGCATGGTTCAAGGATGGCAAAAAAGGTGTTTTCTCCTTGGAATCTCCTTGCAAAGGGCAAAAAAATATATTTTTATTTTTGTTAATTTGGAAAAAACAATGGTTTTAGTGTGAATTGGGAGCCAATTACCTAACCAGGTCAATGGGGATAAATTTAAATGAAGATACCAAGGCAGCAACTGCACTCATGGTCTAAAATGCAAGTCACATCTTTCATAGGTCTACCTAGAGTGAATTCAATAAAAAAACTCTATGAACTGCCTAATGTCTTTTAGGAAGAATACAGTCTTGAGCAGGAATGTTTCCTTAATCATTGACACTACTTATGTCTTTGACATTCCTCTACTTTATAATTTCTTGTATTCAGCATTTTATGTGAAAAGCAAGAGCAGTGCTCTTTCCCCCGAATGTACATGCCTGATGAGTCTGACAAATCAAGTTAAAAAAAGGAATTCTGGACAATTGGTGTTTTGAGCTTTTTATTCCAGCATTCCCAAACCTGATGTCACACTCAATCTATTTTCCAAAGACGACTGAAAGGTGACTTGATTATAGCCCTTGGATGGGGAAAATATCAAGCACTAAAAGGATCGTTAATTCAGTGTAGAAAAGTGTAACAAAAGCAAATGACTGAAGAGAGAAGCAAAATGAAATCAAGTGAGAAACACCTCATATATTTTTACTAGTGAGGTCTCTGTACCAGAGTACCATGAAAGAACTGGATTCTACAGTTGCTGATGCCTTCACATTAATGCTTTTTGAAAGATACTACTTTAACCATATACAAGACACAAGCCTTTATATATAGGTAAGCAATATAACAACCTTTGGTCAGAACAGATGAACAACTGGTCCTGTAAACTTGCAAATCTATTTATCTACTTTGACTCAAAATTTATACAAAGCCTCCTAACAGTTGTGTAAAATTAGAAATTCTTTCCAAATTTCCATTTAAAAAATCACATGGTTTTGTCATCATCAGTGCCTCTTGTTTAGGTATGTTTAAATAAATACTTAACTTCACAGTCATACTAACATTTACTGAACTCTTGAATGCTGTTGTTGGAAGCAAGGTAAAGAGGGAACAGGATAAAAATAGATCTGTATAATCTGAAGTCAATCATGAACCCCTGAGGGAGGACAATATTCAAGCAATGAACAATGCAGCTGGGAATGACACATCAGTCCAACTTGCAAGCGCATATTGAAAATTTCTGTACAAATTCTGGAGACCTGAGATTTCAAATAAGTTCAAGATAAATTATTTTAACTGCACAGATTCGATGCATAACCTTCTATTTTACTTTGATGATGACAGCAAATACTACAGGCATAGTATTTGACATAGATGTTGTGTATTTCCATTGCCAACAATTTCAACAGAATTACTTCTTCCCTCAGTCAGACCCAAAAAGAAATATTTGCTGAGAATACTGAAATCCCTTTAATGTTCACTGATGAATGGTTGGCTACTCAAAGCTATGAGATACTGTTCAAATTCTCAGGAAAATAAATGCAGAAACCATGTCCTAGTGGGAGACAGCTGATTCAAGAGACTTCAGTATGAAAAAAAATAGTTATCAGCTTGATTGAATATCCTGATTAAAGAAGAAAATTCAAGAAATTAAAGAAGAAAATTCAAGAAATTAAAGATATCATTAGTAGGATTGGTTCACCATGGTCTTTCAATACAGTGAATTCTTGTTTGGTTTACTTCAACAAAATAAAAATTGTGGAAGATCAAAAAAAGGGAACGAGCGAATGAAGATTATCCTATAGACCAATATGAAAGTATAACAAATTTTAGTTTAAGGAACTGAACCTTATTTCCAAGATCTTATATTGCTTTTACATATTAAGAGACTAAAATCCTTCACCAAAACCAAACAAATGACAAAAAAAGCCAGCCCTTCCTTGTTTGGTTTAACTGTGTCTCTGCTAGTCTTCATTAGTTTCACTACCACGTTATAATGATAATCCATTAAAAATCAAAAGACATTCCTGACATCTTTGATAAGCATTAGTCAGTTCATTAAGATACCACATAGTGCCATTTACATAAATATCTGGGGTTACTGATTAAAATAGATTTTATTTTTAATATGAGTCTCTTAGGGATTCATATTTATACAACCGTTTCTCTTTCCAAGGAGTAAAACGTGAAAGTTCATAGTAGCATATTGCACTTTAACATGATTTAAATATTTTTTTTTGTTATTCCTCTAATGAAGAATCAATATTTTCTAGAGCAGTTAAGCATAAGGCACAGTATACTATTTCAGGGAACAACATACGTTACACACATATATATTCACTTATTTGTACTTTAGTTAGAATGAAGCAATAATATTTCAGGGTGAGCATAAAAAAGAAACTATTTAGTCGGAGAGAGATTTATTTTCAGTTTAAATGAAACAAGTGGTTGCTAGGAGCTATAATCAAGGAATAAGATACACAGTAGGCAATAAACAGAATAAAGCCTGGTAATGAAGACAAGTATGATAATTCAATTGTTAAAAATACTTTTAATATTTTAGTATGTTCAGTTTCACAACTGAAATTACAGAAACCTACCTCTTACATCATGCCATTATTAATATTTAGCACTCTTGTTCACTTTAAAACTAATTTCAAAATAAGGCTCTTTTAATCTGAAGAACATCAGATTTCAGTTGATTAAGTGAAAGTATTTCTGCAATTAATCTAATCCCTATCTGCATAGCTCAGTTAAAAATTCATTATAATTAGTCCAATCCAGTGGACTCCTTGTTTTTAGTTTCCTGAGTTTCATCAGCTGCCCTTCCTTTTAAATGTAAAATTGAAAAGTATTTTTAAGAGTTCTTTTTGTAAAAACAACATATTTTTTTCTGTTTAAAAGCATCACTGAATTACAAGTTCTTGTCTTATACATCTAGGCCCTGAAAAATACCAGTATTTCTATTGGTGCTCTAAATGCATTAGTCTTTCAAATATGAATACAGTATTTGCATCTTCATATAAATTTCTAATCAAAACCAATGAATGACACCTTTTTTTCTGCATATGAAGTTTGAATAAAGTTTGAATCAAAATTAAATCTAGTCAAGGCACTGTAAATCTAGGTCTCAGAAGCAAGTGAGTGCAAATCTCCATGAAAGATTGTAAGGGCTACAATCTTAATTTTAGACCAAATAGGCAGTATCAAAGCTCACTGATGTGCTTTATACAAAAGCTCCAATCAGCAGACTTGAAAATAGACATTTTGGAAGTAAATGAATGAGAAGAACATTAGCTTCCATCAGAGGAAAGCCTATTAGAGAGAAAATTACAGTACTGGAGGAAAAACTCATCAACAGTCCTTGTAAACTTTTAGTTTTACTTCTTATCTTGACTAACTACAGTGTGCAGAAATTCTAAAATAGCCGAAGCAAATAGAGCTGGGTTGATTCTGATCCAATACCTCCCTGACCACTGCTAAGGCAGTGTACATGGGCTGCCATTGCTTCTGGAAGGCTATTATTTCCTGGGGCAAGAGCAGGGCATCACCCTAGTTATAATAGATCAATATACTATTCCTAGCCTAAAATGACTTCCTAGTGCCTCAGTTTGCTGCAGAAAGAGGTGTTTGAATCGCTGCTAGGGGCAGCAGGAAGGTAGCCATAATGCTCAAATTGACAGCTATGACTTTTGTCAAGACCACCAATGCTGCCCACTAACAGAAAGTCTAGATTTAAAATTGCCTTTTCAGGTACAGAAGAAAATGTAAGTGTATCCATTAACAGTGAATGTACTAGTACCCCACGGACTTTACTATGGTAAAATGATATCCACCTTTTGGGAATGTGGTTTTAAAAATGCAATGATTAGTCACTCCTTTCTCTAAAGTAAAATGTTCTCCAGACAGTATTAATTCAGTTCCCCAGCTGCCCCTGAGGTGACAAGACCTTTCCTATGCTCAAATACAAGGTATGTTCCTGATGGTTCACATACTTCTGTGAGAGGTTCAATACTTCTGAATTCTGAAGTATTTCACCTCTTAGAGATGAGGAAGTCTCTCCTGGCATTCATGGATTAGCACTCTGCCTGATGTTATTCAGTATGGTTTTTAAAGGTATGAATGTGAGACACACTTTTTATTAAAATCTTAAACGATAATAGATCGAGTCAATATATGGAGTGAGAAAGAAATTTTCTTCAATAAAATACAAAAGTCTGTGTGATTTCAAACTGCAAAAGTATAAAATATGAAAAGAAACATGCACAAAAATATTAAGTAAAAAACTGTACATAAATAGGCACCAGACACCAATTAAGTGGCAAATGCTTTGTGAACCAAAACAGAAGGAACTCAATTGGATGGCAAAAGTAAGCTTTATTTGCTCAGTTTTCAGTGGAGAACAAAATCCTTTCTCGTTGTTCACAGGGAATACAACATCATAATTATTGGTGAGAGATATGAAAGTGCTGGTTTATATACATCGCTAGCAAGACTAAAATTAAATACTTCATTCCAGTCTGAGTAAATGACAGAGTTGATTCAAGGAAATTTAATATCCGAACGTGTCTCCCAAGTGAAGACAGGCAGGCTGTGTAGGGCACGTTATGCTGGGCTGGGCGAAACCTAAGGATGCAGCTGGAATAGAGAAGGAAGAACAGAGATCCAAGGCCCAAGTTCTCCCTGGGTTTGCAATGTACAGAAAATGGCATCTAGTATGGGTGGGAATCGAGGTAGAACCATTGGGCAGAAAAAGTTATTTAGAGATATTTGAGAGATTTCTTGTGGAAACAGATAGAAACTATTTCAGAATTTGTTGTGGGCAAAGCAGCAAGAATAAATTGAACAGCAAAAAAAAATTCACAGAAGAGAGAAAGGGGTAAAATGACCAAAAGGAAAAACAATCGTTAGCTGTTATTATTACTAATACGGGGATGTATATTTCCTGATTGTCAAGAGCTGTTGCAGAAAATAAAAGTGTTTATTAATAAATGATAGTGCAAAATCCTTAAAGAAGAAAATAAACTTATATTTAGAAAAAATATGTTCTGTCCTTTTCTGCTTTATTGCCTGTGTGTTTACAGCCAGCTAGAATTGCAAAGCAACACCCCTCCTGAAGAGCTTAATAATATGGGAAAGGGAACAAGCCTCAAGGAACACTGTAAGTCTATTAAATTCGCGATGGGCACGGTGTTACTTAGGACTTCTATGGTTGTCTGTAAAAATCCCATTGGAAACTGAAAAGTCCTCAACATTTCTGTTCTTTGCAAGGCACGCAAACCATATTTCCTTGTCTTCTGTTTAGTGGAGTAATGAGTGGTAGCTTCAATACTTCTTAGCAGCAAAGATTAGCTCCCTGTTGAAATCATGCTGCTTTTATTTTATTTTTTTGGTGGTAGAGACCTTAGGGCTTCTGCTTCTCCTTAGGGTCTGAGTTGTTCAGTTGTTTTCTCGACTTGCCTCTCTTTCAACGGTCAAACCTTTGGAAGCTCTTTAGCTTAGATATCTATTTCACATCAAGGAAGCACTAAAATAAGCTTGTTCCATGTCCCATAGGTACGTTTGGAACTTATGCTTTTATAACAGGAATTTTTAGCTGAAGTTTTGAATAAATGTTTTTCTGAAACTGAGATAACTTGATCATTATGTGCACTGAAGTAAAATGTTCTTAGCTCTTTTTTTCTGTAAAGAAGAATTAAAGCTTGTAATAGTTTCTGATATTTCACTCACCTAAGGGAGGAAACGAGGGAGGAAGGATGGGAGGTAGAGATTTCCTAGTGGGGCAGCTGTACTCTAATATTCTCCAGAGTAAGCATGATAGGCACCTGCATCGACTAAACAAAATACTTCAGTAGATGCCAAAGCAGTCTAATCTGTAATTCGGAGTATTTTAAAGGCTTTTAGTTTCTAAAATGTATCAAAACTATTAACTGTGAAAATAGGTTCTCAATTTGTTCCAGAACTGACACACTAAAAACATAGTAAGAGAAAGGTCTCAATTTATTTTAATTTTCTGTTATATATTTATCAAAGAAGATCATTTATCTTCACACAGGTATATTTAGACACTACTACAAGTTAAAAAAAGTATGGTTTTTATATATTTCCTGTTCATATTTGCCCACTTGCCAGACCATGCAGGATTACAAGGAAGTTAACCACTATATTATCTGAAAGGACTCAATGTAGATCAACAAAATAAATAGAAAAGCAGTTAAAAAATTTGCACAGCTTGTATACATTTTATATATTATGATAACAATAAGATTAAGACTCTATTTATTTTAACATTTTATTACTAAAAAAGCTACATCAATATTTGGATCTTTTATCTCCAAACAGCACACAAAGTGGGAAGTGTGATACAATGAGAAAGAAAGAGAGAAAGAGAGAAAGAGAGAAAGAGAGAAAGAGAGAAAGAGAGAAAGAAAGAAAGAAAGAAAGAAAGAAAGAAAGAAAGAAAGAAAGAAAGAAGGAAAGAAAGAAAGAAAGAAGGAAGGAAAGAAGGAAAGAAGGAAGGAAAGAAGGAAAGAAAGAAAGAAGGAAAGAAGGAAAGAAAGAAGGAAAGAAAGAAGGAAAGAAAGAAGGAAAGAAAGAAAGAAAGAAAGAAAGAAAGAAAGAAAGAAAGAAAGAAAGAAAGAAAGAAAGAAAGAAAGAAAGAAAGAAAGAAAGAAAGAAAGAAAGAAAGAAAGAAAGAAAGAAAGAAAGAAAGAAAGAAAGAAAGGAAGGAAGGAAGGAAAGAAGGAAAGAAGGAAAGAAGGAAAGAAGGAAAGAAAGAAAGAAAGGAAGGAAGGAAGGAAGGAAGGAAGGAAGGAAGGAGGAAGGAACGAAGTAAAGAAGGAAGGATGGAATAGAGAAAGAAAAAGAAAGAAAAAACTACAATTTAGTGGGAATGCCAACGTACATAGAACAATAGAATCCCAAAATGGAGTAATCTACATTTTAAAGACTTGTGTAAATGAGTAGGCTTGAGTAGGAAAAAGAGGGGAAAGGTTGTGATGAATAAATGGATGAGTTTAAAAACAAGGAAAAGTGATGATGGAGAGAAAAAACCCAAACCAACAGCACATACAATATAAACTTGTGTCCAAATAATTGCAGCTCTACCTACTCCACTCAAACAGGCCAGTCTGCTTGCATCCCAGGTAAAACAAGCAAAAGAGGTACTATAAAGCATGAAATGTAGAAATAGATCTCTCCTAATTTAATATGAAATTCTAACCATTTAAACATGATTTTATGGTCTGTTATGAGGTCAGATAAACGTTGTAAAGGTATAATTCAAATCTTTGATGTCTGCAGTGGAAAAATTTATTGGGAACATTTGAAATTCGTATAAAAGATGTAGAAAGACCACACCTTCAACAGCATCCAGAGTCACACTGGTGTATGTTTTCAAGACTATATTAAATTACTGAGTAGTGCTTTTCCCCTAACTTAAAGTGTAATTTTGCCTCCTACACTCATGTTTAATTATTTTTTTTTTTAAATTCACTATCAACTATCTTAAAAAGCAGCAACTTCATGGATAAAATAAATGTAATGAAAGAGAGTGGCAAATTTTGCTAGACCTTCTTAGTGAAAAGAGGAAAAGAAAATGTGTTTGCATTTGTCTTCATCATCATAATCTCTGTCATGTAGTCTGCTGACCTCAGGTATTCAACGAATACAAACAGAGCTTGTCTGCTTCTAGATGGGACAATGTAGACATTTTTATTTACCGCTGTACTACTGCTTGAGATTCACAAAATCACGTAACAGTTTAATTTTACCAGATCACTACAACCCTGATAAGTAACGTGTATGGCAAAATTGAACAAATTATTTTCTCAGATCTTAAACACTCCATCTTACTCAAAAAGATTACCTTAAACCTTAGATATTATAGTAGAAGAAGTTACTTAAAAATTAAAGCAGTTTGAGATTCCTGGTAAAATATTTCTGAAGTTACATGTTCTGTAGACTCCTTAGGAACATTAAAAATACTCTAAGCAAAAGAAGTTTTGTATGGATAAAAGAGCTTTTGTAGATCAAAAATGGGTTTTTATTTGTTTGCTTTTTTCCCAACTGCTTTTGACACTGTTTCCCACAGCATTCTCCTGGAGAAACTGGCTGCTCATGGCCTGGACAGGTGTACTCTTCGCTGGGTAAAAAACCGGCTGGATGGCCGTGCCCAGAGAGTGGTGGTAAATGGAGTTAAATCCAGTTGGTGTCCAGTCACAAGTGGTGTCCCCCAGGGCTCGGTGCTGGGGCCGGTTCTCTTTAATATCTTTATCAATGATCTGGATGAGGGGATCGAATGCACCCTCAGTAAGTTCGCAGATGACACTAAACTGGGCGGGCGTGTTGATCTGCTTGAGGGTAGGTTGGCTCCGCAGAGGGATCTGGACAGGCTGGACCGATGGGCTGAGACCAATGGTATGAGGTTCAACAAGGCCAAGTGCCGGGTCCTGCACTTGGGTCACAACAACCCCATGCAGCGCTACAGGATTGGGGCAGAGTGGCTTGAAAGCAGCCCGGCAGAAAAGGACCTGGGGGTGCTGGTGGACAGCCGGCTGAATATGAGCCAGCAGTGTGCCCAGGTGGCCAAGAAGGCCAACAGCATCCTAGCCTGTATCAGGAATAGTGTGGTGAGCCGGACTAGGGAAGTGATCATCCCCCTGTACTCGGCACTGGTGAGGCCCCACCTCGAGTACTGCGTTCAGTTTTGGGCCCCTCGCTACAAGAGGGACATTGAGGTGTTGGAGCGTGTCCAGAGAAGGGCTACAAAGCTGGTGAGGGGTCTGGAGGACAAACCTTATGAAGAACGACTGAGGGAGCTGGGGTTGTTTAGCCTGGAGAAGAGGAGGCTGAGGGGAGACCTTATCACCCTCTACAACTACCTGAAAGGAGGTTGCAGAGAGATGGGGGCTGACCTCTTCTCCCTGGTGACAAGTGATAAGATGAGAGGAAACGGGTTCAAGTTACGTCAGGGGAGGTTTAGATTAGATATTAGGAAACATTTTTTCACTGGAAGGGTTATTAAACATTGGAATAGCTGCCCAGGGAGGTGGTGGATTCACCATCCCTGGAAGTGTTTAAAAAAAGGGTAGACGGGGCACTTAGGGACATGGTTTAGAAGTGGCTCTTGTCAGGGTAGGCTAAAGGTTGGACTCGATGATCTTGAGGGTCCCTTCCAACCTCAACAATTCTATGATTCTATGATTCTATGTTTCTGTCAAATTAATACATGTATTTTTCCTTCCCCCAATCTTGATTTACTCAGAGATTTTCTTCCTCACACCTAAAAACATTATGACTACAATGTGGAAAAATCAATATATTTAAAATTAAATTAAAAAAATAAAGTTAATTTTCTTCAAGACATTTTATTTTTCTTTAAAATGGAGACCAACAAAAAACTAGAAAGAGCAAAATCTTTTCAGAAGGCATTGAATGCACAGCGGTTTTCATGAGATACATAAAAGCATAGATACGTGGTCCAGAATTACTCTGAACCACTCAAAACACTTTGGGTTTTTATATTTTATAAATGCTCATAACAATTTTAGCCACATTATGTACAACCTGGTTATTTGTGATTGTTATCACTTACCTTTTTAGCACCTTAAAACTAGATGAGATTTTAAAGAACACATATAGCCGAGTGACATTTTTGAAAACATCTAAATAACTTGACATACAACATGAATGTGCTATGTGAGATATCTCACTTAGAGGTCTCTTCTAGTAAAGCTAGACTATTTCCCATCTTAAAATATCTTGTACGAAGTAGTATTGGCAACTCCATATTGAATTTTAGATTTCAATTTTGAGGTGACTTTTATACTTTGATGTCCTATGAAGTTCCATGTTCAAAAATTATCTAGGCACCTTTAGAATGGAAATTTTATCGCTGGCACTGTAAAATATGCTGATAAATGACAATTTTAGAAGGTGGAATACATAAATCAACCATATATTTTTGAAAAGTGACTGTTAACTCTGTGCTAGCAGGCTTACTGTAGTTACATAATACTTTATTCTGACCGCCTTCTTGACATGCTTTTCTTTGGTAAAGTGATATAGGTTAGATTTGTTGAGTTATTTTTAATTCACTTATGCAAGCATGAAAAATGACAAACCTTTCAGTTTGGGGGCAGTCATAATTGTCTTTATTTGCTAATCTATCTCAGTATCAGAAGAAATCCTATAAAACCTGATGAATTGATATTGATAAAATTTGTCAGTAGATACAATAAGTAGATTCAGCAAATTCCTCAGCTTTCTTTTCTACAGAGTAGAAGTGATCAAATCATTAGTAGATTTTAGATATTTGGACACCAAAAGCTTTAGGCTAACACCTATTGAAATCCAAATAAACTGACCTGCAACTGGAAGTTCCCTAAAAGACTTTCCAAAATTGGCTCTAACATTGCTGTACTATGTACGCCAATATTCAACAATCATGACTACAACATAATAAATATAAAACTTTAAGAACTGTAAAACTATTCAGAGGTTTTTAATTGTTGTTGTTGTTGTTATTATTATTAGCCATTCTTTCTGCAGTAATATTTTCAAGAATTCCTCTGACCTAGGATGAAATAAAGATGCAATAATTTAAATATTGATAGTGAACAATTCAGTTAGTTATATGAATCCAGGAAGAAGAGCCTTAAATAAAGCAGCAGCTGGAAAGTTGGCATTTTGGTATTTCTCTGCTAACACACAGACTTTCTAGAATCACATGCCAGATGATTAACTTTGTCCTCTCTCCTCAA
Organism: Larus michahellis; assembly: GCF_964199755.1. Classification (NCBI taxonomy): domain Eukaryota; kingdom Metazoa; phylum Chordata; class Aves; order Charadriiformes; family Laridae; genus Larus; species Larus michahellis. The sequence goes on along the minus strand of NC_133898.1, from coordinate 101,605,753 downwards.
AGTTACCACAGCCAGGTGACTGATGACAAAAGATATGTACAGGCTGAAAAATCAAATGGATTCATTATAATACTTGAACACTTTTCTCCATAGCAAATTATATCATGTGTAGCTTGGCCTTCTCTTGTTTGCAGTCAAAACTATGTTGTGTGAGCACACAAAAAAGCTTGGGTAAGCAGGTACCAAGCCACTTACATCTTTATACATCAACTCTAAATCAACAAAATACACCTGCAGTCAAATGCAGCACACAGTACTAGTATACTATACACAGCTGTAAACATTGAACTTGACAAAAATGTTGACATATTTTCACCATTGCCAAGTTTTCAGATGGAGTCCTCAGCAACACACAGTTGTTTAAACCCTGTAATTCCCCCAAACAACTTGAGCCTTTAGAACTTACAAACTTTTATGGATCCCTTAACAAAATAACTTTCAAAATGAGTCTGACAGATGTCAATGACTGAAGCCAGTTGTATCGCGTTCACGTGGCAAGCTTTTAGTAGTAGAGGGGCTACAGGGGTGGTTTCTGTGAGAAGATGTAAGAAGCTTCCCCTATGTCTGATAGAGCCAATGCCAGTTGGCTCCAAGACAAACCTGATGCTGGCCAAGGCCAAGCCCATCAGCAAATGGTGGTGGTGCCTCTGTGATAATATATTTAAGAAGGGGGAAAAAAATCTTCACAAAAGCATACTGCAGCCAGAGTGTGAGGAGTGAGAACATGTGAGAGAAACAAGTCTGCAGACACCAAGGTCAGTGAAGAAGGAGGGGGACCATGGAGAGAGGAGTCCATGTTGGAGCAGGTTTGCTGGCAGGACTTCAGGATCCTGTCGGGGACCCAGGCTGAAGCAGTCTGTTCCCATAGGATTGCACCCCATGTAAAGGGTCCTCGCTGGCGCAGTTTGTGAAGGAAAAGGACTGTCTCACATGGGAGGGACCCCGTGCTGGAGCAGGGGAGGAGTGTGAAGAGTGCCCCCTGAGGAGAAAGGAACTGCAGAGACAGGGTGTGATTAACGACCACAACACCCATTCCCCTTCCCCCTGTGCCACACAGGGGGGGAGGTAAAGAAAATCGGGAGTGAAGTTGAGCCTGGGAAGAAGAGAGGGGTGGGTGGAAGGTGTTTTAAGATTTAATTTTATTTCTCATTATCGTACTCTGATTTGATTGACAATAAATTAATTTTCCCCAAGTCAAGTCTGTTTTTTGCCTGCAACATTAACTGGTGAGTGATCTTCCTGTCCTTACCTCAACCCATGAGCCTTTCATTATATTTTCTCTCCCCTGTCCAGCTGAGGAGGTGGAGTGATAGAGCAGCTTTGGTGGGCACCTGTCATCCGGCCAGGCTAAACCCACCACACCAGTCACTCATTTGTCTGTATAGTTTTGCACTTAATTGTTAATTATTGTTAAAGATTATATATCATCCTTTCTAATTTGTAGTAGTGTAGAAACAGGGTTACAAGTAATCAAGAAGAAAGAAACTGACATGGGGAATAATCTTATCAAAAGATAATTGATTGTTTAAGTCTGAAAAAGGAGACTATTCAAGATATATAAATTTGGTTTTTTCCATGGTCCTCAGAAATCACAAGCCTAAGTGGCAAAGTCCTTCTATGACACTGAAAGAGGACTCTGGCTGAGATTAATTCCTACTAATGTTCAGAAAAGTGACTGTAGATTTGAGGCAACTACTAAAGTAGTAGACCTGGCAAACAGATCTTCAGGAGACATATCTACTTAAAATTCAGTAAGCAAGGTAAGGGCTGAGGTAGAAATGTAAACGAGGAATATATTCTGGGAAGGTGTGCCCTTAGGCAACTGCAGAGACCAGGGACATGTGCTAAATAAGGGGTAGTCTGAGGCAGCAGTGGGGATTGAGTATATCGAGGAGGAGGGGGAAGAGAGAGTGGGTGATATAGAAAGTAAGAGCAAAAAGAGCCCTTGAATCTCAGGAATAGAGCCCATCAGAGTAACACAGAAGCAATAGGATGGGCTGAGTAGCTACCAATAGCCCTGATTTAATACCTCCTGTATTTTAGGAGGCAGAGGAAGAAAAAAAAGGTGAGAATAGCTGTTTAAAAAACAGTTTATAACCTTTTTGTTGGTGGTGAGAAAACGATGTTGGTTTTAACTTGAGTATTTCCATATTACTATTTTTTTATCCTAGCTGCTAATTTTTAAGATATCGACTGTCATGAAAAATCCCAAGAGGGCTCAGTTGTGTTAATGTCTAAAATGAAGGCTGTTCATATGGATAAAATGTGTGATATGTTCTCAAGTGACCACATCACTTCATCTCATAATCCAAATTTATCTTCTCATCTTCTAGATTGTGCATTAATTTATTCTAATAAATTAATCTTGAGAAAAAAAAATCCTTAGGAATACCTATAGCAGAAAACCAGAAAAACAAAATAAATATTAAATAAAATTAGATAACTAAGTTTTGTACATATGTATGTTCTATTAGAACTGTCGTGAGAAGGAAAAAGGTCTGCTTATTGTAGCGGTTGATAACTTTATTAGACTCTGAGAAACAACAGAGTTTTATACCCTTTGCAGGAAAACCAGCTTTTGAACATTCAAAATTTCTTACAACTGTAACTTTTAGTCTCCGATGACCTTTGGTTATATTGGTTATATTATTATTTGGTTATATTTCTATTTCCTGAGGCCAAATTTGACATCTCTTAGCATTATTTAATGGGACAAACTGGGAGCATTTGAATCCCTGGATATTGGGCAAAGTACTGCAGCACCTGGAAATTCTGGAAGCACTGTAGATGTAGAATGTGCTTGACTACTTGCCAGGGCACTGATATTGAGACAAGAATAGGGTCTGTGGGTCTGTCATAAAAAGGATAGTCGTCCTCAAAAGCTGAAAATACCACATAGGTTTATGGCTTTAACACAGTGAAAATGTGAATACAGAAATACAGGCCTGGTATGGTAAAAGAGGCCTTGAAAATTGTAGACACAACATGGAGCATAGGGTAGTACAGGTATGGAATAATAGCAGGTGAGGCACAGGCTTCCCATTGGAGATTCCACAGCATAAACAACTCACCAGTGAACAGTTAAAGAAGTGCAGACCTGGAGCTGGACAAAACTGGTCCTAAGGACAACAGAAAGGGCAAAGAAAGGGGATGTAACATACGTAAACCTCACCATATATAGTAAATTCAGATGTGATATGGAACTGCAACCCAATGAAGAAAAAGAAAGGGATGTAAGCATGTTAGCAAACATATAAACATGATTCTAAGTAGATCCTAGACTAAAGAAGATGAAACCATCAGCACAAACATTATATTACTCCTGGTGAAGGACCCCAGATGCTCACAATAGCACTCACCAAAACACCCCTGCTGCCAATAGCATTAAAGGAGCAAGAAAAGAGTGAGCATGGCATCTGGAAAAGGGAGACCAAGGAAAACCAAGAAGTGTATATATAAGAACTTTGCCTATAGTATTATTGAAATATTTTCTGCACAGAGGACTCTCAAGATTTTAATTATACTAATTTTTTTTTGCCTTTATGTAGGCAGTATTTTTTCCAGAATATTGTGTTTAAATACCAATACATACTGACACATACAATGGAAGCAAGATAACAAAGCCAAATGAAATGAAAGCCAGGGAAAATGAGGAAAAAAACATAATTAATTTAATATTAAACTCTCTTTCTGGGTTAATAAGAAGACTCCTTCAATATTAAGTGAGACCTCTACAGCGTCAGAAGACTGCATTTTCTCTCACCATTTGGGAGTTCTGTACTCTGTAACATATAAAATGCAAGTTTTATACTTGGGCCATATAAAAACTAGATGTTCACTCTAACGCCTGTTAGAACCAACAGTTTAAACTGGACACCTCTAGAAGATGGTTCATTCCATCCAAGAAAGGTCTGTAGGGCAGATGCAATGCGTTGTTCCTGGGATATCTGTTTTTCTTCTAACTAAACAGGGAAAACTAAACAAATATTTCAGGTTAGATACCAAACTCTAGACAGCTGATGTTGAATAACATGCAGGCAGTCAATGAAGAATATCTGAAAGTTTGCCAAATGAATGGGTTAAAGCTAATCAGAGAATATAGTTTTACCACAGATTTATCTTCAGAAGTGTTCACTTTGCAGCAAGCTGCAAAGGCTAATTGATAAAAATAATCTTTTTTAGTCTGTTGGTTTTACTGCCAAGGCTGGTAAAACATGTTTCGAAATGACTGATTACTATTTGGAAAAAAGCCAATGAAATGATGTCCTGCATCTTGGAAGAAAAGCAACTTCAAATATGATTTATTCCTATCTATACATCGAGGGATTTCACTCACACGTATACTAATAAATTAAAATGGACAACGGTTAACGTAATCTTTTCATTTTTCCTATGCCATATTTATATTTTCATCCATAATCTCCATAAATTTTGAAAATGCCCCAAACTGAAAAGATCCAAGTTTGCTTTTATTGGTATTATGTTTGAGCAGTTCAGCAAATAAAAAGTTTTAGGACTTAAATTCATTTTAAAATGATTTAAATCTATCTTCAAAATGAAGAAAGGAATTCTCAAAGCTTTCTGAAAGCTTTGAAAAGCTTTTGAAATAGTGACTTTTTGTCAAAATTCACGGGTTTTCATTATCTTCTTGTAAGATAAATTTGGCTTTTGTCTGTTTAATAGTTTGTGTATCATGGATATGCAGAGTGGATTTCCCTTTAAAAGAAGACAGACATTATTTTGCTGAAATGTTTGCAGCAGTATTGATTCTATACATTGGTTTGTATCCCTCCTGGAGGTAGTGAGGTCATTTGTAAAATTCAGCTTCATTGCTAATTCCCCAAAATAAGTAAATGAGTCTTACTAAATTTGAAATGTGTATACTCATCATCTAGTCAAAGCAAGAAAGTAACTGCACACATTTTTCATGTTCTCTAATGCTTGAATTTCATTCATTAATTAAGTAGATTAGGTATTGTGTTCTGTTGACACATGGTGTGATGTCAATAAACAGTCAGCTATTTTCAAGACACATTGTGTCACGCCATTGATTTCCAGACCCGCAAATAAATAATATGATAATATTACAGTCTGTAACTTCTATGGTCCTTTGCATTTTAATTAATTATGAAAAATATAATTACTACTGTACTCGCACAATTTTTAATTGATTGCCTGCCACAGAGATTTTCTTCATTCAAACATGCTTAAGTATTTTTAGAAAGCTTTTCTCTTACCTTCTTGCATGTGGATGCTAGAGATACTTCTTTTCTTTCTACTGATTCAAGTTAAGCAATGGAAGACTGGAACTAAGATAACAGCAAGTGAAGGGTACACTGTGTTACCAGAATACAGCCTCATACCTGAACTCAAACATTAGTCATCTAGTGACCAAATTGCTTGTCTGTTGCCTCTGGGTAGGTATGGATCTGAAGGCATTTGGAAATATGGAGAAGGAGAAATCTGGAGTCAAGCTACTCCTTAGAGTGGGAAGACAAGTCAAGAGAGAGTTGCTGTTTGGAAAGTATTGAAATATCAAATATCAGATCTTTGATAGGGTGACAAAGTTTGAATTGCTTTGAGAACAGTGTGGTGGCATCACAGGGCCAGCAGCACAGGGACCCTAAGTTTTCACCTGCTTTCAGGACCGTGCTCCACTTTAACACTTGAGCTATGTTTTTTTCAATAAAGCTCCCAAAGTGTGAAAAGCTGTTATTTCTTTGTGTGCAAATGTAAAAACCCCACTATGTGTATCTGTTATTATTAAAAGTACCTAATTCCTGCAAGTGTTCAGTGTGTTTACTTTTAGAACTCTATTAGGAAAAAAATACAGATTCCCTATTTACATATTTACTGAGCAAGAGAGAAAAGGGATAAGATGTGAGTGAATATGGCTTTGTTGTCTAGAGGTTAGTGAACTTGTACAGCAACTATGAAATGCATAGTGTGATCAAGATTCTTGTCCCTTTCACAGCTAAGGATGAGGGTCCTGTCCTGGTGTCCAGAGTCAGGCTTATCTCTCTCTTTCTCTCTGGACTAATGAATTCCATGGAAAATGAAAAAAATTCAAAACATCACTGTAAAACCACTCTCACTTTATATAAACTATAGGTTGCTCTTAATCATATAGACTTGGCATCTGTTTTACTTCTGGTGTTATTTTTAATTTGAAACTAAAAGTGGTTCTAAATATTGTTGTTCACGCTAAGTTTAAGATTATTTCACCACTGTTACCACAGGGTGTAAGGGCAGGGACATTAGGAAGTCTGCAGTCTAAACTCCTGCTCAAAGCAAGATAAACTATGAGGTCAGACCAGGTTAGTCAGGACTTTATCTAGTCTAGTCTTCTGAGCCACCAAAGATGGAGATTGTAATCTCTCAGGGCAACATGTTCTAGTCCTTGACTGCCCACCCAGTGAAAAATATATTTTCTTAATATTTTCCTAATATCCAGTTTGACCCTCTCTTTTTTCAGCTTATGCCTGTTGTGTCTCATTCTCACAGCATACACTACTGTGGCAAGCCTGACTCCATCTTCTCAATAACCTCGTGTCGCAGTTTAACCCCAGCTGGCAACTAAGCACCACAAAACTGCCCGCTCACTTCCCTCCCCTCCTCCCCAGGCAGGATGGGGCAGGGAAGAGAATTGGAAGGGTAAAAGTGAGAAAACTCATGGGTTGAGATAAGAACAGTTTAATAATTGAAATAAAAGATAATAATAATATAAAAATTGTAATGAAAAGGAAAATAACAAAGAGACAGAAATAAAACTCATGAAAGAAAAATGAAGCAAATGAAAACTGCTCACCACCAACTGACAGACATCCAGCCAGTCCCTGAGCATGAGCCCCCCCAGAGCCACCCCAGCCAGCCTTCCCCTGAGTTTTATTGCTGAGCCTGATATCATATGGTATGGAACCATATGGAACTTTGGTCAGTTGGGGTCAGCTGTCTTGGCTGTGTCTCCTTCCAACTTTTTGTGAACCTCCAGCCTATGCACTGGGGATGACGAACAGAAAAGGCCTTGACTCTGTGTGAGAACTGCTCAGCAATAAATATAACATCCCTGTATTATCAACACTGTTCCCAGTATAAATGCAAAACATAGCCCCATACTAGCTACTGTGAAGAAAATTAACTCTACCCCAGCCCAAACTAGCACACCTACCTTGTAGGTATAGGTGGATGCTATTAGGTCCTTGTGGAATAATTACTAAATTGGCCAAGAATACAAAAGTACAGCATTGTTCACACATTAAGGAAAGTCATAAAATCAAGAGGTTTCTGAGGTAGAATACAGCCGCAGCTGGCACGTGAAGAATGCAACATCTGTGATTCCCTGTACAAAGTTGTTTGTGAAACTACATGAGGGACGGAACAGAACGGAATGCGATTGTTCCGTGGCCTTCCCTTGTGATGAATAGCAGATATGGGGATGAGATGGTACTACGGAAAAAATAAGCTGCCTACTTGCTTACTATGAAACAGATAAGCGGCCCTACTTGCTACCTGAGCCAACATTTCATCAAATGTTGATGAAATGCTGTCCTTTGTGCGAACTTTGCTCATTACAATGTACCAAAACACACCTCCATCCTGGAGGCTACCCGCCCCCAAGGTGCGACCACTCGTCCTTGAGTATACCAACCATAATAAGAGTATTTATGACTAAAGTCACTCAAACTCCACTGTGAAGATAAAAAAATAGTATAAAAATAGCCCGAGAGAGGGGGGATATCGGGGAAGACACCATTGTGAACAAGTCAGGAGAATTCCATCGCTGACTTCCGGGACGAGTCGACGGGCTGAGCCTTTCTTTCCCCCTCTTAGGGATGCCTTTGGGTAAGACTTAGTTTATACCAAGTGTTTCCTCGTGGAGCTTAGAAATTTCTCTAGAGAATCTCTACCCTACATTTATAGCCAGGCTGTATCGTTTATAACTTTGTTGCGCGTTTTGTATACTTAACAATATCTTTATTTGCACATGCTTTGCAGACAGTGTATTTATCACCGGCAATCCTAGAGAACCTATATATCTGTTGTTTAAATAAACTGCACTTTTTTAAAGTAGCTAGTCATTTCGGTTTCTCACTGAACACGACCAAAGACTCGAGAGTGGCTGTGCTAGTTCATGAGCACGACTAGACTGAAGGCGCAGTCCACTATTAGTGTATCCAAATCATATTCGTTTAATACATATTAAACGCGATTGGACTGATAGTGCTGAATTGGGCATCACTCAGAATTTAAACCTAGCCGCACCTAGCCTCCCACCTCGGTGAGGAGTGTTAGAACGCAAGGGGGTTTATCTTCTGCCAAAACCACTTTGCCCTTTTTCACGCAACAGTCCTGTCATAGGATCAGGTCTTGAGCCAGGACCCAAAGGCATTAAATTTCAGACATAAAACTGCAAGAAATCCTGAGGATCCTAAAGCTGTCATTTGTAAATGGTAATGGTAAGTTTTATCAAAAACTATAACAGTGAATAATAAATTAATTTGTTGTTTCTAGGGAAATCAATCTTATTTTATACTATTTTAGTTAATATCTTGTACTAAAACCAATATTTTGAGATTTTAAACATGTCGGTCTTCCTATACTTATTCTGAAGAAAAAGAAAACTCTGCAATGAATTCTTTCTCCATCAGTGGTAATTAATTACTAGCCTGGGGACAAAGATTAGTATACTGAATAGTGGTGTTATCAATCCTGTGACTTTGTGTCTGAAAACATTTCCCAGAGCACAAACTTCTGGTGGCATGTCATTATGCAAGAAACTTAACTTTAATTCTTAAAGGAAGTTTGTATTTCTAGCGGACGGAGTTCCAAATGAAAAAGTTAGGTACTTGTTAGGTCATCTTTTTACTACATATAAAATGACAGTATAAGTTAGTATATATGTTAAATTCTCTTAAAAGCAGGTGAGTGAGAAGCATAAAGGAACGCTGACTGTTTAAACTTTTCCTGTCTACTGCACTAAGGGTTAGAAGAAAGCTGCTGGAGGGAAGGGGTGAAATCACTCCTGAGTACAACTGAAGCTGCAGGAATCCAAGCAGAGCTGTGAGCAACAGGGAGAGCAACATGAGCAAAAAGTGAAGGATTTCCAAGAAGCAAAGAAAACAGATAGGGGGGTAAAGCACCATGGAGAAGGGCAGGGAGACATTTTTCCTAGGGTCCCAGGAAGTAAACTGTAGAAATTGTTACAAGCATGAGAACTGGATTGACAGAAGAACTGGGGAACTGATAGCAAGGACAAGACATAACAAATTTAATTTAATTTGTCTTTGTAATAATGTTTCTCTTTAAAAGTTCATTGTTTTCATTGTGCTTTTATAAAAAATAGCTTTGGCAATTCAAAGCCGTTCTGTATTAAAGAGACAGTGCAGGCAGGTCCATTTCAAAGCGCTGTATGAGTCTGGTTTGTGTCACAGTTGCTAACTTTATTTTTCCCACTCCATAGATGAAAAAAGGTAGTACACTGTAGTATTGTAGGCTATTATTAAAATAGACATACACTCAGCACAAATTAGCTAGAATAAAAAGGTTTTGGGTGGTCTACTAACAAAATTTACTAGTTACCCTATTCTTGACTTGAAGGGTCAGAAAAACCTTTACATAGAGCAAAATTAAATATTTGAGAATTTAGAAGAGAAAACAAAAATGCTGATAGCACTAGGAAATGGACATGCGTTCACACATTCTTTGCTTATAGCTACCCATCTGATTTTAAAACTACTCAAGTTTGAGAGCAAACAAAAACAAATGCAATCTTAATTAATTAATTCAAGAGTGAGAGCTCTTCAGCCCTGGTCAATATACAGTGCTGTCAATCAGGACAGCTCCATTCAATCTGCTATGTTATTTTTTAATGTATGAATTCTTAGGAACTAAACCTGAACCGTAAACATTAGCTAAATGAATTATTGAGTTATTTAGGTGCTACACACTAATGCTGGATGACTAGAGCTACATCTCCAAAGGCACTGCTCTTGAAGATGGAACCAAAAAGCAAGAAAGCTTCTAGCTGTACCCTGTTGTCTCACTTGTTATTTAACAATCTGTGTTACCCTTCTGCTGGTGTTTAGGCTGAGGCTGACTAGGATGATATCAAATGGGAAATGTAGGACAGATTAACTGGATCAAGAACTAGAGGAAGTGACAAAATGGCATAGGGGACACAGAGGTCAATATGGTGCAGATTTTGACTAGAGAAAAATCGCTTCTGCTTACCTGTGTTATGAATTTGGTAGAAACTGAGAACTACATATTATGCACAAAATATTATGAGCAAAAGGAAACACACCATATGATTCAATAATTTACTGTTCAATTCATGTTTTAACTGTCTAATGGTCCATACTCCCTGTTTAATATACAAACACCTAAAAGCCCTAAAATATCTATAGAATAAAGTTTAATAATATACCCTTCCTTTGGTGTTATGTTCACCCTTCCAGTGTCTCTTTTGAGCACAAGGTTGACAGTTTCTCTCTTTCTCAATAAGAAGAGGGTAAATGTTCAAGCCTTAGTTGTGAGACTTATGGGTATCTTGATACCTTCTTGATGAAAAGTTCATGGAATGTTCACGGAAGGGGTTTCTTCCTCCCCTGTCTCAAGTCTACGGTGGTTTTGTGTGTGCATTTTTTGAGGGTTTTTTTAATATATTTTCTAATCACAGACCACTTCCTTCTCCCAGGTGGCCACCTGAAGCCTTGGGTCCTGGGGCCCCCAGCCCCACGCACACAAAGACTTATTGTTTGTCTGGCACTGACTTTGGGAGGTGGGATGGGTGGTGTCTCGCCCCTTCTCAGAGGGGCCACCCCAAAGCTGAAGCTGAACCAGAGGAGGCCGCAGTCACGAAACCCAGCTCAGACCAAGGTGAGGCTGAGCCCCTGAACTGCTGGGTCAGCACACAGCCTGAAGGCTTCTACTGTTAATAGCAAAAATCACATATTCAGTGCACTACACAAGCATTACACTCTCTCACAGGTGCAAGATACTGCCAGCCAGCTAATCAGTAGCATATTTACCCTCTAACTGGCAAAGAAAAAGGCAATCTGGTGTATATATACTGAAGGACTTATGATACTCACTTTAGAAAGCACTTCAGATTATGCATCAATCTATTGCCTTGCTATCCAAATCTGTATCTTGTTGATTTTACTCATTCTGCTATCCAAAAATGTTCCCTTGTGATTTTATTCAGAACACTGATTTACAAAAGAGTAAAGAACCTTGTAAAGTTTCATCCATCCTCAAAGCCCACTTGATCCAATAAACCAAAAAGTCATGTTTTTTAATCCTTTCCCATTCATTCTGACATATTTTCAAATTCTATCTTCTGTTGTCTCTTCATATCCTTGCTTTTACTCACTTATAAATATACTATGCTTATACTTTGTACTGGTTTTGGCTGGGATAGAGTTAATTTTCTTCATAGTATTTTGTGTGAGGTTATGTTTTGGATTTGTGCTGAAAACAATGTTGATAACACACTGGTGTTTTAGTTATTGCTGAGCAGTGCTTACACAGAGTCAAGGCCTTTTCCGCGTCTCGCAACACCCCACCAGCGAGTAGGCTGGGGGTGTATGAGAAGCTGGGAGGGGACACAGCTGGGACAGCTGACCCCAACTGACTAAAGGGATACCCCATACCACATGACATAGTACTCAGCAAGAAGAGCTGAGGGGAAGAAGGAGGAAGTGGGAGGATGTTTGGAATTACGTTGTTTATCTTCCCAAGTAACTGCGACACCTGATGGAGCCCTGCTTTCCTGGAAACAAATGAACACCTGCCTGCCAATGGGAAGTAATGAATGAATTATTTTGCTTTGCTTGCATCTGTGGCTTTTGCTTTACCTATTAAATTGTCTTTATCTCAACCCACAAGTTTTTTCACTTTTACCCTTCCAATTCTCTCACCCACCCCACTGATGGGACAAGTGAGTGAGTGGCTGTGTGGGGCTTAGCTGCCCACCAGAGTAAACCCACAACAAACATTTGGAGAACTATGTAGAACTGCGTCACAATATGCCTGAAACCTTACTTCATGTATTGCTTTTTCACCTTTCCACTAAGTATTGTTTCATGTAGAAGTTGTTGTATTGCTCAGGCTTCCCCAAGTTGAGTCACACAATGTATCTGCAAATTTCTGTTTTGAAGTAATATTAGAATATATCAGTACCTTTTTTGGGTAATTTGACTTCAAGAACAAATCGCATGAAGTAAGTTGAATTTTTAAAGCACTATAATTGATAGTTTAGGTTTGGCTTGGTTTGCATGTTTCCTACCAAATTTGTTCTGATTTTGGTGTAGCTGGTTTTGGCTTCGTTTAAATCTTGATTACCTTCAGATTTCCTCGCAGAAATGGAAAGCCATCTGGATGGATTCAGTTATAAGATAAACTGAAGAAGATATTAATGAGTTGGGATTTTTTAGAATTGTCTTTGGAATTGATTTATCAAGGGAATAAAATTTATGCAAAGTATACGGGCATGTATTTGAATTCTATTTTATTCAGTGGGATACAAATATACTGGAATAGGTCACCAAGTCAGCCACCCATTTGAGGCTGACGTCTTCTTGACAGTGAGTTCCTAATAACACCTGAAAGGTTTTTAAATTAAAAAAAAAACAGAAAGGACCAGATTCTATTAGACTATGAGCTAGAACAATTAATTTTTTAAACAAAAAGAACTCAAAGTGACCCAGCCAGCTAGAATAAAAGGTATTCATACATGGCTTTTTCCTCCTCTGTAGTTTCTCTGCAGATTAGTTCTTGTTTCTGGGCTAGGTTTCTTGGCTAACTGCACAGTCACCCTGGTCCCTTGGAAGATCTTTCTGACATCACTGATCCTGGCTGTCTTAACCACATTCCTCTCCAGTAGTCTGTTTTCTCACTGCCTTTTTTTCCTGTTTGCTAGACTGCCGTGTGGAGGCTTCTTGCCTAAGTCTGCTCAGTGTTTCACTAGGGAAGAAGCAATCTTCTTTTGTTTTTTCCTTTTTTTAAAAGGGACATATCAACTGAGACTCACAAACAGCTGTGATTCGTTTTGTTACCTACGTTCTTTAAATGGATGGGTGCCTTATTCCATGCTGCTTATTTTTGTTATTTTAAAATGATGCCACTGGTGTCAGTATCTCTGACTCATTTATAGTTGTCTCTCTTCTACCTGGCCTGTGACTATACAGCCTTATAGTCTTCTCAATTTACTGTCTTATTGCATGATCATTAAATACTTTGAATATTCCTACAAAAATTTTGAAGGTACTGCTGATTTTGAGTCATGATATATGTTTACTATTACTACTATTACTATTAATTAGCATACGGAAGACGCTTTTTTAAAAGGCTACTCTCTTAATCTCTCTAAATCTCTTATGCCTGTAAGAGATGCGTATGCATTTGTGTACAAAGGCTGCTTTTAAGAGATTTCATTAAGCAAAGCTGTAATATGGCTATAGTTGTTGATGCATTCCAACAATGAGATACATAGACTGTTAAAATGTATTTATGCATTTGGAGGCATATAATTGTGATTAGAGACTTATGAATATTTAATATATTGTGAATTTCTGACTCTTTGACTAGGTAGATAAAATTTTGAAACATTTCTTCCAATGTGAATACACTTTATATGTTTTGGTTATTGGGCTCTAGGTTCAATGCACATAAGATATAGTTGCTTTTGTGTGATTATGGTCAGTGTGCTGGAAAGTTTTCAAGGGATCTGCATTCTCAGAACACTGGCCTCTTATATTTATAAATCATTGTGAGTCAAAATTAAAACAAGAACTGAACTCTTTGAAATATATCAAAACTCCCAGGGTCCAACTCCTTCTCCCTAAAGAATGATAAAGGATCTCTTAATGGCTTCTTCAAAATTAGAAGAGTTATTCTGGAAAGTAAACTGAATAATCAATCAACAATCATTCTCTGGCCTGCATGGAACTTTCTGCCTATTTTGCAGGCAACATCAACAATGTCCAGGATGGATTCCAAATGAACCATGGGTTAAAAGTAATTTGCAAACTGTTTAAACCTCTTTATTTGGGGTTCCTGACGTGAACTACTGTACAGAAACTACATAGTAATGGACAAAACATGAAAATTCTAAATTGAAATGGCATGGTGAAAGACCTGAATGTATTACATTCTTTAATTATACAACATTTCTTAAACACCTTACATTTCTAGAAATAATAAATTCAGTTACTTTCATACAAATTTACTTGCAGGAAATGCCGGTCTCTCCAATTGTGTGTGCAATTAGCTTTTTTAACACATTAACTTTGATTGCACTCAACAAGGTCATCAGCTCCAGTGCAGGCATGTCCCACAGTGGAGCAGGGGATCAGGGCATACAGGGGTTCTCCTGAGACGAGGAAACCCCAGGCAAGTGCAGAGACCCTCCAGGAGCAGTCAGCTCTCATGAAAGCAGCTGACAATGCCTGGGCAGGGTGAGAGGTAACAGCAGCCACCCCTCACTCCCACAAAAGACAGCTCTAGGGAGCAGGAGCAACCAGGAGCCCTGCAAACAGAGTGGGCAAACAAGGCATGCGGCATTTCGTGTGGAAGACTGCACAGGAAGGATGCATCTTCGAAGGAGGAGCATTCCACTGGCTGAGTGGGAGACCTGAAGTACACATAAACCAGCAGCCAGGCACCATTCTGTGACCATCTGCACAGGTCAAGGGCACTCATCCTACCTGACCCCCAAGGCAGAATGGTGGGCACTCATCTGAGAGCAAAGGCTGCAGCTCTGGGCTGGGGGCCTGCACCATCTACCTCAGCAGTGGCCGATGCCTCCACCCAGATGGAGCTGCTGAAGGGAGAGGCTGCAGTACAGATTTCAGACTGCAGGAGGGTCCTAGACCTTTCTCCTCGGGCAGGAATAGGTGGCAGACCTGTCTGCAAGATATGTGCCCACGTGCAGGACCTCCTGCAGCAGGTGGCTGAGCTGCAGGAGGCAGTGGGGAGGCTGTGTAATATCAGGGAGGCTACGAAGGAGATGATAGATAGCTGGTTCCAAGTGCAGTCTGCAGTGGAGAAACAGCCCATGGCCAAAAAGCCAAAAACTCCCCCACTGGAACACACAGAAGGAAGAGGGGGCAATAATACAGAAGAATGGAAGCTTGCAACAGCAAGACCATCAGGAGGAAGAGACTTCCCCCAAAGCCTGAGGTATCCTTGCAAATCTGCTTCACAGCTCTGTAGAGTGAAAAGGAAAGACCCACTACATCAGCAGAGGTGCTGGAAATGAGTAAGGCAGCCTCATCTGCTCCCCGTATAACAACCAGTGCAACTAAGAAGAGGCGATGGGTGATAGTAGTAGGTGACTCTCTTCTGAAGGGTACAGAGGCACCCATTTGCTAACTTGATACACACTCTAGAGAGGTGTGTATTACTTACAAGGGCCTTGTATCAGGGATGTCACTGAGAGACTACCAAGCCTCGTGCAGCCCACTGACTATTATCCACTGCTGTTGTTCCACATGAGAAGTCTGAGGAGTATGAAACAGGATTACACAGCCCTGGGAGTGGCGGTAAGGGATTCTGGAGAGCAGGTAGTTTTTTCATCAGTTCTCCTAGTCAAAGGGAAGGGGTTTGAAAGGGACAGATGAATCTGGCGAATCCACAAATGGTTACGAGACAGGTGCCACAGCCAGGGGGTTTGGCTACTTAGACCACGGGCCTCGCTTTGAGAAACCAGCTCTACTGGGACCTGATGGGATCCATCTGTCAGAGAAGGGGAAGCGCATCTTTGGTCAGAGGCTTGACAAACTGGTGAAGAACTGTAGGAGAAGATCAGGTTTGAGATCATCTAAGGAACATACAGGCGCACATATCCATGGGACCCAATAAGTTGCATCTGTGAGTCCTGAGGGAACTGGCGGATGAAGTTGCTAAACTACTATCCATCATAGTTGAGAAGTCATGGCAGTTTGGTGAAGTTCCCACTGACTGGAAAAGGGGAAACATAACCCCACTTTTAAAAAGGGAAAAAAGGAAGACCCAGGAAACTACAGGCCAGCTAATCTCACCTTTGTGCCCAGCAAGATCCTCCTGTAAACTATGCTAAAGGCACATGGAAAATAAGGAGGTGACTGGTGACGGCCAACATGGCTTCACTAAGGGCAAATCATTCCTGACAAATCTGGTGGCCTTCTACGATGGCATTAGAGCATTGGTGGATAAAGAAAGAGCAACTAATATCATCTACCTGGACTTGTGCAAAGCATTTGATGCGCCACACAACATCCTAGTCTGTAGACTGGAGAGACAGGGATTTGATGGATGGTGGATAAGGAATTGGCTGGATGGCCACACTCGAAGGGTTGCAGTAAACAGCTCAGTGTCCAAGTGGAGCCCAGTGACAAGTGGTGTTTGTCAGGGGTTGCTATTGGGACTGGTGCTGTTTAACATCTTTATTGACGACATGGAGAGTGGGATTGAGTGCACCCTCAGCAAGTTTGCCAACATACCAAGCTGTGTCATGCAGTCGACGCACTGGAGGGAAGTGATGCCACCCAGAGGGACCTGGACAGGCTTGAGAAATGGGCTTGTGCAAACCTCATGCAGTTAAATAAGGCCAAGTGCAAGATTCTGCATATGGTTTGGGGCAATCCCAAGCACAAATACAAGCTGAGTGGAGAGTGGCTTGAAGCAGCCCTGAGGAAAAGGACTTGGGGGTGTTTGTTGACAAAAAGCTCAACATGAGCTGTCAATGTGTGCTTGCAGCCCAGAAAGCCAACCACATCCTCGGCTGCATCAAAAGAAGTGTGGCCAGCAGGTCGAGGGAGGTGATTCTGTCCCTTTACTGTGCTCTCGTGAGACCCTACCTAGAGTACTGTGTCCAGCTCTGGAGCCCTCAGCACAGGAAAAACAAGGACCTGTTGGAGTGAGTCCAGTGGAGGGACACAAAGAGGATCAGAGGGCCGTAGCACCTGACCTACGAAGACAGGCTGAGAGAGTTGGGGTTGTTCAGCCTGGAGAAGAGAAGGCTGCAGGGAGACCTTATAGCAGCTCTCCAGTTCCTAAAGGGGGCCTACAAGAAAGCTGGAGAGGGACATTTTACAAGGGTATGTAGTGATAGGAAAGGGTGTAATGGATTTAAACTGAAAGAGGATAGATTTAGACTACATATTAGGAAGAAATTTTTTCACTATGAGGGTGGTGAGGCACTGGAACTGGTTGCCCAGAGAAGCTGTTGAGCCCCCATCCCTGAAAATGTTCAAGGACAGGTTGGATGTGCCTTTGAGCAACCTGGTCCGGTGGAAGTTGTCCCTGTCCATGGCAGGGGGTGTGAACTAGATGATCTTTCAACCCAAACCATTCTATGATTCTATGATTCTATGAGTCTATGATTCTATGATTCTAAAATTCTATGATCAGACTGCCATTCTTCTGAAATTATGTATAAAGATTTTCTTAAAATGAAAGACTGCCTGATATAAAAAGAGAAGAGGCTTTGCTTTCAAATGGCACTATCCTATATTTTCATGACCTTGATTCATTACTATGTGGACAAAGTTAAAGTCAAGATATTGCTGAAAGGTGTACTATCTGTTAAGTTCAGAGTGATTAATGACAAGACAAGATATCAGATATCTCAGAGTTGAGAACCCATTAACTTGGGAGAAAGCTGAAAAGCCAGAGGGAAGAAATAAGTCATAGTAACAAAAGGAGATGAAGAAGCAATGCAGTTCTCTTGACTATAGATTGATATGCTCCTGTAGCCATGCTTAGTGTCAAAAGGAATTTAAAATTACTGCTCGTGTACACTCTGGCTTTACATTTGAATAAACTACCACAAGTTGACCAGTAAGCACTAAGGGCTTAAGTAAGAAAAAAATAACAGATGCCAGCAGCAAACTAAAGCAATGGTTCTCTAGAGTGAGTTCATAAAAACAACAAGAAAAGTTCAAATATAGGAAAACTAATGGCAGTATTTTTTTTCCTCATTAACATAGTTTAAAAAAAAATAATTGAACTGTATTGAATAGAATTGCATGTGTACCATATGTGTTAAATCAATGAAACATGTACAGAATTTCTTTTTTTTTTCAGACTCTAGAGAGTTTAATCCACTCAACGTACTGTCAGAATAAAACAGGTTTACCTTCTGCCAAGATATCCATTGAAAAAAAGGAAAATATTTAGCATGAATCAATGTCAACAGCAAACGTATACAATTTGCTTCCATACAAGCTTCTGTACTGTACAACAGCTTAATACAGTATACAAAGGCTTTTTGTATTTTGAATAAAACTGGCTTCAGGAACAGTTCTGATTATGTTTGTTTTTAATAAAACAATAGCAACAAAAACCACTACTGATATAAATAAAGAATTCTTTAGTTGTCAAGTGTTGATAAAGCGGTGCCTGCTAAGTGATCTTCTACAAAATTAATTGAGTAAAGGGTACCTGCTGGTTTTAAAGGCCAATAATAACAGTAAGAAACTGTGAAACTGTATTTTTTTGTACTGAACACTTACTAAGCTCTTTATTCCTGCAGTGAAATAGATTTCTTTAGGATAAATCAAATGATGAGTGTACGCCTTCAATCTATACCAACATAACAGTAAAGAAACACCTCAAGGTACAGGGATTGAATCTTTTATGGGCAATTCAAAGGAATGACAGGTCTAAGCATGGAAGACTCAGTTTGCAGATATGGAGAGGAAGCAGAAACTGCAGCCTAGAGCTCAAGAAATGTTCTATGTTAGTGGCAGGACTTCGGCAACTAAGTTCTCTCTATATCCAAAATTAAATAAAATACCTTCTAAACAGCTACAACCTAATCATCCCAGGGTACATTAAAAAGAGCGTGGCCAGCAGGTGGAGGGAGGTTATCCTCCCTCTTAAATCTGGCATGGTGAGGATACATCTAGAGTACTGTGTCCAGTTGTGGACTGAGAGGGGATCTTATCAATGCTTATCAATATCTAAAGGGCGGATGTCAAAAGGGTGGGGTCAAACTCTTCTTTGTGGTACCCAGTGACAGGACCAGGGGCAAGAGGCACAAACCGGAAGACAGGAAATTCCATCTGAACATGAAGAAAAACTTCTTTACTTTGAGGGTGGCAGAGCACTGGAACAGGCTGCCCAGAGAGGTTGTGGAGTCTCCTTCTCTCGAGATATTCAGAATTCACCTGGATTCGTTCCTGTCCAACCTGCTCTAGGTGAACCTGCTTTGGCAGGGAGGTTGGACCAGATGATTTCTGAAGGTCCCTTCCAATCCCTACCATTCTGTGATTCTGTGTGATTCTGTGATCAAGGCACCCACACGCTATAGGCATTATCATTTCAGCATTCTGTATTTGTCTAACATGCAGATGCCATATTTAGGCTCAAGCTACCACAGTTTGATGTGGTCACTGACTGTCTTCAGTGGTGTAACCGAGATAACAGAGCTAAATGACATTTATTCACTTGTAATTGAAGTAACGTACACCAAGGGCATCAGCTTATCTATTTTTTGACACTGTAATGCTACTATACTCATGTTCAGTGAAGATACAAGAATTAGGTGCCTTTCTAAATTCCCCCAAAAGTTTGAAAAGCTATACACAATTAGAGAATTTCTTGTACATCAGTCTGAAAGAATTCACTCCACACCATGAGAAGAAACAGTTAATCACATCGCAGTTATTTTTAATAAAACTGAAGTATACCCACTTATCATGGAGAAGATCATATTACTTTCACAAAAACAATGCAGAATGCTTGTATGTTTGGTTCACAAAATTTTGTCTTGTGTATAAAACATGAATATTCAGAAAATATCTTTATATAGAAATACAATTACTATTAATGATCTAATACTATCAGTGGACATAAAATATCACTATACTGAGGAATGTTATTGTTTCAAAGACATAATGATTACTGAATGTACTAATTCAAGTTTAAGTTGTTGTAAATAATCCAATCACAAAGTACAAAAAATAATTTAAAACTAAAGTTCAGAAATACATGCGTTTTGGCTACTTTATTTTTTTTTGCATTAAACTAAATATAGGGTTAAGCCATTTCTTCTTCTTACCCAATAAAGCCATGCTTATCTTGCAGCTGCAATTCAGTCAATTCAAAACATATTTCTTGCAGTTCTAAATGTATATCCATTTACAGAATGCTGTTTGACTTGGGGCTTTCAATTATTTGTAAATGATCACTGAAATAAATCCATAAAATCATGTTGGTCATACTGAAAAATGAGTTTGATACAAATGAGAGTCTATAATCACAAATTATTAAAATGTGTTGGGGACAGCTTTTTGCTATGGAATATAGATTTCAAAATACTTCAGAAAAGTAGGATGCAATCCAGTGAAACGTGCAGTCTGCAATTAGATAAGAATACTCATCTATGCAATAACTGGCTAAATAACAGTATTTAGAAAAGAGTTTCATGCTTTTAGAGCACCACAAACAAAATGTCAATCAGTAATTTCTTACTGTTGCAAAAATTACTTGTATAAACGGAAAAAATTTCTGTGTAAGTAAAAAAGTATTTTCTGTAGCCTGTGAAATGTTTTCTCCTCTAGTTGTTTTCTTTAGGTATAGTACCTAATTTGGGTTCATAGAATTATAGAATAGTTTGGGTTGGAAGGGACCTCTAAGGGTCATGCAACCCCCCTGCAATGAGCAGGGACATCTTCAACTACATCGGGTTGCTCAGAGACCCATCCAACCTGACCTTGAATGTTTCCAGGGATGGGGCATCTGCCACCTCTCTGGGCAACATGTTTCAGTGTTTCACCACCCTCATCATAAAAATTTTTTTCCTTATATTTAGTCTAAATCTACCTCTTTTAGTTTAAAACCATTACCCCTTGGCCTATCGCAACAAGGCTAAAAACATTGCTATCTTTCTTATAAGCCCCCTTTAACTACTGAAGAGCTGCAATAAGATCTCCCCAGAACCTTCTCTTCTTCAGGCTGAACAATCTCAACTCTCTCAGCCTCTCCTCATATGAGAGGTGCTCTATCCCTCTGATCATTTTTGTGGCCCTCCTCTGGACCCACTCTAACAGGCCCTAGGTGCCTAATGGATTTTGGATAGAAATTAAAGCAAACAGTGATACTTCATGAAGTCCTAAAGGCTCGGAAACTGCCCTCATCCCTATGTAGAACTGTTGTACTTCTGAGCAATGGACACAAAAGAAAGGTTTGAAGTAACCCAAATTTGTAGAGATTTCTGCAATTTTTACTATCGAACATGAGAAAATTTTACTAATTGACCATATTCAGACAAACAATTTGCATTTTACTCCCACTTTTTTTGATTAGCTATGTTAATAGACAATTAACAGCTATAGTAGGAAAATTGGAATGGGAGTACGCAATCTTTTCTTGCTCTGATCATATAATTTGATAATATTTTCTAAAGCAGTACTGCACTATTCCTTTTATTCTTGACTATATTAACTCCTACAGTGCAGAAAACCAGAAAAAGTTATATGCAGATGTCATATTTGGAATTTAGAAATGCTTGGCGATCGCATATGAACTGGAAGATTTTGAAGCTGCCTGGGTGGGAAAACTGGAGGAAGAAAAAGAACAAAATGTGATTACTGACAAATGAGTTCTCTACCTAAGGAACTGGTAGGCCAGCTGTTGGTGTTACAGAGAGCCAGCTGGTTATTTTGCTACTATTGAGGCAGTACACTCACTATGATGAAAGAACATAAGAGGTCAGAAAACTATATCTTTACAATGCCATGAAGTTGATGGCATAAAACGACAAACCCTTGACTTCCTACTCAAAGAAAGGATCTAGATAAGCATAATTTTAGAGAAGAAAATAAAAATAGTATCCTACCGAGTTTCAGGTGGTCATGATTAATATAGTAATTCAACAAGCCGAGAAGCAAAAATTCTAGATTTATACATAGTCTAGGTATAGCAATTTGCTAGTTATATCACTGTGAGGGAACTTAGAATTTGCAGGTGTCAAAATTATCTATCTATCATGCCGTTTGCTTGCCAGATGATCAACCTATGGGGTGCTATATGTCGTAAGATGCCTGACAATTGCAATTTAAATACCAATTGTAACACATTGAAGGATTCAGATTCAACTAGTCAGAAGAGCAGAGAAGAAGAAATTAATGGAAGTCATTCTTAATGCTGTTTAGCTTTTTGAAAGATCAAATGGAAAATGTCAAATAAGCTATTTGCAAGCACTTGGAAGACAGTAAAGATAGCATATAATAACTGACATAAAAGACAACATGGAGTTGTAAGCTACAAATCTTGTCAAACCAGTCTAGGTTTATGAAGGACAGCAAGTCTTACAATGCCTTTTATGTTAAATTTAATAGTGCATTTGACATTGCTTTCCATAAATAGTTGAAGAAATCATAATCTGGTTCTATCTCAGTTAGATTACTGGGTCAATCTGAAAAACAGTGGAAAAAAAGAAAGTGAATCATTACAGAAAATCTTTCTTAAAGAACAAGAAGTATTAAAAGTTTAATGAACATGATTTACAAAGGCAATCTGAATGAACTTGAGTTCAGTTTAAGAAAAAAAAAGGCTCAGGGATAATGTGATGTCAATTTTCAAGTACAAGAAAGACTTCATGATTTTCCTTTTAAGAAAATCCTATAATAGTTCAACTGACCAAAATGCCATGGACAGGGTCAGCATGGAGTGCTGCACACTGCTTGGAGGACTGTTCAATGACGCACAATTTGGGATTATCAGAATTTATAGGAATATAAGATTATCTATACTATTTTCTCTTTCTTTATTTTGTTAGCCCTGATAGATATCATTTTAAAGTATCATTTAGCATGAGACTTTACAGAGTCTGAGTGCCTTTCTTCCTGGAGTCATAACAGACCAGCAGCTCCTGGTAAAAAATACCTTAGTGATAGGAAGTGTTAAAAAAAAAGACAAGAGAGACACTGACTAGAAATTATATGGTAGCTGTCTTGCAGCAGCCTAACAAAAAAAAAATATTTCTTACGAGGAACATTATGGGTATAGCTGATCCTGCACTGGAGAAGGCGGATAGAGTAGATGATACAGGGATGAAATTAATGTTATATTTCTTTGGTTTTTGCCAGTCAGAATGCAAGTCAGGCAGCATGCATTACCTCAGAGGAAGTTCATTGTTTTGTCAAAGGCAAATGTGAGATGTGTTGGGTTTGTTTTTTTAAATAATTTAATCAGAACACCGCTAAAGTATAAATACGTCACAAAACTTGAATAAAATGTAAAAACTGGCAAACAAGAAAGCTGCTTACCATAAACGAAAGTTTCAAAATGCTAACGCAAAAGAGTATTAACGTCAACAAAATGCAAAATGGTATCACATCAAACACCTCTACAGTGGCTTTAAATTATATATTCCCCTTTGATGGTGGTATTGCACAACATTTCAATGGAGATGATCAAATTCTGTCAACTGATAGAAGAGAAATCCTGAGTCACTGGTGCAAAGTGAACAATTCAACACCATTAAATCATTCATTTATCATTTCTGACAAAATGCTAAATGAAACTTAAGCTATCCATCAAGAAGCAGATACTAGCAGCACTACCTTTGTGATACGTTTAAAACTACTGAACAGCTGCAATAGAGCCATTTAACAGAAGCTTATGGTATTCCCACCAAAATACAGAAATATAGGAGACACTAGTGAGTCAGAAAGACCGTGCTTTTGACAAACTTCATATAAAGAAGATTTTTTCACATGAGAAAGTAATGTTAACCTTTACAAAGAGAAACATGACCTCTCAGGCGTGATAACGACCATATTGATTGTCTCTGTGATAAAAATATAAGGAGAATTATTGTTGACAGTGCTGATCCTAATAAACTTCTAGCAAATCTGTTCAGTTTCTGATTGTATGGGTTTTGGCTGGGATAGAGTTAATTTTCTTCATAGTAGTTGGCACAGTGCCGTGTTTTGTATTTGTGATGAAAACAGTGTTGATGATAACACAGAGATATTTTAGTTATTGCTGAGCACTGCTTACACAGAGTCAAAGCCTTTTCTGCTTCTCACAACACCCTGACAGAGAGTAGGCTGGGGGTGCACAAGAATTTGACAGGGGACACAACTGGGACAGCTCACCCCAGCAGATCAAAGGGATCTCCCATACCAAATGATGACATGCTCAGCAATAAAAAGTTGGGAGAAGAGGGAGGAAGGGGGGACATTCGGTGTTGTGATGTTTGTCTTCCCACCTGCCTGCTGATGGGAAGTATTGAATGAATTCCTTATTTTGCTTTGCTTGTGCGGACAGCTTTAGCTTTACCTTTTAAATTGTCTTTGTCTAAATCCATAAGTTTTCTCACTTTTACCCTTCCAATTCTCTCCCCCACCCCACCAGTAGGGAGTGAGCAAGCAGCTGTGCGGTGCTTCGCTGCCTACTGGGGTTAAACCACAACACTGATCAAGCTGATATGATTTGTACAAGGGAAATTTAACAAAAATATTTTGTAGTCAATCCAAAACCTTCAGTACTATCAGCTATCAGGTCCTCTGAAGGCTTCAGGAAAAAATTTATTATGGAGACGTTTTCAAAGGTGTTTCTTTTATTTCATAATGTGTGAGGGCACAGGTCCTTGTTTAGGTCTTTCAATGACAAAAAAACCCTCCAATGCAATAGCTTGTTCTATAGTACAACCTGTAGGTTGTACTTAGTTGGCATAAAGGAATCTCCATTTGTCAGCATATACATGAGAGAGATTTTGTGCTAAAGCAAAACCTACATAATTTTCAGCTGTACTGTAGGTTGTTCTTTGCCAATGATTATGCACATATTAGGATGTATGACATATATCATCAACTCTTTTGATTACAAGAACAAGAGATTAAGCCTGCACATCAACATAAAGGAAATTAAGGTCCTCATCCAGCTTCACAATACTCAAAAGCTAGAAGATGCTGAGAACTCAGTTAGATCTGTGCGTTGACACTGAATAACTGAAAATTCTGTGGGATAATTTAGCTAGGTTGATAATACAACTGATAAAATGTACATGGATGACAATACAGATGAATTTAAATTCTGGTTTGAGACATTAAAATCTCATGCCTGTATTAAAGAGAAAAAAAAATCTTTTGAATGACAGTGGTTCTAGTCATTTTTCAAACCAGTTTTATGTAACATGCAGAAGTTAAGAAACTTGCAGTCTTCAGAACAAACATCTCAATACTTTCCACATGAGTCTGTATAAATGATTTTGCTGATATCAAGTGACAGAATATAGTTTTGAATATTGAGATCAGCAGCACAACTGTATGCTTCTTTAAGCACAAATATGCTGGTCCAGGCATCTGTATGTCCGGTAATAGATTGCTCAAACCTATTTTTGCTGGCCAGATAATATATGCATAAATGGCTGAAAAGAAGGCTGATGAAACATTACATGGACACGCTCAAGACAAATCTTTAGTGGAGTGGCAGCAGTTCCACCATGATATGGAAAGCTAATGCCTAAGGGTAATTTGCTGAGTCAGAGAATCTATACCGTTATCGCCAAGGCCTTCAATTCAAGCTGCATGGACAAAAAACACCATTTAAAGAGACTGCAATGAAGACTAAAAAATATTTTTATGGCATTTATTATGCTAATTGGATACAAAATGGTACCATATATTACTATGCCTACAAATTACAATGGCTACAACGTGAAACTAATTTCTCATGAAGAAGGCACAAAACTGAATCTTCCCATATTGAATTAGTAATGGCTCTGCAAAAACTTTCCTGGAAAGCCTGTCTGTCTAAAGAAACACAAAAACAGTTTGAGATTTAGGATATTCTGATGAAAGTCTGGCAATGCGGAGCTTTGGACGGGGGTGGGGGGAGAGAGGGAGAAAAATGCTATTTTATTCAGAATGAGTAAAATTTACAGGAGTTGTGGTGCTGAAATATAGACAAAACTGCCTAACTTTTGTGGAACAAAGTGTTTGTGGACTGGTCCCATTTTTATTTTAAAGATATATTTTTTTATTCTTCTGGATAAGCCTAGTAACATATATGCTGCAATCAAATTAGCTAAGCAAATATAACTACTACCATTTCTGCCTGGATGTTGATGATGTGATTTAAAGTTGATTTTGTAACTCCAACCTCCTGTGTGAAGAAAGCCAGCACAAGATTAATTTGTGGGGATGAAGCCAAGTGAAATAGCACATATTCACATTAAGAAAATGTTTACCTCGTTATCATCTGTGCTGCTGGTATGTTATTTTTTTTTGGTGTGTAGTAGACAATAGGTAGTTTGGTGTGAAGGCTTTAAAAGAGATAACTAACCTCATTACAACCTATGGATATGATACAGAGTCTCTCCTGCTAGGAAATACTAACTTATTTATTTTACTACTGTGTACAAGTCAGCAGTGACACCATTGCCTTTTACTTCTTGTGGTTACCATAGTAACTAGATTATCATGTTAACCTTCTGTTATTTTTCATTTCTTTATTTCATATTTTAACTAAGGATCTTCATTTATTTCGTGCTTCTTTAATGAAGATCAATAAACTCTTAAATAATCCTGAGTTTACTCTACATCAACAAGTTCTTGGTTTCTTCTACAGCAGAGTCCATTACAGTTTTCTTTAGTTGTATAATTTCGTCCTCTTTTTCAATATTTCTTTCTCTCCAATCATTTTAACTGCCCTTTCAGATTTCCTTTTTCCAATTAGTATTCATTGAGGACTCATATGAGAATGATATTGAGTGAGCTGAATTGATAATATTACATGGTGTTAACAGGAGCACATTATACTGAAAATGTAATGTTACTTGGTGGAAAAAAATTGCATTGGAGGTCCTAAACTAAATAAAAAATCAAGCCAGAATGAGTAGTTCTTTCCTGGTTGTTTAGTTGCTATAAATGCAGGTGACTATCAGCCTTCCTGTATTGATAATTCCTGTATTGATAAATACAAGTTAGAGTTGCCTCATGGGAATACATGACTAAAAGGACTTCTTGGACTGCAGAGTCTGTTCTGGTCTGAGGTAAAACAGAACCAATTTTCTGTTCAGTAATTTTACTTTTCAGCTAAGCCTCTTCTAACTAACTGAACTCTCTAAAATTAATGGAGTATTTGCCAGACACTGTTCACTTCCAGAGAGGTAAAACCTGATTGTTTATAATTTATGCCAAGGAATGGTATGCAGAGAGGCTCCTGCTTATACTTATTGCTATAATAACCATGGTCAGCTAATTTCATTATATGCCCTGTTGGAGGGTCTGAAGCGGAAAAGCATAGAGGGGTCACAACTGTGAGGAGGGCGGACAGGACGGGTGACCCAAAACTGACCAACGGGGTATTCCATCCCATCTGCAACATGCTCAGTACAAAAGTTGAGGGATGAAAGGGGTCAACCTCTTTCTTCAATGCCTGAGAGGAGAAAGGAGGGAAAAAAAGCAAGATCAAAACACTGGACTTGAGGAGAGTAGACTCTGGTCTCCTCAAGGATCTGCTTGGAAAAGACCCATGGGATAAGGCCCTGAAGGGAAGAGAGGCCCAGGAAAGCTAGTCAATATTCAAGCATCACCTCTTCCACATTCAACTGTCATCCCTCCCCATCAGCAGAAAGTCAGGCAAAAATGCCAGGAGGCCTGCATGGACGGACAAGGAGCTCCTTGCAAAACTCAAACATAAAAAGGAAGGATACAGAGGGTGGAATCAGGGACAGATAACCTGGGAGGAAGGAATACAGAGACACTGTCCAAGCACACAGAGACACAGTTAGGAAAGCCAAGGCCCAAATGTAATTGAATGTGAGCAAAGGATATCAAAGGCAACAAGGTCTTCTGTAAGTGCATAGGTGACCAAAAATAAGACTAGAGAATATGTGGGCCCACTACTGAATGGGGCAGGGGATGTGGTGACACTGGACATGGAAAAGTTTGAGGCATGTTTCTTCACTTTGGTGTTTGCTAACAAGAACATATTTCAGGAATCCCAAGCTCCAGAGGACAGGGCAAAAGTAAGGATCAAGGTGGAAGAGGATCAAGTCAGGGAATACTTAGGCAAACTGAACAAACAAAAGCCCACAGGTCATGTTTAGTTGTGCGCATATGTGTTGGGAGCTCGCTGATGCCATTTTGAGGCCACTCTCAATAATCATGTCAACTGTGAGAGGTGCCTGAAGACTGAAGGAAAGAAAATGCTACTCCTATCTTCAAAAAAGATAAGAAGGAAGATCTGGGGAACTACAGGCTGGTCAACTTCACCTCGATCTGTATGAAGGTGATGGAGCAGCTAATTCTGGAAACCATTTCCAGGCACGTGAAGGACCAGAAGGTGATCAGGAGTAGCCAGCATAGATTCACAAAGGGGAAGTCATGCTTGACCAACCTGATAACCTTCTACAATGAAATTTCTAGCTTGGTAGATGAGGGGAGAGCAGTGTATGTTGTCTGCCTTGACATTAGCAAGGCTTTTGGCAGGATCTCCCGCAAGATCCTAATGAAAAAGCTGATGAAGTACACGCTGGATGAGACAGTGAGGTAAAATGAAAATTGGATGAACAGCCAGGCTTAGAGGGAGATGATCCGTCGCATGAAGTCTGTTTGGTGGCCAGTAACCAACAGTGTACCACAGGGGTCAATAGTGGGTCCAGTCCTGTTTAACATCTTCATTAATGATCTGGCTGATGTGGAAGAGTGTACCCTCAGCAAGTTTGCAGAATTCTCCTTGTTATTGATAGAGCATCCTAACTGGTATATTTAGCAAATCTCATTACCGCAGCTTTATCTTCTATACTCAAGTGATTAATGGTTTGTTGTTAAGTCACTGCTGATCATCTCTCATGCGTGTCTGCACACCTCCCTTCTGTAAAAACCAGTCTTTGTAGGTTTACATTTCCAGATGTAATCACCTTTCTACCTGGTTGTCTGATACAGATTTGCAAACCGCAATGCTTTTGAATGTTTATAGATTAATATTTTTTTGATTGCTATGGCTTTTTCACCAGATTTTTGTAATATTAAGCAAGGTGGAGATTATACATTTTTCTATGAGAAGCTGCAGTAAAATCACTATGGATATACAATAGTTCCTCATATTAACACTCATTTTTATTAATAGGTAAGCAGTCAGGTACTATAATTTCTATTGTTGTGCATAATTTTTTTGCTATTGTAGGTGCTATCGAAAAGCTTCCCTTTTCACGAAATCTGATTTTGGTTAATCAGTCACTTTGTGTTGATATGTCCTGCATATTATACTAGGATACATCGATGTATGCAAGTCATTCATGCATACAGAATTCCACTGTGGTTACATTTATCCAGTAAATAAGCAGGGATTTATGCATGGCACCTGAGATGTATTCTTGTCTCCCATAGTATCCTGATGAGTGACTTTGGAGCTTCAGTTACAGTCTCCTAGAATCCAGCTAACTTGTTATTTCAGTCATAAAGTCTCTGAAGAAAAGATATTTTTGCTTGCACAATTCTTAGTAAAACAACGACTGGAATTACAGCTAGAATTAATGTAAGGTACTGAATTGAAAAAAAAAAAGAAACAGTGTCTTCTCTTTTTTTTTTCAATTTCATGGCATTCTGTCTTATTCTCTTTCTTTTTTCCTCCTCTGTATGGATTTCATAAGCCATTATTATCATACCACTCTGAAATAGTAACATCTGCTTTTTACTTTTGCTCATAAACATTGGTTTTGATTTCAAACTATATTTTTTTAAAAATGTGTTCCTTGCTTAATGTTGAGAATTGTAAACAGTCTTCTGTTCAGTGGCAGTACCTTTACTCACTGTGTCACCTTTATTATTTTCTACAGTTTGTCCTCTAATTACTATTATTTTTAATATTTGCTTTGTCAGAGTTTGTGAGACTTCAGTATGCTGTCTATACTTAAGTTTTCATATCACCTTGTGTTTTTTTTCTCTCAGTAAGTGTAATATATAACTCTGTAAGTGAAATGGCACCACAGGCAGCACCAAAAAGAAATATTACATCTCTATGTTTTCATCAATATTAACCCAATATATTGCAATGTATGCTTTGTCTTCACCAATCCAACTGTGATTGCTAAATATGAATAATGACAGCCAAACCATGAGCAACCTGTTTGTTGTATTATCTACCTATCTGTCTATTCATCCATCACCTCGGTATCCAATCACTTCCATAAAAATGAATAGTGATATATTTTGTGGACTTAATGGAGCCTTTGGCACGTCTCCCATTTCAGACCCAGCATTGTGCTGGGGTAGAGCTCTTTTGTTCTTGGTATTTGCTGTGGTTTATGGTTAACAGAGAATGTCACATTTGAGCTACTCCTCATTCATCAGCCTCGTTGGCTACCCTAGACTTCCATGCATAACTGGTATTCCTCACACTCACTTTTGGCTTTTTGAAAAGCGTGGCTCTGTTTTTATTTCAACCACTTCCATTCCTCTTTTTTTTTTTTTTTTAATTATTTTATCTCTTCTTTTGTTTTCAGTTATTTTTTTCTTTAAATACTAATTACTAAATCTAAAATGTTTTTCTCTGATTCCTCATGTCTATTCAGTCTCTCAGCTGATACCACCTTCCAAGCCTATCTTCCAGAAGTCTCACAATCATTCAACTCATTTTTATAGAAACAAATCTCTTTTTCCTGTTTTTTCTTTTTCTGCCATTCCTCCACTATGTTCTCTTTTGTGGTCTCTCTCTTCGTCAGCTATACAAAAAGTTGTTATTAAGTCGTGGCTTTAAATCCTTCTAGTTCTTCATTGATTATACTTAAAATATGAAACTGAGCATAATGTAGCTGTACAGGGCTCTTAAGAAAACGCATGCTCTCTTCTGGTCCTATGGAAGGAAGTGGAAATGCTCTTGCTGCTTTACACTGCTTGTCATACTTCATATATATTTTATTAAATACAGATTATTATAGTGGTATGCTTTGCAGCTGTAAGAAGCAGCACGTACCTTTCCCTTAAGTAAATATTTTACAGAACTCAGTATGTCATATTGTACAAATACTATTGATGATATTCCCTTTCATGATGCATCTAGCAGATGTTGAAACAATGAACTAAAATTAGCAATTAACTAAAATTAATGTCCAAACATTTTCTCATTCCCTGTTTCCCCATTTGTTTATACTGTTTGACTCATCCCCTTTTTCTTTGCTAATTAAATAAAAACCACAGAATTTCTCCATCGGATTTTATGCATTTAACTGAGACATGCAAGTTAGGAGCTTGCTTTTTATAGATATCTTTGTTGTCAGTGGAGAGAGACAATTTTAGGGCAGACCAACTAAGATCAAAATATATGTCTCCACTGACTTCATATTATGATTGTGCTATAATCTGAAAAGAAGCACATTTAAAACTGTAACAAACATTGCAGTCAGATATTAATAATAATTGGTTGAGAAAGCGATATATATACAGTATTATGCTTTTAAACACCAGTGTTGTGCACTGTGAGCTACTGCAGACTAGACAGGTATGTAAAAGTGAATAATCACAAGACTGTAGCAGGGGTAGCAGAGGTTTTGAAAGTACAGAAACGTATCAAAGACTGCAGTGCAATGCACACAAATGGCCAATTACTGATATAAAATCATGTAACAAGCTCAGGAAGCTGCCCATAACTCATAGCATGTCTGGAAGTGCCTTTACAGTGTACATAAGACTATGAAAAAGAACTGATTCTGCAGATGCCATGCTTCAGAATTGGGTATGCAGAGCTGATCACTCTGGTATCCTACAATGTATTGCTATATATCTAAGTATTGTTTTATTGTCATCAAAGGAAATTTTATTTAGAATTTGGTCTGAAGTTTTTCTGACTGTGTTTGATTGGTCTGGTTACCCCTATTTAATGACTGTTTATTTAAGCTAGATATTAACATTTGAGTTCAGTAGAGTGAAAATTATGCAGCTAATTCTACCTTCTTCAAAAGAACTACATGCATCTGGGGATTCTTTCATCTGTCATTGTCTTTTCTCAGTACACCAAAATTATTAATACACCTAAACTCGGTGCCCTTCTGGGTATTGTTGTTTTCATGGTACAACAGATAGAGACTTTACAACTCCTTGGGTTATTAGAAGGAAACTATATTATATTCAGATGAAGCCTTTTTGTTTATATTTTGTGTCTTCGTTCCTGACAGACCAAGGAAACATATAGGGTGTTTTTTGCTTGATTGGTTTTGGTTTTTAATTTGAAATAACGTTTAAGTAAGTAGGTTCTATTACTCCGTAGCAAATATACACGTTTGCAAAAAAACATGTAACTGTCTTCAGGTCCCTGCCTAACATATGAGTGCATTTCACTGAAATAATAGATTTACGTGTAATGCCTAACTTCAGAAAGGAAAGAAAGCAAAAGAGAAAACAAAAAACTATAGATGAGTCAGTTTACTATCAGGCCTCAAAAAGTCTGGAACAAAGCAGAGATTAATACATTTCGGGTGGTCTAGACTAAGGAATGTCAGACTGAATAGAGCTATAACCATCTTGAGGTACATCAAAGACTTGCAAATACAGAATACAGTTCTGTTTGCTATGCTAAAGTCATAGCATTAAACATAGCTTTGCAAAAAAGACTTAAATCAGTTATTAAGAAAACTTTTAACGATGTGAATACAACAGAATGGCTTGGGAGATTACCAAGTCTCTATCTTTGGAGATTTTTAGGAACATGCAAGAAAAAATATTGGTATGCACGATTGTGGTGGTTTAACCATGGCTAAAGGCACATGCCCACCCCGTTGCTTGCTCACTGCCTCTCCTCAAAAGGACAGGGCCAGAAAATAGGAAGAACAGGAATGAGAAAGCTTGTGAGATAAGGACCGGCAGGTCACTTACCAACTACTACGGTGGGCAAACCAGCCTCAACCTAGGGAAAATTAATTTAATTTATTAGTAATTAAAATAGATTTAGGTGTTGAGAAACAAAGACAAACATTAAAACTACACCTTTCCTCCCCCCTTTTCCAGGCCCAACGTCATGCCACTCCAGACTCCTACACACTCTGCAGGGAAATACCTTCTCCACTGTGTCTCTCCACGGGCTGCAGGGGAATCTCTGCTCCGGCGCCTGAAGCACCGTCTCCCCTCTTTCTTCTCTGACCTTGGCATTCCTAGGGCTGTTTCTCATACATTTTTTTCCTTCACTCCTCTATGCCTGTGCAGCATTTTGCCCTTTCTTAAATACATTTCCCTCAGGGCACCACCACCGTGGCTGTGGGGCTCAGCCGTGCCATGCAGTGGGTCTGCTGGAACCGGCTGGAACCGGCTGTGTCCAGCACGGGGCAGCCCCGGCCTCTCCCCACAGAGGCCGCCCTGCAGCCTCTACTGCCAACAGCTCACAACAGATACCCTTATCACGACAAATATAGCTAAATCACCTAAAGGAAGCGAGTGGGTTCTAGATTACTTTTTGGTATCTCGCCCTCTTCTGTTTTTCTATGGTAACTTTAGAGCTTTTAAAATAATGATGGTATCAAGTAACAGCCCTTTCTTTTGCAAGTATGAAGACTCTTCGTAAAGATGTTATGTGTGAGTTATGTGAGAGTCTATTTGTCTATATTAAAAGCTGTAGTTGCATCACCTGCAGCACCATTATTCACACTCTTTTAGTTTTAAAAGGTTTACAAATGTTGATTTCATGTTTTCTATCACACACAGAAACTAATACTGATCAGGTTAGGAACAATAATCACACAAGTTAATGATTTGTGCTTACATCTGAAAGGTCAATCAGTTTTGTTTGTACCTTTTCCATACTGCTATACATTTTAGCACTTTACAGATGCTGTTATTTTTCAGCCTGAATTTAGTACGTAAACATAATGTAAGGTTTTATCAAGAAGATTTGTTTTCCAGAAGACCATTTCGATGTGTTAACTGTATAGTCATCAAGAGTATTGAAATATTAACCGTATTCTTCCACTTTTTCTTTTGAGAACTCATGGTAATATTTTACATAGTAAGGCCTTTGTCAACATGTACCTCTTTTAAATCACGTGAATAAAACTGTTTACAATTAGTTGTTGAAAGATATCATTTAAGTATGTAGTTTAATCCAAAGTGCATGGTCAACGTCAAATGAAATAGCTCTTTCAGTATAGCGAATTTATTTTCTAAGTTGAAAAAGAAAAAGATATTTGCAGATCAAATTGCAAAAGAAGACATGAGAAACATGGTGTGATATTTTTAGATGATTTAAAGCACAAAGCAGTAAATGTGCCTGACCTTATTAGGTATATTAAATCTACTTTATCTCTTTCATAAAAAAAGACATTTTTTTCAAACTTGAATGCACTTCCTATGGAGTAATTCACAAGTGCAATATAAAGATAGGAAATTAACTAACCAGGTGTATAATTCTATGAAGTCATAATTAATGAAACTAAGACACCGGAATCATCACCAGTTGTTACATGTACTGAGATTCTTCAGCCACTTGTCTGACTGGGACTGTGGGTTTTTTAGAAATACAACTTATTGTCAGGCGTACTGAGGATTGCAAATGATACCTCATTATACAGATCTTGAGATGTTACAGCAAAAGAAAATGAATGACAAAATGTTCTGATGAGCAGATGGGTAGCATTATCTTGTAGTCAGCTTTGATGCCATAGTGAGGCCTCTGAGAAATTGCCTAATCTTTTCTTCCTACCCTCCCTTATGCTACTTCCTAAGTCATGAGCATCTTCAGCCTGTTATTCCATCAAACACAGATGAGAGTCAGTGTGTCTTGCTTTTTAGTCCTGATGCCCGCCTACATTTTTCAAATGTTATATCCCACTTGGTTCATCCTCCAATGTAAATTTTCCTGGCTGTGTAAGACTGAAGTCATGGCTTTTGGATAGAACTTGCATCTGTGTTCTCTTGTGCATATTGTAGACTGTAGGCACACTCTCACTGTACCTTAGAGCTTCTATTATTATACTCATTGTCATAATATTATGTTTGTATTCCTTAAATAAAAACTACCATAGACCCTGGACTCTACAATATTGGGTTCATTTTTCTCTCTATTCACAGCAATTATGTGAAGTACTTGAGGAAAATGCAGGCAGAAATTCAACATCCATCCTACAGAACCCACCTCTGCACTTATCTCCAAGCTTCTTTGAAAGAAATCTGTATCCTTAACACATCTCCTTAACAATTGTTTCCTACCATAATTGTTTTAAATAGAAAGTGAACTACAACTGCATTCAGATTATAATGAACAGACAGATTTGTAAAGAGAAAATTGTTATGAGCAGCTATGTTAGGTTTCTGAAGAAAGCAATGGGACTGAGAAAGTGAAAAGAAAAAAAATTACTATGCCTTTGTATGCATACTACCTTTGAATATTTGTACAGAAATCCTCGAACACTGAGGCTATAAAAATCTCTAAATATCTTTGAACAAAATTTAACAATATACTTTATGTGGTTTAAAACACAAACCCCTGTGGAAGTGTTTATTTTTCTCCAGAATTTTCACTTTTGCTACCTTAGTTGTCTTTACTTCATCCAGGGCAACTTTAAGACAAATCTTTCTACAGGATGCTTGATTGGGCTAAAAATTTGGTTAAATGACTAAGGTTAAGATAAGATAAACTGGAACTTCTGTCTTATAAAAATTTTCACAAGACTTAGTATCTGGTCCCATCAAATAAAGGCAAACCAAAAACAGATTCTGTGATAACTGATGTCGCATGCACATTCTGTCATGATATTTGGGGTTTTTCTGCTTGTGTGTTGATTTGTTTTTTTTTAATGCATTTATAATGCAGGACTACATCTGTAAAGCCAGACTTTACCTTGTACTAATTTGTAGGACATGGAAGGCAGGTAAAGACTGATTATGAAAGAGACCAATTATCTTTATACACAAATGTCTAAAAGGAATGTCAGCTTGACATAAATCAAGCTAAATTATATTCCTAGTAAAATTAAGCTTGTTGTAAAATCTATTTTAACTGAATCTCAATGAACAAATATTTTTGTAGTTCCTTTTATTATCTATACATAAAACTGTAATGTTTAACTTTTTCTAGAACTGGTGGGTTGTTTGTTGCTTTTTTTCCCCCCTTTCCATGGAAGACTAAGAGTTTGAGTCTTTCTTAGGGTTGAGTGCCAGGCCAACCCTAAAGAAAAATCAATAAAGACCACAGTAACTGGAATTCATGGAGAAGTGTGAACATGGCCGGTGCTCGTGGTCCAATCTCATCATGCTCCCTCAGCACCTCATCTGTCTTATTAAGAATGTTACAGGAAACTTTAATTGTTCATAAATTTGACTAAACGTTTTTTGAGCCCATTGGTATTGCCTCCCTCTATAAACTTAAGTGACAAGAATATCCATCAAAATTCTCTGTATTCTTCTTGAGCTATGAAAAAAAAAAAGCAGTAATTAATATATCACTGCATATCGGTTTCGCTTGTGAGAGAATGTGCCCTCCATCCTGTTCTCAATTCCATTTTTGATG
This sequence comes from Larus michahellis, assembly GCF_964199755.1. Taxonomy (NCBI): domain Eukaryota; kingdom Metazoa; phylum Chordata; class Aves; order Charadriiformes; family Laridae; genus Larus; species Larus michahellis. The sequence goes on along the minus strand of NC_133898.1, from coordinate 101,569,318 downwards.
AAGCCCAATAGTTTGTTGGCTTTTCTGGCTGCCACAGAACGCTGAGACAATGATTCCAGAAAATTTTCGATGATAACTCAAGGAGCACTAAATTGATTAAAGGATTGAAGCTTCATATGAGAGAAGGCTGAGAGAGCTGAGACTATTCAGCCTGAAAAAGAGAAGGCTCAGGAGGGATCTTATCAGTGTGTATAAATACCTGATGGGAGAGAACAAAGAAAAGGGAGCCAGACTCTTATCAGTAGTCACCACTGACAGAAAAAGAGGCAATGGGCACAAACTGAGGCACATGAAATTACATTTGAACACAAGAAAATGCTTTTTTACTATGAGGGTGGTCAAACCCTGGGGCAGGTTGCCCAGAGATGTTGTAAAGTCCCCATCTGTGGGCATATTCAAAACCTGACTGGGCATGGTCCTGGGCAACCTTCTACAGCTGACCCTGCCTGAGCAGGGGCTTTGAAGCAGATGATCTCAAGGACCTCTTCCAACATCAACATTTCTGTGATTCTTCAACTTCTTTCCTGAGTTTTATCTGAAAAATCAGCTTCATTTGGAGCTGTTTTCAATCATTTTAGCCTAGAATTATTGTCCATTACTTATCCACACTGAAGCTCATCAGGTTTTTTTTCTGCCCACTTTTGTGCAGTCCTCTGTGGGTTCTTCATTTTTGGCATGCCATATGGCTACCTGAAAGAGCACGATTTTATCTGCAGACTTGGAGATATCACTGTTCATTCCTGGTCATTGGTCATTGTTGAAAATGCTGAATAAAATCAGACATGGTGTTAGTCTTCAGGTAATGTATGACTGACCTCTCTCTGTCCTGGAATAATGAACATTAACTCATACCATTTGCTTCCTGTTCTTTAACTGGCTTTTAACAATTTCCTCCAGTTCCACATAACTTTGTTGCTGTTGTTATTTGGGGTTTTGTTTTTGGTTTTTTTTTGCAAATTCAGAAGTATTATGTCCACTGGATTTAATGAGAAGCTCACAGAATTTCAGCAGGTAAGTGAGGCAGAATTTGCTTTTAGAGAAGCCATGCTGACTGTAATAACATCCATATTTGTTGTGTGCTCAGTAGTCTAATTTTTTTCACAGAGCTATTGAAAACGATATTTTTAGTACTACACCAACGCTTGAAGGCTGTGATATTAAACTAGTTTGTTTGAATTATTTCCAAACCTTTACCCTATGGCCAACCCGAAACCAATCACTCCCCTTAAGTTTCTTTTTCTTTTTCTTTTTTTCTCTAGCTCTACTTTCCTTCACTACTCAGTAACAACTCAAACTCTTCTGTGTGTTCTCTCTAATCTATGTTACTTACCCCTTCCATATCACTACATCTATCTCTTACCAGTCTTCCATGTTATACTCCGTATCTTGTAAGTCAGCACTGAACATGGATTTTAATCTCCTTCCTGATCTGTTACTCCATACTTAATTTCGTACCAGTCTTCACTTACTGGAAAGTTACTTTTAGACATGTGGCATGGCACAAATCTGCTCTTCTGTTTCGCAGGCCCGTAACGATCCATTTCCCAGTGACTCCTGCTGCCAACGGTACCAGCTGTTCTCTATTCATGATCGGTCATTTTAGGCCTGGCAGAGAGGGAGGAAGTTCCTGGACCCACAGGTAAACCCAACCCTTCTGCTTCACACCTGTACTCTGGAACTGATGTGTTCATGGTTCTGATGTCTCTAATGAGGATAGGCTAATATAAGAAAACTTGTATTTGAGGGCAAATTATATATTATCTCTCTTTACTGCCATATTAAATTTACCTCCCTTGAGGCAGAGGGGATTACAGAAATTTGGTAAAACATATCTTTTGTAATTCTGCGTATAAAGGTTTTGGGGGATTTTTCTCTATAATGTGATTTACAGCTGGGAAACTCAAAATGAAAATTTAAACCTATAATCCTAAAAATGCTTTTAGCTAAAAATATATTTTAGGCTACTATGGAGAATTTTATGTGACTTTGCACAGAGCATACACGTTCTTATAAAGTGAAATGGTTAATTCATCATTACAATAGATTCTTGGAATGAAAATATTTTTTGAAGATTATATCTCCTTTTCCAAGATTTTAATCTTTAAAAAGTGAACTATTAAATATTCATACTTCGATAAAATTATAAATTCAACTATGAACTATTTCAGCCACAGTTGCAGTAATGTCAGAATATTACTATGCTAGTATGCAGACACTTGAACAAAAACCATGAAAATTCAATGTATGGAGAGGGTTTTTTAATAAAGAATGTTAACCGTGTCCACATTGCAACGTGGGAAAGGTGGAAATGAAAGCTTATTTCCTTGTAAAATTCTAGGTATTTTGAATATAGTATTTAAGAAGAGAGCAAGCATGACAACATTCTTGCTTTCATTAATACACTTAGGTGTATTATCTAAGTTTAGATATCTATGACACAAGAAAGTACATGTGAACTAAATATCTAGAAATTTCTTATAATTAGGTGTTAGGGTTTAGGTTAAGACCAATTGTTCTAAGGAAATTGCTCTGGGGAAATAATTTTTTTAGCCTGTAGAAGGATGCCATGGGTAAATTAATCTCTCAGGTTAAGACATCCAAATTTACATAATTGTGTGGTTACATGGTTATGTAGATGAATGCATGCGTGCCTGTGGCTCTCATGTTCCCACTATTTTCAGTTGTGAAGCAGCTAATACCAGTCAGTGGAGCTTAGAGAGTGATTCAGCTAACACTAAACATTGTGCACTTGGTTGATTAAATCTCTTAGCTCCATTTTGTGTTGATTAGATACTCATTGACTGCAATAGGAACTTGGACACTTAGCTCTTATACCAACATGTAAACACTTACATTTAAGGATTTTAACTTTGTGGATGTCTAGCTGAGACACAAACCAATGCCAGGGAGAGATGAATCTCCAGAGCCTTGCAAATTCAAACTTGGTATTGATGACAAAATTTTGCATGGGAGACCATGATACGGGTTTACAGGCTCAGCCATTCTGCTAAAAGTGCATATGTTAATAATAACTGAATCGCTTTTGTTCACTGAGGATCTGACTAAGAACACCAGCTGCTCTCAAAGGATAAGCTCTTGCCATCCCTACTCATGTAAGGTTAAGTCAGTTGGTGTGTCATACAAACAGGGAACACACATGAGCATTTGACATCAGAGCCCAGGGTCTTGAGTTGTTCAGTCTCCTGACCCAAGTGTGTCTTCTCCCAGATGTTATTAGAGGATGAAATATCATCCTTTCTCAAACATAAAACATTTGAGATGTGTAAGGAGGAGAAGAGCTGCAAGGAGTTGTTTTTTTCTTACTACTAGTTGCACTCAGTGTGTTCTGTGCCTCAAATAAGCACAGTACTAACAGACTTTTTCAGCTACCCGAAGGAGTTTGGAGAAAACTAGCAAACTTAAAGGTCATAAAGAGGATAAAGGATAGGTAAATTTGCGTATTTCACTTTCACGGACATTCATACACTAGAGTTTCAGCCACTTTACTCTTTAATATCTATTACAGATTATTTCTAATTCCATGTTCAGTGCTACCAGTTTTTCTTAGCTGATAACATCTATAAATATACAACAATTTTTCTCACTACCTTTTGCAAGCTCATGTGCAGGCATTATTTTGCTATTCTTGAAGAGCTGTAAAAAAAATTAAAAAATAGAAATTACAGGAATACAAAGTAATTTAAGAATTACTAGTGAACATCTCTAGTGAAGGACAGTTATCCAAAGAGTGAAGAGACCTTCTGTCTGTAAGGTGATGGAAAAGATTTTGTTGATTGACAGCCTGATTATACCTGATAATATTAATAAATATTTAAATTCTATCATCTAATTTCTGCACAGGATGGTAATGTAGTAAGGAAATAAAGGGAGCTCATGGGATAGAATAAAGAATTGTATTAATATAGTGGAAGTTCTGTCACCTCACAACAAACTAATTCATTAAAGTGTATAGTGTGATTACTTAGGTGACTTAATTTAGTTAAGATTTAGCAAGAATTACATTGCTTCTCCAACTATTCAAAAACCCACAATCACTTATTTAAAAATAAATTAATAGAACTAATAAAAAATGTTATTCATTTAGAAATTCATTGTGGAGTATGATATTAATAATCTTGTAGGGAAAAAAGTCCTTCCCTGAAGAACAATATGTCAGAAAATTATTCATTTACAGGAAATGAACCAAACTGTCACATAAGCTACTGTAAATAACATGGGTGGTCTTATATCTGCCTTGTAAAAAGTATCTTCTACAGGCTCAGGCTGATATGTTCTATGGACACTAACATATAGCCTAAATATGGTTGGATCTTGGCTATTAATGAATTTTGAGACAGTAATAAAAAGTAACTTTACTTTTTTTTTTTTTTTGCTTTAAAATAAAGTAGCTATTAAATCAGTTCTTCTGTTTTTTATTTTGTGGGGAACATTTTACTTGTACAAAAATAGTAAATAAAATTTCAAATCATGATGTCAGGGTAAAAAACTTCTTACAAGCCCAGGTTATTAAATAAAAAATGGAAGTGATAAATAAACTCCTTTTCATCCAAATTTTTAAGACGACACTGCTGCCAATATTGAAAAACAATGTGCTTTTGCAACACTGAAAATACAAGGAAAAAAACATTTCCTGATTTGAGTAATCTTTTAGTATTCTGCCCTACATTTTGTCATCCAAAGTGTTTACTTCATCACAGCTCAAGCATACATCCCCAAAGCATGTTATAAGCAATATACTTAAAATCTGTACAACACCCACGAATGTTTGCACATTGTCATGTGTTTCCAAGTTATTTTAGAGCTGACAGTCTCACTTCTTTTATAATAGCGCAATTTCCACTTTTTACTGTAGAACTAAGTATTGTTATTCAATTCATGGTCAGTAATCTTTCCCAATTTTTTTTAACAATTTGTTACAATTAATTTGTTAAAGACTTACTAGCCATATTGGATTAGAGTGTCAGTGAAATGTACAATTTACTCTCCAAGGTCTTGATTTACATTTAACTTTGGGAAAGGTAACTGAAATTCGCCTTGACATAACATTAATAATAGGTAAAATTGAGTGCAAGTTCGCTAACTCCTTTAAAAGGATCACTGAGCTTCTCAGCATTTGAAGCTACTTCATTTAGTAATTAACAGTAAACTAGAAGAAGCATACATGTCTGGTGTTGTCCCAGAGTAATTGTACTTGTGTATTGTAAAGTGCTATCAGACATATATTCAATCATTATATTTGTTGAGTATACTTAATGTTGAGTTGATATACTCAACAAAACTCAACAAATATGAAAGCTGTTATAAATAAGTGATGGTTTTTTATCAATAAAAGCAAAAAAATAAATTGGGTGGTTATCAAAACACATATCAAACTATTATCAAAAGGCATATTATCAAAACGCATAGGAAGTTTTAAAAAAGAGACTACTGAAGTAGTCATGAAATCATGCCAGCCAGGACAGTACATTTAAGAAAACTTAAAGCTACTAGGTTAGACAAGCTAATTTATTTCATTTGGTGTAGTTCCGACAAGTCTTTGTTGTGTATACATCTTTATTACTTGCTAAGATAGATTGATCTGTATCGTATTTGTAGGAGTAAATTATAGCTATTTGTACTAGAGTGATAACTCTAGCAGTCAAGTGACAATTGCCTAAACTACTTTAACCTCAAAAGACATATGAAAAGTCCTGTCACATATTCTCATCATCTAATTTAAGGGCATTTACCTTAACTCTTAAACTAGAATATTCCTTTATTGCTGAACTAGTCTCTTCAGGGCCTTGGTTGCCTGAATCACTCTCCAGAAACGTAAGTCCCTAGAAAACACAGTCTTAATGAAGGTAGCCTAATCGAACATGATGTGAATGAAATGTGAACTTGCTGACTTTAAATTTAGAACAGTTACTAAAGAAGCATGTATAGTATCTGAATCAGAGAACAGGGAAATGAGCTTTGCATTTTTATTTTCACATTGGGGTCCTCTGTGGCTGACAGATATTATGGTCTCTGGCGTAGAATAGGTATCTGGTCTGGAGAAGAACTGAGTCTCTTAATCATCGATCGGTTTCACCTGTCAATAAGTTGCTTCACTTGGATACACAGAAAGTGAGGACAAGTACTGCCCGTGGACCATGGTGAAATTACAGTGTAACACAGCGGCTAATGAATGGTAGTTTATGACAGAGGTTAAATGCAACAAAGGACACTGAGGAAGACTGAAACTCTAACTTTGAAATTTCTACTTTAAATTGTTTTAAAAGCAGGTTAAAAATAATCGGAAAAAAGGGCAAAGAAAAAAAAAAAAAGCTGGTATTCTCTTACAGAAAGCATTTCATAATAAAAGATAAATATTTTTCAAGACCTGAATTGTGGGAGAGATGCAAACTCTTACTCTGGACATGCTGTCACAGATTTTACAGTACTTTTGAAACAAGCATGAAATATACATGCAGTGATGGGATTAAGAAAAAACACCATAACTTCATTAAAACCTCAAATGCAACATGCATTTTCTTCCTTAACATTAAAAGAACTATGGCCATTTCAGTGTCATTCGTAAAAATGGCCCAAAACCTTGACCATACTTTCTTCATTCTAGTGACACTGAACAGTGATCAGGGAATGTTTCACAGGATGTTTCTACAACTAAGGATCATAATGTCATAACTTACAGCTTTATCGAAGGAAAATGTCATCCTTGACAAACTGTTTTATTAAACCACAGTCAATCAGTTAAAAACAAAACAAAACCCAACAAAACAAATCACAAATGAGATTAAAATAGCCTGGAAATCTCTAATTTCCACCTTCTCTTCCCCATTCCTGCATCACTGTAGCTATCACCCCTGCTCCCTAGAGAAACACTAAAAAACAGATTTCGTAGTAGGAATATCTTCAGGCTGACCTTTGTGCTGACCTGACAGTGCAAGGGCTCAGGATTTGTCTGGTTTGTTTTAACCCCTGCTCTTGGGCCCAGTGACTGCTGCCTTCCCTGCTACAGCTTCAGTTCTGGGAATGGCCCCTGGGGAGGGGTGACCCCAACCCCACCTCAGTCACTGCCTGACAAACCATAGTGCAAAACCAGGGGGCAGCTGGGGACCTCTGCCGGGCTCCAGCTGGTAGCCTGGGAGAAGGAAGCAGATAATGATATGAAAACATGTAAAAGTAGCCTGAGATGAACCCTTGACTGACAGGTGAGAAACTTCCAGCATGAATGTCACACTCCTCCAGGCAAAGACCTCAGGATGCTGATGACTTGCTGCAAGTCTTGCCCCCTCTTCTTGAGGGAGAATGATGTATTACTCTGGGGACCAAGAGGAGCAACGGAAAGTTGAGCATAATACCAAAGTGAAAAACAGATAGTAGGAAGGTAATTTTGCATAATATTTTCAGGGGCGTTATTATTAATAAGGCTTTGGGTATTAATTTGTGCTCTGAGTGTTAGTAATGGAAAATTGAACTGTTAGGCTGCTAAAACACTAATTGTACAAACAATAAATTCTTCTCTCTACATATACATATATATAGTGAATTCCTTCTACAATTATGACCTTTTTCAAAGTACTCCGGCTGTAATTCACTGATTAAGTGAACAGAACATTTTAAACTAAAGCACCTGGATGATGGAGCTCTAGTAAAGTGGCTCTAAGCAAAACCGCCTCATTCTTATAGTATCTCCTGTCCCACAAGTGAGGAAGGAACTCATTATGGCCTGTAAAGAGGCTAATTGGACTATTGGGAAAGGCAGGAAATGTAGGTCTCCCTTACAGGAAAATGTGAAAAAAATGCAATAATCTTAAGTGCTCTAGAGAGGGTTGGTTTTATTCACTTCTCTTACCTCCCATCTTCCCACATAAGGAGTAAAAAGCCCCCCAGATTCAATAAAACATATTCAAATGGAAAAATACTGCTCCTAATGCACCAAACACTAAGGTAAGCACACTAAGCATTACCATTACAGAAGTATTCAAGGTATTGCTATTTCCTGTAGGTTTTGAATGAGTCACATTAATTTTCTGTGCATCTTCAGAACAGGACCACAACATCCATCAGAATTTCTGAGACATCCTCTTTGTTAGATGTATAAAAGGCATTTCCTCTGGTGGACTCTGGGGCCTGAGGAGCCTCCTTCCCAGCTGCTGGAGCCCAGTCCAGTGCACCCAGAGACCTGGGAGTCCCTCTGTCCTAGGCCAATGAATGCAGCTGTTGTTTTACTGTTTGCAGCCTCAAGCAGCAGCAAAGATGAACATGTATGCCAGAGATGCACACATGCAGAGGACCCTAACACAGACAGCTACACAGCCTGCCCACAGACAGGCACTGGCTTTAGCAACACACATATATAACACTACCAGAACCCACATAAAACCTATGCACGAACAGCCAAATCCTAGTTTTCTTCTCCGACTGATCAGGACTGAAGCTTGCTAGTAAAAAAACACAGGCCCTTACTCTCTAGGTCAAAAGGACAGACACATTTGTGCACCCCTTGAATAGTAGTGTAGGATGTCAGCTTATCTGATATTGATGCCCAGATCCCAGGCCTCCTACTCACCAGGCAGTCCAGCTTGATGTCTGCTAATGAATTACACATGCACATGCATGCATGTGCGTATACACACATGTGCACATATGCACACACACCAGGTTAGAGAAAAATATAAACATTCTGGTCTTCACAGTGGCTCGTGCCCAGGCACACAGGCCCTATCGCTCTTGGTCCTCTCTCCCCTTGCTGATGCTGGGACTCTCACCTGCTTCAGTTGGCACCAAGCACGGAAGCCACCATCACCCAAGGTCGGATGCCAGACACTACATTCACTCAGTGCAGACACACACTTCTAGGGTCTTTGGTCTCTCTTCAGGTGCTTATGCTGAGAACCTTATTCAGTCCAGCTGCCGGCACCACAGACATTAGGACCACTATCACCAGTGGTTTAACTCCAATTGCAGACCCCGTCAGTCACTCTCATCTCTCCAGTTTCTGGCATCTAGACTTTACAGCACTCACAGATGGGGAGAGAGTGAGATTACATGGAAAGAGAATTAAGAAAGCATTTAACGAGAAGAATGGATAGACTACAGATATTTGGTGCAGGGCTCAGTCAGACAAGCATACTGACCCACAACTGCTCACACACTACCAGCCTATTTTATAGGTCCTTCCTCTCTCTGCCCACCCTGTCCTTGTTTCACCCAGATTCCCTTCCTCTGAATATTCCTTAACAAGTCTAAGGGTGCAAATTCTGGTATGAATTGACATATTCAATCATAAGAATAATGGCATGCCTAATGTTAGCTGTTTGTTATTAAGTTGTGTTAAAAATGTTCTGTCAGGAAAGAGTAAAGAGAGTTTTGAGAGCTCAGTCAATGAACTAAACAATTAATAAAAACCAAAACCACATAACTGACATAAACATATACACTGCTATTTCAATAGATCCATTCTGTCATTGTGAACACAACAACTTGGACAATTTTCAATTTTACTTATTTTCAATAAATATTTGTAAATAATAATCTTAATTATAAATATGAAATAATTTTATCATAATTTTATTTACACCTCATCAATTTACAGTGATAAGGATATGTCATACTTTCATTCAGATCACGTGAACTAGTTACTGCCAGTGTCTTACCTCATTTTGGAAAAAAGGTATGTCAAAGTTTATCAAATCTTAAACATCATTTGCACATTTGGTATTATGTTTGTGTTTTCTGTGCACAAGTTCAGTATCAAAACAGAGGAATGTTTTGAATTTGTTGATGACCTCACACACTTAGAATAGCATTTGAGATACAAGATTCATAATTGCACAACTCATCTTGTCTGAGAACACAATACAGCCATGATTGAATATCAATAGAAAAATATCTGTTTTCATAGAAAAATGTCTGTTTTCACAGAAAAATGTTTGTTTTCACATGGGTTGTTTTTTTTAGGTAACTATTCTTGAAATTGCCTTAGTGCAAACACTTTTACACAGGATCATAGAAAGAAATGTAGACTTAAACCAACCACATTTGGTCAGAAAATAATTGGAAAATGATACTGTATGTCAGTCAATCAGTCCTGTTGCAAGGTATGCTGATGTAATACATACAGCAGAACCTGAGGCAATTTATATAAGAGCAGGAAAAAAGAGGTAAATTCATGAAAGTCTGCCTTCTCCTCCCATGATACTTATTATGTTTTTTTCACACTCATACTCTCCTTTTCTCTTTTGCAATCCTTACCAGCTACCTGAAGAATAGATTGCAATGGTTGCTTCCATCTGCTAGACTTGAGTGTATTGAACTGTTTTCATGTCATTATGGGTTTGGATTTACTGTATCTGGAAGGGTGTTCTTCCTGCCTTCTCCCCTCCTATCCCTCATTAGGTCAAAACTGCAAGGATACAGAAGATTTTTGTGGGGAAATTTCAAAAGCAGTGTGTCCTCACAATTTGAGTGAAAGGGATGACAGTAAGTGTTCTAAAAAGATATAGACCATGTGTGTGGGAAAAGCTAGTTCTAGAGAACCGTACTAATGGACTTTCCTCCTTTGAAAACACAGGTTTTTTTTTCAGTTTTCTCAGAATGGCACTAACCATGATGCAGTGAAGCAAAGGGAGGAAAAGGAGAGTAATACGAAACAGATTTATTTGGAATTATGTTTGTCTATATGACTTTTAAAAATATAGTTCTACACAGACTTAAATAAAATGGTAAAAAGAATGTTCAGTCTTTTACTATGAAAATAAATATTGGCTCTTGGATCCCTCTAACTCCCTTATGCTTTTTTCTTCTTTTTTTTGTTCTTTTAACTTTGCATCTCAATGTAATGATTTGTTTATATTCTATGATTCTCAGGGATAACTGATGCTTCCAAAAAACAGACATTTTAAAAAGTTTTACTTTCATTGGATATTCAAGTGCTAGTTTTATACTTAGATCATTCTTAAAGAATGTTCTTCTGAGTATTGCTGCTACTTTTTTACACAGTAAATCTCTGCTGTGAAGTACAAGAATGAATAGTGATTTAAGTTTGGCTGCTATCCTGACCCCCAAGAAAAACTGTTTACAATAGGATGTCTTTAGATACATTTTCTGATTCAAGCTTTTCTCATGAAAGCATCTTTTTGTCCAATATATCATAAGTAAACTGATTAATTTCTGAGTTGGGGTTTTTTTTTAATCAACACACTACTAAATCATGAGATTATTGACTCTTTAAATTATTTCTATCTTATTTTTCCAGCACATCTATTAAGAGGATGCTGAAATTATGAATAGAGGTGTCATGATCATTCTAAATCATCCAGCAAGAGCTTCTGATGCTATGCTTGCGAAACCTGTATTTCAGAACCAGTGGGTTAGTGATAATGATTCTTCCTTTGTCATACTGCCAATAGGAGAAAGGTACTCATGGATGGAATCCAATTATGAAAAGCCTCTATCATTTATACCATTTTACTTTAGTACATGAGCATCTTAGAACAGACATAAGGAAGTCTGATTTCTTCATTTTACAAAACCTGTTTAAAAACATCTGAGGAAAGTGCAAACAGTGCAACAATCATCTAAAATAAGTCTTTAAGTAAAGTAAAAGTTCACACCGTTATGATAACACAGGAAACCATTATTATAAGACAGGAAACAAAGATGTTTCTTACCTGTAAAGCCCTTGTCACATTCACAAAGAAATGTATTTGGAGTAACATTGCTGCAGTTACCATTGAAACATGTATGTGGCTGGCACTGTCCAACTATTTCTGTACAATTTTTACCTATTTAAAAGGGATAATAGGAACATTGAACTTTAGTAAATACTTATATTTTTTCCTGAAATTTAAAATTTATATGTAAAATAAAACATATTTAATAGGTAGGCGGATGATTAGATAGGTAATTTTACTAATGTTGGTTGCTAGTTTTCAGCAAAATTACTGAAGTCCTAAAGCAAGGCAGAAAGATATTCAGCTGCTGTAATATGAGCTATGGTGCTCAACCTTATCTGTCATACAGTTACAAATTCACTTATAGCTTAAAATGCAGAAATGCTATTAGTACTGTAGTATTTGTTTCTTTATAACATGAATCTACCTTACAGTTCCTTCCAGCATTGTGAACAAAAGATGTTCTCATGTGGAGTCCAATTTGACTGAATTTTTCTTAATATGCAGCTTTCTGGAAATTACAATTCCAATTATAAGTTGTTTATGTTATTACAGCATATGGGTCTAAATACCATATAATTATGCTTGTCACTTGAATTGTTGCTATGAAATTATTCACACTTCAACAACTTCTCAAATTTCTAATAGACTTCATATTGTGGGAGGCACTTTTTTTCTCCCTTACTTTTGTATAGCCACATCCATTACATATGATGGTTTAATCTCCTAGTCCTTCTTGTGTACATACAGCTTATTTACTGGATGAATATTGCCGGTACAAAATTGTGGCATTAGCCAACACTTTCCCATATAGGCTAACAGAATATTTTAAGCATCGCTTATTGATTACTTATGATGATTATTTTCAACAGAATTGCTTGAGAATCTCTCCATTACTTTGAATTAAAGTAGTACCAGATACTATTCGATATTATTATTTTCAAAGCATTTTACACAGCCCGCAGAAATCATAAAAGAAATAGAAAACATACTGCATACCATCAACATTTTCCACTCTCTTACTAAACTTTGAATAACTATAAAAATATTTTTCTCATAACATTGACTTATTCATACCTGCGTGATTTCTATTTGCAAATGCATTAGTAACCAAATTATTATGCAGCTTGAAAAGCAATTAAAAATAAATTACAGCAAACTTTATGCAACATAACCTTCATTTCTGTATTCTATGAACCTCACTCATTCCTGACTCATCAGCTGTGTTTTATAACATAGCATCACTATTGAGAGAGCACAACAGTGTGGTCCATCAAAGGAACATTGCTAGTATTCTGCTACATAAGTACAGAAGGAACTACAACGATCCTTTCTGTGATGCGAATGAATATTTCTGGTACTTTCTAAAGGATTTCCAAACTCCATTGCTCTGAACGCAGGAATAATATACCCATAATTTCCTTCATCCTCTTTTCTTTCTCCACAAATGGAGATAATGTTTAGGTAGGAATGTATCTAAGTATGCTGTACTCTCTGGCAGTCCAATTCCAAACCCAGATTAAATTTCTTCAATGGGTTTTAGGTAAGTACTGCAATATTTCCTAGATAGAATTAGGTAAGTTTATTCATTTGTGAAATATTTAATTTGTATGTTTAGCAAACTCCTTTGGAAAGGATCTTTACAGCACAACACAATCTGGAAGAAGACAGTAAGTATTTTGTTTTACTTGCTCTTCTAATTAAATGTTTGACTCTTCAATTAAAAACAAATTTTGATTTTAAAAAATTCTCTAGTGTAATTTAAAAGGTCTTTAAACTGAAAAGGGAAGTTTTGTGACAGGTTGGAAAAAACTGTTCCTTTCAACAAAACCACTTGCTGTTTTTCAGCAGTTTACTTAATTAAGTATTTTTTGGGAGCTTACTCTAAATGATTTATGTTCTTTGGTGTAATAACTTTGAAGTGCGAACAAAGAAACAAAGAAAACAGTTACTTCTGTAAGTTCACAAGTACTTACCAATGTCTCATGCTTAAGTGGGAAAGAAGTGTGATTAGAACTTATTCTGGTTTTCCCCACAATGTGCACATGAATGTAAGCAAGTATAAACTGTCTTCAGAAGACTGCACAGTCTCCCAGAAGTGACTACATGTAAAAGAGATAGTGCAGGTGTGGTAGTGGCAATGGACAATCAAATGATACAAAAACCTTGCTAATGATGTCCTCACTGTTTTACTATCCATTAAAGAAAATGTATGATCTATGTAACATTTATTCCTAGAGGGTAAAAGAAATACCTGAAAATTTTGGAGGACATGTGCATTCATAAGAATCTCCAGAAAGTTCTGATTTTGCAGTGCAGGATGCATTGTTGTGGCAAGGTTTAGTGGAGCACATATCAAACTTCTGGCAGAATCTTCCAGAATACTGTGAGAAACAATGGCAATTATATGCTTTTTCCCAAATGTGGCTTAGACATTTTCCATGCCCAGAGCATAATGGTGCATTTGGAGACTGTTGGCAAAACTGCTGCTTCACGGTTATATTTAGACGAAGGCCCATGCTGCACAATAGCGGGCCTCTCTTATGAAGCTCTGCAAAGTAATGAGTTCCAACACCAAGCCAGTTAGGGTCAACTTGGTGCAGTCCTCTTATCTGGCAAACAAAAATCAACCCCTTTTGAAGAAAACCAGCTTTAGGGCAGTTAATAAATTCTTCCTTGGAGACATTTACCAAATTCATTCCATAGGACTGAAAGGATGGCTCAGAGGAGATGAAGAGACTATCACCTAATTGAAGCTGTAAGGGGCATATCTGAGGGATACTGAGATTTTGTTCTTCGGAGATTTCCCCAGTTATAGTTTTATTCATATTCCAGCATTCGGTGTAAAAGTCTGAGCAGATGTTTTCCCTTGGTGTCCATTTTACTACACTAGGTTTTGGTTCCAGTCGCCATTCAGCAGTCATTTGCCTCTCACATATTACCTGCCCATTTACAATCCATAGTTGAAGAAAGCAGGCTAACATGTGAACTGCTGATTTCGTAGTCATTGTTTCACCTGGCAAATGGGAATTGTCTTTCACACCTGCTTCATTACTGAGGGTAGCTTCATAACAATTGTTCCTTAAGGTTATTCTGTATTTTCCATGGCAGCCTAGAATTCAGACAGAGAAAAACATATTTGTTTTCACACGAAATACAGTTGAATATCAATGCCTCACTACAAAAATAGAAAATACACAACAAAGCAAGTACTCTGAAAACCAAAGTTCCTTAGTCATATGCTTGAGGTTTTTGGTGTATCACAATCAAAGCCAGAAGCCTACAGAGTCCTCCAGGACCATTTAATTTATAGAAAAGTGTGTTTTGGCCCTTCAATATATCCAGCAATTTTCATTGCATGGAGATGAGTGATTACAGAACAGAAAGAAAATCAAAATAAGATAATGAAGCTTATTTTTGGAAGCCTTTTTTTTCTCAGTACATTTATCTTACACTTCAAGGTAGTGGCCTCTAAATTAACATTTACAAATGAGACAATTATTGTAAAGAATAAAGTGTATCTTATAAGGGAAGCCATTTAATAAAAATAAACAACAGCACTTATATTTTGAAAATTCTTTACATTTTTTTAATTTCTACACAGCACGTGTATTGACATGGGGATGTGTATATTTCTATACCTACATACCTACATACACCTGCTCTGTCTCTAAAGTGCATGCGGATTATGATATCACTTTAATTACATGGTTTAATTAAATGTCTTCCTCTTCCCCCATGTACTCAAAAAATATTTTTGAGCATATTTTGGACTATGCTGAAAGATCAAAATAGGACAGGAAAGATACTCTCTGTGGAAACCTTGAACTGGAGAATATTAAATGACTAACTGAGCTCTTGAAAATTATAGGATAATATTAAAGGGTGGTATTCAGTCTCTCCTGTTGTCACCTAAATTGTGGTGAAAACATCTAAAATTTAGTTATGTCCTGTTAGAAAATTGCTGTTCATGTGAACCTGTCCCAATGACCTTTGTGCAGCAGAGTGACCAGCTCTGTTTAAGCCTTTGAAGATACCAGAAAGGTATGCACTATGACAAACTAGTAGTAATAATAGCAGACTTGATGCTTTGAATATTAAACTCAGAAGGGGTAGAAACCGGATTTTCATCTTCCTCCCAGCATAGTTTTTGTTTTAATTTAACAGTTGAAGTACTCTAACCACCTAGCTGCACAGCCAGGCAAATATGCTAATTTCCAGTTCCTGTCTCTGTATTTCCACCCCTGGGAGGTAATTCCCCAGACTAAAAAGAAAGCACGTGGTTCTGCAAAGAAACTACTAGCCTTTCTACAGAATATTCATAGTCTTTCTATTCTGAGACCACTCCATTATCTTCAGAATCTCATGATGTTCAATGATACTATTAGATAATGTGCTATCAAATGTGTAGTTTGGATCATTTAGCATTTTTTCTTTTAAGGTAACAGTGTCAAACTATTATATCCATTATAGCTGGTATTACTCTGTCAATACTATCAGGTGTAAAAGTTTATGCTCTATAATACTGTATATTTGGAAATCCTACATTCAGGAACCCATTTTAACATACCTTTTTCATAATGAAATTTTCTCATGGGTAACTATAATAGATGTTTATAAAAGGTTAGTTTTCCTTATAGTCACTTCAAAAAGAAAGCTGTTGCATGCCAAATGCAGTAGAATTCTTGCCCACTTATATTTTGCCCTTCATTCTTGTAATTATGCATAGTTCTGGTATCGTATACAGGACTCGTTTTTACTGGTAAAGAAAATGCGCTCCCTCATGATATTTGTATGGGATAACATTTCTGAACTATTTAAAAATAAGTCATCAGTAGGATTATAACAGCTGATACTCTGTCTTCACAAAAATCATTATTAGTCTTCATGCAACTGAAAGATTATTAAGGGAGTAGTAGAATTAATAATGTTAAGTAAACCAATGCATCCTGTAAAAGCAGTGGAAAAAACAGGGGAAGATGGAAAATAAATACCAGTAGAGAATAAAGATTTTTTTTTAGCAATGACATAGAGAGTAAAAAAAAGTTGTATAGTGAAGAGTATGAAAATTAAAGAGCTATACATGAAACAGTGTTACAGTATTAATATACCTGACTTAGAAATTAAAGAAATTAAATATCTGCAAAATACTGGTGCTATGTCATGAGACAAAATGATGTCACGAGATGAAATTTGAAAGTGATTATGATAATTGTTATATTTTAGGTCTGCTTTAGGCAGGAGAAAATCTTCCTATCTATAACCCCAGGTGCTTCCATGTAATTGATGAAGAATAAGAAAAGCCCAAGACTTTTATGGACACACAGTAAGATACTTGAAGAAAATATAACTCTTAAAGTTATATAAGGCTGGGTGAAAAGCAGCACAATACTCTGTTTTGTACTAAAGGGGAACTAAAGCAGAAAGATTTATGCAGAACCCCAGGGAAGTAATTTAGAAGCAAAAATGAATGTCAAATGATTTTCATTCAAGTCCCCTATCTTAAAGATTACGTTTTCTTTCTATTAATAAGAATTATTAAATACTAATGAAATAAATAAAGTACATTTTAAGTGAGACTGGAGAAATACCCACAGAACATAATGGACTCTAACAACCTCTCAGGAAAAAAAAAAAAAAGGAAAAAAACTATTAGAGAAGAGAATACTCCAGAAAATGTTTGTGAACATCATGTCACCATGTTGGGGACAGGAATGAACCTCCTCTTGCCACCTCCCCACACATCACACACACACTTTGTGGACTGCCCACCTGTGCTCGAAGTGAGCTATGGTAGGATGGGGCTGCGACCTTGAATCAAACTGCTGTGAAAAGAGCTGAGAGGGAGCTGTGCGGAGGGCTTTCTGGGGGCCCCCCACCTCAGTCAGGAGCTGCATTTAAGCTCAGGCTCTCGCCGTTGGCCCTCACCTGGGCTATGCTGCAAGTGGGTTGGTACCTGACATTATACCTTGCCTACCTGGGCCTCGACCCTAACCCAAATATTTGACTTTCTGGCTTGATCTCAGGACCTATCCCCTTGCTGTGGACCTGCCTGGCAACCAATGGACTGTTGGCTGTCTCTGAGTGCCACTGAGGTGACTGTCACTCCCCGCTCCCAGCAACCCTCCCTTGCAGGACAGCCCACGCTTGCTGCTCCCTGGGACTGTGCTATCATGCTTGCTTTATTTCTGATGCATATTTAAAAATACCAAATTAAAGCATTACTTAGTATATACACATAATATAGGAAATGCCAGAAATTATAGTGCCTGCACAATTTGACTTCCACTCTCTGTGTTTTACAATATGCACTGTCTCGATGACCTACCAACTCGTCATTTGTACCCTTACATTTTTCATCACAAAATTAATAGTTCTTAGGAAATGATGCATTATTTACGCCAATATTCATTCTTTGCAAATTATCCTTTCCTTATTTGCTATACACCATTCAAAACATACAGTGTTTGCTGAACTATTAATTTGCTAATATGATTTTCTAGAATATTGAACATACTAGACAGTGAATTTACCTGCACCTCAAAGTACAGAATCCTTATTTCTATAGTTATTTCTATAGTTGTACTATATCTATAGACAGAAGAAGTAGTGATGCAGCCACCGCTGAAGTCATCAGGGCTTTCTGATGACTAGTCTTTTACTCGCCAATCCATACAGTGTCATTGTAGGCATAACAGTATCAAGTCAGGGAATTTTACCTGACTCTAATTTATTGCTAGCTGTCATGGTTTAACCCCTGCCCCAACAGCTGCTCGCGCACTCTCCACTGGTGTGATGGGGGAGAGAATCGGCAGGGTAAAAGTGAGAAAACTCATGAGTCGAGATAAATACAATTTAATAGGTAAGGCAAAAGCCATGCAAGCAAGCAAAGAAAAATAAGGAATTAATGACTTCCCACCAGCATGCACGTGTGCAGCCATCTCCAGGAAAGCAGAGCTTCGTCTCATATAGCAGTTACTTGGGAACACAAACACTGTAACTCTGAATGTGCCCCCCCTGGGCCAGCTTCTTCTTCTTCTTCCCCCAGCTTTTTATTGCTGAGCATGACATCATATGGTATGGGATATCCTTTGGTCAGCTGGGGTCAGCTGTCCCAACTGTGTCCCCTCACAACTTCTTGTGCATCCCCAGCCTACTCGCCGGTGGGGTGGGGTGAGAAGCAGAAAAGGCCTTGACTCTTTGTAAGCACTGCTCAGCAGTGCTAAAACATCCCTCTATTATCAACACTGTTTCCAGCAGAAACATAAAACATAGCCCCACAGAAGCTTCTATGAAGAAAATTACCTCTATCCCAGCCAAAACCAGCACACCAGCCAGCATAAAATTCTGTTCAGTTATTCCAATATTGAGAAAAAGAATAACAAAAATGATTAAAGAAACATGTACATAAACCTCTATTATCTCCACACCCAAATGTCTGTTCGGAGTCTGTCCCCACCTCCAGGGTGGTTGTAAGAGGTTGGGTTGTTGTACGTAACACAGTTTTTTCTGCTGCCCTGTGCTTAATGGATTTCTGATGCTCAGTTCCTTATTGTTCCAGCCCTGGTATGGGTTGCCCATGGCTGCAGTCTCTGAGGATGTGCATAACCCTGTGGCATGGCATGCCTCCCCCAACACGTCTCCACCTCTAGCAGCTAGCAGTACGTATGCCTGAGCGGGGCCATGAGCTCCTCTGGCTTGGTCACAGTTTGGCACACATGGGTTTCCCCACCACTCTTTATGGCAGTCCCAGAGACCTCAGGAACCGCCCATGAGGAGCAGAAGGTGGTTCATGGCCTGATTCCACTACAACCTGGCTACTCAAACCCAGTCCTGTGTGCCTGTTACACCATACACAGCTCTCACGTACTTCACTCGCAGTTTTGTGCACTCAACAGACACACATACCCTTGTAAGATCTAGAAACCTGCCAAAAAGGCAGTCCAAGGAGTCACAGAGGCAAAACAAATGCTAGAAAACGTATGTCTTATCTCAAATGTCATGGTTTCACATAAATTTAAAAAAAAGAAAAAAGACATTCTTTTTGCCTGTCATCTTTATTGTAGTTCCCTATCTAAGGTCATGAGGAAGCCCCTGATCATGACTGTGACCACACTGTGACCTGCTGAGGTCAGAGAGGCTGTGAGTACAGGTAACTAAACAGTAATGGGAGATTACAGCTAACGTACATTGGGCACATAGCTCAACACAGCATAATTAAAGATTAAATATTAATTTTGAAGTAATTAAAGATTATTTTTTTATGTAGGATCAGTAACTGTTTCATGGAGTAGTAGGTTAGAAAAAAAAAAGTAATGCAACCTTTGCCATGATGGCCAGCAGCTTGAGGGAGGTGATTCTGCCCCTCTACTCCGCTCTGATGGGACCCCACCTGGAGTACTGCATCTAGCTTTGGAGTCCCCAACATAAGAAGGACATGGACTTGCTGGAGCAGGTCCAGAGGAGGGCCATGAAGACAGGCTGAGAGAGCTGGGGTTGTTCAGCCTGGAGAAGAGAAGGCTCGGGGGAGACATTATAGGAACCTTCCAGTACTTAAAAGGGGCCTATAGGAGAGATGGGGAGGGACTCTTTATGAGGGAGTGTAGCGATAAGATGAGGGGTAATGGTTTTAAACTGAAAGAGGGGAAATTTAGATTAGATATTAGGAAGAAATTCTTTACTGTGCAGGTGGTGAGGCACTGGAACAGGCTGCCCAGAGAAGCTGTGGATGCCCCATCCCTGGAAGTGTTCAAGGCCAGGCTGGATGGGGCTATGAGCAGCCTGGTCTAGTGGGAGGTGTCCCTGCTCATGGCAGGGGGGTTGGAACTGGATGATCTTTAAGGTCCCTTCCAACCCGAACCATTCTATGATTCTGTGTTTCTCGTTATTTTATATGTCCTGATTCAGAATTGAAGACTGTCTCTCTCACAGTGGCCATCATGTACTTAGATTCAAAATGCTTGCAGAAGGAACAAAAGTTAAAACAAAGTTCACAGTTGTCTTCAGTTTTGAAAAGAGAAACTAAGAATGCAGTTTGTTAAAAGGAAGCTTAAAAGAGGGCAATGATGTTAAATGCTCATAGAAAACGCAGACTAAGACTACTGTATTGGACACAGAGAAAAATGTGTACATTTCAATCAGGGCTCAAAAATAAATAAAAGGAAGGTGGTATGGCTAAACTGGAGGGTGTGGGAAGGAAAGGAAGAAGCAGACCTTAGAATCTGCCATTCCCCATAAAAAAATGAAATTAAAAAATCACAGACTCTGGTAGGTTGAATGTGAAAATATTGATTCATACAAAAACACTAGAAGGAAGAAAATAACTCAAAGAGCAAATAACAGTAACAAAACCAACAACAAATCCCTAGAAAGCCTAACAGGGAGCATCCATGACCAACAGACATCCTGGGTACAAAAGAACATTCAGGGAGATATTTAGAAAAACTAAATTATATGTGTTTATATTCACTAACAAAGAGTTTGATGAGGCTTGTACAAAGGATTTGTTAGGGTTTGAAGTGTTGATAGAAGGCGTTTGAAACAAAATAAACAGTCAACTGCAACAGTGAACCAGACTCCATGAAATACACAGTTCAAAGGGAGCTCAAGGATTAAACAGATGAAATTATTTTTGTGTATGACTTCTTATTTAAAACTACCTTGGTATGAAACATTGTAGAAAAGTCAACGTGATTCCTGTGAAGCAAAGTTAGGCCTCAAGAGACTTATTGGACTTCTCCGAGGAGGATTTTTCATAAATGGAATATTACAAAATCACTCTAAAAATCTTGATATTGTGTCTTTGTCTATTAAAGTATACTTGCTGCAGGATAAGAAGGAAGAAGGGTATTTTTTATAATTTAAATGCAAGAACCAAAACACATTAGTCTTTCCCCCCAGTTGAGTGCCCTACTATGCTCTCTCTCAACCACCAGTGAAAACCTGAGTTATTTTCTGTTCAGTGTTATCACTTCTTTTCTAGGAGAGCTCAAAAGTGTATTCCCGTGAATCTAGTTTATCCTCTCATTGGTGACAGAAGGAGATGATAGAAGGATGAAGGAAAGTTTCATGCTTGGGGTATAAGGTTCAAGAGATTGGTGAGACAGGCACAGTAGGGAGCTGGGTGCTTGCAACTCTTAACTAGAAGTTGCAGGCCTCCAAAGTGATGACAATACTTTCTAAGGACTGAAGCATGCAAAGTTTGTGGCAAGCCAGAAAGTCATTGAGATGACTGGGATCAGTGATTTGCACAGTGCAATAGGTAAGAGCTCTTAATAAACCCTTTTTGTGTATGTTCTGTCTTCCTTGATTTTCTCTGTTAAAAAGGTTATAATCAAACATGCTGTTTGAATAAAACATGGCTTTATTTCTTAGCTTAAAACCTTTGGGGGAGCTTGCTTGAATAGATGGTCTATGCAGAGCATGCCTGTAGAAAGTAAATATGCTTCTCCAGTTGATGGAAGATATGTCAATATGCTTGTCTCTGTCAATATTCTTCATACAGCACCTTTTCCTACATTCTCTGAAGAATTTGCGTTGCCCCAGGATCTACACTCTGTTGTGCTACTGATGCAGTGTCACAGTAGATCATATTCACATTTGGTGAAAACTGAGGTCACAATACACACTAGAGAAGAAAATGACATATTCAGAAGTTTATATCTCATCCAAACCTGAAGACAATTTCACAAGCTACTGAGAATGGCATTCCCTCTAGTCCCACTGACTTCACTCTACTGAATTTCACAGGTTTGCTGCAATCACTGATGATGCTTATGGTGCCTGGGGGAAAAAACATTGCTAGAAATATTAACAATGGAAATTGCTAAGGAACACACTGTGTTCTTGTGGTAAAATACCTTTCTCATAATTCTTAATCTACATACTAATTTACATAAGTCATATTTAGTTAATTGCACTACAGCTGTATTAAAAGAGAGAAGGCAGTAGTATTTTAAAATGTGTTTTGTCCTTTACCACTGCCATACTTGTCAACAAAAGGTCCACAACAATGGACAAGAAGCTTCAATATCTTTAATAGTTATAGCACAATTGCAGAACAAGGTCCTGAAAGTGACCATCAGTGATAAAGAGCACTGACATTCATCGAAAAACGTATGGAGTGTTTACTTCAGTTACATTTCTTCAAACAGCTTCCCTGATTAGTGGTGTATGAAGAATGAAACGAAAACAGATTGAGTTAGAACATGATACACGTTTCTCTTGCCCGTGATCATGCTAACCTTGCTTTTGGTGTTTAAACTTTGAAAATATTTTGTCATGACAGTAATGTACATGTAAACTTTTTAAAAATGGAAACAAGATTTTCAAAGAGAATGCATGAAAAGTAAATGTAAATGGCAACGTAAAACGGTAAGAGGATTCTAAATGCAAAAGAAAAGCTTAGCTATATTTACTTATTGTATATAGAATTAATGTGTAGATTGGGAAGAAAAGCCACCAATATTTGTGTTCTGCCACTGCCCACCATGTTTACTGCTGGATTTGCCTTGAGGTTTCTCCTCTGCATTTCTTGTGATAATATATTTCCACTGCTGTCCAGATAGTATCACCTGTGTTGCTGATTTTATTGTTCATGCAAAACCAATTTGTTTTATTAAACAAGACTTAGGAAGGCACATTAGGTTTGCCTTCTGTGTTCCTTTTTACTTCTTTCATGTTGAATACGCAACTGTTCTAAAACATTATTTGCTGTGCATAATATTAATGCATTGTGATTCATGAATGAGGTGTTACTGCTTTGAAATCTCAAAGACACAGACTTTAGAGAGGGTTGTTTTTTTTCATTACTGTTTCTACATATCAAAAAATACAAATATTAGAATTTAATGTATAAATCCTCATCAGAGATGTGAGAAGGTCAGCCAACAGTTCTTTATTCCTTTTCCTTCATTTGAAGAATTTGCTTATTCCAAATAATCAAATATTATGTGCTAATTTTACTTCTTAGAAAAGTTACTTGAATTTTCTTAGGGAAACAGTACTCTTTTTCCATAGAAGGTTAAACAATGAAACAGTTTGAGATAAAAGTACTGCTAATGTAATTAAATTATCCATGGTGATATCAGCCCATTTTGTAATATAACAAGTCACAAAACATGTGAAGTACGTTACACTCAGCTGACTGGAATATTTACGCTAGTTTCATTGAATTTGAATTGAGACATCTGTGAATGATAGATAAAGCCATCAAAGAAAAAAAAAAAGAGGTTAACAGATCGTGCAGTAATGAGCACTGTACCATGAGAACAATTAGACCTTGAATGTTAGCATTTCTCAGTTTAATGGAAGATTACTATACCATGAACAACTCTATATGTAAAACCATTTATATGTGTCCACTAATGCTTGATTTTATACTACATCTGACTCTCAGTGTATTTTTAGCTTTTTGTTTTATATATTGGAACGAACTTTGAATATGTTTTTCATTCTTCTTTCTTCAACTGACTGGAAAATCTAGATGCAGTTGGATAGTTGGTTGTAACTTGTTTTTAAAAGCCTGAAACTTTCATGACTTGCTAGACTTAGAAAAGATCAATTTCAGATAGCACAGTTTCTTACAAATAAAAAATAATTACAGAGATTTTGTTTTTTGATCTTGTTTCTAGGATTTTTCAATACTTTTTTTTCTTTTCTACTAGAAGTGGCATATTTCTAAATTTGGAAAGTAGTCACTAAGACAATTCATACTGAATTATGATCAACTGTACATTAACTTCCATGTAGGTGTATTCTTAAGAATCTCATTCTTCTATATCTTTTACAATTTCAGTATTCAAAATGTGGAACCATATTAAGGACATGAGTCTCTGGTGCAGAGCAAATTGGTCTTTACTGCACTAGACATCCAGATCCACAAATCAATTTTAAATCAATTGTCACCTTGTTTCCATATCTTTGTGGTTTTTTGAGGTACGTATTGTATAGGTGTGTTTACAGTCATCTTTTCATTAACATTAGAAATATACTTCCAAAGTCAACTCCAAATCATCCCCTCTTAGCATACTTTAGTTCACATAATGTAGCAATCTCAGAACAAGTGAACCTTCAGATGAAACAAAACTAAAATAAATGCTTCAAGAATGTGCCTAGTGCACTCCAGCTCTAGGAAGTGGGGAAAAGACATTGATCTTCTATACTGTTAAACTATTAGGTTGGTTCTTGGAACAATTGTGACCATCATCAACTCACTTTAACAGTCAGCTCTGAAGCACAATTTGTGAGATGTCAGGCCAAATATCATTCCCTACAGGCAGTCAGAGTGCAGACACAGGTTCTGGAGGCTAAGAAAAAGTGGTAGTTTGGATAGGTCAGACAATCCCATTAAGCCTCAGACTAGACAACAGGCTCTGGAAACCTTCAGTTGCTAGGAAAATGTCTTCAGGCTTTTAATATAAGATATGATTATACTCTTTCAGGCAGTTGGGAAGCACAAGACAAAAGGCAATGTCTATGTCTACATGAAAAAATAATTGCCCAGAATGTATGACCAAGAATACATGTCCAGAATACACAACTGCTGTTTTACTAGTATTTTGGAATGTATTATATATAAAAGCAAAATAATTGAACCTGTGAATAATGACAATAAATTAAATTGTATGACTCATAATATTAAAAGGTCTAAATGATAATTCTCAGTTCAGTAGTGTTGTGTTTTACTTAATCCTAGGCATTATGAATTCAGATGCAGCAACTACAATTTTCTTGTAAATATTCCATAGCTGCCACACATGCACTAACAACACATACAATATGTAATCACAGATAAATATTTAGGATAACATAGTGATGAAATCTCATTCTTAGCACAATGTGTAAGCAGAATCGTAGAATCATAGAATCATCGAGTCCACCCATAAACCACTAAACTATGTCCCTAAGCTCCCCGTCTACATATATTTTAAATACCTCCAGGGATGGTGACTTAACCACTTCCCTAGGAAGGAAATGCATACATATGGGGAATGCATCATCACTATAAGTAACAATGTTTATGTCCTAATAGATCCCTTATGAAAATTCCTACTAGAGGTGACAGTAGCTTCTGTTTAATGACAGAATTAAAAAAGCCATTCCACTTAAAATGTTAAGATTTACTATATTTGACACTAAGTGTACAACAGTACACTAGGCAACAAGAGAAACTGAATAACTGGTTTATCTTTGCTAGAATTTTGCAAATCACTATGTTACAAGGACAAAAAAGAATTAAACACCCTCCCCACTGCTCCTTCAACTACATTCTCATCTAGACTGACTTGAAGGACTTGTTTCTAATGAAGGGGAATTTAGTTTAGGCTTTTTATCCAACTTGTTACCTGTATTCTTGAAAGAATACAAAAAAATAGCGATTAATGCCACCTATGATGGTTATGTACCATTTTCTGTGGGTTTTAGTTGGCTCCATAATAATTCTTGCATGAATTCACAGAATAAGGAATTTGAGGCATCTATATTTCAGGGATAAGAATGAAAATTCAGAAAGCTCACAATTCTAACTGCATTTATTTTGAAAAACCTGAGTAAATAGGCAGATTATTAAATCCTCCTAGGTCTTTATAAGTCACTATTAACACTCTGAATATAAGCCAAGCCTTTAGAAGTCACTATCAGTAATCTGAGTTCATCTATCTGAGTTAAGTTGCAGCAGATGCACTTCCAGCACAGAAAAATAAGACAGTTTTCAAAGCCAGCCTTTCCACTAGTCAAGATGAGATCAATAGAATTTTAAACAAAATCTTGAAGAAGGTATCACGTGGATTGCATAAGAGAATTTCAGTTTTGATGTCAAAATTATATGAAGAGTTAATAAGTATAATGTTAGAAAGGAACTTGCAGTTCTCCTAAAACCTCAGCTGAAATGGACAATCAGGGAGTAATCAAAACTCTACAAATAATCCTCAAAAGTAGATTTTAGCTGATGGTGGGAAAATAAACCTGTGGATAGCGAAAAAACAACTGATGATAGCAAAAAAAAAAAAAAAAAAGAAAAAAGTGGTGTATCAACATTTTTCTCCAGATTCTTATCACAAATAATGATCATAATGAGTTATCTTTTGCTGACATGTCTTAGTGTTCCTGAAACAGTATTCAAACTCTCTATTTGCGAGGAAGAAGGTAACTTGTCACCTGTTTAACTTGCAGAAACACACTATAAGACAGAAAGTTTTATAAAACTCTGATGAGGTTGTGCTTGAATTTAATTGCCTGAAAAGATCTGGTTTGGACCTCCTGCTGCTTTTATTCAAGTGGTGATGTTATTCAACTATACTTGTGTTACTAGTCAAAGCAGCAACACTTCCTGGCTCAGAGCAAAAAGGTTACTGATGCATTAAAATTAATTTACATTGATATCTGAACTCCGATTTTCTTTTCTTAAAAAAACATTGCTCCAATGGTACTTTTTGGATGGATAAAATGCATATATTTTACTCAGACTCTTATTATGATCTCAGACAATTAATTTCTCACACAACTGTGAGAGATTCCTTGCTGTTCTGCTGATCATTCATGAAAGAGGTGCAAGTGCCAGAGTAGCTTTCAGCTCTGAACGAAGCACGCAGACTGTAATTGTCAGAGCAAAGCAGAAACGGGTTCAATGCTTCCTGCTGAGAGCACTTCATTTTTCCCGGTAGGTTTTGGTAAAACTCAGCAAAGCTCAGGGGAAAAAAGAAAAAAAAACCAAACAAAACCAAAGCCCCAAAGCAAAACAAAACAAAACAAACCCCTTAGAACAGCTGACAAAGATGAAAAACTACAGAAATCTCTCCAGGACTTCTAAATGTAGAAACTGATTGATGGCTGCTGACCCCAAATCACCTACGGCTTTTAAATAGATGCACCCCTTTTCATTTTTTTTGGAGCCAAATGGTTTTAGAGTTGATCAGACAAGAAGAGAAGGATTTTTTAAACAGCATTACTAATACCCATTGTGTAACTGAATTGCATACCCTTTTCTGTGGTCCAGCAGTTTTCAGAGGTCTTTTGGATTGAAAACATCCACACCGTTCTCTCTAGGAAAGTAAAAAACCCTGTCTGTATTTCCTGTAGTCCCTGAAGCTTTCTCCCTGTTCATTCCAAGATCTCCCTGGTTCTGTTCATGCTTGACAATCCTCACTTACTGAGGTCGTTGCTCACCCCCTGCATTGCAAGAGCTTCTTCGAAAGCTTATACTGAGCTGCAATCAGACAAAGAACAATCTTTCACTCTTTCCTTAGAGGTATCCATATGCATCAGTTAGGACAGGGAACATACATAACTTCCTTCTCTGCTGCCCAGTCACACTTATTTTAACATATTATGTAAACCACAGCAAAATGCAAGCAAAGAAATAAAATTAATATCATCTATCAAAAGTAGAGGGAGACAGATGTACCTTACAGAGAAACCTATAAAATTAATTGGTCAAGCTGAGAACTACATAAAAGCAATCCAGAGGATTGTCCATCTCTTGATAAGAGTGATTAAAAGTAAATGTTTAATCTGAACTGAAACACAAAAACTTGATAATTCAAGAACTAAGGAAAGATTTTCTGGGTTTCCAAGTTTTATTATTCTTATTTTGGCATTACAAATGTTACGCAACATTTGAAATGAAGACACTGGAAATTTTTACCTAAACACTATATAGCTTCAGCCTGGTTTACAAATAGCATCAGTCAGAGTCACATTTTTAACATACAAATGTCTTCAACATTAAGAAGACTTAAAGACAATGTTTAACATATAGTAAATTTGGAACATTATATTAACTATTATTTAAATAATATCTGAAAAGTAATTCAACTTACTGTCGGTAAAATGGCTTCTGAAGGTTTTCAGAAAGTGGTATCAACATTCTAGAAGCTATAAAATATTTTTAGTTCATAGCATTTTCTTTTCTGAAGGAACGTGCATATGTTGACAAAAATGCAGCCATTTACTTTTAGAAAATCCTATTTAGCTGTTCATGGGATTTTTTTTGTTGTAGTTTTGAGTTATTTTCACAAATATTAAATGGAAAAGGAATTAGTTTCAGATATACAGGCTAACTTATTGGAGAATTCACCTCACATAATTGAGACTTACAATCTAATTATGTTTTATTCTCACTTTTGGGTCGTGTACATTTTCTAACATTTTGTCAGCTTTTTTTGTGCATAAGCATTCTTATTCAAAAAGCAGTATCTGTTTAAAACATTTCATCTGTTGACTTCCATAACACATTGCAATACATGAGCTATATTTGGAGATTTCAATATCCATTTGAGACATTTGCAATTACTTTTATTTGATGTATGATTTAATTCATGATCTTGCATTTTGCAATAGTATTACTCTACTTTTCCATCTGTGAAATTCAATTGTCACAAATTGTTTTCACTTCTTAGGGTTCTTTATCAGAATTAAGCATCACTAGCTCTTAAAATCTGCACATCTGAACAATGTTTCTAATCTCTTCTCTAGAAAAAGCACTAATTTCACAAGTTTACTTTGTTTAAAATAAAGCTGTATTTCTGCATTATATAAATAATGAAAACAGATACATTTCTAATATCAATAAAAGGTGATATTTCAGTACTCCTAGTCTAGAACTTGCCTATTATTTTTATTATTCTTTGCATAGTCTACTGTATTGTGTCATGTAGAAATATAGATACAAAAAATCTGAAGTAAACTTAGATTTATAATTATGACATAATTTCTAATAATATTTAGATAATTTTCTTTCATGGAATGATAGCTGAATTTGATTGGCTTTTAGATCATATGTAAGATTTGAATGTTAGAACAGATAAATTATTTCATGACAAATCAAGGTCTGTAACACTGGGGCTTGGCTTCTGTGGAAAAGAACAGCTATAAAAATGATACCCGAGATAGGTAATCAAAGATCAAACTTGAAGTATTACAGTCAAGGATGTGATACTAATGTCAACCTACAGTTGTAGGTTGTTGGCAATAGAATACCCAGTTCTACACATAGAAGCGTCATTTGAATTTAGAGTTCTATATTTGGCTTTCACAGAATGGTTGGAAGGAGCCTCTGGGGGTCTTCTTGTCCAACCTCATGCTCAAGCAGGATCACCTAGAGCTAGCTGTCCAGGACTGTGTCCAGTCAGGTTTTGAATACATACACAGATGGGGACATCACAACCTCCCTGGGCAACCTGCCCATGTGTTTGGCTACCCTCACAGTAAAAAAAAAAAAGTGTTTGCTTGTGTTCATATGGAGATTCCACTCAGGTCTGGTGAAGCCACAACTGGAGTTCTGTGTCCAGTTCTGGGCTCCCCAGTACAAGAAAGGTATGAACATACTGGATTGGGTCCAGAAAAAGGTCACTAGGATGATTAAGGGATGGAAGCATCTTTCATATGAGGATAAACTGAGAGAGCTGTGACTGTTTGACCTGGAAGCAAGAAGGCTCAGGGGGATCTTGTCTATGTGTATAAATACCTGATGGGAGGGAATGAAGATGAGGCAGCCAGACTTCTCTGTAGTCGCCACTGACAGGACAAGAGGAATCAGGCACAAACTGAAACACATCAAATCAAGACTCACTGACATTGTTAATATTATCTGAGCCTACAGTGGGGAAAGTAATTTATAAATATGTTATGCCTTAAATGAACAGCCAATATTCCAGGAGTGAATTTTCTGTTGGGGTCTGCATGGTGTCTGCAGGAGTGGCTTCTGTGAGAAGATGCTAGAAACTTCCCCCCCATGACTGACAGAGCGAGTGCCAACCGGCTCCAAGACAGATCTGCCACTGGCAAAGTCCAAGGCAATCTGCAATGGTGGTGGCACCCCTGTGATAACATATTTAAGAAGGGGGAAAAACTGCTGCACCACAGAAGCCAGAAGAGAGGAGGTGATAATACATAAGAGAAACAACTCTGCAGACACTGAGATCAGTGAAGAAGGAGGGGGAGGAGGTGTTCCAGGCGCTGAAGCAGAGATTTCCCTGCAGCCTGTGGTGAAGACCATGGTGAGACAGCTTGTTGCCCTGCGGCCCATCAAAGTCCATGGTGGAGAAGATACACACCTGCAGACTGTGGAGGACCCCATACCAGAGTAGGTGGATGGGCTAGAAGAAGTCTGTGACCCTGTGGAGACCCCTCGCTGGAGCAGGCTCCTGGCAAGAACTGTGACCCCATGAAGAGAAGCCCACGTTGGAGCAATTCATTCCTGAAGGACTGCATCGTGCAGAAAGGATACATGGGAAAGGACCCATATTGGAGTGGTTCTTGAAGAACTGCAGCCTATGCGAAGGACTTACATTGGAGAAGTTGGTGGAGGACTGTTTCCCATGGATGGGACCCCATGCTGGAGTAGGGGAAGAGTGTGAAGAGGAAGGCGCGGCAGAGATAACGTGTGATGAACTGACTGCAACCTCCATTCCCCTTCCCTGTGTGCTGCTCAGGGGGAGGAGGTAGAAAAAAATTGGGAGTGAGTTGAGCACAGGAAGAAGGCAGGGGTGGGGAGACGGTGTTTTAAGATTTGCTTTTGTTTCTCATTATCCTACTCTGACTTCTAATTGTCAATAAATTACATTAATTTCTCCAAGTTGAGTTTGTTTTGCCCATGACAGTAATTGATGAGTGATCTCCCTGTCCTTATCTCAACCCATGAGCCTTTCTTCGTATTTTTCTCCACCTGTCCAGCTGAAGAAGGGGAGTGATAGAGTGGCTTGGTGTGCACCTGGCATCCAGCCAAAGTTAACTGACCACAGTCATCAAAGTTCTTTGAAGGAGTTGGGAAGAAAGTGAAGAAAGGGAAGGTTAGCTATATGGCTGTGACCCAAACATTTCAGAATTCACTAAGAATTATTGCTTGACAAAATCTATCTTGTAATGTGAGTTGGAACAATGGGTAAGAGGAGATCAATTTGTCATAATGATCTTCTCGATCATCCTTTTTAATTCACTTTCTTCATGGATTTAGAATAACAGAATCATAGAATATCTTCAGTTGGAAGGGACCCATAAGGATCATTGAGTCCAACTCCCTGCTCGTCTCAGGACTATCTAAAAAAAACCATATGACTAAGGGCATCATCCAGACATTCTTTGAACTCTGACAGGGCTGGTGACATAACCACTTCCCTGGGGAGCCTGTTCCAGCGGCCGGCCACCCTTTCAGTGAAGAACCTTTTTGTAATATCCAATTTGAACTTTCCTGATGCAGCTTCATTCCATTTCAATAAGAGTAGAGTGGTGAACAGCTATGTTAACAGACTCTCCTCACAATTAAAGCTGAACTGATAAAGCAGCAATCTGTTGGTCCCTGGTGTTTGTTTCAGATTCTAAAACCTGTCCAACTATACTTAATAAATCATAAGCTGGTCTTGCTGCTGTTCTCATGATATTCTTGTTAAAATTTGAAGATGAAACTCCTCACAGATAGGTTACAGCATTTAAAATATTCAAAAGCAGTGGACACAAACCCTGAGCTGTCTTAGCTGCCAAGGTTTCACTCACATATCTGAAGCTATGTCAATCTTTTCTCTGAACAGTTGACCTCTTATGACTCCACAGTACCCATTGTCACTATAAGCTTTATCACAGTCGAGATTTGGGCAAGATCTTGCAAGTTACTAACAGAATCTGAACCAGAAGTTGTATATTAACTTCATCATGATCTGTGCTAAAGCTGGTGGGTCTCTTAAACTTGTTTATTTAGCTTTCACATAGGAAGTGGTTTATGACTGGCCAGCCTAGGCATAAACAAAGAGAGTTCAATTCCTCAAATCTGATTTTCAAAGTCTAAGGCTAAGAGAATGCAGGGTTGCAAATAGGTGCCCAGAAAAGTAATAAACAACTATTTCCAGTTTATAAATAAACAAAAAAACAAATCTAAATAAGTTACATGGAAATTTTCAAGTTTCGGCAAGCGTTACCAAATATTAAATGAACACCTGTAGCAAAGATCATAGATAATTATCAGCCATCGATATAAGCAAGCTACTTAACACCCTCAAGAAAAAGTAATTATCATGTTAACATTTATATCAGTTCATAGTATTTATGTACAATTGGAAAAAAACTGCAAAAGGTATGGTAATTTGTTAATAATATTTTTTTTCATACACTGTACATTTCATGATTATTGGATTTATATCTGATACCCTCCAAAAAATCTAAAAATCAAGTAATACTAATCATAGGAAATGTTTTCACATAAGAGTAGCTATGACTGACCAATAAATCCCTACAATGGACGAAGGCTCGGAGACTGGCAAAGATGATGTGCCCATGAAGGTCAGGGAATAATGTAGGGTGTGACTGCATGTAGCTGTTGCAAAGAAGCTGATTTTATCTCAACACAAAGGGGACTAGAGGGTGGCCTTTATTTTAGGTGAACAGCTATCAACAGTTGCATGGATCAACTGGTAGCGTAAATGTTTCTCCCTGAGTTCATTAAAAGTATGAATGTCTCCCTGAGTTAGACAGACCAGCATGGGAGGTGTGAATACATGGCAAAATACAATAAAAAGTATAAAAAAGCCCAAACAACTAGCAAAAAAATTTTGAAGAGAGCAAGAAGCTTGATCCGGTTTCAACCCACGTTTTCCTTTGTGGTGACTGGGGACACCCTGCATTGTGACAGTGAGCATATTATCGAGAACAGTAACAGGGATCATATTGGTATTGTGATTGAACGGCATATTGCAATTTTTGCTATATTTTGCTAAGTTTGACTTACATTTGTATTGTTATGCAGTATATTTTGTGTAACTCTGCTGAATCAAAAACCCCATGGAACATCAACTATCTTTAAGTAAATTTGATACGAAACTTTTCACCTTCCGTATGAGGGCTGTCTAAAAGAACCTGGTCAGAGAGTATTGGACTCTGACAATGGCTTACCTGAGGAATTACTCAACCATATAACTCAATATGATTTAAACGCAGACTTCTCATTTTGCTCTGCCTTATTAAAAGCATACTATGTATTTCACTACTATTCTTGAAAATAACTAAATTAAGATTTTAATTTAGGACAGCAAAACACTTGCGGTGTAACTATGGTACAGTGTTGCCTTTTCACTGCCACAATTTTTTATTTTCTTCTAACTTAGTATGTGTCTTCTCTGTGTCATTGCCACTATTAATCATTTCTCATTAATTGTGGTATTATCCCTATAGCTAATCATATAACAAGATTCTAGCACGTTGGCTTGCACAAATGTAGAAGAAAAAGACCTACTCCCATGTATCTTCACAGACTCAGTCTGCAAATTAAAAAATGTTAGAGAAAAAATGTATAGCAGAGTCAAAAAGATACTGACTTCTATAGAAAGTAATTAGAAATGCATTTCACTGCAGAACTTCAGTCCTTCCCTTCTCCCCTCCACCCCCCCAGTTTTATTCCTTTATACTTTTGCATTTGGCACATCTTCTTGAAAGATTTTTGTATTCTTACCATATAGTAGTTGAAAGCCCCTTTTAATTTCCTTCTTATATCTTACTCATTTCCCTCCATTTATAGCTGTAATAGCCTTTCTGAGAGTGGGAATTTTTTGAGTTGTACATTTGCTATTACTCTGTTCCCAGTCCTTGCCTTGTGAATGCATCTTTCAGCTTCCTTTTGTGCATATACTGTGGCATTACAAAAGGTTAGATTTAAAACTGTTGAAGGTTTGACTGGTATGCCATGAAATCAAGACCTGTCAGAATTAAGGCTGAAACTCTGGCCTGACATTGGCCTCTTAGTATAAATCCAGTCCCCCAAGTAATCCTCTTAACTAGTTCCTTTTTCCATGATCATACTTGTAGTTCAAATAGAAAATTATTATAATCCTTTAAGCAGAAGAAGTATATTAAATGCAATTCTTTCAAATTTATGGTGAAATTATGCAGATAGACACAGGAAAAGAGAGGCAAGAGAAACTACCTGATCATGTGCTGTGGAGCCACCTCAAGTTATTTGTCATAGGTCGACTGCAGTATAGAATACTTACAGCAGCAAACTGACAGTCTCTAGAATTAAATGTAAATAAATAGATTTCTTAGAGACAGAAGTCCGATAATTTTTTGTAAGTTATGGTTAGTAACATACTTTCCCCTGATTTATAAGCAGGGCTGATCAAACAATAACTTGTTTTGATTATTTTAAGGCACTTGGAGGAGAATCTTCTGCAATAAATTTTGATATGTTAGACTTTTGTGTAAAAAAGGAAACATTTCATATAAAGTGTAAAAAAAATTTTAAAAATCCACCATTTCATATTATTTTCCATTTTCAATTTTTTTTTCATTTCTTTGCCCCTTTCACCTCTTGTCCCTTTGAAAGGGGAGAAAACAGAAAAGCATCTGAAAAAAAAAACCCAAATATTTTGAATTTTTTATATATTTTATTTTCATCTATTAATCAAATGACAACCCTTCCCCCCCAAACAATTCCCTTTTTTAAAATTTCAAATCATGAAATACTTCTGCCAGTACCCTGCATGCGTCCCGTTTTTACTAGTGCATTTCCACATTTGTCATTGGGTTCTAATCATCAACTTACCTCCACACAACCAATGTGAAGCTGAATTAATTGAGAAGTGCTGTATTTCTACATTTTTCTTTGTGTCACTTTCTATTTTTACCAAAGTTTTTGTCTTGGAATTTTTTTCTAATTGTTTTATTTTCTGACACAAATTCCTACTTGTTTTTTGCTTTTTGCTTATTTGAGTATAGAAGCAATTCATCTGGCTTCACATTTCCTTTTTGCTAGAGTTTACTGTACTTTGCCTTGGCACAATGTGTACATTAGAAAACACCTATCTATTCCAGAAATAAATGAGCCATCCTTACTTTGAAATAGATGTAAGGTAATTTAATATTCAAATGACAAAAAAACCCCAACCAAACAAAAAATAAACCAAAAAAAAACAGTCCCCTGGAATCGTTCAATTTACTAGTATAGTAGAATCTCCTAAATCTCCTATATCATAAATATCTTCCTGACTTCTCTAGTGTGTTCCCCTCTCCCTGTTGTTGTGGTGTTGGGTTTTTTTTCCTTTCCTCCATTTCACCAATTTATTTCACCAATAAACACATACTTTTGAAAAGTCTCATGAGGGGCTACAACAAATTTTTGAAAGTGATTTTTTTTCCTTTACTAGTTTTGCTTTTTTTTTGCTCATCTTTTGTAATCTGAACAAATAAACAGATAAATAAGGTTGCATAAAAGCAGTCCCAGTATGGTACCTTCAAACCATACACTTCAAATACTGGTCTTGGTTTTGAAACCTACTTACCTACTATAAGTTTTCCATAGGCAAAACCACACTTATCTATAAGTTACAAAGCCATTAATTAGGTAGAAGTTGTACGGTTCTTCTTATATACAATTGTGTGTCAATTTTTTTTTTAAAGTTTCATTCCAAGATGTGACATAAAGCTTGGTATCTATGGAGGACATTATCTAGGCTATGCAGCTTCTCTAAAATAAATATTGTAGCATTATAACTAGGCATATGTTGCATTTGGAAATAATTTAAACTTCTCCTAATTATTTCAGACTGAATATTTAATGCACTCAAATAACTCTGTAACCTTTTAATTTAAGCTTATTGAACAGATGTAATACTATATTGTCATACTAGACAAAAGATTTAACTTGATTCATAATATAGAACTGGGTTATGTTTGTGGCAGTTAACATTTTGACAATACAAATGTATACAATTTTAGTTTTTCCTATTATTAAAATTCTGTGTTTTTTTTTTCTAAAAGGAATATGTTTTTTAAATAATATAAGCAACAAACTATTCAGTGTTACTAGGAAAAGAAAAAGCAGAAAATTATATTTCTCTCTAACAAATGCATAAATAATTTTAGAATTGTAATTGGCAATCAATGGAACATTTAAAAATAGAAAGAAGAGGAGGGTAACTATATACAAATGTGCTGCTAGCTAACCATCAGACTAAAACATTCTAAAATGGTAATAATTCCTCATAAAGTAGTTAGGCTTAACATCTGTTCAGCTAATTGACAGTAATCGTTCTCACAGAACAGGCCAGGATATTATCCTCTAACTCACAGATTGCCTTTATGACTGAAGTAGTCAAACATAAACTTATAACCTATTTTAAAATTCTTATTTATTTCCTTGTAGCATGGAACAGACATTCCATAAGCACAATCACAATAGCTACTTAGAGGCATTTCCCACCACCTAGAATCCCCATCCCTCCTGTTCTTCAGCTTAAAATGAAATGGCAAGAGTTAGGAATTTGACGCATGCCTAGGAACTTTCTGCAGAAATGTGCAGTCATGTGCTAGGTTTTCCTTCATTTTCTAAAGAGGGCAGCAAACGAACCCTATGTGAATGAAACTCTCTCAAAGTAAACATGGAAATTTGCAACATAGGAGATTTTGACGTGGGGAGGAGAAAGCTGTGAGCTTAAATTTTGAATACATAGAAAATTAATAGGAAGAAAAAATGTCTTTTAACTTAAAGAAAAATATTGCTCAGCCTAATAGATTTTGTGATGTACGGTATTTAGTACTATGTGTCTACTGGTCACGTCTGCCATTTACAAACCTAGTACCACCAGCGTGTGTCTGCCATCATCTCGGTATCACTCAAGTTCAGAGCACGTAACTGGAAAAAGAGAGAGAGAGGAAGATTTATGCTCTGTTTCAGAACTGTCTATTCCAGCCTTTAACTGAGTGAACTTCTCTTGTGGTAGAAAGCATAATCTTTACGGTAGAAGTCACTTCCTCATGAATGTATGACAGAGGGCTAATGATGCCTCGTACACACAGGAGATCACTGTAAAAGATGAGTTTACAGAGATAAGTTATATGCTTTAGGAAAATGAGATTTGATCATTCAAGCATTTCAGGTGATGATCATGAGAACAGTTAATGAACTTGAAAAAAGGTGTTAGCTCTCCTGAGACAATCTTCTAGTGGCTGGGAGGTTGCAGAAGCAATTGTGATAAGACATAGCAAATGGAGAGTCAATTAAACTAATTATCGGAAGTGTTACTATATGTTGCTGTATTATAAATACAAAAGTCTATTGCTTAAATTTAAAAAATAAATAAAAAAGCCCAACATATAGGTTTTAGATTTTCTAGTCTAAAACATAATACATATCTCATCCTTTCCCATCCAAGCAAACAATCATCGCAGGAAGTTAATTATTTCTGTTAATAGAACACTGATTTCAAAGTACTGTGATTTCAGGAACAACGCTGAATTCTCAGGTAATCCTGACTCATTGTGAAGACTTTTGTGACTGTCCAAAAATTTCACAAATTTTAACAGGAATTCAAAATAACTGTTTATCACAATCCTCTTAGGCATCCAATCCTCATTTTTAAAAATAAAAATAATGTACTCCAGAAGCATAATCTATGTAATGACTGTTGCACAACCAAGTGCATTGTTAAAAGTAACAGCCCAGGTAAACCATAACATACAATACCCAACATTTTAATCAGTTTACAGTATCATCTCTGTCATGCAGGAAATAGTGTAAGTACAGTAGACGTCACTGGATGAAAAATTCAAATCCACAGAACCTGATGTTTGGATTTTCAGAGAATAACAAAATTAGGAAGTGTTAAAAACACTGCCATTGGTAAGAGACAGCACCCAGATCCACAATTATTTCAGTTTTATATTTGTTATAGAGCCTTTCATCTCAATTATCCTTTATCTAAAAATTTTGTATGATATACTTGAAAAGGATAAACTTATTGCACTTGTATAACAAGAGTTTAAAGTTGTTTCATTTGTTATAAAAAGATAGTTAGCCACAAATCTAGTAACCTGACAAGAGTGAGTTCAAACTGCTTTCGAAACTGAAAGCAAACGATTCACATATTATTTGGCAACATAACTTCCAAAACCCGTTTGGAAAGAGTTTTTGTCTAAAATAATTTTTGCATTTTAATAATGCAATAATAAGTTGCATTTTAATAATGCAACTGAGAGGTGTATATATGCTAGTTAGAAGAGAACAACGCTTCATGAAGAGGGAAGACCTTCATTCTGAAATCACCTGAGAGTACTTGACCACATTCTCACATTGTTTTGATTACTTATAGTTAATTCAGTTCTAAAATAACTGTTCTTTCGTAGCCTGTGTCTATGGAATTAAACTGAATAAAGAGGCTCTTCAACAAACATTTTATTATTCTTCAGTCACAAGCTTCCTGACCTCTATAACCATGCAGCTGATGACAATCTAGTGCTGAAAATAGGAGTGCAAGATCTGACAACTATAAAGCAAATTGTTCTGCAGCTTTCTTGCATACCCTCCCACAAACCCCAAACCCAAAGAACATAGAAATCTTCACTGGAGTAAGTCCATTACAAAGCATGCATATAATTTGTTGCATTTAATCCATGCAGTTACAAGTTTTAACTTCAGCAAGCTATATTCAGCTTAGAAAATGAGAGCTAGTATTTAGTTCTGATGCAGATGGTGTCATCATAATCTAAGATCCACATAGTCTGAATGTTCTAAAATAATTTCTCTTTAACATGACAGAAGAACGAAGCTTTCAAGGAGAACAAAATACCTCACACTAATTAAAAGTGTATGAAAAGCAAAAAAAATAATCTTGATTTCATCAACGACAGTGCAAATTTGAAACAGGAATGTATTCTCAGCAATTTCAGGAATTGCTTTGTCACCAATTATTTAAAATATTAATAACCAAATTAAAGAGTACAGAAAATATTCTATGTTATCAAACAACTAATAGATGGCAGGACTGCAAAGTCTTCTCCATTTGTAATAGAAATGTCATGCTTCAAATGCATGCCAGCATCATGCCTGTAAAACAAGATGCAGCTCTTCACAGAGAAGCCTCTTCCGCCTCACACCCTACAGAGGCCTACATTCCTGTATGTTCCTAGGATGTCTTCACGGAATCACGGAATCTTCAGAGTTGGAAGGGACCTCTAGAGATCATCTAGTCCAACTCCCCTGCTAGAGCAGGATTGCCTAAAGCACATCCCTCAGGGCTGCATCCAGGCGGGTCTTGAAAATCTCCAGAGAAGGGGACTCCACAACCTCCCTGGGCAGCCTGTTCCAGTGCTCTGTCACCCTCACTGTAAAGAAGTTTTTCCGTGTATTTGAACGGAACTTCCTGTGTTCTAACTTGTGCCCATTGCCCCTTGTCCTGTCACTGGGAACCATTGAAAAGAGCCTGGCTCCGTCCTCCTTAAACCCACCCTTTAGATACTTGTAAACATTAATCAGGTCCCCCCTCAACCTTCTCTTCTCCAGGCTAAAGAGTCCCAGCTCTTTCAGCCTTTCCTCATAAGGGAGGTGCTCCAGTCCCATAATCATCTTGGTTGCCCTACGCTGGACTCGCTCCAGTAGTTCCCTG
Organism: Larus michahellis; assembly: GCF_964199755.1. Classification (NCBI taxonomy): domain Eukaryota; kingdom Metazoa; phylum Chordata; class Aves; order Charadriiformes; family Laridae; genus Larus; species Larus michahellis. The sequence continues at coordinate 101,529,276 of NC_133898.1, read as the reverse complement.
TCCCTCTTGAACTGGGGAGCCCAAAACTGGACACAGTACTCCAGTTGTGGCCTCACCAGTGCAGAGTAGAGGGGGAGAATGACCTCCCTCGACCTACTGGCCACAGTCTTCCCTATGCAGCCCAGGATGCCATCTTCTCCGAAGATGTGGCTCAGCCATGAAAGAAAATACCTATATTAGAAGAATGACAGTAAAGCAACTGTCTATCATCACCTCCTGCATGGTTGCTTCGGGCAGTTTAATTGTCAAACTGCTGCAAAAGCAAAGCCAAAACATGAGGAGTTTTTTGAGTTTACTTGACAAAGTAACAGTGAGATAAGGAGCAAGGCAGCTGTGTGCAGTTGCTGAAGATGTCGTCTGCCAAAGAAGAGTTCTTTAAGTCCTTCTATGGGAAGGAAAACGGCTCAGTCCTAGCAGCATGGCAACTAACAATCCTGTCCAATGCTTGCTTAAGATACAGAGAAGCTCAAAGGCACTTGAGAGATGCGGTACCTTTTTTTCCATGTTATCTAGAATCCAGCAGTATTGATTTCCTGCTTTTCTGGTCAAATACCACTTTCTTTTCCTACTATGCTGAACTGGAGTGCCTGGCCAGTCTTTCAGTTAAGTTATATCTTGTCCAGAAAATGTTCCTATTCTTTCCCTATTTTTAAATTTCTCACTTTTACAGTATCCCAGGTTACCTAATGTAACCATAGTTTGCTCCAAAATGAGAAGCTGCAGCATACTCAAAATGTTGCATATTCTATTCATACACGGATTACATTACATATTAATAACATTTCTTATAGTTGCACTCTCAGTGTGAAAGACATCTTTGCGTTTGTAAGATGGTCCCTGTGACAAAGGCACTTACATTCTAAGGACAGAGAAGGAGAAATGAAGGGAAAAATTAAAAAAAAAAAAAAAGAATGGAATTAAAAAGAAATAGAAATTTACTATATTGAATGCCTGCAAGCTTACAGAATCAAAGAAATGGGTCCTTAGAGGGCCCTGAAATATGATCAGAGTAGGAGCCTTGCATACAAGCCGTGGGATCAGATGCAACGCATAAGGAGCCGTGTGAGTGAAGGCACGGGGCGATTCTGTGAGAAACTGACAAACAGGCAGTCAAGGGTGGAATTCTTAGAACTGAAGACAGGAACTCTTTACACGTGGCTGAGCAAGAATAAACTTTGCTACAAAGCAAAAGTAAATAAAGTGACAGGATCTAAAAGTTTTTATATGTGTTTTTCATAAATAATACTGTTATGAAAAAATATAAATACAGAAATATAGGGAAAAAATTATGAGGAAAGTAGTATATTTTTCTTTTTCACAGCTTTTACCTACTTGAACAGGAATGAAATAGGAAATAGTGTTATTTCTTTAATAGTAATATTGTTTATCTGATTTCCTAATAGTTTTCTATACTAATTTTATTTTTCCTTATAAATTTGATAAGGAAAACCACAGAATTTAAAAGAAAGCATGCTGTTCAATAAGCATTTGGCACAATTTGAACATATATTATGCATTTGAAAATAAACCTACAATCAGAGACTCTGCTTTGAATAACAAGATGAAAATTTTAGTTAGCTATTTTTCTAAGCTTGAAACAGATTTGATTTAGTGTTTGGATCTAAGTGCCAAGGCTTGAAAATTCATTTTCACATCCTCATATTATCTTAAATTATTTGACAAGTAAGCCCCATATGTTCAGACCTGGCACACAGTGCCTTTTTAGGACTCTCTTTTTTAATATATAATTTTAATTTAAAAAGGCATTTTCTCATAGAACTATTTGACTGGACTTCCTGTCCATGTTGACATACAACTGCAGCACCACCAGAAGAGCTTATGTATTAAATATTTTATAATCTTGTTGTCTTAATTTGCCTGTACTTAATTCTAGCCAAAGGTAAGAATAAGAAGTCATTATCAGGTAATGGTACATAACAAATTTCAGGTGGTTCATGGATCCCATTCCAAAAGCACCTGCTGAAGCCTCCTGAGGTAGCATCTGCTTCCTCATGTTTTCACAGTACCTTGCTCGAGGGTGCACAGTTTAAAGGCATACAGTAATGAATCTATTTATAACAAAAGCTATCTTATTTTCCTGTTCTAGTCTATTAAGCTCTGTATTTCTTTCTTCAGAAATAAATTAAGCATCTGATTTGCAGAGGGCTAGTTATCTCCTATTAGCTGCCTCTCAGTCACTGAAAGAACAGTAAAAAAATGCTTGTGTCTTAGATTGATATGCCCAAATCAAATCATACTCAGCTCTTTGTTTTATGTGATTGATCTAAAGATAGACACCCAGCAACCACATCACTCTTTCTAACTTGTCTGAAATAAACTATGATGAAGAACCAGCCTGTCAAGATAAAATTTGTGATTTTTCACACAAGATACTGGGTTAGACTACCAGCAATGTCCTACAACGAACATCAATATTAAGAGCTAAGTGGTATAAAAGGCAAGGTTTTGGCAGCAGGGACAGAGGAGGGGGGATGTAGAGGAGGCCTCTGTAGGAGGATGTCGAGGCTGCTCCCATGCTGAACAGCCTGTTAGAACAGACCCACCACAGGACACAGCTGAGCCCATCTGCCAAGCTTGTGGCTCCTCAGTGAAAACATATTTAAGAAAGATGAAAAAACATCGACCGGGAGGGAAAAACAGAACAGGGGTTAGGGGAAGAACAAAGTGAACAAGGGAAAAAGGTCAGAGTAGTAGAAGGTGTTCCACAGCAGAGCTCAGAGCTGGTAACATCCCTGAAGGGACTAAGGGCCATGGCCAAGCTTATGCTGGCACAAGGACACCCTGAAAGGACTGCAGCCCATGAAGGACCTATGCTGGAGCAGAAGAGACACGTGGCAAGGAAAAAGCAGCAGACAGAAATTGTTATGCCCTGATCCTGTTCCTGTGCCACTGCAGTGGTGTGCTCCCCAGATCCCCTCCACCCCAACTTAAGTAATAACCACCAGTGGGAGTTGTGATGGCTGCATTCAGCTTAAGTTGGACTTTGGGGAGATGGATGGCAACACAGCAGCCAAGGGCTGTCTGGAGCAGAGACCCAGATGTCTTGCTGGTATACAAATATGACTACAGGTCAATCATCTAACTCTAAAAATAGTGGACAGCCCAGAGCACGTTGAGCTCTCCTGCACAGCAGCAGGCTGTACACCAGGGTCTCCCCTTAAGCAGGGACACCTCTCAAGGTTACTCCTCAAGGTCGAGACAATCCTTATCTTGTCAGATACTAGGTAAGTGAATTGGGAATTAGCGCGCTGAAACTGAAATCTTAGCTAAGTGATATAAAGGACTGATTACACATATATAATCCTTTAGACATAAAGTGTTGGCCAAGCCTAGGACTAGGACTGCATCCAGCCATACCTAGACTCCTCTCTGAGAAGGAGTTTAGAAAACAAGGGGGTCTGTTCTGAACCTCATGACTCAATGAGAGGGTCTCCCTGACAGTTTCGTCTGACCCTGTCCTCTACGCAGTAAATAATCAAGCTTACCTTGTCATTGAATCTTGATAAACCACTGTCACATTCGCTGTTGAACTTCGTTAACTCACTGTTTCATAGCAATAAAATATACCATTGCCTCTCTCTTGTGAGTGAAATACATCACTCCTTCCGTTACAGCCACCACCACCAAAGGGACTGCATGAAACCTATGGCAATACAAGGGGAGTGGAGACTAGGGGGGGGGAGTAGAAGTGTCTGGAGTGAAGTTGGTCTGGGAAAGGAAAGGTAGCTTCCTATGTGTTTAGATGTTCACCTTCTTTGTTTCCCTATATTTCAATCAGTAATTAAATGTTTAGGTTATGTTAATTAGCAATAAATTAAGTTAAATTACCCCTCATTAGCTGTATGGGTGCTTGGCTGCTAGCCAGGGCCAACCCACCACAAATGTCAAAGAAAACCAAGTATTTTCACTACTGTCTCCTGTTTTTTTACCCTAGATATAAATACTTATTTTAGGGTAGAACTTTTTTCTTTTGAAAGTGGAAGATAATTGATTAGACACTGAATTAAGATACTAATAGTCTCTGGAGAAACCAAGTCCCTTTATGTATGTAGGAAATGCAGAAAAAAAAAAGAGAATATTCTCATTGAATTTTCTGCAGTCCTACAGACCCTTAAAATAAAGCTTCAGCCTCAAATTCTGAACCTCTTCTGAGTAGAGAGTGACAGTGAAGATGGGTTTCATGGTGATCTTTGTAATATAAATGCTCTTCAGTCGAAAGGAGATATAGGTTATGAAACTAAACTTCACTGTGACCTGGGAAGAAGGGGTGTGTGCGCAAGATCAGAAAATCTGTTTTATATAGCATAGAGAATTTCTAATTTTGTCATTTCCATATCTGCTGTGGAACATACAATCAGTGAATAGATGTTGATTACACTGTGTTTGTCAGTACCTTATCCCAAGTAACAAATGATAAGACATAAGGAAATGGCCTCAAGTTGTGCCAAAGGGGGTTAGATTGGATATTATGAAAAATTTCTTCACTGAAAAATTTATCAAGCATTGGAACAGGCTGCCCAGGGAAGTGGTTGAGTTGCCATCCCCGGAGGTATTTAAAAGACGAGTAGATGTGGCACTTAGGGACATGGTTTAATGGTGGACTTGGTAGTGTTAAGTTTATGGTTGGACTTGATGATCTTAAAGGTCTTTTCCAACCTTAATGATTCTATGATTTCATGTTTCTTTTTTAAGATTGACAATTTATATTTTTTTTCCAGAATCATTAATCGTCAATTTATATCTATCATATAGAAATGGAAAATGGTATTAAATTTTTTAACAACAAGGATAAATAATAAGAATTCTTGCATTTAAATGTTAGGATGATTTTCGTTGCAACTGCTTTGCAGGTAAAAATATTGGGTTTGTTTTGCAGATTTTTTTTTTCTTTTTTTTAATTTTAAAGGAAGTGTGCTCATCTATTTTTTTGTAGCCAGATGAAAATGAAAATAACAGTCCTTATAGAACAACTCCCAAAGCCAGCAGTGAAAATTACTGTCACACCTTTTCCACATAGATAGCCAAAACAAATGAAATATTTGAAATTTAGTGTGTTTAATAGTGTTCATTTTGACAAAGACTATGATTGGAATTGATTAAATTGAGGAATTGATTAAATAATAATGACACAGGGGACCAGAACTTGATGTAAACTCATTAGGCACTGACTGAGATTCCCTTTAGCACCTACTAAGGAAACCCAGCTGCTTCTACACCTCAAAATAGTCATTTTCTCTGCTCAGTCTGGCAGGTAGAGCAGCTGCTCAAGGACAGTAGTTTCCCTAGGAGAAATTTGATTAAGGAAAGACATATGACCCTATATAACCAAAAACATTCACTGAAGTGTGATCAACAAAGTCTGCAAAAAATGAAGACAAAATTGTTATGTAACTTTATACTGTACATTATTCCCTTAATGATAACATTTAAAGCAAAATATAACCTCTTCCCCTTGTCCAGATCCAGCATTTCACTGTAAAATAAATATACATCTGTTTACAACAAGTATTTATGTTCATTCAAGTATCAGGAGTAACAAATCAAACTTACTATTATCTGGATTTCTGTGGAAAGCCTAGCCTACGATATTTGATGGCTGTTGTTGAAATGACAATGCCATTCAGTGTGCTTTGTTATGACTATTAATCTCCCTACAAACAGAGGCAACTCAAAATTAAGGCTGCACAAATAAGAGTTTAAATATGCATACTTTTAATCAGAAAAAAATATCTTAAAAGTACTGCATGGCCTGAATGTCATGCGTAACAGAAGTGAACTGTATTTAATGAAATCTACTTTAAGGCATACAATATGTTTGAAATTTAATTTTATTTGATTGCCTTGAAAACACTCCAGCTGTTTTCTGGTTTCTGAACCTGACTTTTTCAGAACTATAGATCTATTCTCTGTTAATTCATAAAAGTGATCCAGCAAGCAGGTGCCAGTAAGTTAGCTGAGTTCAGTGTTTGTTGACCATGATTCTTCTCTATTGGGGTTTGATGGGGTTTAGGAGACAACACCATAGCAGCCAGATGTATTTATTCCATACTCACTGGAGATGGTGGATGGGAAAGTCCACTAAATTTGCAGGTCATTCTCCTTTTTCCACAGTGTACATAAAAGAATTGATGAATTGGCTTATAATCATGACTCTAAGGTATCTACTATCAGTCTTTGTATTGACAAAATAAAATTTACTCATAGTCGATAACTGGGCTATGACTATCGTACTTTTCACATTAGCTTTCAACTATAAACTGACTCTTGCTAAAGTTATCATGGAAATGAGAGCTTTGGCTTATGTCATCTTAAATGTCTCTTGTCATCTTGTCAGCAAGGTTTTCTGGCTTTTGTGTGTGTAGTGGACTGGATATGATGATGAATATTTGAGTATATGCTAAGAATGCCAACCTGATGATTTAAATCTTGGGGTAAGCAAAGATGAACAAAGATGATATGAATCACAAGTCAATTGTGATAAACTAAGAAAAACACTGGTGGATCATCAATAATAACTTAATTTTTACCACACCAAATTGACTACATGATTATTTTCTTCACTTAAGACTACAGCAAAGAGCTGCCCTTGGGTAGAACAAAGATCTGTATAGCTTGTTTCTTGTCTCTTGCACAGGCAAATTGTAAATGCTTAAAAAAGAGCCCAGAAATAGAGCTCATTTTGTTATCCCAGCTTTCAGAGACAGCCAGCTGAGGAACAGCCTGAGCTGTTCCTGAGCTGAGATGATAAACTCTGTATTTCACAGCTTTCAATGGATTTCTTGATTCAGGAAAATATTTTTTATCCCTCTTGAAGTCCTTCCTAAAAAGATAGGAAGATTTGAATATACTTTAATTCATATTTTTTCTAATACTCCTCTGTTATTTTTTTGCAGATTCAAATATGACTGTTTCTATACTAAACAGCTCAGGAAAACATCAAAAATAAGTGTATCAATGTGAAAATCAAGTAGTGGGGTTTGGGGTTCAGAACAATTTCATGCCAATATAAAGAGCTGTGAAAATAAAATGAATATTCTGTCTTTACCAAGGCTGAAAGGCACAAACACACTCAGAAACTCTACACCTTTTAGATGCCCAGTTCCAGTTACGAAATTGATAAGCCTGAACAAATGATAGAGCATTCCCTGAAGAAATGACAAGTCATTTTCTTCTACACCATCTACAGGTTTTAAACACTGCATTTTAAACACTTCATTCTAAACAGCTACGCATATAGGTTTCTGTACTGCATAGAAATGAATTTGAAACTTAAATATAAATATGGGATGCACAACAGATGAAATGAAAAAGTAGGTGAGAAAGATGTTAATTTACTAATAAAAATACAGAGAAAAGGTCTGTATCAGAAACTCTACTCATCTGCTTTACTCTTAAGTATCTGCTAACGCGTGCACGTTCACATGAGGGCTCACACACAAAAGCTGTGCCAGTTTATGTTTCAACAGAAGCAGCTGCATTTTCCAATGTTGTGTTTTAACAGTAGCCAGTAATAGGAAAAGAGGGTGAGAAATGGAGCAAGTGTGAGTAAATTGCATTTGGTCATGCTAGTCAGTACTGATTACAGATTACAGTAGCAGTTACTGATTGACTTGTCTTTAGATTCATCTCATTCTTCTCCTACTTCCAGAAATATGCTATGGCAAAGTATCTCACAACTGTTAAACAGTACTTTGTTTTGTTTGTTTAAACTCTGTCAGTTATGAATTGCAAAATGCAGTGGCTAATACTTCTCCATTCTTGTATGATTTTAAACACAATATTTGTCCCTTTTTTGAGATTATACATGTGGATCATATTATGCCTTTTGTAAAGGTAAAATTTTACCCAGGAAACTATCTAATTCAGGTACTCAGTCAGGAAATTAAAGGCGTAACTTCAGTTTCCACCTTAACTATTCAGGAGACAAATCCCATCTCTTGCACTTCAAAGGAAAATGCCGTGACAGCTAGGCTGCAGAGTAATCTTGGAGCAACACAGTCCATACACCAACCAAACAGCTAAATTTCTCCCCTTTAATTAAGTTCACAAGTACAGTTAGACCGTTTCAGTTCAAAATCAAATGTGTAACATCTGCTGCATTTTAGACTTGACTGACTTCACATCAAAATTAACTGGGAGCTGTTGACAGTGGCTTAACTATTTATTTGATCAATGTCATATGCCATTACTGGATATAGTCTTCAGCTAAAGAAAGTGTGACTGAAGACAGGAAAGAAGGCTGTCCACTTGTCTGGTCCTGGCCTTCACATCCTGCAGGAAAACCTTCCAGAGAGTAGATTATACCAAGCTCATTGGAGTGTGCTAGTTTTGGAAAACCTTTTATAAATGTGACAATGGGGTTAAGGAGAGAGCCTGCAGTAGAAAAGATAAGGACACATTTACAACTGGAAACAAATTCAAAGCTAAGTCTCAAAAATTTTGACAAGAATGCAGCTTTCATGGGGATCCATGACCACACATTATTTTAACGTGTAGAGCCTCTAAACCATTGAAAGTTACTGTCTGGAGAGCAAGACTAGAGTACAGGTTGGAAGGTCAGACCAGGTAAGAGAAAAGTTATTTTCAGACTTGTATTTAACCCATTTTACCCACAGATCTGAGCATTTCACTATTTAAAGTGTCACCTTTTTCCCATGTGTCCATTTTAGAAATCAGAAGCTTGTTGCTATATGCTTAGAAGTTGCAAGGGACACCATGACACTCGGAACCCAGTCCCAGTTAATCACTATCCCAGCTGGACGTTACTAACGGCTAAGGTTCAAAGCATGGCCCAGCCTGTTGAGGTAGGTACTGCACTAGAATGAAAATTTTGAAGCAGATTTATTTAGGATTATATAGGATTACTTGCATAGTGTAATCCTCTTCCAAAATCTCACATTTACTTGGGACATGCTTGAGAGACAGCTCCCATCCATGACTTGAGTGGTTTTCATCTGGTCATTGAAGAGAGTGAAACAACATAATGAAAACAATTTGCACTCCAAAAAAGTAGAGCAAGAGATTCACCAAGCTAGATCACAGTTCAAGCCAAGAATGAAATGTAAACATACAATTCGGAAGGGGTAGATTTTTTTTCTGGAAGCAAATAAGATCAGATGTAGATGTATGTGTACCATAGATATGTCAAAGACACATCAGATATTTAGCAAGCATAGGAAAAAAAGTACTCAGTGCTGCTAACCCAAACATATCTCTAAGGGGATTACTTATGTTTCTATACTACACATTTATATCATAATAAATTAGTACTTTTCAGCTCAAAAGTGAAGTCTGTGGTCTGTGCAGGATTGCAAATATACTAACAAGTAATGTCAAAATGTCTACAGAACCATTTTACAAATTGTTGTCCAGGATATTCTTACAGAGGATGTTAGGAACATTACAGAATAAATCTGAGGTTTACTATTAGTAAGAGTAGACAAATGCATTTACAAATCTTTAGAATTCTGATCTTCAAATCTTTAAAACACTTTGTTTCTTCCCTGTTGCTTTGTCATGGGGATTCATATTATTCATTTAACGTTTGCATGAAAGCAACATTCTAGCTAGTGGTTATATGTTCTATTCTGTCTCTCTGAGAAAAATATCTGTATGCACTGAAAGAAAAAAGGGGTCTCTATGGAAAAGAGCATGTAAAATCTGTTCTCAGAGATAGTTTATCTACCCCTGCTAAATTACATCACATTGTTAGATGTCATACCAAAAGTATACTTGCTATGCATTTATGAAAAAAATAGCCTGAATTTTCTGATAGTAGGACAACAAACTGAGGGTTGGGAATGGGACTTTGGGGGGTAAAAATTAAAACCAGTGTTTATAATTATTCTGACTTGTAACATAAAATAATAACACTTTTTACTATTAAAAAGATAGAAATAAAATACAAAAGTACTTAAAACATAGATACTCAAACTAAAAATGTAAAATTAAGATTTTATAGAGCAATGTATTAAAGGAGTCAGAAATAGCAGAAAAGCACAGAAAAAATGTCAAAATCTTGATTAATTTTTTTTGTGTTCTTTTGGAATAGTAATTTGACCTACAGTTCCTGAAGAACTGTCACTCACAGATTGTTCCAGTTAACAGACTGTCACATTGAACACTATACGCAGCTCAGTGAAATTGGCACTGCTCCATAATTGAGAAGTTGTTTTTTCAAACCTCTTTCAATTATATAATATCCTCAGAGTCAATAATATAAAAGCAGCAGCTTTTCTCCTATGGAGGAGAACTTTTATCATGTCCTAAATTAAGTAATAAGTAACAAGCTCTTGCATTTTAAAATCCTCAAAAGGCAAGTAACTGGATTAACTGTTCTTGCAGTGAGATTAGTGTGGATCAGGTCATAAAAGTGACGAATGGGCTCTAGTGTAATATTTGTGTGAACATTTTCATGGATAATCTATCTCAAATGCAAAAAGAGTACCTAGAATAATTTAGTTACTGTATGTTTGGGAGATACTATGTAGTGAAACCTGAAAAATTCTGCGTTTGCACTCATTTTTCAACAAAGCATATTTAATCAATAATTACACTTAAGTAATTATATTTATGTGAAATAGAGATTAAGAAAGAAAGTACTACATGAAACGTGATATTTCATAGAATTGTAGAATCATAGAAGGGTTTAGGTTGGAAGGGACCTTAAAGATCATCCAGTTTCAACACCCCTGCCATGGGCAGGGACACCTCCCACTAAAGGAGGAATTCATGTTCACAAAAATAGGAATAAACATGCACATACATATCAGAAGTCATTTTGGGAGCTAATTCACAAACACAACCTGTAACATTCTCAACAATGAAGTGCTCACCCTGCTTCTGAATGTAGTGTTCATTTCTCTAATGTTGCTTTTCTGAGAAAAGTTGTAATGCGCTGGTTATTTTTTCTTAAACTCTAGAGATGTGATACAAAGTATTTAATGCAGAGCCACACAGGAAAATTAATCTGAAGTTTCTGAATGAGGGCCGCAGTTGTAAGGTGTTTTACTGCAGATTGAGAATAACAGCATTCAAAGGGAAACCACAAGGCTGAAAAGCAAATTCTTATCCTGGGGATCTCACTAATAAGAACAAAACGTAACAAAGCATTAATAACATCTGCCTAACCCACAGATATGGAAAGCATCACTGATAATCAGAACAGGAAGAACTGAAGTCTATGGGAACACAAATGGAAATTAACTATATTAGTATAAAATGCATGATTGCTAATAATAGAAGTATGTATGCATGGAGATTCTGAGTTGAAAAGGGCAAAGGAGGACAAAATACTGACTGTATTAATTCATCAACTAGCAATGTAATGGAGACATGAAAAAGTCATTGAGTTTTGTAGGGCTGATCAGGCCATGTACTTGTAATAGTTAAGGAGTTGGGCCAGTGTACAAAACACAGGAGAGGCTTCATCTGGAGTATTGGGAAGAATTGCTTTGACCTAATTTTAGGTTTCTAATTGAAACATCTTCATTTTAAGTCTACCTATGCAATTAATAGCAACAAATAAGCTTCAGAGTATGTGAACAATATTCTGAGTTATCATTTTGAATGGCCTGCTTTACGGTTTTATCATATGAGGAAACTATATTTGATTCCTCAGACAAGTAATATGGGCTATTCTTTGTTGTATACAGTATGGGTCATTGTTTTTAATACGTTTATTCAGATGCAGAAAAAGGAGTGATCATGAAATTAGCCTAATTTAGACAAAAATACTAAACCAGATTGATTTACTTATCCTAGTGAAATGAAAGCTATATAGAGTTATAATTTCTCATAAATACATCACAGAGCTAAAGTGCGATGTTGGCACAAGAACAAATTAATATAAATGTGCCAGAAATAAATTTAGGAAAAACCCAGATATTTCTAACCTTCGAACTACCAATGTTGTGAAGTGGTAAGTCAGTAGAATAAGTGAGGCAAAAATATCTTGCTAATTTTATTAGAAAGGTGAATCAATTTACAATATGGTTGCTTACGTTATCAGGAGCCTGGGTTTAGTGGCACGTGGAAATGTGCAAATCCTTACAGAATAAGGCAGATTTAACTTGTAAGATTCAGAAGGGTTTTCACATTTTATTAAGAATTGAGGGGAATTCTCTTTTGTAAATTCATGAAAGTATTGTAGCTAATGTGCTTCTTATAATTTCTCATTTCCAGAATTTCCAGGTAAATGAATTTGCACAAGGCTGACTTTTCTTTCCTAGTCACATCTATATAAGCTTTCATGATAACCTTTGCTATTCCAAGGAGGTGAAATGGAAGTACTTCCTTTCAGCTAATAAACTGTTTGGATGCGTAAAAGTAGTGTTAGGAATTTGTATCACTTGATCCTTTTTAAACAGTAATCATGAGAATCTTTATGTCAAAACATAGTTACTAACTACTTTTAATTTACCTTTACAGCTATTGGGAGTCAATCACTACTACCTATTGACATAAATAACCTCATTCTTTCAGTCAAAACACAGATATATATGAAAAAAAAAGGGCCCAGTAATCTGACATGCCATGTCAATGTTGTTATGACATCATAAATCACTCATTTTCTCATTCTGACAATAGCTTCTTCTATTCTTTTAAGGTGTCATGAAAAATACAGTTTGTTACCTGATAATTGTTGTTTGAAAGTTTGAACATAGCCCTGCAGCAAAGGCTGCAAACTTCAGCTACTCAGAAGAAAGCACTGAAGGTACACTTTTAAAGAGGAAGATTTATTTTACATAGACTACTCTAGGAAATATGTGCTTAGAAGAGTCTAGAAGAAATTGAAATGAAATGGAAGACTGACAAGGTACAGATCTTGTGTTATAATGGTGTAATTACGCGTAATTTCAAAATTATAAAATATATAAAATAAAAATATGAAATAGCATTGTCACTGTGTTTCCCCATATTATCAACATTCATCAAAGTCACGTGTTACTATTAACTAGGCATTAGGTATACTACACCAGTATTAGTATTGCTGCAGTCATGATAGTCGAAGGATGCAACATAAGAAAAAATTATAGGAAAGGAGAACATAGTTTTTGATGCTATCTGATATGCCTAACCTCTCTCTGTAAGCTAGGTATAAATCTTTGCATAGCTGAAAACAATGCATCTTGGAGAATTATGAAAAAAGAAAAGCGAGAATAGTTTTCAGACACTAAAACATCAGCTAGAGCGGGTATACAACTTAGTCCTACTGCAACCAAGCTGTATCAGCCTCAGCAGTTCCTGCTAATTTTCTGTTTTCCACAACTAAGTACTCAGACAACCCCCTGCCAAAACAAGCTTCACTGCTGATTACATGTTGCTCCAGCACAGAAGTTGTGCTTGAACTGCTTGAGAACTGTGTGCAGCTCAGTAGTCCAATATTATTTGGCCATTAAGCTTTATTTAGGTTGTAAGCTACTAAACCTACAGTTATTTTGTGTGCGTGTGTTCAGGTGTTTGTTGGGGGTGCTACACTTGAGCAGCGCTTCTTCTATACAGGTGAACCTGTATACCACTGAACTAGAAAATAAAGCAGGGGTTTGAATGACTCTCTACTTCATCTGGTCCAGTAAATGTTTAAATGTTTATATGCAATTAAACCCACATGTCTTTATCCCCCAGGTAATCCAAAATGGGTGTATAAAGTACTTTTGGAAAGCAAGGTGATTTAAAAATCTCAGATTAAAAAAAAATAAAATGAGATGTCCTACTTTCTGGGTGAGTACTTAGACATATACAACTGAATGGCAGAGAAACCACCAATAGATTTCTGAATCTAGTCTCAATTTTCCTTTGCTTTACTTTTGCAAGATAAAATTTCTTAACGGATTGCTTGGAATATATCCTCTAAAACAAAAGACGTTTTTAACATTTTCACTTCTATTAAAAAACAAATACTGATTCTGCTCAATTTGTTTTGATTTGAAAGGATTAATTGCATTTGCAGCTTCGACCTTAACTTGTTTGGTAACTCCATTCCTTTTCTGTTTGTAGTTTCTTCAGAAAAGTAAGGAATTCAATGTGTCTGAGATTATATGAGTAAGAAGCACACAAACAAGTCAATTTTTTGTTGTTGTTGTTGTGATTTTTTTATGTACCCTAATGGAAGCAGCAGTCATATTGATTATTATGACTAAATGTACTGCTTTGCCCCATCATTATTTCTTAAAATAATGAATTTAATCTTAAAATCTGTAATCTGCATTTGTAAGTATACCATTTGGGCCCGTTTTATTATCATTTGTCAAAGTCTTGACTTTCAAGTAACATGTACAATTTTTCAAACGATAAGATTCAGTTAAGGAAAAGCAAGTACTCTTCATCAGATTGATTACACTGTTACTCAGCATATTCATTAGTAACATGCTGTTAATGGTCCTATGCCAAAGATTACCAATCTGTACAAAACCTACAGAGTTTTGTAATCTATATTTCTAATGTTTATATTGGACAAAATTTTGAAAATAACAGTATTTTGGAATTAGTGTCTCTCACTGGACAATTCACCTGGCTTTTAATTCACTACTTTTTCTTTCCTGAGATACAGTTTAAAACTTACCTGGATCTCTCTTATGGACTGAATCTATGTTAATTTGCATCCTCTTGAGTCACCTTTGTTTCAACTGAATTTAGCATGTTGACTTCAGTAAGGAGTTTAGGAAAATGTATGTGGACAATGAGATTGCAGTTGAGTCTGCTGCTCTGTTGTAAATGACCAGAGAATCACTTCTCTGTTCTAATGCAAAATAACCTCCAGCTTTTAATGGGAGCTCTGTTAATAAATTTATTATAGATGGTAAAGTACCTGCATACTATGATAAGGCAGAGGTTAGCCAAAGAATAATGCTGGAACCCACCATGTCATAAATATATGAAATAACTGCAGGCTACTGTTCTTTATTTAATGGTTCCCATTTTTTTTTTTTTCTTAGACAATTTAATTTTCAATTTCTTTACATTTTCTTTTTCAGGTATCTACTTTTTCACAAATGTTTGAATTTAATTTCCATTATTTTTTATTTTGTTGTAATCGAATTACACTAATTGTATCCACTAGACCTTTATAAACTTTCTGTTTTCCTCCACAGTTTATATAGATATTATTTAATTTCAGCCCATTTTCTCATTGCAGCTTTCTATTTTTTTTGGGGGGGAGGAGAGGGGAGGTTGGGATTGGTTCTGGAGTTTTTTTTTGGTTTTGTTGGTTTGTGGGGTTTTTTTGTTTCTTTGTTTTGTTGAATGTTTTTGGTTTGTGTTTGTTTTTTGATTCCCCCCCTCCCCCAGAAGACTGTTTGTCTAAAGCCTGCCAAATGTATAACAATTTCTTCCTTCATATCAGAAGACAGTGAAGCACCGCTCAGCTATGCAAGATATGCTTTTTTTTAAATACAATTACAGTAAAGTTAGGAAGATAAACAAGAATAATGCAATTGTATTCAAAAGCACTTGAACTGTCATTCAGCCAGCAGATGGCAAGTGATGTTCAGTGAAGAAAGACAATAAGGTTTAAGACCTTACTTGTACTATGCAAATATTCTCTGAATTTTTCCTCACCTATCCAATTATAGGGTATACTATGCTTTTGTTACTATGACAAGAAAAAAGGCAGTATCTTATGCACCCTAGCAATCTCAAGGATAAGATGCTGAAGATGTAAAATGATTCCTTTGTAGTGAACCTAAAAGGACTTCGTATCATTTTTACTGGATGTTCCAATCTGGGATGGATTCATTTGCTTACATTTTGGAGTATTAATCTCTATTATCTGCTTCAGTATGCTAAGGGAGATGTAATATGAAAAGAGAAAAGCACAACAATTACTGAAAACAAATGCAAAATATTGCCTATAAACCATTACCACTGCTACAAGGAGTTATCAAAGACAGAATACATAGCTGGAGCATGAAGTAAATGCTGCAATAAAAATGACAAGTGGCCAGAAGCATGGTCAAAAATACTGGGGAAAAAAGTAAGGAACAAAAGCCTTTTTACTTATTTCATCTAATGAACTCTGTTTAATGTTAGTATTAGGGAACAGCTTTTGACCCTAGCAATATAAAAATATAAATATTTGGTAACAATGTAGCTTTAACTCTCAGTACATTTGTTACACCATCTAAAATCACTTTTCAGGAAAGGAAAGTGTTTTAAAGGCAAAAGTCAAGGTTTCTTCAAAAAGTACCAGCAGCTTCTACTCTGTATGTGGCCAAGAACATGTTGACTGACTTACTCATGCATCACTCAAAGAACTTAAGAGACAGGCTTTCAAAAAATATTCCAAACAATGTCAGCCAAACATCTGAAGGAAGCATTTAGATAAAGCATGTAGTATTTTCATTAGTTCAGGTGAACATGAAAGTTGTCAGCTCACTTTCCTCCACATTTGTCAACAATAGTAAATAATAGCTAGGGGTAAATTTTTCTCTTGGCATTCTCTGTAGGATGCTTGATAGCTCTCACTTTTTCTTAAAATATGCAGTTACTCTAGGCTTTCTGAACATGCTTACTAATAGAATGCATGTTAAAAGTGCATAAATAATTCACATTAAAATTATATGGTCAATTAGCTGAATGGAATTAAGGCACGAGAACGTAGAAAGAAGGAAATATGCAAATTTGATTCTTCTTCATCTTTAAAATAATTTTCAATTTTTTCCTTTGGTAACAGTAAAGCATAAATTGTGATGTTGATATAACAGTAAACTACATGGACTAGAGTCAGAAGACTTTAATTTTGTAGACTTGATGTTAATTGGCTTAACAATCCTGCCAAAGCAATTAAAGCAGCAGTGGGTGGTTTGAGGATGATGCAGATCATTGATGCCCCATCAAACTTAATACAATTACAGCCATATTTTGCCTGAGTGGATCCTGAATGAACCACCCACACAGGATAGAGATTTTAGAAAGCCTCCGTTCAAGAGATTTCAGTGATAAGTGAGTCACAAAAGTGTTAAAGGTTTTTGTTTCTAGCATTGGACATAGGATGAAAGTTTTCACTTTAAAATATGATTTTAAGAAAGGAAATGAGAAAGAAAGAAAGAACAAGTGCTGCTTTTTTATGACCAAAAATTTTAAAAAGAAAAAAGAAAACCAAATCAAGCAAACCAAATGGGTTATTTTTGCTGTATTTAAAATATTGGTGCTTCTAGATAACTAATAAAGCAAAAGCAAGATTTTATCATTTATATTTTTGAATCATGGTTTAGTTTTCATTCATATAACTTCAGTTGTCTTTGAGTGAAGACACACAGCTTGAGCTCTACCTTCAAAATTTTAAAAATTGTATTCAAATTGTGCAAAGATATCAAAGCAGAGTTATTAATACTCCTGAATCTCTACCAGCAGCTGTAGCAGATATCAGAATCTTTCTCAGCTTCTAAGAGAACTTGCCAACAGCTTCAGTTCCTTCAGTTTCTTTATATGTTCAAATAATTTAAATGAAAATGTCTTTGCAATGACTTCAAACACTGAAGTGTAAATATTCCATTAAAATTTTGCAAAATGAAAGATCAGTTTTTAGCCTTGTACATTGTATTTTTATTCTTTAGTACCTTGCTTTAGAATCCAAATTTATGGCCTTTAACATTGTATGGAGAGAAAAAAGAATATAAAGCTTGGCTTTGGGGGCATATTTTGTCTCTATCATTAGAGAGACATAATCATCATTAGTCATTCTGTCTGAGGGCCAGATTCTTATCTACTGTAAATCAGAAGAGATTTCATGTAGCTGTTTACTGAGACAAAGATTTTGAGAGGAGAATTAGCTAGAAGTTATCTGCTCTCTCCTTTTTATGCCCCCATGTACACATACATTGTATCATACATTGTATGGTGTGTTGTAGTGTTGCAAAAACTGCTTTGGACTGCAGCTTTACCTATCTTTTAAAGTGCAAAATTTTAATCTGAATTAAATTCTATAATTTCAGATTTTGTTTCATGAATGTGAAAACCTCAGTATTTTGTTTCAGAAAAATAAAATATAACAATAAAACTAGTTATTTGCAAAGAACTTGGGAAACTCTTATCTGGATATATTCACTATACAAAGTGGAAAGCTCGTTTCATTCAGTAACACAACTTAATTTTCCTCAATAATATTAGAACTTTGCAACTTATCTTTTCTATTTGAAGAGAATCAAGATAGAACTATAAGGCTAATCTGTACTGGGATTCTTATCATGATGAAACCAATACAAGCCCTCTCACACCAGAAACTTTTTTTGTTGTTTTGTTGTTAGTTTTACCTTTTCTGACAGATTTTTGCTCTTCAAATGAGAAATACATTTTTTTACAACATTTCATACCTACACAAATCACAGACAAGTAGAATCATATCATAGATTCATAGAATACCAGGTTGGAAAGACCATTTAGTCCAACCTTTCTTGGCATAAGCACAGTCTAGACAAGATGGCCCAGCACCCTGTCCAGCTGAATCTTAAAAGTATCCAGTGATGGGAAATCCACCACTTCCCCATGTCCAATTGGAATGTCCCCAGGAGCAACTTGTACCCATCACCCCTTGTCTTTTCCATGTAACTCCTTCTAAAAAGGGAGTTGCCATCTTCTTTGTAGCCACCCTTAAATACTGGAACATGGTGATAAGGTCTCCCCTAAACCTCCTTTTCTCAAGGCTGAACAAACCCAGTTCTCTCAGCCTTTCCTCATACAGCAGCCTTCCCAGTCCTTTGATCATCTTTGTGGCCCTTCTCTGGACCCTGTCCTGCCTCTCCACACCTTTTTTGTATAGCAGAGACCAAAACTGAACACAGTATTCCAGGTGTGGCCTGACAAACACTGAGTAGAGTGGGACAATAACTTCTTTATCTCTGCTGGTGATGCCCTTGTTGATGCAACCCAGTATCCTGTTGACTTCCTTTGCTGCTGCAGCACACTGTTCACTCGTATTGAGCTTGTTGTCCACCAGGACCTGCAGGTCCTTTTCCACAAAGCTGCTGCTTATACACTTGTCCTTGTTGAACTTTGTAAGGTCCTTGTTAGCCCACTCTTCCAGCATATCCAGGTCTTCCTGCAGGGTGGTTCTAACTTCCAAAGTGAAGCACTGAATTTGCTATCAGGGTACACTTCATCCCATGATCCAGACCACTTATGAAGACATTAAATAGTGTTGGGCCCAATATCAGTCCCAGGGGATCCCACTTGTGACAGGTTGCCATTTTGAAAAGAAGCTATTTACCACCACCCTCTGATTGCGGCCTGTCAGCCAGTACCCCATGCACTGCACAGACCACTTTTCTAGACCATAATGCATCAGTTTCTGTAGGAGCAGGCTGTGGAGAACTGTGTCAAAAGCCTTGGAGAAATCCAGGAAGACAACATCTACTACTCACCCCACATCAACTGGTCAGGTTACTTTGTTGTAGAAGGCAATCGGGTTTGTCAAGCACGATTTGCCCTGGGTGAATCCATGCTGGCTTTTCCTAACCATGTGCTTCATTTGACTTGTGATAGCTCCTAGGAGGATTCGTTCCACAACTTTCCCAGGGACTGAAGTAAAACTGATGGGCCTAAGATTTCCTGGATCCTCCTTCAAGCCTTCTTTTAGATGGGGTGACATTAGCCTTCTTCTAGTCTTCTGGGACATCCCCCAGTGACCATGACTTCTCAAAGGTTATAGATAGTGGCTTTGTAATGATGTCAGTCAGCTCTCTTAACAGCCTCAGGTGCATAACATCAGGACTCATCGATTTGTAGGGGTCAACTCTTGTAGTATTTTGCATACTAATGCGTCTTTCAGAGACAGTGGGTCTGTGTTTGCATCAACCTGGATTTTTTTTCCCAAGGCCTGGGGCCCAACAGTGCCGGTAAAGACAGAGGTGAAAGAACTGTTGAGAATCTCTGCCTTTTCAGCATTGTTGATGACTAATTCACCTCTCCTGTTTAACAGCGAGCCAGTATTTTCCTTCTGTTTCTGCTTGTTGTTTACGTGCCTGGAGAACCCTTGTAGTTTTTGACATCTCTGGACGATTTCAATTCAAGATGAGCTTTTGCTTTTCTACATGCATCTCTGCACACCCTGGCAATGCTTTTTTAGTTCTAAATGGGTATTTATCTGCTTTTCCACCTCTGGTACTCTTCTTTTTTGGTTTTGAGGAGACTCAGAAGCTTGCGGTTAAGATAACGGGATGTCTTGCTCCGCCTACTGCCTGTCCTGGTTTGAGGTAAAACAAAAACAATTTTCTGTTCAGGAATTTTACTCTTCAGCTAAGTCTCTTCTAACTAACTGAACTCTGAAATTAACAGCATGTTATAGAGACACTGTTCATTCTGAGTGATAAGACCTGATTATGACATGGAACGGTATGCAGGAATGGTATGCTCTTGGTTACACTTAACTGATATATAAACCAGGGTCAGCTAACTTTGTTATTTGCCCCACTGGAGGGTCAGAAGCGGAAAAGCATAGAGGAGTCACACCTGTAGGGAGGAGTGGACAGGACAGGTGTCCCAAAACTGACCAATGGGGTATTCCATCCCACCTGCATAATGCTCAGTGCAAAAGCTGAGGGATGAAAGGGTCAGTCCTCTTTCTTGAATGGCTGGCATCCAAGGAGGACTCTGTCTACTCGCCTGCCTTTGATCCTGATCCATGCGTTCTTGAATCTAGATCTGGAATCCAGCTCCTGTCCGTCACTGAGTCCAGTCTGGGACTCTCCCTGTGCCTGCTGGTGGCGCGATTGCCATCCTGGGAGCTTGATACGGTTTTGTATATATTATATATATTTCATTATTTTCTTATAAATATTATTTTATTAATTTATTAATATTTTCATTAAAGTAGTTTAGTTTTTTCTAAACTCATAAATCTCTATCTCTCTTCCCCCTTTCCTTGGAGAGAGGTGGGGTAGAGCATCTGTTGTTCATCTCAGTGGCCAGTCCAGCCCAAACCACTACACTTCCCTTCCCTCTAAAGGGGATGAACTGTTTTTGTGCTTCCAGGAGTGCATTCTAGAAAAACTCCCAGCACTTGCTAACTTCTTTATCCTCCATGGAAGCTTCCCATGGAATCCCTCCCAGCTGAGCTCTGAGCAAGCTGAAGTTTCCTCTTCTAAAATCTAACCACTTTGCCTTAGTAGTAACCTTCCAGGAACTTGATGGATTACACGTGAGCTGCTGTATTGTTCTTCCAATAAACATCTGGATAGCTGAAGTACCCATAAGAACCAGGTTCTGTTGATCCAAAGCTTGCTTAAGTTGCCCACATAATGCTTTGTTAGCCTTATCATCTTAGTTTAGAGGTTGGTAGCAGATACCTACTGTAATATCCCCCTTAGAGATGACCCCTCTGATCTTGACCAGAGGCATTTGATAGGAGTTCCACAATTGACATAGTTGACTTGTATGCATTCAAGGTTCCTTTAACATAGAGCATGACTCCTCCTTGTCTTCTTCCCTGCCTGTCTACTCCTTCTTTCTCATCCTTGGACTGTGAATTATGAAACAGGACATTTAAAATGAAAAAAAAAAAACAAAAAGAAACAAACTCTGGGACTCAATACAAGTAGAAAACATGTTTTTTCTTGGAGAAATAGTGGAAGCAGATAAATCTGATATGTGATGCCCAATTATAAGATGTATCTATAGAGGATGTATTGAAAATGCTTTGATCTGGATATCTTTCCAAGCACTTTCTTTTAGAGAAAGTCTAATGCTCCCTCCTATCAAGTACATCTGTTTGATAGCTGCTTTTATAGTTACACTTGATTATTTTTTTCTAAATAAGCTTGCAAGCATTTTTGCCTATGTGCAAACTGTAATTAACTTTACTGAAGCACAGCAGTTTTAAAGGTACATGGCATTGACCCAGGATTTTTGAGAAGAGCTGCAGAGTTCAGTTATGTCTACCGTTACTAAAGCTTTTATTGTATTCATATCCAAAGATTTTGCCCTTTCACTGATTTAGATACATCTCTATTTCATGAGGCCAGGAATCCTGAAGTAATCTCTAACCTGCAGTAATAAATAAAATTTCAGAAAAGCTGACCCAAATTATTTACTGTATGAGCAGGGATTTCTTCAACTCTTTAGAGATATGACTGTGAGTTACAGACTGAAGTATTATTATGTATATTTTGGTGCCCATATGTATAGTTTTTCTTGAGTATTTTCTGCTTTTTATATGATAGTGGTGGATTTGTACTGAAAATGTTTGGCTTTCTAAAATGTAAACAAAACCTAACCAAATAGTCATACAAACCTAAAAATAGTTTGTAACTACATTCTCAGTGATTTCTGTGACCGCTGATTTACTCATAGAAAAACTATATAATTACAGAAAAAACCCAAACAGAAACCTATGCACAAGTCAGAAACATACAAAGAGAAATATGAAAATGAACAGGCTTCAGAAAAAACAAACAAACAAACTACAAAATGTGTCAGGGGCTTCAATAATGTTTTGTAATAATTTTCAGCATAAGATTGACGGTTCACTGTTCAGATCACTGCCCAACTTCTACCAACTGGAAAAAATTACGAAGACCACAGTTTTGTGATTTGAATTAGAAGGTCTGGATTTTCATGGAGATGCAAATACTTAGAAGTTTGTATTTCTATTGTATATTGAGTTTACCCATACAGGCTGTGTTGTATAATAAGGACTGAAATTCAGATAAAAGTGAGCAGGCGAGTCAATAGTGATCAGACTAACAGTGATATTAAATTGTAAAAATTGTTGCATGAAGTCTGCATAGTACACTTGCAATAATTAATTTAATATAAAATTAACAGTGAATTAATAAAATGTAATTATTACAAAAATCACGTAAGTAAGACACTTTGTAAAGTTCTGCCAAATTGAAACATTAGAATGAAGATTGAGAAAAGTAAATACAATGCCAGTTTTTGATATTTTTTTCAAATACTAGTAATTCTGTTTTTTTTCCTTGTGAAAAAATGGACTCAAACACATACTTAGAAAGAAGGGATTCTCTGAAGTAATTTATTTCTTGTAGCTGAAGTCTTTAAGGCAAAAACTGTGATACGGTCTCAAAAGCTAGCAACAACTGGCTTGTACTGCCTCCGTTTTATAGTTTAATGAATTTTTTACACCTGTTGTCTTAGAAGCTATCCCCATGCACTTAGAAAGCAGTCATACCTGAGGGCTCTATACATAAACATACACTTGCCTGTTTCTCATAATAATATGACATAATGTTGCACAGTAAGTGTTTCAAGGTTTCCCAGTGGTAATAATCTTACTGTCATGCAAGGATGCCTTGCCACTCCTCATTCTTCCTCAGTTTCTTGCAGACAGTCACAGGCTTTGTGATAGAAAGACTGTTGAGTCTCTCTTCCCATATATGAGAGGGAAGCACGGTTTGTTTGTGTTGTTTGGGGTTTTTTTGGCGTAGGGGTCCCCTTAGTCGTTTATAGGAATGATGTTGTATGTTTGCTGAAAAGGGAAAGAAAAATGGGAATTTTGGGAGGAAACTTTCTCCGAACCTTTTAATGTAGTTAAAGCAAATGAAAAATTGCATGCATAGCATTGTCTGTCTATCTTATCTTTCTTGCAGGCATGTATTTCTGTATGTATGTATGTATTTTTAAAAGTACTTACACATTTTGAAATATATTGTATTTGTTCTGCTGGTAATACACAAGTGGTGATACAATACTTAGAATAGTAAGCATTGCATACATGTTGAAACTAATTTTTGGTGAGTATAGCTTGTTTAAATATTTATTTCACTCAAAGCAATATCTGTGGAGTGTCTTCAGTAAATTAGTTTCTTTCCTCAGAGTTTGCAGTGGTATCAGAGTGTCTTTTTTGGTAGGCCTATTTAAAAAATGGTGTTTTTAACTGCATCTATATGTGTGCTGTGAACTAATTGATTTCAGCTTCAGACACTTTATCAGCACATTCAAAAGCGGTCATACTTCTTACATGATCCATTTAACTCCTGCTGCATACTTAAGACTAGCCCAATCAATTCACCATTTTATAAAGGATAGGTCAGTGAAGAAACTATTAGCTAGGCAGAACCATTACTATATTACAAAGTCCTACCATTTTAACAACTTAGCAGTATAAATAATCAGGTAAATTAAGGCATTCATTGTTGTCGTGACAAATAAAGTATTTTTTATCTTTTTGTTAACTATTATGTATATGCGAAAGCTTAATATTTCCTCTTTCAGCTTCCTTATTGACAGTGGTCTTCTGAAATCTGCATCTCTGACATTTGCACCACATTTGAACTCTTTTAATTGTGAAATGTATATTGTGATGGAAACAAAAATGATCAAAAAGAAGTATCTATTTTCATGTTGTATGGTTTTTTGTAGCAAAGGAATCAATTGTATGGTAAGTCACTAAGGTTACATATATTTTAAGGTAAAAAGACTCTCATCAGAAACATAATCAGTTAAAATATTTTTCCTCTTAAAATAGTTAAAAAGTATGTATATTACTAAGATCGTAAAGACTTTTTCTATCTTTTAGAGTTTTCTTTTTTTTTTTTTTTCCTTAGATGGATGAAACAAAACCCACAGATCATTGATGGAAATGTCATTTACACATTACTACTTTATACTTTGAGTTCCTTTCTGGATGTGACTGACCACCTACTTAGCATAATAAATTGTCTTTCTTTTACGGCAGATGTGGTAGTTAAGGCTAAAAAGTGGGTAGTATTTTAATGTATTTACTGTTAATCTGTGCTACTTAGTCTGAATTCTTATTTGTGCCTAAAAACTAGGAGTGTAGTGGTTACAAAAACTGGAGTCTGACAAAGTACTGAATTTCCTTTAACTTTTATTAAAAAAAAAAAAAAAGTGTATCCTTCTTCCAGGTTTCTAAACGTTAATCCATTTTGATAGAGTTTGAATTGAGTGACCAAAGTGAAACCAAAGGAGTATAGTGAAAAAAATCAGTTCCAAGTAACTAAGTTGCACATTCCTTGTGGTTAACAGAAAAAGGATGATTACATCAGGATTTCATGGCATCTATCTAAATAGATAGGGTAGCTATACTTTATCAAGACAGGTGTTTGTTATGCCTGAGAGGCAATATGACACCTTGTTCTACAGCATTTTAAAAGGTTATGGATTATTTTTTCATATCCAGTAAAGTTTATTTTATTGAAACATCAAATCTTAAGATGACTTCTCAGTGCTGCATTTGCAAACTATCATTGAGATGTTCTGTGTACTTTCTTGTTGCACCCACCAAATACCTTTCCTGAAATTGGCTCTCATCCTGCCACTGGATGGAGAATATTGGAGAAATTATCTTTGGTTTAATCTAAGGGCCGAATCCCACAGTATGTAATATGTGGTATAATCATATCATCTCCAAAAAGGTCCTGGCTTGCTTTAGTGAGGTAATCTGTATGCCACTGTTTGAATACCAAATTGCAAGATCTTCATTGAATTTTGCATCTTTAAATATTCTACGGCAGAAAAAAATTTTCAGTGCTTCTGTTATACTAGAAGTACACTGTAATGGGCTTGCTTGTTTATTCTTCCTCATTTTCAACATTCAAAGGAATTTTTAAATTGATTACTAAAGCCTTGTTTCAGTCCAGGTGACCGAAATCGCTTGCCTCAAGTGTCTAAATTGTGAGCCTCAATTTCTGTACTACACTCTACAGTCAGTGGAACAAAACTGCCCCTTCCAGAGATCGATCGTGGTAGACTGACCAACAGATTAGTGAGGGTTGTGTAGAAGTTATGTGAATTTGTAATTATTGTTCTTTTACATGGTTCTGGAAGCATTTCATAGAGAATATTTTATTTATTTTTTAGAATAAAAAATACCTTATTCATGAAGGCACTGATCTATACTTGATGCTATGATGTCATAGAATCATAGAATCATAGAATTGCTGAGGTTGGAAGGGACCTTTAAGATCATCGAGTCCAACCTTTAACCTACCCTGACAAAAGCCACTTCTAAACCATGTCCCTAAGTACCACATCTACCCTTTTTTTAAACACCTCCAGGGATGGTGAATCCACCACCTCCCTGGGCAGCCTATTCCAATGTTTAATAACCCTTTCAGTGAAAAAATGTTTCCTAATATCCAATCTAAACCTCCCCTGACGTAACTTGAACCCGTTTCCCCTCGTCCTATCACTTGTCACCAGGGAGAAGAGGTCAGCCCCCATCTCTCTACAACCTCCTTTCAGGTAGTTGTAGAGGGTGATAAGGTCTCCCCTCAGCCTCCTCTTCTCCAAGCTAAACAGCCCCAGCTCCCTCAGTCGTTCTTCATAAGGTTTGTCCTCCAGACCCCTCACCAGGTTTGTAGCCCTTCTCTGGACACGCTCCAACACCTCAATGTCCCTCTTGTAGCGAGGGGCCCAAAACTGAACGCAGTACTCGAGGTGGGACCTCACCAGTGCCGAGTACAGGGGGATGATCACTTCCCTAGTCCGGCTCACCACACTATTCCTGATACAGGCTAGGATGCTGTTGGCCTTCTTGGCCACCTGGGCACACTGCTGGCTCATATTCAGCCGGCTGTCAACCAACACCCCCAGGTCCTTTTCTGCTGGGCAGCTTTCGAGCCACTCTGCCCCAATCCTGTAGCGCTGCATGGGGTTGTTGTGACCCAAGTGCAGGACCCGGCACTTGGCCTTGTTGAACCTCATACCATTGGTCTCAACCCATCCGTCCAGCCTGTCCAGATCCCTCTACAGAGCAGACCCTCAAGC
This sequence comes from Larus michahellis, assembly GCF_964199755.1. Classification (NCBI taxonomy): domain Eukaryota; kingdom Metazoa; phylum Chordata; class Aves; order Charadriiformes; family Laridae; genus Larus; species Larus michahellis. The sequence continues at coordinate 101,502,570 of NC_133898.1, read as the reverse complement.
AGATCAACACGCCCGCCCAGTTTAGTGTCATCTGCAAACTTACTGAGGGTGCATTCGATCCCTTCATCCAGTTCATTGATAAAGATATTAAAGAGAACCGGCCCCAGCACCGAGCCCTGGGGGACGCCACTTGTGACTGGACACCAACTGGATTTAACTCCATTTACCACCACTCTTTGGGCACGGCCATCCAGCCAGTTTTTTACCCAGCGAAGAGTACACTTGTCCAGGCCATGAGCAGCCAGTTTCTCCAGGAGAATGCTGTGGGAAACAGTGTCAAAAGCTTTGCAAAAATCCAAGTAGATAATATCCACAGCTTTTCCCTCATCCACTAAGTGGGTCACCTTATCATAGAAGGATATTAGGTTTGATAGGCATGACCTGCCCTTCACAAACCCATGCTGACTGGGCCTGATCACCCTGTTCTCCTGCATGTGCCGTGTAATGGCACTGAGGAGGATCTGTTCCATGACCTTCCCAGGCACCGAGGTCAGACTGACTGGCCTGTAGTTCCCCGGATCCTCCTTCCGGCCCTTCTTGTGGATGGGTGTTGGGACCTCCCCGGTTGTCCAGGACTGCTCATAAATGATGCAAAGTGGCCTGGCGAGCGCTTCCGCCAGCTCTTTCAATACCCTTGGGTGGATCCCATCCGGCCCCATAGATTTCTGCACCTCCAGGTGCTGAAGCAGGTCCCTCACCGTTTCCCTTTGGATTACAGAGGCTTCATTCTGCTCCCCATCCCTGTCTTCTAGCTCAGGGGTCTGGGTACTCAGGGAACAACTGGTCCTACTGCTGAAGACCGAGGCAAAGACTGCATTAAGTACCTCAGCCTTTTCCTCATCCTTGTCAATGAACCTTACTTAATGCAACTATCGGGAAAGCAAATTGAAGTATTTCAGATACATTATTGGCTAGGAAATGATGCAAAAATAAGCACAGAAATTGTTCTTGACGCTACGGGAGTGCTTAATTTTTGTAGTACTACTGATGCTTTCCAGTGCTACTTACAAATTGTCTCATTAAAACTGAGAGGTAATTCTTTTCCTAACATAAAGGATGGTGACAGATTTTGCTTTAAATGAACATTACATCCTTTAACAATTACCATTGTCCCAACTTCAGCTTCTAATTTCATCCCTTTTGTAGAGCCAAAAGAATGAGTGAAATTGTTGTACAAAAATTACCACTGAAGAATATTTAAATTTCCCAAATCCATCTTTCATTCCAACATTTTAGTTCATTTTATTATTATTTTAACTGAATTTGTCAAAGTTCAAAATCCAAGAAAGACACAAGCCATTTAGGTTAGTCTGGGGATTTTCACTTCGTATAACACCACAGTTTAAAGCCCTGAGGTCATCCAACAATTCTGCAAAGGAAATCTTATTAGTCACACATGGTCTACACAAGAAAAAGCTCACTATTAGAAAGATGAAGGGAAAGAAGTGACGGTCTAATTTCACTCACATTCTTAGATCATGTCATTCCCCTCATTGCATTTTTAGAAAAGATGCATACACAGGAATCTCTTGATTTTTCTCCGTAATGGAACTGAGTCTGATGAATAATTTCACCACCTACTGTGCTTAAAATTGCTGCTATCTTTCCTTTAAAAATTTTGCACAATGTCTCCTTCAGATTAGTGCTGTGACTTACTGTTTCTTCAAAAATTATTCCTAGATCAAAAAGAAACATTTCTAGAGCCATCTTACCTTGCTTTTCCTTTTATTATCTTATGGCGACTTTTAGTCTTGTCTTCTTTTTTATTTGAATCATATATAATAACTGTCTTCCCTACATACCTTTTTATATATTTTAAATCTTTTTACCATGGTAGAAGACACAGCAGATTATTAGTTATAGTGATTTTATTATTATGCCTTAAATTTTACCATATTATTTCAGTCCATACACTTTATGTAGGTAATTACGAGAGAGATTAAGTTCCAGAATATAGTCATATGTATCTTAACATTTATTTCTAATTGTTTCATCCCATTGGAGACATGCAAATTAGAAAAAGCTTCAGTTACACCAAAGGAGATGTTTTATAACATCTTCGGCTGCGGTTGAATGTTTTGAATCAATAAATCGCTGTCAGCACTCCAAACTTTTATAGTTCCTAGCTAACCTTTCAACACCAATTAGTTGCTACATTTTAGATTTTATACGGGTTTATGGGGAAGGTGGGCAATGACATAGTTGCTTATTGCTGACCATGGTTTGGGAACCGATAATTAGACTCCTGTGAATCCTTTATTCTGAGCCTGACATCAACACCTCCTTCGGCAAGAAGGCTGACATGAACATCCTGGATGGCTTCTATGTCCACAGTGATTCATATCTTTAGAAGGAGTATCATTTTGAAGCTCACCTTTGCCTGTGAAGCAGTTTAAAAGACATGTAATGTAACCTCCACCTCAATCAGTATTTAAACATGCAAAATTTAAATTTTGCTATTTAAGAATACTTGATTTAAGTAAGATTGTCTGTTTATTTTTTCTCTTGCAGATGAAATGTGGAGTGGTTGAGACTGATTCTTTTTCAATGACTGTTTTTAATTACAGTATTATAAGATTATATTATGACTGCAACCTTACCAAATTCAGCCTTTCAGCTTCACAATCTTTATCTTATCTATCTTATCTTATCTTATCTTATCTTATCTTATCTTATCTTATCTTATCTTATCTTATCTTATCTTATCTTATCTTATCTTATCTTATCTTATCTTATCTTATCCCCTTTTACAGCAGGCTGAGCTTATCTAGTTCTTGGTCCAAAAGATGCAGAATATCACTGCAAAGAGAATTATTTATGAAATTTTAAAAGCTAATTCCTATGAAACATGCATTATGAATTTGAATGTACGATGCAAACAATAGGTAAGTGGTAAAGGCAACGCTGTTGTTCAGAGACACATAATGAAAACATCTTGGAAACTCAGAACACTGAAAAATTTATTCTTCTGCAAGTGTCTTGTTGTTACCCACCAAACAGCCATTCCACCACCATTGCTGGTACAACATATCATGTGATTATTTTCTATTTTTTTTTTTTTTAATATACGCTCAAATTAGAAGATTGACAAATAAAAGCAAACCAGGCTTTTGGATGATAGTGGAGGTGTGTAGCTTCAAAAGGAAGGAAATCTGTATTGACATAGATATCTTTACGTTCTCTCATGCTTCCAGCTTTGGACATGCTTCCAACTTCTATCAAATGTTTCTATGAAATGTTCTCTGGCTGAGGAAAAAAGAGTGAGTTAGAAACATAAAAGCAACAGAGAAGAATTTGGCAAAATGGATTGCCCTGTGGCAATCACCCACAGTTACGCACTGTTAGCTTGATAGGTGCCATATTTCAAATACTGGGCATTATTTTTAACAATCATTCACCAATCGCTTCCCTACTTCCTTTACTGTCCTGGAGGTGAAATTAGGAGTGTAGCTGAGTATGGGGCAATAGCTTCCTCACCTTTAGTTATAACAGCTATGTAGTCTTGACAAGCTACTGATAAACCATTATATTTCCTGGATGAAAACCAGAGAGAATTAGAGGCAGGAGAAAAGGATAGACGTAAAGGGTAGAAGACAATGGGAGCCTTCAGATAAGTAGATATGGATGGATAGATGTAAGGGGATTCCTGTATAGCCTTTTAGCACTCCTCTTTTCAACTCCTGCTCAAGACTTTTAAGGTGATTCCATATTGTATGATTTTAATGAGGTAAATGAGAGTTTTTACATCAGCACAGGTAATACTGAATTGCAAAGGATGTATAGAAACTCAAGTATGTGATGTCAGCAAAGCCTAAAATTCTTCCTTCCCAAAAGATACTGTATTAAGTGTGTAGGCTGTAAACAACAGTAACAGTTCTTGAAGTGGAAGCATGAAACTTCACCTTTTCATCTTCAAAAACCTCACAGCTTTTTCTTCTAAGCTTCATAAAATTTCTCCTTTTCTTGTAGGTCAGCCAGAGAACAATTAAAAAAAACCCTGTCCTAAGTGTTCTGATTCTATTTTTTAAAAATTTAGGCTCATATAACAAGCTTTTTAGGAACCTCTACTTAAAATGTGGACAGAAGGGAAAATAAGAAAAGGTGGCAGCTTGTAGAGTCCAAGAGAAGAAACTGACAGAACAAGCGAGTTACACAAGTCATCACCGTTGGTGATTGCAATGCTAAGACTAAGGCAAATAAAATGGCAATGAAGTTAAGCAATACTGTCATTCAGATCAGTTAGTGAGAATCCTGAATAAAAAGTTAAAATAAAAGCCATGAGGAAACGTATTAAGCTTTCATATGCCAGAGTAAGTCAAGTCTCAAAGGTTAATTTTTCCCTATATTTACACACAATAAACTGCAGCATATCATGCCTCTAAATAGCAGTGCTAACTATATTTCTAGCTTATCTCAAGTGCAAAAAGATTCCCTGACCCAATTCTTATTATTCCTAAATGTAGCCAGGTCAATACATTCATTATTGATCCAAGGGTGAAAAACTTGCTTTAACCTAAAGATTACAGTTAGGCACTGTTACAAATTGTAGCAATGGAGACAAAAAAAGGACCAAAATCTGAGAAAAAGTGGTTAAGGTATGGGCAAAAAGGATAATCCACTATGTGAAATATTTGTTGGAAAAGTCATAATCCTGGAGGTTGTTAGTGCCGCTGTTTGTGCCTTCTAATTGTGGAGGTTTTTATTCACGCTTTTGTGCTGATGAACTGTGTGTGGTTCAATTTTGCTTAAGTTTGTGGCTTAGTGACCTCAATGTTTAGTTTTGTAGTCCGTATCTTCAGACTTTTACGCCTTGTTTTCTATATTTAAAGGCATTAAGTTTGATTTCTGTGGACCATTATTCCGCTTCCAACATTTTTATCAAGACCAGAAAATGGACTGGAACCAAGGCATTCCCAGATTTCCTGGTTCCCATCCTCCTTATCCCTGAAGCAATTTCTGTATTCCTACTAATGATGCAATTAAGATTTTTTTGACAAACCCTGCAATGGTGATTCACCCTTTGCCACTAGGGGTCTCAGTAGATAAACTATAGAGGTAACCCATTTTCTTTAATACCAAAGGATTTCAAAAGCTTGGAATGATGAAAGGAGAATAGAGAACACCAAAATTTATAAGAAAATATATCCAAAACAAACCCCAGAAGATGGAAAAACATCCAAAACAAACCCCAGACGATGGGAAGATTATCAGAAAATAATATTTTACAGTTTTATTTTGTCCTGAAAGTTAATTATAGATGTCCTGTTCTCAGTTCTGTTACTTATCTTATGTTTGATATATCATTTTGCAGTAAGCATTAGTATTCTACCTCATGTTATACTAGCACCCAACTGTAGTTAGCAATATTGCAGTCACTCAACAAGGGTAAACACATCTATAGCCATCTTGGAGACTTTGCTTTCAAGGTTTTGCAAACAGCTTTTCCGATGCACTATGAAAACTCAAAGGCTGCCCAATAAATAGGAAGTATTATAAAATAAGTATGCGACTACATTTATCAGGTGATAAAAATGTCAAAATTATTCTATGACTGTTCCAGTAATATGGCAAGTAAATGTCAATGATCACCAAGTGATGTCACATTTTAACCCCAAGTGAGCAGCTCATCCTCACACAGCCATTCACTCACTTCCCCACAGAGGGATGGGGGAGAGACTCAGAAGGGCAAAAGTGAGAAAACCCATGGGTTGACAGTTTAATAATAGGTAAAGCTAAAGCTGCACATGCAAACAAAGCAAATTAAGGAATTCATTCACTACTTCCCATTGGCAGGCAGGTGTTTAGCCATCTCCAGGAAAGCAGGACTTCATCACATTTAACGGTTACTTGGGAAGACAAACGCCATAACTCCAAATGTCTCCTCTTCCTCCCTCTTCTCCCAGATTTTATTGCTGAGCATGATGTCACATGGTATGCGAGATCCCTTTGGTCAGTTGGGATCGGCTGTCCCTGCTGTGTCTCCTCCCAACTTCTTGTGCACTCCCAGCCTACTCGCTGGCGGGGCAACAGGAGAAGCAGAAAAGGCCTTGACTCTGTGCAAGCACTGCTCAGCAGTAACTAAAACATCCCTATGCGATCAGCACTGTTTAGTCACAAATCCAAAACATAGCACCATACAATCTACGATGAAGAAATTCACCTTTATCCAAGCCAAAATCAGTACACTGACCTCTGGATTATAAAGTACCTTTGCTGAGCTTGTACTATATACTATCATCTTTAAATTGTCTTTTCCTGAAGTAACAACTACTTAAGGCTTTCATGATAAATTTGTTCCACCTCTTAAATATTTTCTGTAGCTTTTCACTTTTTCAGGTTCTTATCATTCTTTATCTAAGTAGTACATATGAAAACAATAAGAACTATTTTGGTATTTGTTTCCTAGGTTCCAAAATCAGAAACCCTATCACTTTTGCATTTGTTCTGTGTGGCAGCAATTTTCTGGGGGGTCATCTTCTGTACGTTTTTTTTCACAGCAATCACTGTTCAGTAGATCCTCTATTCCACAGCTATCTCCCGGAATCATTGCTTCTAAATATACAATTTAGACAACACACTAGCGTATATGATACACCTGCCTCATCTTCTTTCTATGGTTTTATTGACCTGCCCACCAACAGTTTATTTCTGGGACAACGAATTAAATTGCCTTCTCCATGTATAATCTATGCAGAAGTAGTCTAGAGTCAATAGACACTTCAGCTACCTATGTGAATATAGGTGGGACCTTGGTCCACCTAGACTCTTTCTAGAGTCTAGAAAAGAAAGAAAGAAGCACTTCTAAAAGATTATTCTGATCTTGAATGACCAGAATCACCCTTTCTGTCTTTCTTTTCTGCCTCTGATGACTAAGCTTCTAACTTGGATGGGATGTTAAGTGGAATTAATTTAGGACTTAACTAAGAACTTATTGCTATGAATCTCTATTATAAACCAGGGGTTCTTCAAGATGAAATGTCAGAAGAGGAGGATGACGTAAGTAAAGTAATGTCTCATAGGATGTTTAAGAGCCAACTATGCAATGTGACTGAAAAAAAATAAACAAAAAATCTAATTTTTGGATGTGCAGACTAGCATCTTCAGAAGCAATGGGTAAATAATGATGCCATTGTGCAAGACCTCAGCTGGCATATATCCTGAATAATGAAGAAGTAAGACAGTAAAAGTTAACAGAATTCACAGCTGTGTTCAAGGAAACAAAAAAATTGAACTATGGTTGGAAAATAGAAGTTAGCTTGTTTAACTTAGGAAAATAAAGCTGAAAGGGATATGATGGATGTTTATAATACATGCAGGTAGATATTGGGCAGGAAAAAGCTAATGTAGGAGAAGAGTATAAATTCACCATGAAATTATTACAACAAATTTTTAAATAAAAGATTTATAACCTATAGTAGAGGACAGCCCTAGCAGCATAGTAGGAGAAAACTCAATAGTTGTATGATGGAAGCATGATGAGCAATGAGCAAGTGGCTGTGTGGGGCTGAGGAGCCTACTGGGTTTAGACCATGACAGTCAGGCAAATGCAATGTGATACCAACAGAAAGAAACATTACAATCGTCCGAAAACTATTCATAACTATTCCTCACTCAGGTTACATAGAAAGTATGTACTTCTAGTCTAAAAGATATCATTTATATTTCATGTTCTAGACAATATAAGGGATAAGAAGTAACATTGTAGGAAGCAAATTAAAGATGCCTGTAACTTGTAGGCTTAAGGATGTTTTAGTATCCTATGAATTTTTAATTTAATGTGTAGATGTATAAAGTGTATATGAAATATAACTGAGTAGGCTAACAAATGCATAAAATTTTATTATAGATCATATTTTTAGAACATTTAGGGATTGATCATATTATTGGAAATAGGAGTGAATAAAGTATTTTAAAATGACATAATTTAGAGACTGATATAAGTTGGAACTGACCTCTTCAAGTCAGGGTGAAGGTGCTTCAAAAACCAGTTACACGGTTATAGGAGAATGCATGAATTACAAGCAATCAGAAGTCTCACATCCTCAGTTCTGATATCCTATTACTTTTATCAAATAAAAATGTTTCTTAGAGAGGTAACTGAACAGGATACCTAGGGAAGAAATGGTAAAATTTCTTTGTATTTGATCATAGTAAAACATCACTTCAAAGATGCAAAGGATAAATTTGTTTCACTGTATGCAGTTTATATTTTAAAAGGAGAAAAAAGTAGTATTTTATAAAAAAGAGAGAATTCTGTATAAAATATGCTTATTGGAAAAGAAATGTTTTTTTCATTCCTCTCACTGAAGTATTATATCCTACTTGTCAGACTAGTGACTTTGAACTATAGGCTATATATGAAGGAATTAATATTTCAATAAATGTGTATTAAAATATCTTTTGATAAGGCTTTTGACAGTAAGATAATATGACACAACAGAATTATATCAAGTTCTGTGTGAATTATTGCTTCATATTGCTTTTTAAAGGAAGACTGTTAAATGATTTTAAAATTAAATCTCAGGGAATGAAGTAATTATAGCCTGTTTACATAGAACAAGATATGATAAAATGCTTGCTCTTTTTGTGTCAATAAAAGTTTTGAAAAAGTTATTTGAAAGTATTTGGTGTTCTAACCTACTTTTCAGGCCCATGTTGTCATGTCATTTTAGTGTCTTAGATATGTTATTTAAAGAGTTTTTTGTCATAAGCAACTATATTGTACAGTTACATATATGCATACTTAACTGTAAGTATAGACTATATAGCCATAACTAAGTACATATGCATAATATTTTATAATAATTTTGACCTTTCACCACACCTTGCTAAATAAGGGTGTATTTTTTTTTCCATTTGGAAAACAGAACACATAGTACAGATAGATAAATGAATGAGGACTTCCACATACAAAATTCCTGAATGCTTGTCTCCTAATTGCCACCAAAGTCCTATTGTTTTACTTGCACTGTAAAATTTAGCTTAAGTCTTCTATAAACTTTAGATCATTGACACCTTTAAACACAACGTACTAGCTGTCCTGTAAAATGCATAGAGGACATTACTGATCTTCAGATTATATCGTTTAATATGGAGTAGCTAGAGAGTGACCAAAAGTTAGTTACTCAGCTTTTGCAAAAATAAAGGTGTCAAATACCTTTATGTTTCACTTGGAAAAAAATTGAATTTAATCTGACTGGCTTCTACATAAGCATTGAATTAGAGGTAAACACATAAAAGATTTATTAAAAATTTTATCATCATTAAAATAACAAAGGTAGTAGAATTAGATAAAATGTTCTTTATTTAGATCAGATAGGCAACTTCTTGAAAAAAAAGTAGAATTTTCAAGTTTGAATACTAGTTTCTACAATTGTGCTGGCTACCTAAGATGAATTGTGACAAAACTTGTGAAAAGAAATAGATCACAAGTATCAAATTTACAAATAAATAAAAAAACTATTAACAGTCTTTCAGAAAATTAATATCTAACATGCCAGACTTGAAAATATCTGTCTATATATTCAGTTATAATACTCAAATACTCAAATATTAACAACATAATTTTTAGTTTGGAGATTAATTCTATATTTGAATTGTTTTTAATGAGGTAATGTGTAATCACAATTTATGGCATTTAAGTACTCTTTCATTTCATTATAAACAACAAAATAAAATAAGAGAACGTCATTGCTGAATAAATTTCCAGGAACACTGCTTTTTATGAAAAGTCCAGTTTTACTGCAATGAAAAGCATTTTGGAGAACATCAAGATTTTATCCTGTCATTGGAAGTGATATAGTCATATTAGTATTTTTTTTACTGGATTGACAAGATGGTATTACCTCTATACATTTGTTTAGGTCACTAGTATTTTTCAGTATTTTAACATTGATTACTCTATGTGTACAATTAAATAAGAATGTAAACACCTTCTATAATATATCAATAGAAAGAAGTATTTATTACTACCACAAACTGCTTGCAATGCAATAAAATATGACACCATATCCTTAATTTTCCCAAACTGTACCAACTGAATTTCTGAACAAATCAAATGTAGATATGGTACAGATCAGTTTTTAATTGATCTTAAAGCCTCATATAATTCCTTAGGTATTTTCCTTCTTAATATTGTTTCCTTTTATTTCCCTTTACATGATGACAGTTCCAATGTCTGAAGTGCCACAACATAACTTTTGTATTTACAATAAGAACATGATTGTTTAAAAAAATACTAATAAACTCAAATAAACACAAACCTCTGCCAGGCAGCCTTATACAAGAATAACAACATCAGGCTCTGCTCACATCAGTGACCTATACATGTCTCCTTAAACATTTGAGAAAATAGATAGAATTTGTACAATGCAAAATCAATACACTATTAGTTCCTTATCCTGACCCACTGTCACACCATCAGGACTGATATACCTCGGTGATGAAGAGAAAATCCTAGCCTCTGGACTCTATTTCCAAAACAAAATAGCTTTTTTCCAACTTTTCTGAAACCCGTTAGACTTGGAGTCAACAACTGTTTAAACCAACATACCTATCAGTGCAACAGTATACATTATTTTCCGCCCAAACTAAAAACTTCTTTCCACCATGGCAATGTGTTATTTGATCATCAAAAAGAAAAAGTGTTATCTGCTTCTGTCTACCTGCTCAGCTTTATTGATGAGTTATTGCAGTGACACCCAATTTCTCTGCCTTCCATATGAGATTAAGCCTATGTTTGTACAGCATCATGAGGAAGTTTCCAATTCTGCTGATATGTGCATGTTTCAGGATAAAGCAAGGTTTTAGTCTCTATGTGATAAATTTAGTATAGTCTTGTAGAGTCCATTAACTAAAAAGTTGTATCCATACAAATATTTTAAATCGTAACATTTCATAAATTGACTTCAAATACAATGGAAAATCCGGCTAATATACATTAAATGGTAACATGAACAGTGTGAAAGACGAAACTTCTGTTAAACTAGATAACAGCATGCAGCAATTAAGATACTGATTTTTAGGAAGTTTTTAATAGCATATTACTATGTTTTATGCAACTTTACTCCACTGCATTCTCCACTGCTCAAAAGAACTTGAATAAATACATGCAACAACAAATTTCTGCCTACGGAGACTGAAGGTTTTTCTACTTCTTCCTTTTTTTTCTTCCTTTTTTCCTTTGTTTTTCTCCCAGATGGATTTCAGTTACATTTGGAGCAAGGAAATATGTTATAGTTCCTCACAAATTGTAATTCTTATATAATTTAAGAAGGTCATCTAGTAAGATGGTATAACAGGTAAATAATGCTATAAACAGTGAGCCTACACTATGCAAATTAAGTGCATTTAATTTATCACTGTGGATAAAATGTATAGATCGTACATAGGCTATTGAGATGTTAAAGAAGGATAGATCAGTCACTAAGTGCCCATAACATTTGATTAGCTGGGGCCAATCAAACAGAAAGCCAAAGCAAATAAATAGGCTTTGGAGCAAGAAATGAAGACCATATCTACAAAGATTGAATTCATAATATGTCACAACTCTGGAAAAGATTTAAGTCAGAATAAAGAAACAAATCAGAATAATTTTATACAAAATAGTGTGGACAGAGAAGTGATCTTCCATTTGTAAATGTCCTCATTGAATTTTTATGACTAAGTTTTTTAGATAACAAAATACAGGAAAGAGTGCAAATAACAGCACAAAACTGACACAAAAGCCCTGAAGAATGCATACATCAAAAGATGAATTACTTAATCAGTAAGAAAAATTTCCAACTTGATCATAGTTTTTAATTCCTTTCATCAGAAAAACAAAATAAAACCAAATTCTAAAAGACTTTCTAGTATAGAGAAAGGCACAATAAGAATTAATGACATTTATTGAATATGACATATGTCTAATGCATAACTAACTGATCCTATAGAAAGAAGAAGACAAATTCTTTACACCTTTTGGCTTAATCAAAATGAGAAACATTACTGGAAATGTGTTTGCTCCAGTAAAAAAAGGTAGTGGGTCATATACAAATGTAATATTACATAGTTAAAGAGCTTTTGAGACAAAATCATTAGGGTGGGTCTTCTTACTTTTCAAATAAAAAAAACCTATGGTATGCTACCTGTACTGATATGATAAAGAAATATATAAAAACTAAAGCAGTAAACTGTCTTTCAATGATATCATTCATTTTTAAAAAGTGCTCCTGAAATTATTGTCTAATTGATTCTGGTCTGTATCTATCAAAGAGTTCAAATTTCTTCATAGCTGTAATGTTTTATGATAAAGATAATAGCACCATCTGCCAAGTTAAATCTATCCGTCAAGCATATAAAGTTGAAGATAAGATTTTTTCCAACTATTGTAAATTTTGCATAGTCAGAAGAAAATCAATTATTACACTCACTTTGTAATATGTAACAGATGCAAAGACCATTAAGACCTTGTCAAAATCACAAGTATATTGTTGCAATTTTCTGTCACACCTTATTTTGACTTTTGACAATACCATTTTGACTTTTACAGTAAAATGTGGATGACAAGAGAAAGCAGATAATACATTGTTGCCAGATTTGGAAGTATAATATCAAAATATGTGTAATACTGAAAGAAATGAAAGCATTTTAGACAACTGTTATCTCACAGTATCACAAGACAAGTTTCATTGACAATGTGCAAACATGATGCATAAAACACATAAATGTAAAAAGAACCTAACCAATAATCAATGGGCCCACATTTTACATATGTGTTCTTGAAAAAGCTCCAATGAACGGGCTAGTCTTGCCTTGAATTTGAATAAATAATTTGTGTCACTCTGATAACATTATACAGTGGTCAAAGGCAATACATAAAGAATTTTGTATTTGATTGAAACTGTAGATACCAAAAAAGTCAGCATTTAATGAGGAATAATCTTAATCTGCAGTCATTCATTCTACCACCAAAATGTGCTAATGACATAAAGGCAATATACAATGACTTGACAGATTTCCTGCTATATTTGAATGTAACATATTATCAAAAAGCAACACATTCAGAATAAATGACACTGGATTATATAAAGGACAAAATTTGAAACACCTATGACTAGGGAACAGACTTGTAATCTCGTGTCTCTTGCTTCTTGTGACACGCTTCTGTTTTTTCAGGTGCTATCTGACAAGGGACTAAGCATTAAATAAACAAGGCTGCATACCCAAGGGAAAAAAATAAATCTGAAGAAATATATAATATGACTTGAAAATTCAGATTTTGTTTCCATAAAATGGAAGGTCATTTGAAAAAACTTTTCAGTAAGGATAAACAATATATAAGGAGACCTATTAACTGAATTTGTTATTTAAAAATAGGATGCCTTAAGTGTTTGGTGTTATTCATCACTATGACCTCCTAACCTGAATCATTTGCGTCTATGAATGACAGTGTTATCCTACTATGATCTTGGTGTCATTGTCAAGAGATGTTGCAGAAAAAATAATAATAATGGAATGATGAATCTAGTAGGTGAAGAGGATGGTGAAGTTAATGATAGTGGCAACCTCAAAAATATATCACTGATGTGTAGTAGCATTTATATTTTAGTTGTGATTGCCAAATCCATTTGCCACGCTATTAATTTTCCAGTAACTTGAAACTTTGTCTTGGTTTCAATTGGGGTAGAGTTAACTTTTTTACTAGCAGCTGGTGTAGTGCTACATTTTGGATTTGTGATGAGAAATACTTCTGAGAGCTCACTGGTGTTTTTAGTTGTTGCTAGGCAGTCTTTTCTGCTCCTCATAACACCCCGCAAGCGAGTAGGCTGGGAGTGCACAAGAAATTGGGAAGGCACACAGCCGGGACAGATGACCCAAAGGGCACTCCCATAGCATATGATGTCATGCTCAGTATATAAAGCTGGGGGAAGAAGAAGGAAGGGAGGAACATTCAGAGTTATGGCATTTGCCTTCCCAAATAACTGTTACACATGATGGAGCCCTGCTTTTCTGGAGATGGCTGAAAAACCTGCCTGCCGATGGGAAACAGTGAATGAATTCCTTGTTTTGTTTTGCTTGCGTGCACAGCTTTTAATCTACCTATTAAACTGTCTTTATCTCAACCTATGAGGTTTTTCTCACTTTTACTCTGTTGATTCTTTTCCCCATCACAACCAGGGTAAGCAAGCAAGTGGCTGCATGGTCCTAGTTGCTGGTTGGGGTTAAACCATGACAAACTTGAACTCTCATCTTTTCAGTTTTTGAATATATATTATAGTCAACAATGCAAATGCCACATGGATCACAACATCACATAGCAACATCATACTTATGGGATACTGCTATCCAGTATACTGAATAATATGGGGTGCCAGAAATACTCCGTTCTGTCTTTGGAGGCTTAAATTCAAACCCTGATTAGTTCACAACTTAATTTTTATTTCTTGAGCTTGCGTTAGTCTGTGTGTGGCTATATCATTAAAACGATATGGCTGCCTGAATAACTGGTTTTAAAGAATGGAATTGGAAATAATGAAAGTGACAGTGTGTACATGTCAAGTTATCTATTCTCTATCAAATAGGGTGAAATAGAATAGAACAAACCAGAAATGTTAATATTTTGCATAGGAAGAGAGATGTGAACCTTGAACTACACTGTCCTGTACATCCATCCGTTCTCTTATTACATCATCACTTTGTCATTTCTCTTAAAAAGTTGTAACAAAAGTTTTGCTTTCTTTTCTTTTGCATCTGCACGGTCCTTTTTTAACAGTAATATATGACGAAGTGAATTCACGTTTTTGGCTAAAATGATCATGCGAATTCCTGCTGTAGAAAGTATCCACCTGACAAAGAACACGCAATTAAGCTTAATGTGACAGGTGTCTGAAAAGCAGTAATTTAATATAGACTAGAAAACAGACATGGAGACTAGCTATAGGAGTTAGAATCTTAGTTGTGAGGATCTATTGATAATTTATAAATTAAATGAATTGGACATGACAGATTAAAATAGTGAGAGCATTTGTGAGATCCATTAAAAAATAGTATCATTAGGTTATTTTGGGAGGAAAGCTATAAATTCAAGACATCAGCATCACAGATTGAAAAGTAAGTACTTGTAGAGAACTGAAACTGGTGGATACCAAAATTGCAAGAGAAAGATAAATAGATGACATTCTATGGGCAAACGTTAAAGGCTGAGTTCTGAAGAACGTAAAAGAAGACACTGGGTCTGGGAACGTAATAAATTTGAATGGGGTTTATTTATCAAGTTCTTGACTATGAGATGATAATTTTTTTTCTTTCCATTTCTATAATAACAACACTTTTAACCTTTGTGTCTACTTTCACACAGATTGTGGATATGGAATCACTGTTGTCTCTGTCTTACACAGATTTCAGTTATCTAAAAGAGAGAGAGAAAGAGAGAGAGAGAGAGAAAGAAAGAAAGAAAGAAAGAAAGAAAGAAAGAAAGAAAGAAAGAAAGAAAGAAAGAAAGAAAGAAAGAAAGAAAGAAAGAAAGAAAGAAAGAGAAAGAAAGGAAGGAAGAAAGAAAGGAAGGAAGGAAGGAAGAAAGGAAGAGAGAAAGGAAGAGAGAAAGAGAGAAAGGAAGAGAGAAAGAAAGAGAGTGAGAAAGAGAAAGAGACTAAGAGAAAGAGAAAGAGAGAAAGAAGAGAGAAAGATTGAAAGAAAGAGAGAAAGAGAGAGAGAAAGATTGAAAGAAAGAGAGAAAGATTGAAAGAAAGAGAGAAAGAGAGAAAGAGAGAAAGAGAGAAAGAGAGAAAGAAAGAAAGAAAGAAAGAAAGAAAGAAAGAAAGAAAGAAAGAAAGAAAGAAAGAAAGAAAGAAAGAAAGAAAGAAAGAAAGAAAGAAAGAAAGAAAGAAAGAAAGAAAGAAAGAAAGAAAGAAAGAAAAGAAAGAGAAAGAAGGACCTCAAGAAGGACTTCTGTCTTGGACATTTATGTCAGAATTGCTCTCTAGAGACGCCTCCTAGGTAGACAACTTTTCCACAAGCTTATTGACTGAAAGCAGTTGAGGAGAAAAGTCTGAGTATACATGGAATGATAATGAACATGGATCAGTGGAAGCAAAATAAATTCTAAGGTACTTAATCTAAAACTTTCTCCTTAAAACCCAGGGAATCAGCTTTCATTATATTCTGAAATGCTGAAAGTGATTCTTTTTCCTCATGTTCAAGACTGATAGCATCAAACTACAAAAGATGCTGACAAGAGCAAGGCCAATGATAAAGCAAGTAGGGAGCTGATCTTAGGAGAGGAAATGGAAAAAACATGGCTTGTGCAGTCTGGCATAGTATTTTTAATATACTGCCAGGAGTTAGCATTGCAGTGTTAGAGGCAGCTTACTGTAGATGTGAAATGTATGGGCCTGTCATAAATATTTACATTAGCCAAGGAACTATTATTTTGCTAGAAGCCAGGCAGTGAAATTCTTTGTCTGTATCAGATGCAATCTAACAAAATAAAGACAGAAAAGGAGTATGATACCTCCTTAATAACACATCAAGGGAATAAACAACAGCAAAGAAAAAATTACTGTTTAAGCCATAAGTCAATACTGGCACAGTGTTAGATAGGTATACATTGTCTGTGGAAACATTTGAACCAGAAATTAGAAAACTGTCTAATAGTTACTAAATGTGTCCTAAGCAGTGCTCTAATAGAAATAGTGTTGGCAATCACAAGAAAGAAGCACAAATATTAAATCAATGTAATTGAAAGAAAATCCAACTATTTTAAAATGGAGATATTTTGAGCTATGATCACTGCAATTACACAGATTCTAGTTCTGACACCCAGGAGCTCCTTTTCAGAGTTATGTTTCTAAATACTTGCTGAAAACACAATCTTGCTGTGTCAGGGCCTCTATTGGCTTGAAAAAGAAATAGTTTCCAATTATACTAGAAATGCTATTCTTGGACTTTGATTGCATGATGCAAATGATTTCTGAATCATCTTAGTAGCAATCTTTTACACTTTGACTATATTTGGAGACAAAAAATGAGAACAGTAATTGTTGACAATTAAAGAAAGAAATAGTCCTATTAACGAGAGCCATGTAACATATCTCCAGCTACTTTAAGGGTACAACATTCCTAGTTCACAAACTGTTTTATAACACAGTGCAGCAAGAGGAGGTTTTTTTGCAAATAATTGGAGCTATGCTTTAAATAGTGTAGTATATTGTCATTTCTTATTTAACAAGTATTGTAATTCATACCAAGTAACTGTGAAGAAATTATTTTTTGATTATAACTTTATCCTTGTAGTCCAAGTTAGAAAGTGATCTTTATGCATAGACATTTTATAGAAGAAAGACATATGAGATAGCTGCACAAGAGGAAATAAAATTATTCAGCTTCATCTATTGCCCATGGATCAGTTATTTTTTCAGTATTTGAATTTTTCAAAATTCAAAGTCTTACAAAAATACAACACTGGCCATTTGGACCATCTCTAATATTGTCCCGTACTACAACTTGTAACTGATTCATCTTATTTGACTAGTTTTTTATCAACAATCTTTTTTGACTCAGGAGTTAAGAAAAGTTGTGATGTTTGTATGGTTTCAGTTTCAGTTTGCTTTATATGGAAAAAAAAAAAACCAACCCAAACCCCAATCCAAAACTCAAACCTACCTACATTAGAAACTGACAATGCTCTAACATCAGTCATTAGAAAATTTAGAAAAAAAAAAGTTCCTCATACAACCTTAGCTCATATCCACCAGAATACACAACATTAGGATAATAATTGTTTACTTGATCAGCCCTATTTTATTTAGCTGTTGTATTTATATTTGTTAGCAAAACCACACAATATTACTAAAGAAAGCCATGCTCTGTGGAAAGAGGCTGTACCCTTTAGCAGGTGCTACTAACTGACTGGAAAAACAGAAAAGCTTTCAAGCATACTAGATTTATGTTATTCTCTACATTAAAATAATATTACCTGAATAATTCAAATGTTACTAAAATGTAATTTCAAAAATCTACTCAAAGAAAAAGAGTGTGTAAATATATAAATATAAGCTATTTACTTTCTGCAATTTTAGTGTTGACCAAACATGCAGGTTTCTTGATCAGTTTCTTGCTATAATAATCAATGAAAGGATAAAAAGATTAATTTAAATGTATGAATAGGCAAAATAGGAACTCACTTATTTGCATGCAAGAGTGAACAAGGGGACTTTTCAATGATGTGATTCTCAATACATGAAAACCGGTTTGACTATATAATATAAGAAAAATCACACAAGAGACAAATGGGCCTAAAGTATCTGTGAAATTAAAAAAAATCTGTTACACTGATTTTTAAACAAATAGCTGAAATATTAATTCAAATGAAGAATAAAATATAGACAAAGACTTCATCACTCATTTCAAATTAGTTCTGCACAACTGATGCTTTTATGTTTCCTATACATTACCTAAACTTAAGTACGCAAAAGCACTCATTGTCTTGTACTTTAAAAGCTATCATAACCATGGCACAAGTCATGCATGTTACATATGTGAAAAATTATATTTGAACCCATCTCCACCTATGCATAGAGCTGATCAGAAATTTTCTGAAAAATGGTGTTCTGTTAAAAAAAATGTTAATTGTGTGATTCTGAAACATTGTTGGAAACAGGTTATATTTAATAACTTTTTAGTGACTTAAAGGTATGACTTGAAGGGGCACAACAGAGTGTAGCACAGACATATTGACTGTTTTACTTGCTGAAGCATGGCCAGCAGATCCAGAGAGGTGATTCTCCCCCTCTACTCTGCTCTCGTGAGACCCCACCTGGAGTACTGCGTCCAGCTCAGTACAAGAAGGACATGGACCTGTTGGAGCGGGTCCAGAGGAGGGCCATGAAGATGACCCAAGGGCTGGAGCACCTCTGGCTGAGAGAGTTGTGGTTATTCAGCCTGGAGAAGAGAAGGCTCCAGGGAGACCTTATAGCAGCCTTCCAGTACCTGAAGTGGGCTACAGGAAGGATGGGGAGGGGCTGTTTGCAAGGGTATGTAGAGATAGGATGAGGGGTAATGGCTTTAAACTAGAGCAGGGTAGGTTTAGATTAGACATTAGGAAGAAGTTCTTTACAATGAGGGTGGTGAGACACTGGAACAGGTTGCCCAGAGAGGTGGTGGAGGCCCCATCCCTGGAGACATTCAAGGCCAGGCTTGATGAGGCTCTGAGCAACCTGATGTAGTTGAAGATGTCCCTGCTTACTGCAGGGAGTTGGACTAGATGACCTTTAAAGGTCCCTTCCAACCCAACAGATTCTATGATTCTATGATTCTATGAAATGCTTTGGGGAGCTGCAGCTCAGAACATCCAATCCTGTCAGGATTTCCGTCTGTCAGTTACCAACTTCACCGATGATCTCCTTTAGGTGAAAGAATGAACTAACATTTCTGAAATAACTTTTCCCACCATTTTCAGGGCTTTTTTTTTTTTTTTCATTACATTCTAATTTAAACTCAACTCTATGGAGGTGATATTTTGAAGTCCATTAAAAAACTTATTTCAGGACAGCACTTTTCAGGTTTTCCTGATACTATATTCAATGGAACATAATGACTGATGAGTATTTTGTGTGCACATTATAAAAAATAGTTTCTTAAAACAAAAATAATTATGATCTTAATGTTTCACCCTGTGTCAGCAGGAGAATAGATATACTGCTGATATACTGATATACTGGTAGTTAGGGATACATTTGAGGCAGTGAAATTCAAACTTTTCTGATGATATACAACAATTGCTTAGGAGATAACACCTTTTTGGCAAAGAAGTCAGTAATCAGTAGATTTTGAAAAAGAACAGGAACATAACTTACCCTTATAAGCACTAAGCTGTAAGGAAATGAGAGAATAATGACTGAGTCAGAACTCAAGAGATATGCTTTAGATCATGCAAGTGATTTGCTCTTGATAATCTTTTTTCCTGTCTGAATTCTGCAAAGCAACCTTTTACAGATAAATGTTGTACAGATGTGGGTGAATAGGTAACAAAACAGGCCTAAAGCTATTAAATATTTTTGTTGTCTGCATTTAAAGACTGGCAGAGAATCTTCATTGTTTGCACTATGCTGCAGGTATATTTTACTGCTAGAGAGAAACAATTTAGATCAAAGCCAAACTCAGAGGTGGTTATGTTTCTGTTTAGCAAGATCTGAGCCATGGTCAATGCTGTAGAAATACTTTCCCATATGTTTTCCCATGTGCCCGTCACACCTAAGTCACTACTAAATGGCAGGTTACAGCTAGTCCCAAACTTTCTGATGGAAAAGTGGCTTTTCCTGCTATCATCATTAAATATTTCAGATATAGCGAGTGATCTTTTAGTAACTCAGAGAATTTGTTTTGTAGTAATCTCACTAGTTTACTGAAGAGTGAAGAGCATTGCTTATGCTATGGTGTCTCTTCAAGGCTCACTCACGGGTTCCTGGAGGCCAGGAGCTCCTGGAAGGCTCCTGATTGTATCTGTGAGTTCTGCTCCCTGCTTGAATCTGAGAGTCCAGGGATGCAAGGAGATCCTCCTAGGGAGGATCAGTGGTGCCAATGTGGCATTCAGATAGAATCTCTCTTGCATGGATCTTCAGAGCTGATGCATCAGCTCAGTTCCTCCTTTTTGTTCTAGGAGAACAAATAGGGCTTGTATGTGTGTTGATCAGTAACCATTCTGCACTGAAGTCTTACACTGCTATGGGCAATAGCGAAGACCACATTTATTTAACTGTTTAGTGGGTTTTGGGGGTGGCTTGTTGTTTTTTGGTTTTGTTTTTTTTTTTTTAATGACTAATAACTGCTCACTGCTGTAAGCCTTAGATAGATTATTTTTCTTCGTCTTGGTCTAGCCAAGACTCTAACGTTCTATTACTTGATAAGTACAATGTGCACATTAAATCAAATATTCAGAACTTTGCAGAGATGTTCTTCCTCCTGCTTGGTTAACTATTTGACAACTCTATAGAATCATAGAATAATTTAGGTTAAAGAACAACCTCAGGAAGGCTACAAGCTTCAACCCACTGGCCACAGCAAGGCTAACCTTGTAAAGCAGGAACAGTATATGGTTGAAGTTCAGAAAAAAATTTGTCCAAGCGTAACATTTGTGGGAACAGTGTCAGGAAAATGGAAATACCTGGTGCAATATCACATTTCAAGAATCTTGAAAAGCAAATACTGTGAAATAGACAAGCCTAAACTTGAACTATATGTATTGATGTCACTGTAGCTGTTTAAGTGCTAGATTAAAAAGATCTCTATACTCAGACAGCAAAGGCTGCCTAACATGAAGAAGGATAGTTCATGTTATGATAGATACAAATCCAGTTTAGGAAATCAACACTGTGAATATTAGCCTAAACCCGGAGCCTCTACTCTGCCTCAGCGACAGTTCCCCACAGCATCCAGTCCTGGTAACTCCATGACAAAAACTGAGATAATATACAAAGTAATTTTAAAATACTTACAATCAAACTATTACCAAAACTAATAGGTTACTAGGTTGTGTGTGTAGTAGGTCTTTCTTGGGCAAATATCTGAAACGTTATTAGACAGACATTAAATCCATCATTTGGCCTAGGCAAAGTTCCTTGCTTAAAGGATTAGCAAAATTTTGCGTTCTACCTTGTTACTTAATAATCTAGGACATTTTTCCTTCTGTTCCTCAAAATCCTTCATGATTTTCGCATCCCGTAAGTGTCAGGCAGATGTGCACAAAAGCCTAAATGAAACAGCTGGTTTCATTTTATCAATTACTTTCCATTGCAAAATACATTGTGTTCTTTACTAAACCAGGCAAGTTTGCAGCTACCCAAAACTTCTTTTTTAAAAAAATCTGTTTCTATATATTAATATGTTACCCCTTTTTGACAGAAACTACTGTTATTCCAACAATATATTTTTGAAGGGTTTGTTTGGTCTGGTTTGTGTGTGTGTGTTTTTTGTGGTGTTTTGTTGGTTTTTTTTTCTTTAGCTTTTATTAGTTAAATCCATGGGCCTACACTTCTTTTGTTTCCCCCTCCCATTAAAATATCACCTTGTGATATTGCGTGTCCAGAGAAGGGCTACAAAGCTGGTGAGGGGTCTGGAGGACAAACCTTATGAAGAACGACTGAGGGAGCTGGGGTTGTTTAGCCTGGAGAAGAGGAGGCTGAGGGGAGACCTTATCACCCTCTACAACTACCTGAAAGGAGGTTGTAGAGAGATGGGGGCTGACCTCTTCTCCCTGGTGACAAGTGATAAGATGAGAGAAAACGGGTTCAAGTTACGTCAGGGGAGGTTTAGATTGGATATTAGGAAACATTTTTTCACTGAAAGGGTTATTAAACATTGGAATAGGCTGCCCAGGGAGGTGGTGGATTCACCATCCCTGGAGGTGTTTAAAAAAAGGGTAGATGGGGCACTTAGGGACATGGTTTAGAAGTGGCTTTTGTCAGGGTAGGTTAAAGGTTGGACTTGATGATCTTAAAGGTCCCTTCCAACCTCAGCAATTCTATGATTCTGTGATTCTATGATTCTATGATAGCATATTCTGTTGCCCTTTTTTTAAAAAAATGACATTTTTGTATGACTAATTGAAATCATTGCTGTTTCAGAAGTCCTATTTTCTTTGCCCCAGAACATGAAACAAAATCATCAAAGCTAGCTATTAATTTTCTAAGGCATGGGTTTTTTTTCCACTTTCTAAGCTGAAAGTGTGCTTGGACAAAAATTTCAACTTGTACATTAGTGATAATCACAATACAGTCATCACGGAATTTAGAAAGAGAGGCCCCAAAAAATAATCCCACATTTCATTTATGTTTATGTGTTAAACCTTGAGCATCAGATGTGCAGTAAATTCCTGCCTTGTGCCTGTTTGGTGGTGGAATTCTGTGCCATTCATTCATGTTACGTGAATGTAGCACCTGTAAATAACTGGAATTATTCTTCTTCATGCCAGAGGCTGTAATGCAGTCTCATGTACTGGGAAATAATGTATTTGAAAAATCTGTCTTGCTGTCTGGTGACCACCACTTGCAGTCTACCCAATTTATGCTGAAGTTAAGATGCACGTCTTTAAAATATATGTCAATATTTTATGGTAGAATGCAATATAGTTGCATATAGAATGTAATATAGTTGTGAAGTGATGATGCAGAGAGCAAGCAGCAGACTGGTAATGGAAATGTGCTGGAATTATTGATTTATATATAACTAGAATAATTTGCTACAATTCTGTAAAAGCAAAATAAAATATATGAATAACAATGAAATGATATGCAGATGGTTGCAATTGTAGTCACATTGAAGTAAACACGATTTTTATGAGAGAAGGGTTGTACTCTGTCTGAAAGGAATACGCTCTTTTTTTTTTTCTTCTGTCCATAGTCCTATGTTCTCTTTTCTTTGGAAAAATGAAAGTTCTGAAGAACGTCTAATGCATATGATAATGCTTGTGGGGTTTGAGTTGTTTGCTTTTTTAAAAATTATAAATTCTTTCAAAGCATTAATGAATAACTCCAGGAAAAATAAGAAAATAATATCCAGCTGAACAGAAAAACTGAAATATTTGAAGATGCTGAACAATAGTATGCCTAACTCTTTCCTCCTTCCAAAATCTCAGCAAATGCTTTTTTAGAGTATCTTATTTTATACAGTGCAATTTCTAAGTCAAAGGATATCAACTATTATTTAATAGGTATGTATAGTTTCTTTTACATTGTGCATGAAGACCCTTCTGCCTTATTCTCCCCTGGAGAATAAAGAAAATGTTTAAATGCATAATTTTTTGGACTGACTGAAACATTTCAAGCCACCATTTTTTGGATGATAACAATACTTATAAACCTTATTAAAAAGTCTATTTATTTTGCGTTTAAAATACAAATGAATAAGCTATAAAACATTTTATATTTGGAATTGAATTCTTTTTTCCCACATCACGCTTCTGCCCAATATTTCACAGGAAAACAACAGAAATAAGACTATGATATTAGAGTAAATTCAAAAGAATCTCTTTTGTAAAGCAAACCAACATTATTTTTTATGTTTTGTGTATGTTTTGTGTTTTGCATTTATGTATCGCATTATTGTATGAGCTTGTAATTCTGCTAGAATATGTACCTCACCAGAAGAATGTCTCCCAGGAAGAACTTATACAAAATTAAGTAGAATTATTGACTAGGAATTAAGGAAGGTATCTCTAGCTCCTATCATAGCTTTGGTAGATAATATATCCTTAATTTGTTTGTTTTATTCTTTTGTCCTGGTTTGAAGTAAAACAGAACCAACTTTCTGTTCAGTAATTTTACTTCTTAGCTAGGCCTCTTCTAACTCTGAAATTAAAAACATATTGTGCAGAAAACTGTTCGTTCTCAGAGTGGTAAGACCAATGTCTACAGTTAGTGACAAGGAATGGTACGCAGAGAGGCTCTTGCTTATACTTATTGCTATAAAAACCAAGGTCAGCTAATTTCATTATTTGCCCCATTGGAGGGTCAGAAATGGAAAAGCATAGAGGGGTCCCACCTGCAGGGACAAGCGGACAGGACAGGTGACCCAAAACTGACCAACAGGGGTATTCCATCCCATTTGCTCGGTGCTTAGTATATAAGCTGAGGGATCAAAGGGTCAGCCCTCTTTCTTCAATAGCCAATGTCCAAGGAGGACCCTGTCTGTTCATCTGCCTCTGATCCCGATCTGTGTGTTCCTGACTCCAGCTGTGGAATCCAGTTCCCACTTGTCACTGAGTCTAGTCTGGGACTTCCCCAATGCCTGCTGGTTACGTCATCCTGGGAGCTAAATATGGTTTTGGATATACTGTATCTATTTTATTATTTCCTTTTTATTTTATTATTAATATTTCATTAAAGTAGTTCAGTTCCTTCTAAACTCGTAAATTTCTTTATCTCTCCTCCTTCTCTTCGTGTGTGAGAGGTGGGGGGAGGGTATCTGTCACTGGTCATTGGCCAATTCGGCCAAAACCATAACATCTTTTCACACGTTACTTATCCAGGTGCACAGTGTAACCCACAATCATACTTCTCTTGGTCAACAAATGGAAGTTTCTAGAGAAAAATACCCTGATTTATTCCTTAAAAAAGGAACTGCAGTGATATTATATTCTATATTGTTATCTTTCTTATTCCAAAGGAGAGCCATTTTTTCTGGGTCATCTAAAAATACTTGACAAGCTGCTGTATTATGAGTGCTGCAA
This sequence comes from Larus michahellis, assembly GCF_964199755.1. Lineage (NCBI taxonomy): Eukaryota > Metazoa > Chordata > Aves > Charadriiformes > Laridae > Larus > Larus michahellis. Next base: position 101,477,366 of record NC_133898.1, on the reverse strand, counting down.
GCTATGCTAATTAAAACTGTCTCATTTTTTGTGTCACTTGGTTGGCAACAGTGGTCTCTTCTCATATTCTTGGAATTTGGGGCAACCAGAATTCTGCTGTTTGTGAAAGACAGGTGTACTGAACCACCTAAAATGAACTCTGCACGGATACTTGTCGTCTTCTATACTCTAGAATGTGGCTTCTGGCCACACTGTGCACTACATAAACTACTCAAAATATTTTGTTTAACTAATTGCATTTAAAAAGATTCAGTTTCCTTTCTTGTCTGTTAGCAGTATCAGAGAATGGTAACAGATGACACTGACTGCTCATCTACTTATTTTCAATAAAAAACAAACTGTGATTTGCAATATTTTAAAACAATATGGAAAGAACAAATAATTTCCCAATTTACATATTTTACATATAGTCATACATTGGACATTTTCATTGGAAAATGTTAAGATAATTTTCTTCCTGTTGCATAGTAAACAGTTTTAAATTTATGGTACATTTCTCATATAAAAATATAAGAAATTCTAAATTATTTATCTCATTTTGTTCACAGATTATTTAAAACATCAAAGTGCTTATATTTTGTTTGAAAATATCATGCAATATGGCACATATTTTGAACAACTGAACCTCCTGAAGCATGATCTGTGTCTCTAAATATTATGAAGTTTTACTTTTGCTCCCACGTGAGGTTTCTCATGAGAACAGTGTTGAATAGAATAAACGGGTAGATAAAACCACAACACTTGACATTGCAGCTATAAAAAGATGATATTAAGTGCCTGCTGGCATGCAAAACACCATTTTAAAGAAAACTGAATAAAATATCTCCGTTGTTACTATTTCTTAATAAAAAACAAGGTGTTCTCTAAAAACTGCTTTCCTTTGGTAGAGTTCCCAAGTGGAAAATACATGTAAAAAAGCTGTCCCTCAAGAAGTGAGGTGCTGCTTACAATTTTTGCATAATATGAGAGCAAATTTTCTGAACTTATTGTTTCTCTTCTCTAATTGTATTTTCTTGCTTATCAAATCCTCATTTCCATAAGTAAACATTTATCAAATTAACACAGTAGTAAAAAGTGAAGGTAAGAACCATTGTTGTTCTGCTTCCTAGAATGTCTCCAGCTTCTTTTCTAATGTACTTTACTAGTGATTTTTGAAATTATTTTTTCTGCTTTGTTGTAATTAGAGTCACTGGCTATATCACCACAAAGAAAAAAAACAACCAAACAAACTCAAAATGCATAGTCTTTCTCCCTGCATAAAATGGTGGTCGCTAGGTGCTTGACCATCTGAATATACAATACTGAATCTTTCTTTTAGGTTCATAGTTCAAATATAAAAGATTATATGATAATGGAGGAAACCTTATTTATCTCTCCTGATATGATAAAATCATATAAGGTCTTATCTGAATTTCCTCCAAATAGTAGGAAACACTTCATTTCTTACACCACCACATTATCTTACTTTATATAAAGTTATATCATACTAATGAATTATAATCTTCATCATCAAATTGACTAGCATGCTCAGATTTTAATTTTTTATTGTTTCCAACGAGGAACTTTCAGTTTAGAACAAAACTTCACGTGAGTGAAATACTGCAGAGAGTATAGCCTAAAACTTTACCCTTAATTCCATTTTCCTTACTCAGGTCATCAAAATCATACTTTTTTTGTGGCATCCATTTTAAACTGGTTCAGTACAACCATTAGGGTTTTTTTTACTTCCTCATAACAACAATAAACTATTATTACTCATCTGTAGGGTAGGATTTTGATTGACATATGATAAATTGCATGTCCATACAACAGCAAAATTAAAACAAAAGAATGCATTGTTACCTTCTGTGCTATAAGTATGTCCAGGTCTATCTACACTGTGGAAAAATAGTAAGTGATCATGCAAATGAAGAACGTATCATAGAGTGAACATGAGGGAATCGAATTAACATTTTAAAGAAATAGAATTCAGTCATTTTCTAATCCTGCAGTGCTTCACCTAGCAGTCTTATGACAGTGTTTTTATCGTATGGTATGTGCATACTAATGTATATATAAGAAATATAGAGTAGTTTATCGTATGGCTGCTGAGGCTACATAAAGCTCTTAGATTCTAAAACTATCAGCTTGCACTCAGTGATGATTTTTCCTTCATAGTCAGTTTGCAAAAGAAAATGACATCTCTGATTTCAGAGAACTTCCTCTTCTCCTTCCTGTGTTCTGCTACTAAAAGCAAGTAAAGCTTGCTTAGTGGAAAAAAAACACAGTTAAAATAAATTGTAATACTATTTAAAAGACTAGGTGGATAGTTATTTCCTGTCATGATGGTTTCAGTTCAATAACAGAGTTAAGCAATGACTTGCCTTAAACAAGCATAGTCCAGCAGAATTATGACTCTGTTTAAAACCAGACACAGATTTAAAGCCATGTCTAATTATATATAAAAAGTGAAATACTAAATATGTCCTTTTATAGACAAGATAATTTCAGCTATTAAACTCCAAAAGACGATGAGTAGTTTTTGTCCATTTCTATATCTCCTTGTCCTGATAACAATATGTACATAATCCCTGGTCTAGGGAGGAAAAATTGCTATGACAATGATATAAGAACAGTGAAATGTAGAAATCGAATTTAAGAAGAAAAACCTGAATAAATATGAATAACATATTATCCTAAGTTAGGTGAGCCTTCTTTACACAACCTTAACACTGATAATAAGGATTAGGTCCCATTTGGTAAGTCAACTCCCAATTATAGCCTCAGAATAATTGGACATAATTTCACAAGGAAGGGAGAAAACAATATAAATCTCCTAACATTTTTCATTTACTTAATAATAATTTTTCTGTATTCACTGTCTAAGACAGTGGATGCCCAGTCCATAAACAAAAAAAAGTCATTATATATACAATATAACGAGGCTTTTCCTATAAACTTCACAGAACTAGCCATTCACCAGAACTAACTACAGTGGCAGGGGTTTCAGCTAATTGGGCCATGCTAATAGAACGCATGTGCACATTTGCAGAAACTCAGCTGGTGGGCAACAGCTTGTTAAACCACCAGCACTCATTTACTTTTGTCCATGTTGGAGCCTAGATACAAACACATTCATTTCTGAATCTGAGGCATAGGATTCTAGTGTCTACTTGCTTCTCATGTCACTTCACCCTGACAATTTTAAACCGTAACCCTAGGTGACTAGAGCTGCAAAGAATTTGTTTAAAGTATGAGACAGGAAAGAGAATATAAGGAATATAAGGCAATAAGCAACCATAAGATACTCCAGTTTTTAAAATGAGGTGTTAGACAAAGCATCTGCAACCTCTGATTAACAGAGAACTGCTAGCTGCTATTACTGAAATTTAAAGCCAGGTCTAGAGCCTTCAGTCAGAAAGGCCCAGTTAAGGGTAGATTTCCAGGTGCAGCAAGCTGGGATACATCCAGTGTAAGGAATTCTACTAAAACTGTGGGCCTGGGGCACTGAGCAGAATATTGGTCAGATTGGAAGATTAAGAATAATACCTACAAACAAACTAAAATAGGATCTTATCATTAAATGATCTTTAAGCTACTCAACAGTGTTTGATAATATGCTTTTGTTTCTTTTCAAAGAAAGAATTCAGATGAGTTATTTAAGTCAGTAACAAATGAAGGCTAATGATTGTGATTTAAGGAACCCAGTGATACTAAAAGAAAGGGAGAAAGGTCACAGCCTTTTGCTATTGGATGCAAGGTAAATTAGACTTCAAGTGGAAGTCTACATGTTGTAACATGAGTAATACAGTGTATATTTTTTAAGTTAGACTAACTAAGCTTTGATATGATTGCGATATTCCATTACTGGTGATTTATAAATCAAAGCGTTGCTTACCAAAATGATGTAATCTAGTCGGGACAAAACCTAATTCTATATATGCAAATGTCTGGGACAATAGAATATAATTAATTATCAACCAACATACAGCAATGAATGTCAGTCATGTGGTTTTTAGAAATGGCTTGTTTGTTTACACATCATACTACAGCACGCTTTGCAAGCACCTGAGCTGGGGCTCTGTATTAGGAATGTCCACAGAGTACACTAGAACCCTGCTGTGTGCTGATGATGTTGCCGTGTGTCTCTCTGCTTGTCAGCTCCCCTCAGTGCTCTTAATAACTAAAAGAGACCTCTGAAAGGAGGAAGGAGGGCAGAAAAAGATTGTGCATTTTGAAAATGCATCTTGAAATTCTTCAGTTTAGTGGAAAATAACTTTGCTTTATTAATCAAGGGTTTGTACACATTTAGTTTACTTAATTTACTTAAATGTTTACATCATGTATAGCATGGACAAGATAATCAGTGATTTCATAGTTCAATGAATGAAGAATCTCTAAAGAACAAAACATCATTTACACTTTCACAGAACTCTGAACCCTGAATGCATGAAATTGCATCTGCCATAAGAAGCCAGAACACACAGTCAGAAGGCTCTGAAGACTTCTCTTATGACCAATCACTTAAATATAATACCTGTGGACTTCTGGAAAGAAGTGTGGTTCCAAAATTAAGACTACATAAGACTCCTAAAAAGAGGAACGCAATTTTGAAGCTAAAGTCTTTAAGTGATGCAGTACATAATATTGTAGAATTTGTAGGAATGAAGAAAAGTATGATTTCAGATATTCCAGGAGGACAAGTTTCTCAGGTTTCACAGAAAAAGGCCTTAGTTATTTTTTTTCTTGTAAATTTCTGCCTTTAAAACATAATGACAGTCCCAGATATGAGCTAACTTCTCTGTCACTGAAGAAAAAAATCAGCTGTAGGTACCATCATCACTGACTTAGTGAAACTTAATGCTCATTAAGGATTATGGTCAGAGCAAGCCCCTGCTGCTGAAGTCAGGGTACCATCAATACTTGGGACAAAGTTTTTCCCTTAAGTATGCCCATTCAGTCTGCAGGCATTGTTTCAAAACCAGATGTCAGGGTCCTTACACAGACAGGCTTCCATAGTCCCTGGGATTTGGAAAGTGGCTTTCTGCAGGATAATGAAAATAGTAGGGCTCTCAGGATGGCAATAAGGAGCCAGACTTGCTACAAAGATCCTCTGTCATCATTACCCAGTGTAAAGTGGATGTCTCTTAAAATAGACCTGCTATTCCCTGCTTAGGACATAGGGAAGAAACGAAAACATTACTCACAGAAGACTGAAGCTATATTCAGACAAAGGCACTGCTGTAGGAAAAAAAAGTCTAAAAAAAAGAAGATATGAATATACCACATAATCAGAACCGAGCTGACCTTTCCCTTTCTGCTTCTTTAAAAGTGAATGAATAGGGTGATATCCAAAATAAGTATGTTAAAGATAAAACAAAGCAAGTGACTTGCCCCAATAATCTCAGTGAAGAGAAACAGGGCAAGGGAAAATGTGAGCACTGTTTGAGGAGTTATGAGGCAGGCATACAGACTTGAAGGAAAAAAGACATTTGCTGAAGGGAAAGTCCCAAAATCTGTACATGTCATAATAGCTTAATGGCTTTTCAAATACTTTATTTATATTAAAAACCTAGGCTTTTCAATCTGTACATTCTCTCTATAGGCTGTCTCCTGACACAATCCAACAATTCATCATACAACAGTCTGAGGAACATACATAATTTCAATGACAATAAGAAAGCATGGAGAATACTAATTCCAAAATTGTTAGTACAACAGGATGTGATAAAGAAGTAGTTATCCGAAATTGCTGTCAAAAGTTGGCCAGTACAGCTCCAGAAGTCATGTTTCATTGCCTTGAAAATGTTAAAGATTTATGTGAATATTTTTCATAATGTTAAATACATGGGAAATAAATATAATTCTACCTATTTCCTTTGTGCAACATAAAAGCCTCTTGAAAATTCATATTCAGAAATATGCTGCTGCTGAATCTATACAACATTAATCTGCTTGTATTTAATGTATCCATGTCATGCTAGATACACTTTAGTTCTTTGCTACTACAGATATTATTCTTTGTTCTAATAAAATGTTCCCGGCTAATCTGCATTATCTCTTTTAAAAACAAAAACATAAAGAAAAAAAAACCCACAGCAAACCCCTTAGAATTTTGGCAAATCTCAAAAAATTCACTTTCAATTTATAACCATTCTAACCGAACAGCTCCTCTGGTGACTGGTGAATACATTTTCAGTGCATCATAGAAAAGAATTGTTCTTTTCTCTAATTATGGAGTCTGAAAACTGTGATCTCAATTTATATGGAACATTTTTTCATTATTAGAAAAGTAAAATGCCTATACTTAATATACAGGAATTATTAACAAATATTTAAACATTTATATAACAAAAGCCTTAGTGTTGCAAAATATCTAAAAGATAATAAGCAAATAGTTTAGTTATCAAGCTTGATATACAGTTAAAAAAAAAAACAAACAACTTTAAGGTATGACTGCCTTTTTAAAATGTTCAGAAATACCAGTAATTTATTAATCATTTTATGAATATAAAAATGTTGTACTATTTCCAGCAGTGTCCAGAATTAGATTTCTAGGGAAGATTATTAAAAAAAAGAGTAGGCATACAGCATTGCATATTCAGAATATTCTCCTAATTCCCACTACTTTGCAGTCAGGAACTTGCTGAAGCAGAGATCATAGCATAGCTATGATGAACAGCCATTTTTATTCTTTAAAGTATAAGTAACTGCCAGTAATTTGCCTGAAACTTCTGAACTTAAATTTTGGTGAAAAAAATCAAAATTGTTCTGAGCAAATTTTCTTTAAGTCAGTTCTTTTATCTACTGGGACTGAATTCAGTCTTTCATTGTTTTACTTCTGTAGACATGACCTTCTGTTAAAAATAAATCTATTTCATGTGTTAAAAGTTGTGGAAATGCAGGAAAACTGAGAAGACCGAACCTTAAGTCTTGGGAGGTAATGAAAATTGAGTTAATGTGAAAGTGCTGTTAAATAGTAGATAAAGAAAATCAAGTTCTGGCAGGGACACCAGAGTAATCGTCCCTGAGAGATAAATGGCAAAAGAAAAAAAGTCACGGGGGAGAAGGGACAAACTTCATAGAAATGTAGATGAGAAGAAATGTTTTCTTTACAAAGAGAAGAAAAAGAAACTATGGGATGCTTCATAATGGCCAGCCTGGAAAAATCCCGTGCTTGCTGAGCTACTCAGAATTAGGGAGTGTTGTTCTTCCTCTGAAGCAGGAAACGATGTAGGTTGTAGCTGTATGATGTTTAGCCATTGGAACAGTGTCCAACTATGTTTCTATGTCTCATAGAAATGGATTCTCTCAGCATCTGTAATAACATATTATTCATTAGACGTAGTGATGATATAATTCAGTCTTTATTGATCAGTACAAAGTATCTCCTTGTTTTTCATACAGAAGTAAGGGTTCATGACTCTTTATAAATATTCAAAGTACCATCAAAAGAACACAAAGTGATATCTGGAAGAAGAAAATTCCTGCATTAGCAAGTAAAAATGAAGAATGGCCGTGATAAATTGAGGACAAGGAATAGACCAGAGTCTTACCCTTACAAACAGTGATATTTCAGGAAATTTTTCCAAGGAGCTTTGAAGACATGAAGAAAAGTTTACACTGTAGTTTATATGCTCAACAGCTAACAGAAAAATAATAGAAGCCAGTGTGCTGTAAACCATCTATTCTTCCCAGCTTGTTCACATGTATAAATAAAATGTATGTATATATAAACACCCCCAAAAGTTAATCTATTATTACATTAATTAATAAACTTTGCATGTATGTGTATATATGCATCTAAATGTCAATTTCATATTTTGGATTGGTATAAGTTATGTGAGCCCTGGATATTTAGTGGCCACTCAGGTAACACTTCATTTCTAGAAAAAAAAAAGTCTGCTGACAAATTTTCGCAGCTACTGCAGAAAAACTTGCAGTAACAGATTAAAGAAAACAAGTGTATTTTGTTGTCAGTGCTAAAAGACAGCATTAGTTGAAAATGGTCCTTTTAGGTTTGGAAAGCATTTTTACCCTGTTTGTCAGGCTAGTTTTTAGCACAGGTGGTCAATCCAGGAAAAGACAAGGGCCTAGTGTCATTTCCTGGCTTTCTCAGCTTTACTCTCTAGAATTAAGATGAACTGTGCTAAAAAGAATTACTGACATTGAGGGAAAAATGAGAATCTCAGCTATCCAGTACTGTAATTCTCCTCTTAAATGGGTCACTGTCCCTTAGGCGGCTTTTAACATCCTTTCAAGCTTTGTTTGTTTTTTCAGTTATAGAAGAAAGACACTAATTTGCTTAGCTTATACAGAAGCCCGACCCTAATATTTCTTATATAACAATAGTTTTGTGCCAGTATTGTACATGAGTGGGTCTTTCTGAATTTCTTATTTTATTTTCTTTATTCTCAGAAGAAAGAGGAACCAAAAAGACTGTAGATCAAAAATGGAAAGCCTCACTTTCTTTTCCCCCACAAACTTGAATGACTTTAAGTGTGCTTTGACACAGAAGTTGAGTGAAATTTCACTTGAAAGAGTCATTATTGAATCTATCTACTTTTGTGTAAGTACGCTGCCCTGATTAGAGTTAAGCTTCCATGTTAAATGTGAGGTTGCAAAAGGAATTTTTGAAGCATTATTTTATGATATCAGAGAATGGGACATGATCTTAAAAAAAGTGATATAATACAAAGATTTTGATAGCAACTTCAGTTCTTTTTTTCTTTTTTTCTCCTTTTCAGACATTTGTTTCTTGACAATTATTTTGGCTGTTAAATCACAAATGCCCTATGAGTATAAATCCTTTGTATACTGCATTAGTTTTACGGTAACAAGTAGCACAAGATTAAAAAATAGCCTTATAATTAAAAGCCTTGATCATCTAACTACTAAGGAATCTAGTGCTTCAGTCAATTGGTATTGTCTCTATTAAACTCTGTATTGATTTCTTAGATCACAGAACTTTCTGAACTGCCTTGGGAATGGTTCAAAGATACTTGAAGTGAATGGGTAGCCTTTTTAATTACAAAAGCAAACCTCGTTAAACCTCTTGCTACAACTTACAAACTATCTTAAAACCTTTATTTACAAAATCAGTCATTACATAGTAAGAATTTAGTCTAATTTAAAGACTTACTTGGGTATATTTTACATATCAAACCTCTGAGATTCACATATGAAATGGGTATTCATCTGTCTTAATACCAACAATAACAGCAGTGGAGTTAATATAGAAATCGTTAAAACAGAAATTGCTTTCTTCTAGCTTGTTTTTCATCATCTGGATTTAGTTTTAACAGTTAAAGGAAAGAAAATACACTTGAGTAAGAACAAACATTAGAAAGCTACTTTATACTCACAGTTCTTGCTTTAATTATGAACACAAAACCAAGAACCATGTCGCAGATAAGTTAAAGATTTTTCAGTCAAAAACCACTTGCTGTTATTTGCTTGGATACCACAGCGGTGAACTGTATTTAATTTAGGAAATAACTAAATAGCTTTATTTTTTATCTATAAATACTGTTATCTGTTACCTTTCTCATGAAGATTACTTTCTCTTCCATTTGAATGTTTTTTGTGCTAGGTGACTGGCTTCTTTAGAACGTTACAGCAATCTCATTCTTTAGAATGAAGAGTTTCTTTAAACTTTGCTAATATCTATACTAATTTTAAAGAAAACTGAACAAAACTGACATTAGTGGATGAATTTTGGAAAACTATAGAGCTTTTGCATTTAGAAAAGTGCATTTTTTTCTGTCTTTACTTAACGGTACTATACAGAAGCATGCAGTAGATACATTTCACTGCAGCACATCAAGGAAATAATGGGAAAACTGTTGACATTGACTCTATAGTATATCTTTTGCGCATAAAAAAAGTTCTTCAGGAAATATGGGTACAAATCAAAGCCAGAACTCAACTAGGCTGTGAATACTATTTTTGTAAAAGCACAGATTTATATACCAATTACTACTTGCATATGTAGGTAAGAAACAAATCTGAAAGTTTTATTTATTAATGATACACAAGCATAATAGTTAAACTTGAAAAAAGTTTAGTGTGTGCAAAAAAGATCATACAGAATCTCTGTTTTATTTTTAGTGATACAAAATATTCTTTATTTTGTAAAAGGAAAGGATCAAAATTATATTCAGGTTGCTACTCATCTTTTCCTCAATAGTGTGAGTATACTGAAGGAATTTAGTATTCACTATCAAGTCAGAAAAGTAACATGATGTTGCTTTGAGTAGAGTTCATGATAGGGCACTGAACAGGCAGTCAATACAATAATGAAAAATCTGTAAATATTAAGATAATATATTATTCAAAATTATATTATGTCCAGTTTCTAGCAGAATCAGCATAGTAACATATTAAGTATGTACATAATGGAATTAATTTGTCTATTCATTGTAGATAGAGTACCTGCTTTGTAAATAAATAAGGTAAATTATCACATTTTTTAAACAATTAATTTGCTTTAGAAAAATGCTAAAAGCCATTTAATACTTAGTTTCTGATAAGAGGCATGAAATACACTTAAATAGATTTAAAAAAAAACCAAAACAAAACAATGCAGTTTATTTGAAATATCAGTAGACTGGAAAAAAATAGTTCCATTGTGTTTCCTCAGGAACAGGTTAGTCATTTATGACATATAATAACATTTCTGTGTGCAAATCTTCTTAATAAGCCTAAAAGATTATGTAATTTTATGCATTTGCTATAATAGCCCATAAAAATAAAAGTAAGTCTAGCAAACTCTTCCCTTTTGCAAACATATCAATTTTTTTTAAAACAAGTTACATTTGGAATTTCATCTGGAAGTTGTGCAATTTTTGCAATGTTTAAGTCACTCTTAAATTCTTACCTACTGAAAATGGTCAAGGAATATGTTCCTGTGGTGGTATGCATGGGATGGGAAAGAAGTTTGTTGTCCAACACCTGTTTTTACAAAAGTAACATGAGAAACTCTAACAAAGCGCAAAAAACCTATATTACACAAACCCAGAAGGCCTCCTTATGACAAACTACTCACCACTTTTAGAAAGGTTAGAGGGTGGCAGAAGCTATACAGCAGGTAGCGGGAAACTAGGGCTTAAAGATAATGAAGAGGAGTTGACTGCTAAAAATACAGAAGTTAGAGTTCTTCAGAAGGAAGAAAAGATGGCTGAAGCAGACTCAGATGACATAAACTGCAGGAAGAGCACAAGTCCCCTAGCTCCTCTTATAAAACCTGTTAAGTAGATACTTCTCTGTTAATACAGCATGTTATATCTCATTTCCTCAACGGCAATATATAACATATCTCACAACTTCAAGAATTCCTGCTAGGGGAGGAGGGTTGAAACTAGATGATCTTTAAGGTCCCTTCCAACCCGAACCATTCTGTGATTTTGTGATTCTGTAATTTGATTTAAAATATTTAGTTGTGCCTTTAAAGCTACCATATAATTTCTTTGGACAGAATGAAAAAAAGGCTATGCTACCTGTGGTGATTTCTACTGCAATAGTAAACAATGACTTCCACATATTACATTTTAAAAGGCAAATATTTTATAAATTAATTTGTTTTCCATAAGTTTACATGCACCTCCCTGCATCATATCAAATGTCAAAGTACATAAGCTTTACAGTATGTTTACTGACAAATAAATGTCTCTTCTATAACAAATTCTAACAACTAGGAAACAAAGTAATAATAACTTATTTTTCAGATATTTATTTTTCTAGTTATTGTTATTTGGAATACACTGTGCGGTTCTTTTAAAGAATTAGGATGCAGTATAAAAATAAAATTAATTTTTATGAAATACCTCATTTGAAATGTTTAACGCTACTATAGTTCAACTACCTCTAACAGCTCAGATAAATAACACGTGTTGCATTAGCGGGTTTAGTATGGCTTCTATAGACAAGCAAGGCTATGAAAACAGTGAAGCAGACATAAAACATGTTTCCATTTTTCACATTTAAGAAACTGGAACATGTTTAAAAACTCTTTTGTTTTTATGCTAAATCTAGTTATCATAGCAATGGATAACTCTTAGTATTTCATCTGCTTTATAGAAATTAAGTCCAAGGTAATATTTTGACTGCAAATTTATATTCTGATCCAAATGTTCAAGGACATCTTAAATCAACTCCTATATTTTCACCATCAACTGTACTATTTTTGATGGAAGCAACTGCAATGATAGAATTTATGTATCTAACTGTTTTGATTCTCTGTTCATATATTTTTATAAATAAAACTAAATATAGATACCTTTTAAGAAAACATAAGCAACTGCTATTCAAAATACAAAATGCCATTACGTTAAATTTTGGAATTCAAAACATTGCATATGATAACAGTGGAGTGTGACATTCTCCAAGCTGTCCCTTGCTTCAGGATAGCTATGACTAACTTTATAATGTTGTATAATAACATTGTATAAAAGAAAAGTCTGCATAATATTGAGCGTATCTGAGGTTTGCTTCTTATCAACAAGTACTGAGGAGTCCAAGGGCCAAATTCAGGTGCCCCCATATAGGCATTAGTTCCCTTTGAGAAAACCTGGAATATCAGAGACATCTATACTGAATTCATGGACAAGTCACAGACCTATTAACCCTTCTGGATTGGCAGCTAGAGGCCAATCAGGCAACCCTAAGACATCTCAAAGATCTGGCAACTGCAAAATTGCATAATTCTCTTGGCTATAGGAGCAATCTGATAAAGAGAGAAAAAATAGATTGTGATTATAGATTATTAATCAAGTATATTCAGTGATGACTTTGTCATACTTTGTGTATCTATAAAGTGAGAAGATTAAATTTTGTACACAAACATCCTATTTTGAGGACATGTAAAGATCTGGTAAGATTGCACTTGTGCTCCTGGAATCACGGAATCACGGAATCACAGAATCACGGAATCTTCAGAGTTGGAAGGGACCTCTAGAGATCATCTAGTCCAACTCCCCTGCTAGAGCAGGATTGCCTAAAGCACATCCCTCAGGGCTGCATCCAGGCGGGTCTTGAAAATCTCCAGAGAAGGGGACTCCACAACCTCCCTGGGCAGCCTGTTCCAGTGCTCTGTCACCCTCACTGTAAAGAAGTTTTTCCGTGTATTTGAACGGAACTTCCTGTGTTCTAACTTGTGCCCATTGCCCCTTGTCCTGTCACTGGGAACCAATGAAAAGAGTCTGGCTCCGTCCTCCTTAAACCCACCCTTTAGATACTTGTAAACATTAATCAGGTCCCCCCTCAACCTTCTCTTCTCCAGGCTAAAGAGTCCCAGCTCTTTCAGCCTTTCCTCATAAGGGAGGTGCTCCAGTCCCATAATCATCTTGGTTGCCCTATGCTGGACTCGCTCCAGTAGTTCCCTGTCCCTCTTGAACTGGGGAGCCCAAAACTGGACACAGTACTCCAGTTGTGGCCTCACCAGTGCAGAGTAGAGGGGGAGAATGACCTCCCACGACCTACTGGCCACACTCTTCCCTATGCAGCCCAGGATGCCATTGGCCGTCTTGGCGACAAGGGCACACTGCTGGCTCATGGATAATTTGCTGTCTACCAGGACCCCCAGGTCCTTCTCCTCAGAGCTGCTTCCCAGCATGTCCGCCCCTACCCTATACTGGTGCTCAGCATTCTTCCTTCCCAGGTGCAGGACCCTACACTTGCTTTTGTTGAACCTCATTAGGTTCTTCTCTGCCCAGCTCTCCAGCCTGTCCAGGTCACGCTGAATGGCAGCGCGGCCCTCTGGAGTGTCGGCCACCCCTCCCAGCTTGGTATCATCAGCAAACTTGCTGAGGATACACTCTGTCCCATCATCTAGGTCATTAATGAATATATTGAACAAAATTGGTCCAAGTATTGACCCCTGAGGGACACCACTCAACTAAGGGAAAATCTTCCTCTCTCCCGACCTTCCCCCTTGCCTCCAGGGTATGGGATGCGTGAGGGACGGCTTTATCAGTGAAGACCGAAGAAAAGAAGGCATTCAGTAACTCTGCCTTCTCTGTGTCTTCCACCACTAGGGCACCCGTCTCATTCATCAGTGGACCTATATTTTCCCTAGTTTTCCTTTTTCTGTTGATATACTGGAAAAATCTCTTCTTGTTGTCTTTAACTGCAGTGGCCAAGCTGAGTTCTGATTGAGCTTTGGCCCTTCTAATCTTCCCCCTGCATAGCTCTGTTATATCTTGATAATCCTCATAAGTTGCTAAGCCCCTTTTCCAGAGAATGTAAGCCTTCCTTTTTTTCCTGAGTTCCAGCCAAAGCTCTCTATTTAGCCAGGCTGGCCTTCTTCCCCGTCGGCTCGTCTTTCGGGACATGGGGATGGCCTTCTCCTGTGCTTCTAAGAGCACCTGCTTGAAGTATGACCAGCTTTCCTGGGCATCTTTGCTCTTCAACACTGCCTCCCAAGGGACACTCTCAACCATGCTCCTAAACAGGCTAAAGTCTGCCCTTCGGAAATCCAAGGTGGCAGTTCTGCTGGCTCCCCGCCTCCCTTCACCAAGAATTGAAAACTCTATCATTTCATGGTCACTCTGCCCAAGACGACTTCCAACCTCTACATCCCCCACAAGACCTTCTCTGTTAACAAACAGTAGGTCCAGTAGGGCACTTCCCCTAGTAGGTTCCTTCACCAGCTGTGTTAGGAAGTTGTCTTCCCCACACTCCAGGAACCTCCGGGGCTGTTCCCTCTCTGCTGTGTAGTATTCCCAGCGGACATCCGGGAAGTTGAAATCCCCCACAAGAACAAGGGCAGATGATCGCGAGACCTCTGCCAGCCGCTTATAGAATACTTCATCGGTTTCTACATCCTGATTAGGGGGTCTATAACAAACTCCCATCATGATATCTGCCTTGTTGGCCTTCCCCTTGATTTTTATCCATACACACTCAACACTGTCATTCACACTGTTGAGTTCTAGACATTCAAAACTGTCCCTAACATAGAGGGCCACCCCGCCACCTCTCTTCCCTTGCCTATCTCTTCTGAAAAGCTGGTAGCCATCAATTACAGCACTCCACTTGTGTGTGTCTTCCCACCACGTTTCCGTGATGGCAACCACATCATAGTTTCCCTGCTGCACGATGGTCTCCAGCTCGTCCTGCTTATTCCCCATGCTGCGTGCATTAGTGTAGATGCACTTCAGTTGGGTTAATTGTCCTGCCACTTTCTTGGGGGGACAGGCCCTGATTTGCACCTGATCATTCTCGGACACTACTGTAGTTACCAAATTATCACTACTCCTTGTGTCTATGCTGCCACACAATTCACTATCCCCCACCATCGCTGAGACAGGCTGCAAGACCTTGCTATCACTTATACCCATGAGCACTGCTATGTTGCTCCCAGGCACCACTTTTGTGATCCTGGTTTCGTCCCCATCCCCCATCAAACCTAGTTTAAAGCCTTATGGATAAGCCCATAAGATTGTGGAAGGACAAGAAACTTCATTTATGTCTAGACTGCCTTAGATGGATGTACTAAAGCAGGCTGGGATTGTTTCTTCTTCCATACAGTTGACAGTCTATTAGGCAACTGAATAAACTACAGACCCTGGAAGGATGCAATAGCTGGCACAGAGCTACGAAATAGCGTTGAGCTTCTGGGCACACTGAATCTCAAAAAGCAGGATGCCTTTTTATGCTTTCTCTACAACTGGACCTGTCTGGGCTGGTCCTGAAGCAGAAGGGTACATAACATGGACAATGCAGACAAAAGTGATGAATGAGGAGTAAATTGAATGCCACAGGCTTATTAAATAAAGGCACTCATTCAGCACCATCTGGCCTAAACTAATTTGCATATTTGAAGATTAGCAAAGAGGAGGATTTCTTGTTTTTTATCTTTCCTTGTATTAGCTTTCTAGGAGAGAACATGATATTGTAAAGAGTGATAGGTAAGTTTCCCCCTCTTCCTTTACTCCTTCCTATAAAGAATTTTACCAGTTTAGCATAATTTTATAATACTTTGCTACACTTTAGAAGTGACTAGAAAATTATAATTAAAAAATATTGTCTATATTCACTATTGCTGTTGAAAGTTTTTAAGAGAAAATTAATTTTTTAAGTAAAACACTTGAAAATTAGGAAATAATTTAATTGACTTACACAAATAAGTGTTTTCAGCAAAACTTTGGCAGTAACAGTACAATCTCTGGAAGCAAGGTCAGGCTTTGCAGGAAGATTACAGAGCTGTGGTTTGTATATGCAAGGAGGAGATCAGAAAGGCCAAAGCTCAATTAGAGTTCAAACTGGCCAGTGTTGTATCAGACAACAAGAAATGCTTTTTAAGTATGTTAATAGCAAGAGGACATCTGAATAAAACATTGGACCTTGTTGAAGATGACCATCTGACTAATAGGGATAAAGAAAATGTAGAGGTATTCAACTCTGTAGCTCACAAAAAGAACATTAATGAGCATTGTACATTTTTCTTGAGTTTCTCTTTCATTGTTTACTTTTAGTATACAATGCAGTGAGAACACTTCCTTATGATAAATTCTTAAAACAGAAACTATTATTTTTTAGTTTAGCTGATAAATTTAAATATGCAAATTAATATATAAAAATACAGCTATATTGCTAGGAATATATTTTAAATACATTTAATTAGGACAGTCTCAGATATATCTTGATCTACTGGTATTCAGTTATTACCACTCCAGTTCAAATAAATGGGAAAGCAGATGCTCATTCCCTTAAGAAAAAAAACTAAATAAAAATAATCACTTATAGGCTGTCTTGGAAATACATATGTCCATTTTTCCTGTACTTCAAAATCTTGGGACTAATGGTGAAGTCTTCATCCCCCTATATTTAATAGGGATCTTATAGGCTTCCATATGTTTTGATGAGGAATATGAGGGTATGAACACTTCAGATTCAACCAATCTTTTTCTGTGGTTAAAAGAAAAACATCCACAGATGGATGTTTCAGGTCATGAGTTTAATTTTTGGCAAGAATACTGTTATATTTCTGAGCTATAAAGTTGTGAAGAAAGCATAGATATTTGCAAGTAATGTTGGGAACAGGAAGACTCATCTGCCCTGACTGTTCATCTGCACAAATGTATGGCCTGATCAAACATAGGAACATATATAATTAATTATATACTGAAAATATAGGACAAATACATTAAGAACTGCCCTCACTTTCTTTTTTTGGGTAGAGTTGTATGTTTCAACTTAAAAGTGGTATGTATATCTGTGTCTATGTATATATACATATAAACTGAAAGTTTTAATAGCCTCATCTTTTTAGGTACATTCTGAACTTGTATAAATTGTGAACTGGGAAAGTTCACACTTGCATGTTGAAGAAAAAGTATTTGAAGAGTCTGTTCATGGGGGAGGTTGGTTTTGTTTGCTGTTCGTTCTTTTCAAGTGTCATTTGATTAAAAGTTATCAAAATATTCAAATTTTCCTATGTGGAAACAAACACTGTTTTTTTGGAACTATGATGTATTTTCTGTCATATTAATATAGTACACATCAAACAAGTAAATAATAGTGTCTTTTAGGTCAAGTAACATATTTAATCCTTTAGTAGAAGTTATCAAGTAGATTTTTTACAAGGCAACTACTTCATTAATCTTATATATAGTCAGCCTGGGGAATATCTAACATTAGTGAGTTATCTTACTTTTTAAATGATTTTTTTTTGATAAAAAGAGTATACAAAACAAAAACACATAGTGGTTAAGGGAGGAAAAGAGTGTTCATACTTATGTTAAACAAAGTAATGAAGAATGTATACCTTTTATATTAGAAAAATACCAGTTGCTTAAAATTACACATTTGTTTAGACAGGCTAAAAATTAATGTCTTCCAATGTCATTTCCCCACTTTATATGCTCCTTTCCAGACTGTAATATATATTTGGTTATTAAGAATCCTACCAATGCTCTCAAAACAGAAGGAAATTACTAACAACATTGAAGGATAATGAGACTTTTATTTCTTTGTGGGGAGATGAATAGTTTTCAGAATTTTTTCTTCCACATTACTTTTCCATACACCTTAAACTGTTTTAAGTTAGGAATTACACTAAAGATTCACAAAGAGGTGTCATCTTCCAGAAGGAAAAGGTCTGAATAAGATCCTTATCTCATTTATGAGTACAGATAACCTCAACTAGGCCATAGACCTCATTAGAAATTTTATGCTTGTGAACAGAATATTAAGAACTGATATATGGAAAAAAATTCATTACTTGAAGATATTGAAATATTAAAAAAATGTTATGCTTAAATGAACACTAGTTTCTATATTATGCTATCTTTTCTGATAATACTATGTTATAATTTACATTAGCATAGGATGGTTCCAAATTATAGGAGGGATGGAAAGTTTATGACTTTAGTAGGTGCAAAGAAAATAAACATAACCAAGTATAATTTCAGATTACACTTCACTTATGACAAAAGTTCTTTGCTCATAATGAGACCTTAATCAGATATTTATTAGGTTGCCATGCTTTCAGTGCATGTTCCATGATTTTTAGCAAACAGTTTTATTGGATTAAATATTTTATGAGTAATAAATTTCCAATAAAAATGAGTACAATCATTCGTGCACTTACGTAATTACTTTTGATAACCTGAAGTAAATTCTGTAATCATGATTAATACTGATTAGGCAAAGTTATTGGTATGGTTTGCTTATATGGAAAAGTTGAAACAAATGGATTTGATTTTGCAAAACACAGTCCTCCATAATGCACAACTTTTTAAAAATTTATTATTATTTTCTATTTTTTAGAATAGGACTTAAATTCTTTTCCAAAAGAACTCCAAAAGGGAAAAAAAAAGTCAACATACCCCTCCCCCCACCACCAACATGTCACTATATCTGTATTTGTTCATCTACAAATATTATTGAATTATCCAACTTCTTTGTGGTCATCGTAACATATTACATTACTGATTAAATGGTGATTGATCTTCGGTTATTCAACAGAAATACTGAAAGCTCATGAACACTACAGTCATACCAGATAATACAAATGTACATGGGTATTAAAGGTGGTTGGGAGTTTCATATGCAATATTCTCCAACTTGATTAAAAAATATAAGAAATTAGGATTTTTCTAAAACATTTAAAGCTTTGGAGGCTTTTCTTCAGAGTGCAATAGACAAATGTAAATGCTACTGGCAATATGCAGCAGATCTGTTTACTAACAGAGGTAGTAGAAAATGTCATTTCATGTGCTAAACTTTTCTAACAGGTCCCTAGATTGTTTGTAATGAGTGAGTGTTTATTTCTCTGTCACTTCTAATAAGCTGAAGGCATTGGATTTATTTTGGCTATTGTCTACTTTAATCTTGTTTTATCTTCTTTTAAGTCCTTGAATCATATTATTTCACTGTTATAAAAATGAACGGTTTCCAAGTTTCATCATTATGATGACGATCTTTGCAAAAACTTTGCAAAATATGTTGTATTAGTAATATACATATACTTGTGTATACTGTATTTTTTATAGCAAAAATAATCTGGTTTATCTAGAAATCTGTTGGAAACACAATTACAAGAACAATTTCCCATTTTATTTCTTCAGAATTAGTAAAATTCTTCTTTTGCAGATGATCAGAAACCATGATTCTCTCATTTGGTATGGTAGCACTGTTTTCTGGAAAGCGTGACAATGTTAATGAAGATTACAAAAGGGAAGCCCTGCATTTTGTATTTATTTCAGAGGTTTTTGTCTTGTAATATCAAAATATACATAATATAGAACATTTTCTTCAAGAACTGCCTTGGACAGTGAAGATTTTTCTTCATTTTTTTATACAGAAACCTACACTACAAAACCACATTATCACTTATATTATGGCCTGAATACGCATTTATGTCAGATTGAATAGTCATATGTGTAATGGCAACAACCTCATATAACAGCTGTGAGTTTAATATCCCACAAACAGCAGTAACTTTAGTAATGATAATATACTATTAATTAGCACAACATGCCTATATTTCTAGACTTCAGAGAATTGAAATTTTAATTCATGAAGATGAGAGGTAACTGAATACTCCAACAACTGAGGTTGATTTCAAAGGAAGTGATGAAATCTATTTTGAAATTATTATTATTATTTACAGTGAAATGATACACTGTTGCATCTAACATCAGAGTCATTCTTATCTGTTTAGAACTTAGATCTCTGTGAAAATGAAAGCCACTACAGTCAAAAAATGTATCAATCAGTCACTATGTAAATCAAAATCTGTGGAAACATTAATAAAGGAAAAGTTGGCACCAATTTTCTTCTGCACTATGCCAATTAACAATTAAGCAACATGCCTGAAAGTCTAAATATTTGTGTTGTGAAGATACTATTTTATATTAAGAAACCAGGAGTTTGAAAAAATGGGAAGAAAATAAATTTTGTAGACGACTACAGACAATGGTACTCCAATATGCAACAGACAAGAAAAAAAAAATCCTATGAAGCTATCTTTTACCCTAAATGAGAAGTCATTAGAGTTCTTTTCCATTTCTATTTTTATGTGTATGGAATGCTTTTTAATTAACAGACATTATGAATACAATATATTTAACAGATGTAGTTTCTAGAGAATAAATTTGTCTCATATTAAAAGTAAATTCTACCATCTGAGACAGAAATAGAATTGTTCTGTCCCATACAGCAATTTATCTTGAGAGCTGCTGGATCTCTACAGCCCTTGAGAGAAGAACATTCTCAATGCAATAGAAGCAACCAATGAACTTCTTTTTCAAATCAGCCTGATCCCAGACAGGTTAAAACAGAATGATGCAGCCTCTCCTTGCATAAGTGAACATGAAATATCTCTGCTCTTATTCCAGTCTACGGACATGACACCAGCAATAATTGTTGCCTTCCAAGCTCTTAGTTCAATTCTTAAGCAACAGTAGTCACCTACAGTCAATATTTTACCTTTTAGTGTTGTCCGAGTTCTCACAGTGATTCAATGAGATGGAGGAAGACCACAATTCACAGGAAAAATATTGCTTGGTATTTACATCACAATAGTGCCTTGAAGCTTCCAGTCATTAACCAAGATCCCATCATATCAGAAAAAATGAATAAAAAAATCAAAACAGGTAGGCCTTTCCAAAAAGAGCTCACGACTGAGTGATCATTTCAACAACTCACAGGCCTAACTTGACCGCCACTATTTTCAGCTTTACGACTACTCATTTAAAGGGAGGCAAAAAACAATTTGGAAGATGCCTTTCAGGTCCACGTCAACCAGTGTTGATAAGAAAGGGGATATCATAGTGTCCTGCTGCACCTGCTATACCACTATAGCTGCTGTCAATAACAAAGACATGGGAAGGTACCTCACCATCCTTCCCAATTCTGCATTGAATGACACCTATGAGGTTTTATGAGATGTTTTATGAGGAACTGCCTGTATTTCCAATCTCAAAATATCAAAAATAATAATTTTGACTTTCATTGCACAAGCCCTGATACAAAGAATTCACACTGATACGGTCTTTAATCTGAGTTAGTTTGAAGAAACAACGTGATTTGTGGAAGAATACCTTTAGAACAAAACATAACACATTGGTCAATCTATAACTTAGTGCACTAATTCTACTTAGAATTTGTAACCGTTATTATTTATACAAATAATTAGCACAAACTCCAATTTTCAAAAATATATTTCTGATATTCACAATGACATCAGCATCCAAGCTGATTACTGATTATCAATCACTGTGTAATCAATCACAAAAACTTCTGTAATTCAAAGTAGCTCATATGTGTAGACATTAGTATTTAGCCAAATTACCTTTCCTTTCCACCTCTGCAATATTGAGTTTTTTTCTCTAACTGAAACACAGAAAGACTTTCTCATGCCCCTTCATCACCTGACACAGTCGTTTTCCATTGAGTCAGATTACATGGCAAAGAGGAAATCTGAGCAGGATGCAGAGAGGAATTTTTTGCAGAGTTCTGACGTCAGATCTCTCCTGATAAACTGTGCTCCACAAATTCCAGAAAAGGAGAAATTTCTCACACTTCTACATATGTGACATGTGTTGGTCCTTAGTATTTTGGGGTATGAAGTCAAGGTGGAAGAGCTAGGCAAGAGTATAAGAACATCAAGAAGCCTGCAACTGTGCAAGAGCTTCAACAAAGCAGAAGTTGGAAGGAGACTAACATCTACTAATGAGTGCTAAAATTCATGGTAGACATTCTGATTCTATTTAATCAACCCAGTTTTGAGAAGTGGGTGTGTATTGCATTGTCACCTGAGTTACTAATTGTTTGATTTTTGTTTACTTTTTAATAGTGTGTACTATGCATTTAAGAACAGAAGTCACCTCTTGACCTTACTGAGAATGATAATCCTGTATGGGTTTAGTACTACGTCTTACTAAGGAAAGAATATGAATTTGTAAAGTTGCTCTGTTAATGGCTTATGGGTAGTCTAGTGACTGACTGATTTTCATTTGCTATTTTGCAAAGTAAGAGGCTAACAAGTCGTCTACATAATTTTCTGTGTACTCAGTAAAATAATCTTATCCAAGAAGAAATTAAGAAGATGGAAAACTTACTTGGTATTGACAAATGAGTATTTGGGAGAACAGATTCCTTATTCAAATACCATTTTAAAATATTTTAATGAAAAGGATTAGAAAAAGGTGAAGAAGATTTACTGTTAGCCAACCAAAAAAATCTTGAGCACTTGAACAAAAGCTCACTGAGTGATCAGGTATTAAAATGTCAGATAAAACTGTGACAGTAGCTTCAAAGTATTGTATATAGGCAAAATAATCTTAACTCTATGTACAGAGTGATGGGATATAAATTATCTATTCCCACTTGGGAAAAAAGCTTGTGGAATCATCTCAGACAGTTCTTTAAAAATAGCAGCCTATTGTTCACTGAGGTCCAAAAGGTCAATAGAATAATTAGGAATCATTAGAAAAATAATTAAGAACAAAACAGAAATCTTTATTCTGCCACTGTTTAAATACTTAATACAGCCTTTCTCAAGTGGAGTCTTCAGGACTAAAAAGTAAAGAGAAAGACATTAAGAACACTCAGAAGTGTAAAAAAGCTCCCATACAAGGATGGACAAAAGAAAGCAGGACTGCTTGCTTTAGAAAAGATATGTCTAAGTGGAGCTATGCTATGAGAAATATTAATAATTGTTAATGAATTAAAATCATAAATAATTGTAAAATGTAACTTGAGTAAATCAAGAATATGTATCCCAACCCTTTCGTCTGGTATTGATAAAAACAATGGAAATTCAGAAGCTGGATTTAAGGTTTTAAATTAAATTTTACCTTTGAATGAATATTTTTGATACGGGTATGAAAATATTGAATGTGGATACTACAATATAGATAAACACAGAAGATACAACATCATTCAGGATTACTACCTAGCTGGGAGGAGCCAATGCATACCGCTCGTCAGAGACATGCAAATCTGATGTGTCATAGATAGTTCCATTTGAACTTGATAGTTCCATTTACTTGGGAGTAAAGAATGAAATCCAGGTCATCTTGCTAACAACTGTCTGGAAGTTTGATGTGATGTCAGTCTCACCATTTGGGAGTTAGATGCTGGTATAGTCGCCTTCGTCATTTCAGTGATCAAAATATTAAGAGGAAGTTGAAGGCACATGAGATGAGAATTTAGATTCTCCCACCAATAGACTTCTAGGTGAAAAAGCCTACTGAGCTAAAAGGAGTGCAACGGAGTCTTTCCAAGCTCCAGATAAATAGGCAGCCTACAATAGATTAGATGATTACATCCCAGGACCTCTGGGACGCAAAAGCAATAACTGAGAAGATCTACAAAGCAAACTGTCAGCTTTACACTATGGAGAAATAAACATGGGTTTCTTACCCCCTAAGAACTACCGATCAACTTGTTCCCTGGTAACAGCAGCAATTTGTATAAATAAAAACTGAAAAGGAAGCTTACAATGGCTACCATATTAAACAGGCAAACTGTTATCAGCCTCCCTGTTGTCATTCACTCAATTCCAGCCCAATTGCTTCCCCATTACTGTCCAAAGGCCACACAAGTAGCCAGAAGAGGTTCCATTGCACTGCCATGCAGAGGACGAAAATGGAGCTAAGAGAAATGTTGTCACTAGCTTTACCAAATCTTATGCTATAATTATCTCATATGGCCAATGTATTAAAATCATAAGGGAAAAACAGAGCTTATCTGAACATAAATATATTCAGTTACAGGGCTTCAATGGTAAAATAGCGTGTATAAATTAACATTATTTTATATACACACAATACAACATTGCCAGCTGCTATAACAGCACTGCAGAGCACAAACCAATTATAATTAATCAGCTAGTATTAACAAAACCTGTGAAATTTTATATCTTCTAAAAACTAAGACCAGCCAAAAAGTATAAGTCTGAAATCTTGACCTACTTTAAAAGTTAGAATTGCTTGTAAATGTTCTTCAGGTTCTAAATATTTTCATCCTTAGAAAAAAATAGAGACATTCCTTAACTGTTTGAAGAATATTTGCTGTGTCTGCTGCTTTTAGGTTTTAGACTTAGAAATAAAACTTAGGTTTTGATGCTCCTATCTAAAATGAGCGATTGAAGACTATTTTCTTGTAGCTCCCACGTGACCACAGCCATAGAAAGCTGTCTGATAAAACAGTGAATTATTTTATGCACTAATGACTGAATTGGGCAGCGTCATTACATTTTATCAGCAAGAGCTTTATAAACAATAAAAAGCGATGAAAACTTGAAGATAAGCACTTGTCAGTGCCCTTTACACAGTAGGTGTCTCAGTGTAACTTTTGTCTAGTGAGGATTGGAGGTACTTAGAGGCTTGTTGTAATGTGACCAGTTCTGCAATCTCACACAAGAATTTTCATAATAGAAATGTTTCGTAGGGCTTTTAAGACTACAAAAGGCAAAGTGAGCTTAATCTGTCCAGTAGATGAAGCTATATAACTCTTTGTTTAGTTTTAATATAAATTTCTTCATAAATAATTTTGTAACATACTACATAGTAATGGAAGTCCAGATCCAAGGAACTGAATGCATAAAAGCCAGACACACCAGTGCTCAGCCTGGACTTTGGAGCATGATCATTTCTCCAAAGCTAGACATACAGGCTTTTATGAGATCACAGATCTGAATCCAAAGCTGCTGAACACTGACCAGGGGACCATCAGAAGTTAGCACTTTCAGCAGTTTCCCATAGGTATCTATAGGTAGGAAACAGGAAACCTTGAGGGCAGCGGTGACTTCAAAATCCATGTGTCACAGGAGTCACACAATGTTCAGGAATGATGCTGTCATCCACTCAGGATGTAACAGCCGTCTATTAAAGCATTCATGCAAGAAGCTTGAGAATAAGGTTCAGTATCTTCCTTTTTTTTAAGGACATTCAAATATATATGTTCCTAGAGATTACTTTGCATAAGCAGATGATGGCTACCATGAGGCTAGGAAATTTGCTTTCCTTCCTTTTGAAAGTGAGGTCCTAGAGAGTCAGCAAAGCAGCTCCAAGTACTGGTTCTTGCTCCCAAGCCTGTTATATGAATTTTATGTCTGATGCCTAATTAATCAACAGTCCCTTGAGCCAGGACTTATGTTTCATTTGCAAATCTTGCTTTTAAATGGAAACTGCTTGATGAGTCATCAGCTCTGGGGATAATAGATAAGACATTTAATATTATTTTAATGCCTCTTTTTTCTTTTTTTTTGTTTCCTTCTAAATATAGCATTGTTCTCTACCTGACATTTTTGGCTGGAAAATGAACCTGAGGATACTGACTACAGATCTTATCAACAGGGATTTTTTTTTACATTTTGTAAGGTTGGGAAATACCTATTTCCAGGTAAGTAATTTAAAACACTGAAAACAGAGAGCACAAGTAGACAGTTTACAAGATGGTACGTTAAATAGTGTATTTGTTGCTCTTCTTTTAAAACTATATTGAAATATGTCAGCCCCATGTCCTAAAGACAGAGAAAAGGAGCTGTAGCGTTTTGAAGCCAAGTTCTGAAATTGTTGGTCTACAAACTATTCCCATAAAAAGAATAAAATATTGGTCAAAATACCGTCTTGTTCAATACTTATATACTGGTCATGAAACAGTTCAGCACCAAAGCAGCTATAGATGCCTAATAATTAGTAAGATTTCTGAAGCTAAGTCTGAAAGCAATGGAAGATGTTAATATACACAGATATCCCGAATAAGATCTTGCTCACTGTTACTTAGATCCCAGATATTCAAGGGTTTATACTCAGAAAGACTTATTAGCAAGGTAAAGCTCCAAGACTGTTTATTTCCCATTTCTCTGATATTGTGCAACCTCTTTTTAAATTCTTTATATGCAAAATAAACAGCTGAAACCTATACCATGTAATAAAGGGAACCCCATACTGTAATAGGAACCTTACATAATATGATACTCAGGAACTAGAACACAGAGAGAAAAGTAACATACAGAAGGCCGTGTGTAGGAAAAGATCTGATGAACATTTCAGATGTTCCTGTGGAAGATTTTCATACTGTAAGCTAGCCGGAAAGGACTTGACCTACCTTCAAAACAGCTAAGCACTGGTCGAGCAGATTGTCCAAAGTATGTAGTCAGGGGAATAAAAGTATACATGCCACCTTTTGGTGAGCACCTTTGAAAACAGCTTGGGGCTTCTTAATCTTGAGAGGCATTCAGAAGAGGATTCCACAGTAAGTATTTGGAAATCTTATAAATTTTCCTTTCTAAATGCTTACAGATACTTTAATTGGAAAATAAGGATCCCCCTCTAAAATTAATGTTAGAATTTTTTCCCCTCAAATAAGAATAAACAAACAAACAAAAACAAAGCCAAAAAACCGTTTTGGTTTAATGGGAAAAAAAAGGCCACTTCTAGAAATAAGAGATCATTTTAGTCCAGCATTCCAGACAATAAGAAATTACTGAGTTCCCATTCAGAGATGATATGCTGGTTTGCTTCAGGCAGCAGTAACAAAGTGACCTCTCTCTACCTATCTGTCATTTAACAAATTGATACAAAGATTTAAGGTACTATGAAGTGGAAAGAACTAGATAAAGTAGAATGGGCTCAAAGGTGTTCTTACAAGCTGATTATCATTAAATAAAGAAAATATTGATATCACGACTGTTTCAGTTTTCGTTCAAAATTTTCTATTGAATGATATTAAACATGGCTGTGTTATACCCTGTTCTATTTCTATACTGCTTAGAACTTCTCTACTTCATCCATTGATCAGACTTGACTTAAAAAACATTCCCAGTAAAGGGAAAATTCCCTTTTCTGATTACCGCTTGTATTGTATTAGCTTTTAAATGCAGCTCAAACAGATACTGAAGTAGGGACAAAGGTAGGGACAAGGATAGTGTTCAGTAGAGTTTTAAGGGTATTTTTGTTTCTAAAAAATGCCTACTACGTCCCTGAAAATAATTTGGCTGCTAAAATTCTATGGAATTCAACAGATCTTTGGCGGATTCAGGTTTTGGTACAAACATTTCAGCTATGCTGGGCTCACCACCTTGCTATGGACACCCAGTACATCAGCATCTTTAACTATCACATTCAGTCTTTGCCAATACAGGAACAAGGACATTTCCTTTTGTGGACAACAAGAGTTTCACACATTTCCACTGCCTTGGTTAAATTAACATGTTATCTTCCTTCTCTTTTCAGCATGTAATTTTCAACGCGAAAATACATTCAGGTTGTAAGACGTGCAATGTCAATAATCATGTAATGTTGGTATGTAGTTATTTTAGTTCAAAAATATTACTAAATATTTCAGCTACGTATCTAGTATGGACCAAAACTACATTATGAAGAGAAAGTAAAAACAAAAATTAAACTCATTTAAATGTGCTAGTTCAAAATTATAGTTGAATAGCACAGTGACTTATCACATGAACACATAAATGTATATACATACAGAAAAGATTGTATATATTCCTTGAAGTAATCTCTCTGACAGTTTTTTAGAGTTCCACCCTATATATTTCACTACAATGAAAACATATTGGATTTTAATTTTGGTTATAATCAATACCTTATAACTTATTGTCATAATTTAAGTTTTTAACACACTTACCTATGCTATAATTTTTTTTATGTATCCCTGTATTCTACCATTCTACCATTCTTTCAAAAATGACATTAAAAAAATATTTTAATATTTTGCCATGTTTTTTGTGCTTTCTGTTCTTTACTGGTATTGCTTTAGTAAGCATCACAGAGGATTAGACTATCCAAACCACCACAGAAAGTTTGAAGTCTGCAGGGCTGTGAAAGTTTTACATATTCCTGTGAACTCAATGGGTCATGAAAAATTTGGTGTCCTGCCTTCTTGACAAAGATTAACAGGAACAGAAGATGGCTTGGCATGAATTCATTTTGTGACAAAAATTGCCATGAGAATACAAAATAGCACAATATTAATTCATTCTCATGAAAATGATGGTAATGAAAATGAGAAATGGCATCAGTTAAATCCATTTTCATTACTCTGTTATGATTGCAATCTTGTAGCTCTCAGATAGTGTGCTGAGTGAAGAGATCTATATTTTAGCCACATTTTTAATGTCTTTGATGAGCATTTCCTTACCATTATACACCATTTCTTTCTATACTTTGAATTCTTGTTTTAAAAAGCTTTTAGAATAGTTCCAGGCATCTAAGCTTGACACAATATTTATCAATGGTCCCTAAAAATGGTCCATAGAAGGCAAAGCCCTGGAGCTGTTAAGAAACTGGCATTGTATGACCTGATTAGTGAAAATGCAGAACCCTTGTTTGTAATAAAGTTATGTAAAAATGCGGAAACATAGTATAAAACTTAAGTGCTCAGATCAAACTAATTAGCCTTTTAAAAAAGTCTTCAAAAATATTCGACTGAAATGAAGTGGATTTTTTGGATTCCAAGTGCTTTAAGATACTCAAATTGTCGACACTTTCAGTAACATTAGAACTCCTATCACATCTGAAAGAATCGTGATATAAGTTAAAAGATGGATTACTCACTGTCAAATTTCCTATTTTATTTACATGGAATTATCTTTGTGTTATTTTTCTGACTAAGCATAGAAATATTTTCTCATTACTCCAATATTTAACTTTGCTTGCTGTGCATTAGGAAGAAACAAGTCAATATACGACATTGCTAAAAAATAATCTTGTCGTTAACTTTTTGTGTGTTAACACACAGCAATTTAAAATATATGTGCCTTACTATCCAGAAAGATCACTCAAAAGAAATCTCCAAAGAATCACATCCTTATTTTCGGTATACTACGTATTAACTGCATTTTTTTTCACCACCTTGGTTCCTACAGTGAGGTTGTTTTGGCTGTATGAACAGTTTTAGTCAAACTTATGTTAACATTTGGTTTTACAATATAATTACAATAATAATGTAATTATTATTTGGAAAAGAACAATTCTAGCAAAAGGTAATTATCAATTTGTATGTATGCTCCACTCTTTAATATACTTACACCTAACATATTTTTAGCTCTACACTTCCATGCTTGCATTTTTGTGAAGCTTAACTCCCTGTGCTTTGATTTCCCAAGCACCACAGAACCTCATGCCCTGAGAACAGGATTAACTATATCCATAAATACAGCTCAGTGTTTCAACATGAAAAACTGAGTAGATTAACACATGCACAGCTAATTTGAGTATTCCAGCAGGAACTTCCACATTCCTATCTTTGGGTTTTTGTATGGGCTTCCATGATCTCTAAGAATTCCCCTTCTACCTACTAACATAATAAGGTTACTGCAGGACAATGTCTGTAAGTGACAAATCCTGGTTTTTCAAATTTTTTCTCTGACATTTTTTAAGTAAAGGGGACAAAGTACCTGACTGTCAAATTACCTCATCAAATAAAAGTCTGATTTGTGATTATGGTTGAATTACAATAAATGCCATCCAAACACAGGGTAGAGATCTATGATACTCTCTTTTCACAATTCCCAATGCAACATCAAGAAATATAGGGACCAAAAGCTCTTGATAAAGTGATAACAAGAAGTTCCTGCCATGCTAGTGTATCACAAGCCTTCCTTTGAAGGGGACAAAGCTGTCCTTTGACCAGGGGACACAAAGATGAGGCAACTCCATTGCAATCTGGACATCTACAGCAGCTGGCCAGCAACTTCCTCCTGTATGGCCTGTTCACTGCAAACTGTCCAACTTAAAAACCAACTTAAAAAGCAGGACAGTACAGATCAGCCAAAGACCCATGTGGAATGTTTTCCATCATACATTAAGCCATCCATCATACATACATTATAAAAACATACACAGCACCTTAAATCTTTAGAATAAAATTTACTCTAGGACAAAGATATTTACTTGGGCAGTTGCAGTCTGGATCCAGAAGCTCTTCTTAATGTCTGTTTCTCTTTCTATAAAAAATACTGTATGCAAGTTATATTCTTAAAAGGTAAAAACAGTATAATTTGTTGCATTATATACCCATGTCTTTTTATGTGACTGAATTTATTTTTTTTCTTTATGATTGTTTCTGTGAGTTATAGATCAATATATCACTCATTTTGTTATTACTCCGAGTGCTGTTTGCCTTCTGCAGGTGGAAGCGGTGGTACATTTGAATCAAAATAATATGTAGAAAAACAGGAGAAACATAGAACTCAACCTGACTTCACATAATTTATTAGCAATAAAATTCTTCAGAGTTCTCATGACAAAGAATTTAATGATAATAAAACCTAGCTCATTAATCTACTAATTTCTGAAATATATAATAAAGGTAAAAAAATCTTAGAAAGATTAACATAGTGCAGTTTTGAATTAATCTTACAGTCTTGCCTTGTCCCATGTGCCTTATCCTACAACACTAAATCTGCCTTTGGTCCTGGAATTCTAATAACATTCAAAACTGCCCCGTTATCTTCAAAGCATGATCACTGTTACTTTTCTTTTTTTTTTTCCCCACTACAATTTTTAAGTTTTAATGCAAAAGAAAGCAGATAAAGTATACTGATTCAGAATGGTATTAAGCAACACCTCTGTTCAGTGCTTTATATCATCTGAGCAATTATCTACTTTTTAAAAGAAAGTTGCTCCATCTTCACTTGAAAAGTAGTTTACACATTCAATTGCAGTGACTGTTATCAGGCAAGACTAAAATTCTACAGATTATATAAAGCCCATTTCAAACTTTTATTCGAAAAGACCCCTGAAATATTAGCTAAGTTGGCTTTTGTCTCTCTTTTCTTACCCGTGCAGTCTTTGTGCCATGTCTAGCTATCCATCTGCTTAATGATGTCAGGATGCTGCCTCATAGGAGCTAGCTGATACAGTTCTCCTAATGAACAAAACGATCTCTCCAGGCAGTGACATCAGACACTGTCTTCAAGGTGATCCAAGCTCTTATGAAGAGTTAGTGTTATAAAATTACATCTATAGTTTCTTGAAAGTCATATCTAGGGCAGTTTTTGAAGAGAGCGGTGCCAGTGTAGACAGCAGGGAATCACAGCATGCAAATCTCAGCATAGTTAAAATAGAACTACTTGAACCAAGCAAAAGCTGAGTGGTCTGGACCATCTGAAAATTGGTCCTGAACACCCAGATTCTCTGACTGAACTTCTTTATGTAGGTTCAATGATTTTTCTAAGGACAGATTTTATATTAAGTTGTAGTGCCCTTCATAAGGTTGCTGTGTCAACTACTTGACAAAGTGCCATTCTTCTATGTTCACTGTGCATTTTAACACTCAGCTGGTAGCCAGGAGACATGATGTCTCCTGCCCAAAGAATTCACCAGGGAACATGCAGGTTTACAAGTGCTCTTATTATATGATCAGAAAACAAAATTAAAAATAGCTAAATAACTAAAGGTAAGGCATTTAGCAAGAGATGGACTGATTTCTGACACTTCCAAAACCAAAAAGAGCAAATCATACATACATATATATATATAAAAGATTCAAATAGACCTAGAAACTGGGTTAACCTTAATTCGGGAGCTCAAACCCTCTTAATCCTAATTAGGGCAATAGTATTGTGTATAGAGTATGAAAGGGACGGTACTATGTTTCACTGAAATGGAATTACAAAGTACACTAATTACCTCTTACAGCAATGTTTCTTCCTTAGCAGATATTAAAAAATCATTTCTATAGCAGACATTTCTTTTGACAATTTGGGGAATTAATCTATGCATGTGAGTGTGATTAATGCTCTCTGATTGAACGAGTTCTTTGTATTGTTTTCCTGTACTCTGGTCATCCATGTTTTCTTAGATCACCTGTTTTTCTATTAGGAAGAGAGGAATTGCTAGATTTGTATCTGACTGAATCATACAGAATAAGTTTTGCCTCAGTGGAACAATGAAGCAGGTACAACATAGGCAAAGCAGCTGCTCTGCAGGAAGGAAAAAGTACTTGCTGTGTGTTTACATTAAACACCCCTAAAAAGGCACATGACAAAAATACAAGAACAGAGGAAAAAGGACTTGCTGCTTTTTGAAGAAAAGCAATACTTTTCATTGTCATTCTTGCTGAACGTGATGGAAATTGGTCACAGGTGTAAAAAAACGACAGATTGCCCAAAGGGAAGCCAGAGTTAGGTTTCTGTTCATCTGGAATTCTGAAACAGTATAAACACTTCTGGATGCCAAGGAAACTGAGGTGATAGTGCGCTATACATACATTTGACTAATATACATATATATATGTGTGTGTGTGTATAGACATATATATTTCAGAAAGTCCTCTGCAAAAATCTGTCTACATAATACTTGTAATATATCCTTCCTGAAAGATTAAAGCAATTTTTGATAGTAACAAGAAGAACGGCAATACATGCATCTTTGCTACAGCACAATTTGGGAAATTCTTTTAACTTGAGGATATCGTAGATTGCTGTTTCAGAGTGTTTGCCACAGGTAAAAACTATGCTTTGTGCCTGTTTAACAACTACTGAAAAGACTGTTTGTAAAAATGGCAGGCAAATGATGTCCTGTTTTACTGGTGATAATATCCCAGAGACTGTTAGTTGTTCTCTGCCCTGGTTTTTGTTAATGAATCTCATAATTGCTTTACCTTTAGCTGCAGTAGTGTTAGAAACAAAAAAGACCTTTCTGACGGTGAATAGCAGTGTTATTTTGAAGCTCCTAGTACAACCCAGTGTCTAAAGTAGTCTCTGTACAAGAATATGGTTTGTACAACTGTACAAAATGATTGCCATCATGAGCGGGTATTAACAGCTTACACTTTGAGCTCAAGTACTGCTATTCTTAGAGGGCCAGAAGCACACATATCCTCTTTGAATCAGTCTCATAAAAAGATGTAGAAAACAACAAAAAGGAGATTTCATAAAAGCAAGGAGACATAAAATAAGGACTACACCAAATGGCATGATGTGGGGATAGCACTAACACCTCTAATTTACTGTGTTGAATTTGCACCTGAGATGGGAATGGATTGCCATTTTCATATTCTTTCAACTTTCGCATCAGTATGAGATGCTGTCAGTGACGTACCATATAAATACTCCATTAAAACATAGTGTAAAAAAGTCTTTTTGTAG
This sequence comes from Larus michahellis, assembly GCF_964199755.1. Taxonomy (NCBI): domain Eukaryota; kingdom Metazoa; phylum Chordata; class Aves; order Charadriiformes; family Laridae; genus Larus; species Larus michahellis. The sequence goes on along the minus strand of NC_133898.1, from coordinate 101,443,816 downwards.
AAAAGAAAATCCAATAAAAGATAAGTATGCAATTCAGCCAGCATCCTGCCTTGATTACAGGACTTGTTTGTGTCTTTGTTTTTAATAAGATATATTTTGTGTGCAATCTTCGTATCACACTTTGTCTGACTTAATGTGTGAGGCACTTTAGTATGGCATGATTGTTTTGTTACTTCAGGCAGCCCTCCAGCTGTGGGCCAGCACTTGGTCAAACTGATTTGTTCTTGGCAGGAAGCTAAGAACACATAACACTTTCAATTTTACATTATTACTTTGGGGGACTGTGGTGGGAAATAGCCAAAAGTGTTATTTCAACCCTTTCAACAGTGTACAGTTTGGTGTGCTAATCAGTCACAGCCTCTGCTCTTAGAAAGGGGTGGATTAATGGCAGTTTTCAGAAAATTCTGTTAAGTTTACAGTGGTTTGGTAGTCTCTTATACTGCATAACTACTCCAGTCAATTACATACTGATTCTCATTCTTATGACAATGAATGTAATGAGAAAAGGAAATTGTACAACATTAATCTTTTCTTGTGATAAAGATTATTGCAAGAATTTGACAGGGTAAAAAATTAAACCCACCCTCTTAATAATCTTGAAACTGTCATCTGCTGTCCCCTTCAAATGCCATAAGGGAGGTGACTGCCTGGACATTATCAGTCACAAAAACAGAAAGCAGATCTGTGCTTCCTTCAACATAGTGAATCATCATACGGAGACTGTATTGTAAGTGATAAAGGCTGCTACTTACGCAAATTAATAAATAGGCAAGAAATCAAGTCTTTTAATTTAGCTAAACAAAAAGGGGAATACGGATGAAAAGCAGAGCTTGGCCAAATTGACATGTTTGGCAATATTTCTCTTTTTTCATGTTGAGATGAAAATTTTTTTAATAGATCAAAAGCATAGATGCTCAGTCCATCCTGTCAGCCTAATTTTGTAAATTAGCTTTGCTATTTCCAACTTGCTTGTTATTAAGGCTGCCACCTGTACTATGTTAGAAAATAAGCCTGAAAATTTTTTTTGTTTGTTTTAATTAGATGTTTTGGCAATTAGGGTAATAGACAACAATATTTCCTCAAAATGAAAATAAAAATAAAGAATATATTAAATTATTCCAGTGACTAACATTATGTGAATAACATACTATAGTCTTTTGTCAACCTATAAGATAAAAGTTCTGCAATTTAGAGAAATTAATTGGCATATCAAGCATTCTTTATGTTGTAGTCATGGGCTTTTAGGCTGTGTAATAATCATCAATAAGCATTACTGTTAACTAGTTTAGTCATAAAATACTGACTATTCAGGTTGCATTAACACCAATGGGCTAAATTTACAAATCTTGCTGGCAGTGATTCACAACTGAGTTAGCTTGACGTTACCTTGGAATAAAGCAATTGAAATGCAGATTGGAAGAAAAAACATGACAAAATACACCATTATTTATATGATCATCCAAGTGTTGCTTCAAAAATTGAACCTGCATATTCTTTTCTTCTTGTTTATACAAATGCACATCCCACAGGACTAAGGAAAGCTAGACTAATTCTCCATTACATCATAACCTTTATCTAAGTAGCATTTAGGTTCTTCACCTTTACATACAGCTAATGGTTATAAAATACAGTTCATAATACTTCAGCTAAAATAATCTGAAAATCAGTACATTCAAGACGGTGAGATGTTGTTTTGTTGCACTTGTGGTTACAGAAGGGGAGATAACATTTAAGAGCAAAAGAAGATGAAGATAAGAGTTTTGCTGTATTTTGTTTACTTTAAGGCTGTTCAGCACAAATGAAGCACAACAAGCACCTCAGTGTTTCAGGGTGCAACTCCAGAAGCATCAGTTGTCTCTTAGGAAAAAAAGTAATATTATCATCTATTTTAAAAACAAGAGAAGAATTCAAGATTGTCACAAGGTCATAATGTGCTAATACTTTTTCCCTTTATGTTATAAATCACCATTTAATTTTCAATACATAGATCCAGCCTGTACAGATGCAAAATCTGACAGTGAATGAAAATAAATTCTTTCCCAGGTGACAAGTGGGGAAAATATGGACACATTGTAACAGAAAGTGATTCATCCATGTAGTTGTACAATGATAAGGACACACACTCACACGCTTTTTAATGATGAGATGTCATAAAGGTGTCTGTTCTATATGTACATGAGTATAAATTACCACTGTGCTTTCAGCAATGCATCATTTATCTGTAAAAGCACAAATATGTACTGTAAAGCCGCAGGAACAGAAAAGAAATTCTGTTCATTATCATCACATATGAGCTACTGTATCAGGAAACTGTCCAATTAGGTTTTTACCTAAAGTGAACACAGGGTAGCACTGCCCAGACAAAGAGTTAATGAGAAGAGCAGTCTCTCTCATGAAAATCTTCCTTTGCACTGAGTTTAACCCCTCTCCCACAGACAACAATAATAAATTGAGATTAGTCTGATAAATATAGAGGGCATTACAGAAGGTAAAGCTCATGTCCTTATGCGATGACAAGGGACATTGTTTCTAGAACAAATATTTTTCTAGGAAATTTTGTCCTCAAAATTTGCAAAGATGTGAGGCCACCAGACTCCTACAGGTTTCATAACCGTTCCCAAGGATGCTGTATTGTGTAGAACACAATTGAACAGCAAAAGTTGAGATTCCAAAAGAAAGAAATTGCAAAGGTGTGGTAATATATCTGCTCTCCCTAGTTTTCATTTCTCTCTTTTTTTTACATTTTTCCCAAACGTTTATCCCTATGGACAAAGTGGCAACAAATACCGGGTGACCACGATGTACTAAATAATGGCAATATGTGACTTCTGCTGCCTGTAGCTGTTAACTAGTCACAAGTTCCTGACAGTGGGGTGAACAGGTTCAAGAAGAGGGGAAGCTGGGGAACAGCTAATAGGCTCCAGAATGTCTCCCTGCAGCTCTGCAAAGGGAATTTCACCAGGTAAAGGAACTTGGATTAAACAGGAGGACATGCTACTCAGTAAAAGGATTGCTCAGCTCTTGATTTTGGTTTTCAAAACACTTCTTTTTATATGAATTTATAAATATATAAAAATATAAAATTTATATACATTTATAAAATACACAGTAGTGCATAAAGAAATGGAAAGTACAGAGCTAAATGTATAGCTGAAGGAAGAGCTGTGCTACGCAGTGGGTTTTTTGGATCAGAAATACATTTTTTAAGTTAATATCCTGATTGTCCCTACTTACAGTGCTTCTGATCATATCACATAGCACATGAATAGGATTCCTTTCAAATGAAATTCAATCAGAACAGGCACTCCTGATGTGTAACTAATAAATCCAACTGCTAACAGGCATTCAAGTCCCCAGGTAGAAACAAGAGTTAATCCAAAATAAAGATCCTGAAATGCATACTGTGGATACCAAGCCTTCCGCACGAATGGTTTTGCTGTCAAGATTCACTCCAGTTAGGCCGTGCTACTTGCTGTGTTGGACTGAAGCTTGTTGGCCAATGCTAACAGAGACTCAAAAAGACACAATGTCTGGGATTTTGCACACCATGCCCACTGCTCTTCCAAATTTCCTTTGAACAACCGCTGTGTTGCAACCTGAGAAATAAATATTCACTGTAACCACTTATGCTTCCCATTTAAGAACTATGAGGAAGACCGAACAGAATTTGGGTGTCTACCTGCAGAGCTCTACTTTAGACAAGGTTTATGGGTAGCACTTCTGCCCTCCTTCTTTTTGTGCCTGAGAAGTACTTTTAAAGTATGAACGAGATTTTGATATTTTAACTTTGATTAGTTATCAGTTTACACTGAAAATGACCTTACTTGGGGGACTCATAGTGGGGTCAAATAATACTCTCATATTAAAAAAACACCTCCAAATACAAAAGAATTCAGAAGATACTAAAAATTATATTGATTCTTTCCTTTCCCACCCACAGAAATCATTCTTGTTCTATGCGTGAAATTTTTTTTCAGGAAACCAGATATTCTTATCTGATCCCCTATATGCTACTTGCCCTTATATTTCACTGTGTGCTTAGATTTGACAAAGTCATGCTTTGCAGAAAAAATCTTGTGGTGGACATCACATAGTTGAAACTCCATTGCTTCTATTTCTTTTTTCGCAGTTTCCGACTTCTATCTTTAGTTTCTGTATACTGGTTTCTATGTTATGCTTACATTATTTGAAAAACATTTCACTAATTTCACATCCCTGTTAAGATACTTTAAGGCAACCTTTCAGTCTTTCATTTGAAAAGTTACATTCTTGAATTCTATCACAAGCAGTTATGTTCAACAGTCCCTCAAAGATTTTTGCAGTTCTCATCAGCTCCCCTTCCAATTTTCAGCATAAATGGTATTACATCACTGGTCTCACCAGAAGCATATGTAGGAGCATAATCTTCCCTCTAATCTGTTTTCTTTGTTTGATTGTTGACTATGGAGTTGATCTGCTACTATTTAAGTTTGATATCGGAAAGGTTTTTTTTGAATAAATGTATTGCTTTAGAAACTTTGTCTTTTGAAATTTATCAATTTTTATATGACACATATATGATGATCCCATCTATTTACTTTGACATATTGTAAAACAATCAAAAGCACTTTCAAAGTTAAGACTATGTGAAAAAATTGCCAAAATTAAATACATACTATTTTGATAATACTACCACTGATGTCATGTTTACACTTCAATATTATATGGCAATAGAATTTTGCACATCATAGACATATAAGAATCAGCACCAATTCATTGACAGTCTGTAAAAATAAAATTACTTAGAGATTTTAGCATTTAAGTATTAAGTACTAATGAAGATTTAAAATTCCATATGTTGTTAAATAGGACTGGAGGACTCTTTTGGTTCAATAACTTAACCTAAATGTGTAAGGAGTGAAGAAATGAGTTTGGATAGATTAAAAGAAAATAAATCACTGACCATTTATTTGGTTTTCTTCATTGATATGAATGGAAACAAAATTTTTTTTTCTCCCCAAGACAAACCCCAAATTGTGTTCATCTTAAGACTAAATACATAATTTCTGCTTCAACTGTTGCAAGGTAGATGCTACTTCATAAAGCTAGAATCTAGGAAGAAAAATAACCTTTTAGCCTGAGTAGCTCAGGTATTTTCTAAATGTTCTGCATCCTTGTGAAGTTCTTTAAATACCAGGATTTGAATTTTTCTCAGTATCTCATTGAACTAACACAAATTGTATGAAGTACATAACAATTCAGTGAACAAGCAGAGAAAAGTATAACTATATAAATTACAGGCTAAGGCCCTCCCCAAGAAAGTGCAAGAAGTAGCTTAAACCTTGTAAGAAGCAGGAGACTCCCATGGAAATCCATGTTAATCGCTTGACTATAGAAGAAGATAAAACAGCTCCACAGTTTTAAAATTACTACCTCTCCTGGAAGAACCTAATATTCTTCCTTTCTTTTGTCACATTAAAATCTTCCAGGCACCTTAAATTCCCTCTTCTTATGAAGGATAAGCTGCATAACTCTCATTTTCCATCTAATTTCTTTTCCCCTTTTTTTTATAGAATTGTGCTTTGTACACCCACCCAAAAGGGAAAGACTTGTGTGTAACTCATTCCTGTACCTAGGAAATTTTAACGTGTATATCCCATCAACGACCTATCTATATGCTGTTAATCATGCAAGAAGCATCCACTCAAATCTGTGAAGCAACCGGTATTAAAACAATTACAGGGCCTTGAAGATAAAAAGAGAATGAAACCTATGAGCATCTAATGAAAAAAAGAGGCCATAGTGCGCCCACGTTGCGACCAGTTACTTCTGTGAGCAACTTTACCTAACCGCTGCTTTCATGCTTCATAGTGTATTTACCCTTTTTCAGTATTGATGCATAAAACAATGTCAGCTACTATCTTCCAAAGGAAGATTTCCAAAGGAACACACTGTCTGGGAGTCATACAAAATTAGAAAAGCTAGTAAAAGACTGGGGGATCAGAAAGGACCTACAGACACAGCAGCAGCTTGACAATGTAAAGTATGCCAAAATATTTTACAGCCTTCATCAATTAATACCTTTTATAGAAAAAATTAATCTTTGTCTCTTTTGATTTAATAAATAATTATTATGATTTATAATTTCTGCAATAATTGGACTGATCCAGAAAGTCAATGTTCAGGATGTATTTATAGCTAATAACAGCTTCTTCATCATGTACCTTGGAAATCTTTATTAACCTTAAATATCTTTCACACTTTAGTATGAAATTTACGTTAAATACATTTTAGGATGAAGGTGACTTTTACTACAACTCTTGTCCGAGGAACGCTTAGCAATATACACATGGTCATCAGCACTTTGAGTGACAGATTATGATCTAATCTGGCATTCCATTTGCACAGGCGGTTTTTCAGTGGATTTGACATTGATCATCTATCTATTTGATTTGTTAACTGCATAAAAGTTGTTTTTTTTACAAAATGTCTAAAGGCTTGCAACTTAGGATAGAAAATGCTATTATTTTATATTTTACTTCATCATAAGCATCTTTTCAAGAGAAACGGTTTTGATTGGTGAAACTAATGACATTATTTTTTCTTCTGTATCAACTCTCCATAGTTAAATGAGCTTCAGGAATCTGGGGCTCAAATGTGACTAATCTGACTGGCACAAGAGAATGGATGCTAGACTGACAGGAAGGGGAGACAGTAACAAAATGCATCAGTATGGACATGAAATCATCATGTTGCTGCATCTATCACAGTCAGTTCCTGTCAGTATGTCCACTCTACAATAAATCTTATTTTCTTATAAAGCTCTCTATCTACTAAATGTTTATGAAAAAACAAAACAAAACAAAACAAAGCAGAAACCACAAATCAAGACAATGTATGACACAAAAATGAAAATCAACTCTCCCAAATGGTTTTGGGAACACAAATTGTGTACATTTATGTTTGTCGAATATCATATTATCTAATTTTTAACATTTATTACATAAAATTTTCACAGTGGGAGGGTCTTGTAAAAAAGGTAAATATTAAAGGCTACATATTTTTTTCCCTATTCATGTAAAAGCTCACTGATACTACTTGGGAATGTGTATAAAGAATGAGAACTGGAGGAAAACATGGATGAACCTGTGTGCAAATGTCCACACATTTTCTCCAACGTAAGTGCATACAAGAAGTAAAAAATTGATCCCAAATTTGGAAAACATGCTCATGATTTGTTAAAATTTCTTCACTATTTTTTTAGCTGGATTACTTGCCTATAATCTAAAGAAAAAAAGTACTAAATCATTAACATTATTATGAATAGCAATGACAGAGGGAAAATTAAGATGCAGATAGACTCCCTTCTTTTGTTCTCCAGACCAAGCAGTTTACTAGTGACCAAAGGAATAAATTCTGACTTCATTTAGGCTTAAATACTCAACTGTGTTCCTCAGAGCAAAATTGTTTCTTCAGAAATGCTTTTTTGAACGGTATCAGTTGTTTTGTGCTTACAGTAAAATGATCCAAGGTCTGGCTAGACACTTACGCAGTTCTAGTAGTTATCAAAATACTTCAAAATGTTATTACCAAAACGTTGATTATTTTATTGCAACACCATTGGTATAGTAGAAAACCATCAACTCCACTTTGAAGAAAGAAAAAATTATTTTAAAAGCAGGGGTTGATTAAGAAACTTGCTGAAAATCAGTAAAAGTGTGGCCTGAGTTCTACAGCTGTTTCGGCTTAGACTGGTGGCTCCAGAGTGCTGCCCTGCACTGGGAGGGCATACAGGGATCTTTACTGTGTTGCAGTACTTAGCACTGTGTGTCATTTGTAATGACCTATATGTGGTCAAGATCTGTGATGTTTTTTCTCCTTTCCCATTACTATCTTCATATCATTGAAAAAGAGAGATCAGTGCCAAAGTTCTGACGAGTGTGGATTTTTCCATTCCCTGTTCATCCTCAAATCAGCTAAATGCTGCTGCTAGCATAACACCATGTAATCAAGGGTCTGCTGATTTCCTACCGCATTTCTTGTTGGAAAATGTACTAACTAGATACCTCAAATGCACATCTCCTCTGGTGGGTTTATTTAACTCCTTTTCACAGAGGTGTGAAAACCAAGTGATATTTTTGTTGTGCAATGTCATGAACATAAAATACGACCATGTACAAAAAAGTTTATGTGTCTTCCTACGTTTAAAACATTTCAAATATGTAATGTTAAAATGATATTCTATCTTTATAACCTATTTTAAGTAAATATTTACATGCCTTTCACATGATTATCCTCTCTCTGTCATATCACACCATTCTTTAGGAAAAGCCAGCTACCACTCATGTTACTTGTAAAAGGCCTTTGGACAATGACTATCACTGTTCTGGTTACTTCAGAAAAGACATTTAACCCTTAATTAGATTAATATTGTATATTGATAAAATTGCTTAAAGACTTCTTATTAATCACCAGAATTATTTAGCAAATTACTTAAAAATGAAACATGAAATTATAGTTACAATTTGAATAACTTTTAAAATTATATAAAGATCAGTATAACACATAATGATATGATTTTAGCACAAAACAAATATATCTAGAAGTCATCTCTCTAGATACCTCACAAAAAGGCAAAAATACTGATTTTGTGAAAGTTCTTGATACTTGCTACAGTATCTCTTCATTTTAGTGATGTCCTGTCTCATTTAAAAATAAGAAAACATGTTCTCATAAAAGTATAAACAAAAATGGTTATTATATCAAAGTGTTACCTTTTTTCTTCCAGTCTTCAGAAGTATAAAAGCACTATCTCTTGGTTTAATTTAAGTAATAAAGCCACAGTCAGAACTGTTTTATTCAACCTATATCATAGCTTTCATGATTAACAGAGCCAAATTTCGTACACCAAGAATAGACAGTAATCCATGCTTATTTATAAAGGTGTTTTTAGAAATCCATCAACTATATATACAACTAAAATGAAACTCAAAACTCAGCTGATCTGGCAGCTCCCCGTGTTAGCTGGGTGGGCTTCCTACTGGCTTTAGGAAAATCTGGCTGCCTTCGAAATGAAAAGAGCTAATTTCAGAAGGCAGTTTCTTTGTTTTTAGTGAAAAGAGAAAAGCATTTATTTAGAATATGCCAGTAAGTACAAACATTCAGTCTCTAAATCACATTCAGAAGGGTTTTGCAGTTTTTCTGTATGAAAATCATTTGACTTCTGATCACAGTTTTTAATTATTATATGTTTTGAGTCAAATATTGTTGCCTGTTCTGTAAACAATAACTCCCAAACCAGGTACACTCTACGTAACTTGCATATTGGTTGCTATTGTCAGCCTGGAGAGGGATAACAGTGTGAAAACAGTAACATCAAAACTAACTTTAAACATCTTGGGAATATGTTCCTCCTGCCAAATTTATAATCAAATGAAAGTAAAGCTTTTCAAATTTTGCTGTCTTAAATAAGCACTAAAAGCCCTGTAACCATTTATGCTTTACAAAGTAAACTCATAAGCGCACATGAAGGCCTACATATAACCCAGACTTTATCTTTCTAATCTGGTGATGAATACAGCAGGCCACCATCTGGTGTGCGTGTACACCAACAACTAAAATACAGCCCTATAATTTAACAATCACAAACTTTAACTGCTACTTACCGCTTCTTCCAGAAACAGAAGGTCTCAGATTAAATCTGTCTAAAAACCGTAGAAAAACAGCATAAGATTAACTGTTTTTGTTCTGGATTTCAGATGCAGACAGTGGAGCAGGGAGAGCTCTTCTGTTGCTACGGAAACCTGACGCTGAGGATTTAATGACAGCCTCAGATGGTATTGTACTGGAGATTGTCTGCTTGAGGGACTAGACAGCAATCCTGCTGATAAGAAATAAGAATGAATTCCAAATGTTTTCAATTTGTTTTACCAGAAGAATCCTTTCATTGCCTCAAATGTATTAATTTGATAGTAGATACAAAGAATTTATATTAATGTTAGAAAAATATATACCAGTGAAACATAATCTCTTTGCAGGCTCTCTAGGCAGTAACTAATCTTCCTAAGACCTTTACTCAATATGTAAAGTTTATAAAATTAATACTGCATTTCAAGTTTTTAGTCTGAAGGAGATCTATTTTTTGATTCCTCAAAACCTTTGTCTTTAAACTGACAACTTATGAAAATAAAGTCTTTTTAAGTTCTTGTGTTTAACTTCATTAATTATTGTTAGAAAGGGATCAAATAAATTCATAGTCATAGATGCCTGGAACTATTAGAATCCAGGGATTTACTTCATAATCAGTCGTTCATTTAGATTTGTAAATATTTTTATTTTGTGATATGAAGTTTAAAGTATTAATACAGTTTAAATATAATATTTCTGAACACAGCTTGCATGAACTGCAAAGTATCACTTGTCGGAATGTAGGTCGATATGTGTCTTTGACAGTTCAAAATTTTCTTTAATAAATTCTTTTTCTACTTCACAAATAATTCAGAGTTTAATTTCCCTCTGTCGATTAGTTGATCATTATGAGATGAATAAATATCATAACAATATTTTCTGAAAACAAAATCATAATTCAAATATCAAACATGTCTAATTTTTTGTTACTACATCTGAGCTCAAGGATATTAGTTAATTGGGAAGTTTATATAAATACATAGAAATCGTATTTTATATTTGATTGAGGGTCTTTTGTTCCAAGGTATTTTACAAACATCTTATGTGTCCCAATCCTCTACATAATTCTGGGAAGCCTGTTGACTGTATTCACAAAAGCAACTCCTTTCCTTCAAGAATAAGGACACTGCAACTTTAGTCTCCAAACAGAGCAGAAAGGTCTGCCATTTCAAAGGTCTAAACCAAACATCACACAAGAGCAATTGATCTATCTGCCTTTGAAGGTTAAAGATTGATTCAGTCCTACTGGGATTTAAGTCTGTATCTCCAGGATACTTAGGTGTTTTAAACACCATCAATAGACATCACCATTAACATCAAAGGGAATTTCTGATTATGTCAATGGTAGGTCCAAGCAATACCTCTACCTACTGTCCTAAAAAACCCCACAAAAACCAAACAAACAAAAAAAGAAGCACTAGGAGAATCTTGCTTAGGGAAATCTCATTAATTTCCCTATAATATTTGTTCTTTGGATCTTAACTAATACTGGGAAAACTATTTATTTTGATTCATGGTCAAACTGAAAATTAATGAAAAAAATGGTTCCGGTTGAACCAATATTTTTTTCCTGTTGATTTTTGAATAAGAGTTAGGAGTTGTCTTCAACAACAACAGCAACAACAACAAAATAATATTAATTTGGAGTCACTACAGGTAATGCAAGGTTAAATACTCTGATTCCTTTTGAATTAAACATTTCAAAATGATCTTCAGAAAAATTAGATTTACTTTCAAATGAACAATTTTTTGACTGCAAAATAACTTCTTTTTGAGTAGTCAAAATACAACGTGTTAGCATTTCACAAATGAACTATGTTATGTTCTAGCTATTTGAAAAATTCCCCCATATTTTAGCCCAAGCTGCCCACCAGTTTCAATCTGAATTTCTTGTTCTAGACAACTTCTCCCAAATTCCTCTTTGGGCAAACGTTAGAGTTGTCAAAACCAATAAAGAAACCCTACAGTATATGTTGTGCAATAGTTTTGAAAACTTCCTAGAAGGAGCATTTCCAGAACGTACCACTACAAAATATAATATGGAAAAGAATATACAGTGTTGGAACAGAAAGTACTGCATGCACATTCACCTTTCTTACCTTAGACTTAGAAAGAAGAAGAGCCTTGAATGGCCTCCAACAGTGGCTTTTAGGAAAACAGGGTAAAATTATTCTGAAGTTTTTTTGAATTAGGGGAAATTATTAATGGAGGCAACCCAGCAAAACAACTGAAAAAAAAAATTGACATGAGAGCAATTAAGACTATGTTAAAATCTAAAGAAAATAATTTTAGAGTCATTTCATCAAAAATATACATCTATTTTTTGAAACCTCTTTCAGTCTAACATGCACAAAACACAAATCGCACAGAGGCTGATTATATTTTAAATGATTTTGTGCTTTGAATTACAGAATCATAGAATCATCTAGTTGGAAGGGTTGGAAGGGACCCATCATTGTGACCTATGGTATCTTTTGGTATCTTCTTTTGGGTTTTTGTTGTTCGTTTTGGTTTTGGTTTTTTCCTTCTGATTTTCAGAGTGAAATATGACAGTATTATAAAAAGTGTTAAGAATGACTTTATCGTCTCTGAAAAGACAGAGAGAGCTCACTCCTTCTGGGAAGCAAGCGGGCATACTTATATAGAGAAAGTCCCAGGGACTACAGGATTTTGCAAAAAGAACATGAACTAAAACAATCACAGTAAGAGGGTGGAGGTCTGAATTTTACGCAGAGACTGAAAAAGTGCTAAGACGACTGAGAAGCATACATAGGCCACAAATGGGCCAAAGGAAAATCATGAGATGTTATCATAACTCAAAAAGTCACTGAGCAGTTGAAACCAAACTTAGGGGAGGGGAACTCTCAGCGGTGACATGCACAAGAAGCGGCAGAGCTGCTTATAAGTCTTTTCTGTTTCTATTCTCCTTGTGCTATTTAGTCTGAATTTGTTCGTTATTCAAAATATTCACTGTGTCAGTGGCTTTTGAATAATATCTTGCTCTTCTTAGCTAAAAGATTTTTTTTTTGTTCTTTTTTATGGAATTCCTAAAGGAAAAAAAGACATAAGATATAATGATAATAATATGTGTTTTCTTCAAATGAGTGTGAAACAGTTTCATTTTGATAAAATTCTTTATTTTAAAAGACTAAGTGTTAGGGCAGCTGGCAAATGACTAGGCTGCTTGGTCACTGCAGTTGGAGCAGGACAATAAGCCAGACCCATTGTTCTGACCATACAAGTTGAGCCTGCTTCTGCCATCAGGAGAATCAAGGTGGGAATGAAGTGGGATGATTTCCCTGGCTGACCAGCTTGATCCAGACAGGTGGATCAAGCATCTTGGTATCTTGGTGCTGGTGACCCTTCCAGGCCTGACAGCTTTGACAATTACTCACTTTTTCCTAACAGTGTGTAGGATGAAGTTCATCAGGCAACGAAGATGACATATACGTTTGAAACATGTTGACTATACGCTTTTTTAATCCTCTTTTTACTAAAATTTAGTTTAGCAGACAGTTAAAAACAGTCAGCAAAGCCTGACGGAACCTGAAGTGACTGTTAGATGAAATTAAGATGCTTGTATTCAGAAGATTTACCAGCAAAGAATGCCATAATGCTTTTCTGCATCTAAGTCACTTGTTACACTCTTACTTCCACTCTAAAGATGCCCTGCTATACATAACAGCAGTGGGACAGTGAGAGATATGGTATTACAAAATATGCAGGAAAGGATATGATGATAAGCCACACTAAAAAAAAATTGGTTCTTAATGTGGCTGGGTATCATAGCTAGAATGTAAATTCTCCTGCTTTGAAAAAGCTACTGTTGTTCATTTCAGATGAAGCACCATTGTGAGACAGATAGTAATAATCTCAGGCTACTGCTGAATTCATATTGAAAAGGAGGGAATTGGCTTATTTAAAATAGGCAATCACTTGTACGACAGTATTATTCTCTCTTAAAAGTATTATATAATACTATGTGAAAATATAATACCCAAATACAAAATGAAGGAAAATATATGTGAAATATCAAAATCATATCTTGGAAAACCAGAGTTGTAGCAAATTATTCTTACAGATAGCTCAGTTTACCAAGATAGTTAGCATTCCAAGTTGTCTGGGGATCCTACCAACAGTGTCCTCTCAGGAAATTTCTTCCTTATTAATTCTCAAGTGTATCACCTCATGAATTACTATCATTCAAAAATTTCTGGTCAACTCCATAATTTTCTAATTTAGGCATTATAAGGAATTCACAGCTACTATAGCATGGTTATCTAGCTATATATTAATGTATGCATTAATTAAAGTATGAAATTAATGGAGGTATCCCAGGATAAACAAGATAATTCAGATATTTCAGGATTTGGGTATGCAGTTAGTGAATATGACAAATCTTCTGCTCTAGAAATTTAACTTGATTTTTGTTTATGTGTTTCAGTTCTATGAGCACAGAAAAATGCATAAAGTGCAGTATAGCAGACAATTATAATTAATAGATTTCTAGTACTGAAACTCACAGCCAGTTCTATCTGTAGTGTTCATGTCATTTATTCTGTTACAGACACTATAGATACTAACACAGGTACTAAAATATATGTATGTGTATACATACTATTTATATTTTGTCTGAAGATTGATAAATGTACACCTATTTATAGGTAGTATTACAAATAAGCCTTTATCAATCTACAGCTGCCATTCCTATGTCTAATGCATGGGTATATTAAGGGAACACCAAATTATTTTGGTTGAGTTTTGTACCTTATGGGTAAAGTGTAAGATCTACATATTCTCACATGCATACCCATTTTTCTGAAGCTCTGTCAGTCTACCTCCTTACTGTTACAAAAGTGGTATATAGATGTATTTGGTGTTTCCCAGCTTTCAGCCATGTATACTGCTACCTTTGGACATGTCCTGCACTGGATCCTGGTTTAAGCATGATGTGCAAAGCATGCCTTTTCTTTCCCATGCACATGTGTGTGCAAACCGTTTGGCTTTGAGTCACTCTAGTGCCAATGAGTCCTATCGGTTGTTTATGTATCAATGGAAACTACTGCTTTCACAAGGATCAGGGAGCAAGTGATATGTTTCAGGTCTACCCCTGATGACCATGCAGAACTCTAATTAACTCTAAAAAAACCACTATTATTCCAACTTCCCATTGGTATACCACGTATTTCAACAAGGCACAAACATCCAGTTCAATATCACTTACAAACCGTTGGTTTATATGCTATAATCATCTCCAATCCTGGATAATCTACACCTCTGAATAAATTAGCCCCTAGTAGCTACTTTTCAAATTCAAATAAAAAAGGTCATTCTTTCTGTTCTGGGCTCAGTTTTAATAGCACATTAATGTGGAGAGACATATCAATGTGGATATCGCATCAAGAAAAACTCAAAAATTCTCCCTGCCCGTCAATATTGCAGTCCATGTTGTCAGTCCTGTGGTTTGCAACAGATTAATTCCTTCTTCCTCTCCTACTCCTTTCTCCCTTTAAACTTCCTTACTTCTCAAAACCCCCCCATGCCTGGACTATGTAGGAAATTACCTATAAGTAATTCTGTTCTCACTTTAACTGTGTGCATCATTTCTTTCTGTTTCATTGTGAGAGCTGATCTCTTTCGGGCAAGGACCATATATTTTCTCACTCCACTGTTAGATGCATACATTTGAAGCTACATAAAAATGTTAAATACTGAACAATAGAAAGTAATTCAGAACTCTGTCTTACCAGAACTTAAACCTGGCAAGATTTCAAGGAAACATTATTGGAAGCAAAGTGGGAACAGCCATCAGTGAACTATCTATAGATTTATGTTTTGTAGTAGCTTAGAGCAGACAGCTTTTTATCTATATAGATATTACTTCACCTCATCTCTGCCCTTCAGTATATATACATATATATGAGGCCTAATAAATAAAATAAGCACTTCAAGGCACATTGGTTCATGTTGTCATATTCCATATTGTCATATCTGTAATTCAGACACTGTATAATATATATACATAATAGTCATACAGCATTTTATATATGTGGCATAGCGATTAGCATTTTTGTGCTCCATTTGGTATGAATCTGAAGATCTAATAACTAGACATTAGTTTAATCATTTTACAGTAAATAGAGTTGTATCTTTTTATGTAAAGCCTAGAAAGCATAAGTATTTTGTCACTGGACAGGCTGTTTCATCGCTGGACTAAAGTTTGTTTTGGTTTGTTTACAAACACACATTTCTGTCATTCAAATTATACCTTTATTTTCCTGACTTATATTTTCTCATAGCTTTCATCTAAGTATCTCAACTTGAACAGCTATTATTTGAAAGAAACTACCTAAATACATGTCTTAACCATGTCACACTATCCAAACAGTTAAAGCTGATGTGCAGATCAGTGGTAAACATTGGTTCGTGCAGAAGAAGGTCCAGATTTCCTGATCTACATTCCCAGAATGAGTCGCAAATATTGGTTTATGCAGAAGCAGGTCCAGATTTTCTGATCTACATTCCCAGAATGTCCTGCAGGAACCCAATCAGTTCCCTCAACTGCACCCTGGCCCTGAATCCGTGGGACAATGTCAAGGCAGAATGACGTATAAATCAAGGTGCCATGAGAGCAGATTGGGATCCTGGCTAAAGCGGGGAAGGAGAGAATGGGAGAAGAATATGCTATGACAGGGATATGAAAGGAAATGGGGAATGTATTATTGGGTTCCAAACATAGAGTGGAAAACTAATGGAGGCATATCGCTTTTTGTTGCGAACTGAGTTTGTAGGACTAGAGTAAGCATGAGAGAAAAGAGAATTATTCTTCTCCAGACATGCAGCATGGCACAGAGCTGGGTTTACTGTTGTTATTGCTTACACCTCTACTTTGCTACACCAGCAAAAATTAAAGAAATTGAGTCTGAAATCTTGTCACAAAAATGGTGACTTTAGACATTTTCACTAAAGCAAGTGTTCTGTCTACATTTACCTCCTTACATCATAGTCATATTTACCTTTTCTAGTATAGAATCTGGATCCTGGTTTTATAGGGTGAAATATTTCAGTATTACAGATGTGGCCATGTCATTTCTGGATGTCTGACATCAGGACCAGAGAATAAGATCTGCCGTTGCTCAGTTTACTAATATAAAAGAAACCTTATGTGTCACTTACTTGTGATCCCCCTGAAGCCATCTTGTGGCTTTCTGGGAAGTGGAGCACTACAGCTATTGGTTAATAATCTTTTTCAGATTGTTATAAAAATGTGAATGTAGTTTTAAAATTGATTTTTTGCAGTGAAATATATGAACCATTGTCCACAACTTGGATAAATTTATTCATTTTGGCTTCTTTCTACTGAATAATAAGCAGTTATGTCTTTGATATTAAGGTATAAAGAATGCTATGTCAAAGAATTAATAGAGACAGTAATGTGACTTTCCAAAAGTCCTTACATGATGTTGGAAAAATAAACACTATTTGTATTCCTGTAGTGAATTTGAGTTGTCGGGTAATTTTTTCTTTTTCATTTTCAGATGCTTTTTAGCAAATAGGTTCTTATACTAAATGGTGGCACAGATTTATATTTTTTGTTTGGTGTGCTTCAATATTAAAAAAATATAAAAATATATTGCTATAAAGGACTATGTATATTCTCTTCCCTTATTTCATCTACAAGAGCTCAGAATGCTTCGTCTTCCTCTGTAGGATGTCAGCACACATCTTCCAAATAAAATCACAGAAAAAAATAAAAAAAAAGAACCTAGGCTTAGATTCCTGGGTATGTTACGTGCTAGGTTTGAACTGCAGGATGGTGAATCTCAGGCATTCTCATTTTCCAGAATAGGGGATCTTTTGAACCACACTACGATTTCCTCCCGTCCAAGGAAACAAGGTTGCATAGAGGGATGATGCATATCTGGCCCTTAGCTGACATAGATTCAGAATCCTTTTAAGGTGGAGCACAAAGCATAAAAGACACACCTAAAAGTGTGTATACCACCAATTTAACCCTGAGGACTTATGTTTTTCTTTATGCCTCTTCCATTTTGTCTCCAAGATGATTTCAGCTCCTCCAGCTCACAGAATTTTCACTGAAATTTGGACTACTCTAAGACAAAAACTCTTGCTGGCATCTTCTACTTAGTATGAAATACTGACATTATCATTGTAATTTGTTCTGTTGCTTAGTGATCATTTAACTGTTCAATATTATAGCATGACACAAACAGAAAAAATGCCGTTCCCTTTTGTACTTTGTCATCAGTTACCTAGCACCTTAGAATGTGCTGTACCTAGATTGTTTATCCGTAAAGGGCAGAGATTGGGCTCAAATATTTACTTTAACAACACGTTTAAGATGCTTGAGAATAGCATCTTCAGATCACTTTAATTCAGGAGAATGTTCTCCTCACGTAGCAACTTTCTGCATAGGAACCGCTCCTCTTTCTTTTTGAGAAAGAACAAGTGTTTATCTGTTCTAAGTGATGCATAAACACAGCTTATTCTAGATGACTTTTCTGTACTCTTAGCACAGAGAAAAGGTTGGAAGTCTTCTCTGCAGTTGGGTAGTCTTATTCAGACGTGGTTTTGCATCTTACCCAATGCCAGTGGGCAAGTGGTCCACAACAGAATTAATGCAGGCTGTTCAGCTGAACTTGTCTGAACTTACAATTTACATTTCTATGTCACCATCTTTCATCTAAGCTAAGCTTCACTTGGGATGAATTCAGATGATTATCCCTTCAGCCACAGTCATTTCAAAACAGTAAAAAACACTAGAAGAGCAAATGTTATTTTCTAAGTGGTTTCTTTACTGATTTGCCTGTTCTCTAGTTCTACAATATAAAATAGAGCCATATAATAGAACTTCCTCTGGTTAGAGTTCCATTTTGTGTGTTAAGACTTTTGTATTAAGAAAACCACTTTTTTCTTTTTTTTTTTCTAGTTAATTTATGACTTTACAGCTAGTTAATTTATGAATTTACATAGAATAAAAAAAATGCAAATGCCATATTTGCTGGATGAAAGAAAGTTATAAAATAAAATAAATTGTGAAATGTGACCTGTATCATTGTTCAGGTACTATATTAGGAATAGAATTTCAAGCAATATATGCTTGAATAACAACTTGAAAATGTTAGGGTAATAACATAAGAGAACACTTTAACTTAAAAAGAGTGACCCTGATATCTAGGAGATTATTCTCTCTTTTCAAATCAAACCTCTGGATTCTATTCCAACTGTCAGGGGACTTGAGTGACTGCCATTAACGATTCAACCTTGAATTGTTCCCTATTGTTTTGGAAGGACAGATATATCTCTACCTCATTTTCTCTTTTTCATTTTTTCCACTTGGAGCCGTTACTCTGGCCACTGGTCTTGGGCTACATGCCAAGGATGGCGAAATATTATAAAATGTCACAAAATTCAGGCATACTTAAAGCTCGAAAACCAAAAGATACAATTCATGCACTGATACAAATAGCTACATTTTTTAATTTAGCTTTTAACCCAGAAGAGATAATATTTCACCTTAAGGATATTTACTTTATAAAGAGATATTGGGTCACTGTAGACTGCAATATCAGATTCTAGGGCCTGTTTTATAAAGTTATCTTCAAATCTGTTAGTAGAACACTAAAAAATAAAGTAATAAAAAAAAACTTTTATATGTACTTTCTCATGTAACCAGTTGTACAAAATATATTATTTTAAAATTTTCCTGACATACTACTTCTGTCTTCTGTCTATACTTTAATTTTTGCTATAAAAAAAGCACTTGTAAAAACTGTGGTCTGTAATTTTGAAAATTCAGATTAAAAAGATACTCTCTCATGTTGTAGTTTTAATACTGCTCCGATTAGTCTTAGCATTTTTAAATGCAGTAGGCATGATACAAGATTTACATCTCTTTTAACTTTACTTCAATCCCTCTTCCAATATTTCATAATTCTTCTGCTTTCATAGCAGATTCTGTAAATGAAGAGTCTCTTTATATGTCCACATTGGTCCCATTAACATTAATACTAAATGCATCTACAAACAAGCAGAGAATATAAGCTAAATATTTTATTTCTCTCTTTAGAATATATTTCCATAAATTCAGAGCATACAAATATCTGTTTGATGACCCATTCATCTGAAATTTAAGTGAACTCACATTATAGCATGGATTTGAGACATCCATATAACTAAGTGTCAGGAGACTAAAATTATTTTCCAAAGTCTCTGCTAGCTAGTGGAAGCTACTTCCTTTCTCTTCTTTTGCCTGCTTGTTCTCATATATGCTTATACAGCTCCTGAAAAACGGAGTCCTGATTTCAGTTGTATTTAGAAATTCTATCAGAAAAATACCCAAATTATTATATTTTTTGTGCTTATTAATATTTAGTAGTGAAAATGAATACATAAGTGGAGAAGACTTGGAAAGATGTCATGGTTTTAGTGACAGATGAAGCAAAAATGGCTATGACAGAAAAATCTAAATATGCAAGCTCAGTCATGCTATGATTCTTGTGCACAATTTCTAGAGACAATTCCTCATCATCCTCATATCTGGTTTATATCACTGTGAAAGGACTGAGAGACTGGTTTGTTATGATTGCTATATCTCTCAATTTTTTTAGAAACATCATCTGAGTAGATACTATTTGATGGCAGCAAATGTCCTTCACGTTTTCCCTGCGAGTATATCTGGAATAGTAAGTAACAATTCACAGAGACATTCCTCTATAAATACTGGTGAACCTCAAGACCTCAAAACCTCAGGAAGTCCTTCCATGTGTTTTACCATAGAGACAATTTTGGCTTGGAAAAAGAACTGGATCTTTTAAAAATGTTCCCTCAGAACTGTTTTTTGATGGAAATCTGAGCTTTTGATTAAACATCTCATAAAAGAAGAAAGAACTATCATTTCAGGAACAACAGAAATGGAAACCCAAGAATGAAATATTTTTGTCTGCAATCTTTAAACATCTCAGTTTGTTAGTATTTCTGTCATACCTCAGGAGAATTATAAATTCAATGCCTCAGACTATAATTCTCCTCCATGGATGAGGTTCTCCAGCCTAGCTATTGTCCTATTACCAACTGGATTTAAGAGAGGGAAGTTTCATTTTTCAGAAAAAAAGTTGCTTTGTTATAGTAGGGAAATTTATTGCAGCTTTCCTCCACACAGTTTGCAATTCTTTCCCACTAAGAAAAGCCTGTTTGAAACCTATTTGTGTATGCATATTGTTGATGAAGTGTTTTGAGAGCTGCTGTTTAATATGATCGGATTCACTGCCCATATAAGTCAAAGGAAACTACCCTTTTATAGAGCCAAGAAAGGTGCAATATGTTCAGCTGAAAAAAAAAAGGTGTTAAGTGTGAATTTATCATTAGCTGTCATCCTCTTATTTTTTTTCTCATTTCAAGAAGCATTATTATCTGAAAGGAAACAATCTAACTACTTAGAGGGTTCAATAATTGACTCCTTTAATATGTCCAGTAATAAACATAGATCAAGATGAAGCTAGTAAACTGTGCATTTGCTTAACAAGAAGGATGGTTTCTCCATCCCTCGTTCTCTTTTATCATATAGGTATATATGTCTCTAGTGTGAGACAAAATATCCCCAACTGATATAGCTAGCAATTTAGGGTTTGTTATTCTCATCCAATCTCCCAAAATTCAGACCATATTTGATCCTCTTACACTTCTGCTGTGAGAGGAAGGAATACATTAAAACAATCTTTGAAGACACCAGTCAAAGTAAAAACATCCCTAAACCAGAAACCCTTTCTGAGCTCCATGTAAGTGCCTGCCTTTACCTTAAAGGATAAGATGATAGTAGGCACAAGGGAGTTCTGGCACAAACACATGGAGTTTTGTAAACAAGCTCTTACCCTGGCCAGGACCTGGACATCTCTCTTTCAGTTTGACAACCCCTTCCATTTTCAGGCAGGGAAAGGTTTGTTGAAATTATTCAGCTTGCAAATGACCTGAAAAAATGCAAAGGTAAGAAATTATTTCTAATAATAAAAAGGCAAATATACTCCATAGGAATCCCACCTGCCACAATCAATTGCTTAAAATCACTTTAACCTTCAATAGATTTACTTTTCCAAGCATATTTTAAAATCATAACCCTGCAATGCAGAATGTATAGTAGATGTGATTAACATATGCCTTGGGTGTGCTGCAGGCATTTGTTCACACACCCACAGACTGTTATTAGTCAATGCAACTTCACTGCTGTCATGTTTTGTTGCTTGTTTATTTGACCACGTTCTTTGTCTGTCCCTTTCTATAAATGCATATATATATATAACCAGAAAAAGTAAAATGCCATTGGCTAAATTTTCATATACATCCTCTTTTAGAAAAGATTTCTCTCACTTGATAATTACTAATTTTATCGCTCAGTCTCTGTGCAAATATAGAATGCTAATCCAATTAGTCTTTCTGTTTCAAGCAATACTTGCATATTTAGTCCTGACTGTGATCAGCAGAACAAGCAGGTTACTTTAATATTCCAGCTCAAGATGAGATGCCACTCCCAGGCTATTTTGCCTCTTTTTACTCATTCCAGCATAGTTAGGAAGTGGATGGACAGAGAGACCGAAATCGGAGCTATCATTCACTGTCCAAAGTACAGACTGGACTGAATGCTTATTTACTGAAGACATAAATTAGATGTCTTTAGATGGACAAAAGAAAAGATTATAAAAAACTGGTATTTATGTATCAGAGGAAGACTCCTGCAGATTTGAAAAGAGATTGTATTCATTTTGGTGTCCAGAAACCACTATGGTTCTGCATTACCTGGAAATTCAGTTAATCTGACCATAATTTTACAGTGCTTTATAATTTGACTTCCCCTCTCCTTTGCTTCTTTGCTATTGTCACCCTCACTTTTACTATGGTAGCTTTAGAAAGACAGATGTGGGGGGAGGGCGAGGGTTAGGAGGATGAGGTTTCTTTATGTGAGTATTGAAAACCCTAAGAAACACTGCTTTATTTGTTTCTGTGTCTACAAAACACAAGAGGATAATGACTCTGGTCCATTTACTGGGATCCTTACAGCATTGTGAATTATAAAGCCGAAATCAGCCAAATGAGAGCTTCTTTGGAGATGGTGAAAACAGGTTCTGATCTGAACTTGATCAAACCCTACAGAAATACAGACTGGACTATTTTATAACTGTCTGTAATTCATTTTACTACATTAATTGAGACAGAGATAAATTTGTACCTTATTTTTCCAACAAGCAGCAATTGGGTACTCTGTGGTTTCTCATAGGCTGCCTCTGAATGCAATTCAGCCTGTGCAGATGGCCAGCACAGGGATGACACATCACTTAAGTCTCAATTAGCTCCTCACTGCAGAATTTAAATGGGATTACGTGATACATAAAACCTTGCTGGCACTGTCTGAAAAAAGGTGATTTACAACCTCTGAAATTAAAGGCTAACATCTAATGAACCAGTGGTTTAAGTACTCTATCATCTTTTTTCAAAAATTTAACGATACCGGAATATAGTCTTTTCTTTGAAATTTTTATTGAAAAATATTTTGGCACATTCAGGAACTCTAGTTGTAAAAGTCTGGCAAATGACCAGAAGTATCACACCCTTACTGACATGTTTCTCATCTGTGTTTTCTGAGAAGCGTGCATTTGCTCCGCAGTTGTAGGCTGCAACACATTAGCTTCCTTTCTTTTTCTTCTGCTACAATATTTTTAACTCACAAACAGCAAAACTGAAGCCATCAGGTTTTGCTCAACCCAGATTAAAGATCCATAATGATAGCTGAAATGTTTATTTCATCTTCTAGTAGGGACATACATCTCCAGCCACCAAGGCAGCTGGATCGTCTTACAGTCCTTCTAGACTGACTGCAATACTTAGACAAATAATGGTTGCAACAAAAGGCAAAGATGGACTTGCAGAAATGGTTTTTTTTGCATGTTACATTTATAACATGGCAAGAGAGGCACCAATGAAAAAAGAATTTATTTCTGTTATTATTTCTATTCATTGGAAGCTGAACAATTCATTGATTTTTAAATTACCCTCCATTCTTACAAGATGCTTTACAGCTGTATGTTATTGACTGTCTTTTTCCTCATATAAATAACTTGCCCCTGTACTGAAGTCTACTGAAACAGTGATGTTTACCCTTAAGCTTAAAAGTGCCAAAATCTCTTAGCATGCTCTCGTGTGGTAGAGTTGTCTTCTGAAGGAATTAAACTGCTATTAGAATATATACATTTCACGGAATCACGGAATCACGGAATCTTCAGAGTTGGAAGGGACTCTAGAGATCATCTAGTCCAACTCCCCTGCTAGAGCAGGATTGCCTAAAGCAATTTATGTAAATCTATCTGACAAAACCTCTGTCTCTGCCTCCTTTGAGCCTCTGATGTTCTGCTAGTTTTCTTGCTGGTTCATTTTTTGGATGCAAAAATCTCTAGTGGTAATGTATTTTGAAGAAAGATCCTAAAAGTATTAAGAGTTTGTAAAATGTTATGTGCTAGAGTAATACCTAATGCAGGTTATCGCAGTTGGTGAAGATCTTGGAAGCAGAAGGTTCATTAGACTCTAAATAGTAAACTAGTCTTAATTCTTAGTTTATTGGAGCATCTTCCTCTTGGTATGTGGGGAAGAGTGTCACAAAACTTTGATAAAAGAAAAAAATATAAAGTTTACCTTCTGCAACTGCTTTTCATTTCAATATAGCCAAAACGGACATTGAAAAGACATAATTTTGAAAAAGGATTTAGAGGATCGTCATGAAAAGCCAGCTACACAAAATGTGATGCATCAATAATAAAGGGCTAAAGCCATCCATAGAAGTGTGAACAGAAGATTTTTAAGCAGGAACAAAAAGGTGACACTACACGTGTACTCCGCATTAATAAGATCCCAGTTGGAATAGCACAGTCAGTTTTTCACTTTAAAACTTACTTGAGTTTGGGGATGATTTGCAAAAATGGTACAAGAACTGAGACACTGTTCTGGTTTGAGGTAAAATAGAACCAATGTTCTTTTCAGTAATTTTACACAAAAGTTTGGATTTAGCCCATGCATGTTGGGCTGTGTTGGATACAGACATTTACACTGAGCTGTCTGTAGTGTAGATATCTACAAATGGCCTGAATGATTAAGCTTCCTTTATATCTTAGGCTTGACTGAATTACCTAGGTGTCTGGTGCATGTGAAATTCTTGTCCCCTAGGTATCACTCTAGGTGGTCATGTCTCTCCTGCATGTCCTCTGTCACATTTACCAGTCCAGTGTGTATATCTCAGATACTCTAGGGTGTCTAAAATGGCACAAAATACTTATAATTGTGCAACTGGACTGTAACTTTTATCAATATAATTGATGGCATGCAGAAAGACATTTAGCTCATTCTAAAGCAGACACATCTGCCTGAAGACTTTGCTAGGAGCCTTTGACTGTGTTGATTACATCTCCATGGACTGTAATGAAAGCTTAGACATCTTCCTAGTTTGCATGTAGATACCTGTGTTACAGATAGCTGAATGCAAATGTCTGAGTCTAGAGCTGGATTCCACCCACAGTCTGCCTGGATGTTTAGAGAAGATGAAAGAATCATAACTTATCTAAAAATACGTAAAGAGCAGAATGCATCTGAGAGAGGACTTTTCAGTGTAGAAGAGATGAGCAAGATACAAGGTATGCAAAATGAATCTAGAAAAAAATTAAACTTGAAATCTGAGCAAAAACAATGAAGCATTCAACAGTCAAGCCTTTGTGGTCCTGTCAAGTACTGGAAAGAACCTGGATTAAGATTCACTTGCTATTTTTTTGCTTTCTCGATGCTTTTGTAATAAATATGCAACAGACTACTAGCAAAAACAGAGAATAATAAATTAATTACTTACTACCTAAAGGCCAGCATTAAGCAAAATGACAGAGTGGATTATCATAACAGGTTTTTTGGCCATAAAATCTAGTGCTACATTTGTATCAGTTAGTAAAAAGGGGCATGAGATTGAGCTCCTGCCCATGACTGTCCATTTCTTTTGTGAACCCATCCCCTGCCATGGCTTTGCCTCAGGCCAAATAACACTCTCCCAGACAATGTGGAGACACAGTTGAAGAAATAACATATGTGAAACCTCCGTTTCAAAGGCACATTTGCATGTAATAAACGTAGGAAGTGTAAATTTCCTTTTTTCCCTGCAGTAGTTAAATAATATTTTCCACAAAACTATTGAACTTCTTCCTTCCAACATGCAAGCTATCTTCCAGCACAACCCGGAGTGCATCTTGTAGCTGAGATGTAGCAGACGAATTTATTAGCAAGTCAGGATGAAACACAGTTATGCACTAGCCATAAAAAAACAAGTATTGCTGACCCATAACCTGAGGTTATGACAGATCTAAGAAGGCTAAGCCTAAGCAATGAAATGTAATGAATTTCTTAATTTCTAATATTGCCAGTTTTTCTATGAAAAATATAGGAACTGGTATATTTCTATTAATTTTTAATATAATATGCTTTGAGCCTAACAGCATATTTGATTTGAGGATTGTCCACTTGGTGGATCTGTTATATTATAAAGAGATGTATTTTAGCATGCGTTTTAAAATACATGTGTTGCGGTTTCTCTGTAAAATATAAGTACAAACAAATGGGTTTCATTACACAGTGTGTATAACTTCTTTATGTGTATCTGCTTCATAATGTGATTTATGATCTTAATGGCATCTATTTTCATACTCTTCCTTTCATAAAAATTAGATCAAGTACTATCTGTTTTTCTGTATCTGTTTTTTCTCATAAGCAATAATAATTGGAAGATGTCATGCAGCTCTGGTAAAGCTCAGCCTGTGCTGCTCTCACACATTGCTGTATTTGGATCTCAGCATTTTACATCTCTGTATTCCTATGCT
The DNA here is from genome assembly GCF_964199755.1 of Larus michahellis. Classification (NCBI taxonomy): domain Eukaryota; kingdom Metazoa; phylum Chordata; class Aves; order Charadriiformes; family Laridae; genus Larus; species Larus michahellis. The sequence continues at coordinate 101,417,237 of NC_133898.1, read as the reverse complement.
TCCCGAGTTTTGAACAGACAGAAGCACTGCTCCTTCCTGTCACCTTTCTGCCTACTAGCTCTTCTCTTTATGAGACGATGAGTTCTCTCTGCTCTTGCCCCTAGACTAACACCTGTGTGGGAGAAGGCCATGACGTCATGGCTCGGCAGTGGTTGGAAACACCCCACTGTGTCCCAAAACTGCAGATAGTGAGGAAAATACACAGCACCACTGCTCAGACATAATTAAGAAAGGATGGAAGCTGCAAGGAGCAGGAGATATGGAGCTGCAAGGAGATATGTGGGAACACATGAAAGGAGACACAAAAGAAAAGAAGTGAGAAGTGTGACAGAGAGAAAGAGACTTCACTGCAAAGAAATGAGAAGACAGAAGAAAGAGATATGTGAGAGGAGACACGGGCAGACACATAAAAGAGGACATCAGAGGAGAACTGTGAAGAGATGCAGTTTTGGAGAAAATGGAGGAGGAAGCAGAGGAGACATGTGGAAAAGGACACTGTCAGGGACACTGCTGGAGACACACTCTTGGAAGAAGAAGCTCCATGCCATGAGAACAAATGCTTCTGAGAGGATTGCAGTCATGGCTGACCTATGCTGCAACAGGGACACCCCTGATGGACTGCGGCCATGGATGACCCATGCCAGAGCCAGGACAGTCCTGAGGGGACTGCAGCCTGCAGAGGAACCCATGCCAATACAGAGGAGCAGTAGAAAGCAAAGAGCAGTGTGGGTCTATTGGGTTTGAGTGGCAAGGTTTTGGTAGTGGGGGAAACTACAGGGGGCGCTTCTGTGAGAAGCTGACAGAATCTTCCACTATGTCCGATAGAACCAATCCCAGCTGGCTCAAAGATGGACCTTATGCTCACCAAGGCTGAGCCCATCAGCAATGGTGGTAGCACCTCTGTGATAACATACTTAAGATGAGGAAAAAAATCCTGCGGTGCAAACAACAGCAGTGGAGAGAGGAGTGAAAACAAGTGAGAGAAACAACTCTGCAGACATTAAGGTCAGTGAAGAAGAAGGAGGAGGAGCCGGAGATTCCCCTGTAGCCCATGGAGGTTAACAGCAGAGCAGATATCCACCTGCATCCCATGAAGGACCCCATACAGGAGGAGGTGAATGCGCCCAAAGGAAGCTGTGACCCCGCTGGAATCCCATACTGGAGCAGGCTCTTGGAAGGATTTGTGACCCCGTGGGGGACCCATGCTAGAGGACTCTGTTCCTGAAGGACTGTGCCCCATGGAAAAGACCCATGCTGGAGCAGTTCGTGAGGAGAATTTTGTGGAGGAATGTCTCCCATGGGAGACACCCCACACTGGAGGAGGGGAAGAGTGTGAGGAGTCCTCCCCCTTGAGGAGGAAGGAGCAGCGGAGACAATATGTGATGAACTGACCACAACTCCCATTCCCCATCCCCCTGTGCCACTGGAGAGGGAGGATGTAGAGAAAATCAGGAGTGAAGCTGAGTCCGGGAAGATGGGAGGGGTGGGGAGAAGGTGTTTAAAGATTTGGTTTTATTTTCTCATTACCCTACCCTGATTTGATCGGCAATAAATTAAATTATTTTCCCCAAGTTGAGTCTGTTTTGCCTGTGACGGTAATTGCTGAGCAATCTCCCTGTCCTTATCTCAACCCATAAGCGTTTTGTTATATTTTCTCTCCCCTGTCCAGCTGAGGAGGGGAATGATAGAGCAGCTTCGCTGGGCAGCTGGTGTCCAGCCAGGGTCAACCTGCCACAGGAGGAGAATAAGTAACAAGGACTGAACAGCAGAAGGATACCACTATGCACAGACTCCAACCTCCTGCGCTGCCCATCACCTCACCAAAGGGATTATGAGGGACCGACTGTAATACACTTTGACAAGAGGTTTTTTATCAACTTGGGAGAATCATTTAAAAAAAACATAGTAAGCAAACATGTTAGGCAGACAGAGAAAAATGCCACTTTTTGGCATTTAGTCTTGGTTAAAAAAAAGAAAAAAAAAAAAGCCAGCTATTTTCTACAAAAGGACTTCACTCGAAATAAAGAACTATTAGAGCTCAAGAATTTTGCCTACATTAATTCCTGTATTTTAGAGTGGTGGAATTTCAATTTAAAGTGCAATTAGAAAAGACAGAACTAGAAGTGGAACTTGTGATTAGACTATTAGACTCTGACACAATTAATGAGTCATCAGCATTACACATAATTTGTAAACTGTACATAGACAAGTTCCCAACAATAACTTTAACAACTCTTTAAAATGGAACAATTCAATGTAATAACACTTTATGACTTTTTCTTAGAAAGAAAAATACAAACCAGAGACTGAATCTTTCTCATTTTCATAAATGCATAGTAAACAACACCTGCAGTATTTGTTGGACCTATTCTCTGTTTTTTAATTACTACACTATCTTTCTCCCCACATACCTCATCACTGTGAATGTACTACGAATTTTTCAGAGGTTTAGATAACAACTTGATATGTTTCACTCTTTAGAACAAGAAAAAACAAAAAGTAATCTTCTGACTTCTCTTCCAAGCAACAGACTTTTTCTATAGTCTAGTCTTTTATTGAAGGTGCAATAAAAGTTCTCATGCCTAACTGCAGGTTTTTAACTTAAAAAATGTTTTAATCAGGAAGCTACAGATAATCTTAAAGCTCTTTTACATTTAGACTTATTAGTTACAATAGTTTGAGAACTATTGCAGAATATATATATATAAAATAAATATATATTATAAGTTATTTGGTCAAAGTGATTGACATATAAAATGCAATGCTTGTCAGAGAACAAGAACAATTGTGTAAAATTGATTCTAATGCTATGAAAGAACAGACAAAGAAAACAATAACATCAAATTGCAAGAAAGATTTTTGAATTCCCTTATCTTCCCCATCAGTACCTAAAAGAGGAAATGAGCCTCGGGTTATAAAGCAATAATGTTTAAAACAGCCTCCTAATAGCGGAAGTGCTAGAGCTATTCTTCGTGTTCAACACATAACAAAGAACACAAGGTAAAACCTTCAAAAGGATGACAGTGAATTAGGAGTAGATCTGTCATTTTCAAAAGTGAGGTCATGCCATATTTTAAATGTATTGTAAAGTCATTTTTATACAGTTTAGTACATATATTTGAAAGTACATTTCTTAGAAGTATAAATATCATTACCATTCAAGGAGATTTAAGGTAGATTTTCAAGGATACTTTTTAATTTCCAGGATATGTATTTTTTGCAATGCATGACATCCACATTTTTGGAACATTTAATCTCTCTTAAACAAGTTGTCTGTCTCTTTCCTTAGTCACTAGAAAAGACAGGGGAGTTCCTACTATTTATCCTTGATGCAAAATAAGGAGTAGGTTTCTATGTCTTGATATTCAGAACAGTGGGAATTGGAAAAACACAATTAGATTAGATGCCTTGAAATAGCTAAGATAGAGGTAATGATGAGCTAGGTAAGAATAATTTAAAATAAAGTCTATATGCCAGGTTTTTCCTTCCCATTCTGACTTGCATATGTTTATAACCTCACAGACTGTAAAGTAGAGGGAAAAGTAACTTTTTAAAAGTCTTCCTCTTAAGAACATTGAAGGATTCATATGAAAAATTTAATAAGAATTAATTTTCAAAGTTATTATTGTCTGTCAAGGTCTGTGTTTGTTTTATCAGTAACAGAAGGGGTAGAATGTATTGAGACATTCACATCCCTTGTGAAATCAATGAATAATCCTTTCAAATCCCATAAAAAACTTCTCATTCACACACATACACACGGAAATCTTATAGCTACATCTGTTGATCACCTGGTAAAACATGCCTGTGTATTGGCATATGAGTTTTTGTATTGTCAGTGCCTCCATTCAGTGGAAGCTGCCTTTTTATAAAATAAATTCTATTCCACGATACAACAATATTAAGATACAATCAATTTTCAATACTTAACACAGATTAATTTCTCAAAAATAATTTATATTACTATATTAGTTTTCTGATTATATAAACCACTACAGCAGAAATATTGGAGAGTATGTTTTTCATCTGGATCTGGTACTTTTGAGTTCTTTAACAGATAGCGGAAAGGTTCTCACTGCAGATTAATATATTTTTTCTATGTTGCTTACCAGCTCTTCCTTACAGTATATAATGTGGTTCTTCCCTAATAAGATTTTAGGATTGTATGTTAAGTAGAGAGATCCTACTTACAGAGCTATCATTTCAGCTCAGAATAATGCAGGAACTGTGACTATATTAGAAATACAGCCCTGAATGGCTTACTTGCTTCCTGGTCTCCCTGATGATTTTACATCATATGCTGATAGTTGTTCTTTGAGTCATGACCTTTAATAGACTATAGTTTCAAAATTATGTATGCCTAATAGCAGGAAAAAAACCTTTAGTGGATCACAAAGCTTTATGAAGGCCTGACACTTCTTTTTTTCTTGCTCGTATACATCATTGGTAACTACACAGAACAGTAAGTGCTACACTACCCTCAAACTAGAGTGAGAGCAGACTCAAAACCAAAAACCTTTCAAAGATTCTCATCATCTACTCTATATCAGCCATCAAATCATCCTCCAGCCTCTACCATTTGAAGCCATTAAACAGCTAGTGGGATTTTCCGTAACAGTAGGAGCATTAACCCCAGTGTCCTGGACAAATTCCAACACAAGTAATTACACTGTGCCAGTAAATCCCCCTGCATTTTATTTGGACATTACATTTCTTTTTCTTCTAGTAAAACATTGGGTGAGGTTTGCTGTGCATTGTTAAACAGGTGCTGAGTTTTACCTAAAGTGGCTGCATTTCAAGGATGTGTGACGTGTTCTCTGTAAGATGCAGTAGGGGCTTCATATATCAATTTGGAATGCATGCTGGTACCCTCTGGATAATAAGCATTACATGATGTAACTTTTAATGATTTCATTATTCTATTCATGCAGAGGAGTGCTAAAGAAATACAAGAATCCTAAGCAACTGCAAGTACAATGTACTAAACTGTTCTTTGGAAGTTCTTCCGCTAATTTTGAATAGTATTGGGGTGACCATTTGCTTCCCCTGCATAACTTTTTGCATAACTTCTTGGGAACTCAACAATATCCCTGTTTCATAGTATAATAAAGATACTGCTTTCATAATTTTACTTATAGAAAATAAGAGTGCTTACATCCTTGAGCAGCTAGTAGCTTAAAGAGAAAGTCACTCCTTTCTCATCCTAGAGACTGGCAGTCAGCTTCTTGCTTATTTTGAACTAGAGTAAGAAATAATTCACTGAGAAAAGAGTAAGTCTAGACTACCAATTGTATAGGAATTCAGCTATAAATTTTACTACCTAAGAGCACTGTGATGGAAATCGAAAGGTGCAAGCTGCCGACACTTTCAGAAGTTTCTAGTAGATCTTTTTTGTTTGCTTGCTTTCAGGCAGAAGTGACAATAAAACAGAGTTTCAGAAATCTATGAAAACTACCAATATCAGTGAAATTCTGACAAAAAAAAAAAAAAAAAACAAACCACTTCTAGTTTGTAAACTGCTTGCTTAGCTGGACTAAGAAACCAGCTCCACACCCTTCTCTCCTGTTGGGAGCTCTGAGGTTCTTGCCTTCTTGGTTGGCTTAAAATCCTAAAACTCGGACTTCAGTTTCCAGATTTATGACTCTGGCTGTTTAGTGAACTAAGACTTAGACACTCCTGCTCACTGGGTGCCTACACAGGACACTGATGGGACCCAATGCCAGCTACATGATAAATTCCAGGACCACTTAAATTAAACTAGAATAATTTTTTATGCAGTTTGAACCTCCTGATTATTTTGGTGTGGGTGGGCAGGGAAGGAGAGGTCTTAGCAGCGAAATAGTTCTGTGAGCATTTTGTTGTCTTCCAAATGAGATATTCTGCATTTTTTAAATTTAAAACAGGTATTGGCATACTTCAAACTTCCTTACTTTTCCCATGCTTGAATTAGTTTTGTGAGTTCATTTTGGAATATCCCACCGAGCTGTAGTATTAAGCTAGAAGCAACCTCTAAGTTCATTTAACTTTTATTTTAATTAACACTAATCTTTAACCATGAGTCATTAGAAACATATTTTCACAGAAATGTGTTGTGGTTTTAAGTAGTTGTTAATTGGTGCATAGCTTACCTTTTGCCCTTTTTATACTCTGAAGCCTGTGTAAGGGATGCATATGCTGCTTCCATTTAAAAGTGTAAAGTAATAGTTGTTCCTGACCACACTTATATAATACTCCTGGAGGCATTCTCTCTGCATCAACATCCTGCAGGCAGAACGCCTGCAGCAAATATCACATGGTTAGTGCCTTGTTTAATCTGCTTCATACGATAGTGCAGTTTACCCCCTCCTTTCACCATATGCTGAAGAAATGCGATGCTGGAAAATGGATTCTCTGTGTGTTTGACTCCTGGGGTACAGTTCTACAAGCCCAGCTGAATTCTGAACCCTGTGCCATTAAGCATTTTAGTATAATTACTACTACTACTGTTATACATTTATAACTGTTATACTGTTATAACAGTTAGAATACTGTTATTACTGTTATTATTAATTCTGCTATTATTACCAAACAGAGCTGACATAGTAAAATGCAAAGCATGATTAAATAATTTAGTGTCATAGTATAGTGCATTCCTGTAAAATGATAAATAATTCCAGGTGCTTTTCATTTCTTATTTATTTTCATTTCGCAGTCTCTTACTTCACCTACACTGTGCAAGAAGACCACATCAGACAACTAGACTGTCTGTGTACATTCAAGCAATTAAACTTCAATATATGAACATACAGGATTGTTCGTGATCAGCTGCAGAGGTTACCTAAAATTCACATTTGTCAAAATTCAATAATTTTCTTATAAGGTTAGGAGTTTTAAATCTGTAGAACTGACATTAAAAACAATATAAAAGGAAAGACTTACGACTGAAAGAAAGGGGAATCTTATGAAAGAAAGATTTATGAACTGCAAAAAGGAAGTCATAATGTATAAAGAGTAAATAATCTGAGGAATTATTAATCAATCAAGGAAAAATATTGCAAGCATAAACATGAGTGCAGCTTTTCTACTTCTTCCCTACAACATAAACTAAGCGCTCCCCATAATTAAATCTATTTTGGTTGTAATCTCCTCTTTTAAAAGGATATTCCACAGTGAAGGTGGAATTAAAGACCTTCCAACAAGTGGAAAGCAATGGAAGGGTCCATTCAGCTTTTGAATACCATTTTCAGAGTCAAGCAAAAAACTTTTCCACCATTTTGTTGCTGAGTATAATTAATGCTGTCTAATTTTTTTCACTTTGAGGAACTCCTTGCATACATATAAACTTTATAATTTACTTAGAAGGTTTTGTACGTGTAGGCTAGACCACAGAAATCAAAATGGGACAGGAGTGTCTCCAATGTGGATCTGGATCGAAAAGCCAGTTTATGAGGATAGAGAAGTGTAGTTCATGAATTTCTATAAGCTTATGCCAAGTTACATCAGCTGCAATTCTGAAAACCTAGGAATTTTCACAGTGAAGTTTGAGAGTTCCATGTAAGTAAAAATAGCAGAGTAGAATATAAATAGTTTTTTAAACATAACTATAGAATTAACTAGCACTTCTTTGAAAGAGCAAAGAAATATTCAAATATAACTGAAGTACTTTGTGTAAATTTTATATTGTGTTTATTACTGTTGATGTGCTCAGAGTAACTCTATATTTTGAATGTCTTAGACTTTGATCCTAATATCTGTTTTGATTGCATAATCACATGATAACATTTTCTTAAGTATTTTTTTTCCTTTTCTTCCCTCCTTTTTTTAAAAAAAGAAAAATCCCGTCTGTTTTAAAATGTGCTCTATGTACCTGTTAAAATGTAAGCTTGAAACTATGAGTAGATAAATTTCTCCTGATGAGAAATATACTTTGTTGCAATTTAAAACTTTCTTTAAAAATAATTATCGGTGTGTTAATTCTAGCAGTGGGACATACTTTTCATTTTTCTTTTCATCTGTATTTCAGACAAATAAATCAGAATTAAATTTCATTTAGTTCAAACATTTAGGAAAATCACTTGTCTTACCTTGTGAATAAGGTCATTAATAGTTTAATACTCACATTTTCAAAATTATTTGTCTTATTCATTTAAATTTTATCTTTCTATTCTGTTATTCACACCATGGATCACAATATCAGAAGAGATGCATTCTAGGATGACTCTTAAAATAGAGTGGTATATATGAATAACTTTCTTAGCATACCTTAAAGTGAATTATGAATATTACACTTATTACATGCTTTTGAACTATGCACCAGAAACTAAGAAATCAATTAATGTATTTCCAAGCAAAACAACCTGGAACCCTTGGACATGGTACAAATGCTACCAATTATAAAGCTAAATATTGCACTGCCTTTTCAAATTGCTGAGCTCTGATCACTCTCTGTAAAAAATAAAATGATAGTGTGACAGAAGGTCAGAAAGCTCCTCCAGGGGACTGGTGTTTCAGAGGCACCAATACAGTAACGAATCATTATGACAGCATTGTAAAACAGTAACAGGTTGAAACTTTGTGTGACTCACTGAAGCATTTGTTACAAAGTTGAAAAATTCTTAACCATAAGATAGACATAAAAAATCTATGCATAGACTGCTGTACAGAAAAAAATACTTCTACTGGCAAAGCTGTTGAATGTTTTGTCACCATGCATGTGGCAAGCCTGAGGGGAAAAACCTTTCTGTGGAAACTAAATTGTAAATGTTTTCTCATAAAGACCCTAGGCCATTCTCCTAGTCTTACCTGAAGCAAAAGGAATTTTACAAGCCTACACTAAATTGTCTTTGTGGTGACCCCAAATATTAGACTGTCGTAAATAGATCAATCACAAAAGTCAGATTTAATTTTGAGACACCCCCACTTCTCTCTGCTCTCTCAATGAGCTTCCATGTACTTTTCACACGGGGAGCTGCCCTGCTCTTCATCCATTTCCTTGCAGCAGCATTTGATGTTGGATCCTTCCACCTCTGTCTGCTGGGGTGGAGTGGCTGCTGTCATGGGCTAAGAAGCAAAGTACCAAAGTCAGCTAGCTGACTGGCCGCTCCAGCAGCCTGCGGGAAAGGGATAGACCAAATGCACGGCTATTCTGCGGAGTGCAGTTGGGGACTGAAAGCCCGAGAAACATGTTAGGGAATGCTGCTTTCTGCACAGGAGAAGTAGGGATGGTGTCCACTACTGAAATCAAGAACTGTTCAATGAACCATCCAACAATCATGTCCCTTTCTGAGGAAAAGAGGCAAACTATACCCCCAACACTAGACTGTGGATTTTACTTGTGCCTGTGGGATAGTAAAAGTCTGGAATCAAAGTGTATCTCAGAGGAATATATAATACAGTAAAAAGGAGGAATAAAATATGAGCATTGCCTGTTAATATCTTAAAAAAGACCCACCAAAGAACGCACCTTTCTTATGAATTGTCCTAGAGCTGTCAAGAAGCCTACATGTTTCTATGCCATTATTTATGAACATCCCATTTGAATAACTTTGTAATACTACCGTCCAGATCAATTAAGGTATGACCAAATCAATGTGAGTAGTACACAGGTAACAGGTATGTAGATTTATATGTAGAATCAGATGTATATTTAAAAAACAGCCCTTTCAACAACTCATTATTTTTATTTTAAAAATATGCAGAACTTCTAAATGTGGAGGATCTTCACTCTCCAATAAGGAAAGAGAAGGGTTCAAAGATTCTTCTGAACTGTTGGTTTTGTTACAAAGATACTGTAGTGTCTTAAGCATAGTGTTCTCTGAGTGGAAGTTACGCCATATGGCGTGAACTATAAGAAAACTGTAACTGCATGCGTACTCAAATAAATACATTTTTCTGACAAATAGTGAATCACAGAAATATTGTAGACAACATCTTAAAAAGTATCAAATGATTTTTGTTATTGCCATTTTGGATATACAATGTTGTGTCCAATTTTCCCTTGAGACGGAGCACTTTGATTTTTTACTAAAAGAACTCAAACTATATGTACATTGAAATATATTCCATTAGAAGTGATAGTCCCTTACGAACTCATATTTCATAATTAAAACAATGTGGAACAGACTTGTCAGTCTGGAGTTAAACATATGTTGTTCCACTGAAAGTCTGAGGCAATAAATAAATATTTTTTTAATAGCTAAATAAGTATGTTCAGTTAAACAATACACAACATTTAGCAGCATCCTTGAGTTATTTCATGTAGATTTGGAAAACTAAACCCAAAAGTTTTGATTGTTAAGGTAATTATTTATAATAATTTAGGCTGCAATATTGGAAACTTTGTCTGGTTAACCAAAGTATCTGCTTGGGCTGAAAAAAACCAACTCAGACCTGCTTTGCTTCTCAGGGAGAGTGAATAATTACATGGTTGGCAAAATTAACAAAAGACAGGAAAAAACAAGCTAGAACTTTAAGATTATTATTTTTTGCTAAAACTCCCTTAAATTACAACAAACAGCTAAAAGGCTTTTCTTTGCTCTGGTTGTCATTATTGATATCATCTGAGCCCCACAGACACATGGCTTTGTCACACAACAGACTAATGAGGAGGCTAAGGCTCTTCAGAAATCCATACCAGCATGTACTAAACTGAAAGCCAGACACTGTAATTGATACTGCTGTGTGTCTTACTGTACATCGATCCCTTCTAATTGTTTTCCAGTATTGTCTTAGAAAAGTGGATATGATTACCTCACTATTTGCGCTGTTACAAAGCACAGAAAATAAACCTGGAAAGCAACTTGAGGTATCATATAATCAAATTCTCTGCCCTAGGACATAATCAACTGTAGCCAAGGTATTCCTAACGCATTTGCTTTACCTATTTTTTTTAAAAAAACATCAATTATATGGATTCTAAAAGCTCCCTGGACAATGTATTACAAAACTTAATTACCCTAACCAATAGATAGATCCTTACCTTTTTTTACATCTAACTTAAATAGCCCTCCTTGCAAATTAAGCCCATTACTTTTGGGCCAATGGAATAAAGAACAGTTAATTGTCTTCCCCTTTCCAATTGCTTTTTATTTATGGGAAGGCTGTTACCTTGTCTCATGGTCTTTAAATTTTCCTGAACACAGAAGTAATATAAAAAGAGAGAGCTATGGGACACATGTAGAAGTAAATTGTTGAGCAAGTGGTGAAGATATTTTGGAGTGAGAAGTAAATTTTCTATGCATTCACAACACTTGACTGAAGAGTTTCTCTGTATAAAGGATTAGGAGATCAAAACCCATGTATACATATATATATATGTCAAGACAGATTGAGTTATATTTTACTACAATACTGAATATATTATAGCGAGTCTATCCTCTCTACTGAAATCTTCTATCACATTAAGCTAATTTGGGATGATGAAAGGATATATCGGGTTATTTTATTATAGTTGCATTATTAGTAGTATTTCATATAAGGAAGTCCAAGTTTATGAATGCTAATGTAGTGAGACAGGTAGCAGGGAATGGTTTTGTTCTACTTCTCAGATAAGAATAATTCTCAAAACACATCTAGTAATAGGTTTGAACTTTCCAGTACAATGAAATGAAAATATTCTAGAACAATTAACTGAATAAAAGTTGTGAAAAGGAATGGGATTCCACTTAGTTTGTCTGAAGCCAGTAGTATGCAAGATTTGATACTCTAAAACATATGATCACCAACATTCTTTTTCTAAAAACAATTTACCTGAGTAAAAATAATTCTCAGTTTATAAGGAACATCTTTAAATGTTTAGAATATTTAAAAAAAAATTAAAAAAAAGGAAAATCTTTAGTTATTAACTGTCTCTTTAGAAAACAATTGTTCCCAAATGTTGTTTTATCATAGCTTTCAAATTATGTGTATATGTGATATATTGTTTACTTCCTTTTTCTACATGTCCCTGAACGGACATAGGAAAAAAAGAAACACATTCAAGGAAAAACTTTTAAATCTTAATAAAATCATATAAGAAAATCTGAGACAGTAACCCAGATCCAAACAATAAAAGAAAATGCAACATTTGAAGTAAACGAATACAAATAACCAACTAAACAAACCTAAACTAAGGTTGAAGAGTCATAATGAAACTTTTTTTTTCTCAATTGTGATGAAAAATAAAGAACACAATGTAGCTAGAATTAGCATTGATAACACAGAGAAAGTTGTGTTTTAATAATCTTGCAGAGCATGATTTAATTTGGTTGTCCTTTCTATTCCTAATCTTACAAAAAAACAAGGATTGGGACACTCACCAGGTCATTAATATAAATCCAAAACCTCTTTTTTTTCATGAAATCATGGGTTTACTTTCTAAATGTAAAGCCACTGTGATATTCACTGTATTCTAATGATGCAGGCCTTACTCAAGAAAAACCCTCACTAAAATTAATCAAAGTAGGGAACCATTCCTTTCTTACTTTTGTTGATTGCTCAGGACTGAGTTTAGTAAGTGTCATTACTGAAAAAACATACAGACAAAATCCTGATGAGAAAAACGCTTTCATCTTATTGGACAGTAGAAAATTTAGCTCCAAGACAATAAAGGTCAGCGTGGTGTGAATATTCTTGGGCTTCTTTTTGTGTGCAGTAGAAAGCATGGCTGAACTCCACTACAGGTGGTGTTATTTAAATTCTCCTTTTCCAGTTTATCTTTTTGTCTGTCTATTTAGCAGAACTTCAGTGTTTCCTGACATGCAACTTCAGTTACTAGGTATGAATGTAGAAACAATAAGTGTTTCTGAGGTAAAAATGATGGACCTTCTAAGCAGATGAACTTCTGCTAAGGACACACAAGTTTTGCTTTGCTTAAATCACATCTGAGTTTGACCTCAAGACTTTTAATCTGTAAAAAACTGCCACTGTTGCTGCTGTGCTTTCATTTGATCCACAGGCTGTTACAACTCCCCATCCTAAAAAGGAAGAGCTATGTGTGAGGTAAATGTTAAAACATGAAACTGCAATTCAAAGGAATTCTGAGTATGAATCCCATGGCACCATGGCAGCGCTTAAAAGCCTCTGTTCTAGAGAAGGGGAAATGGTAGGATGAAAGATACAGGATGGTGTAATATTATTGTGCCTTTCTATAGACCAAGATCTAAGCAGAACATGTTTGCTTCTCCCAAGAGGCTTAATTCTCTTATAGCTAAGGGAATTGATGGTTATAAAAGTCAGCAAGGACAGGAAGGAGTACCACAGCACACTCATCAGGGAAATATATACAATGATATTTGTATTCCTGGTGCCAATATCCAGTAAGAAGTGAAAAAAATAACACGTGCCAAGCACTTATTTATTGTGCTGTTTCCAGAGCTAATGCATAAATCAGTGAGCACTGCGCATCAATAAGGGATAGAAATCATTAAGGTGTGATTGTAATCAGACAGGGAACTGTGAAAACATTACGTGGTACTTCACACTGGCTTGCCCTCAATGGCATCTCTATCAAATTTACTTCTGTTTGAAGAGTTGAACTGCTGAGCCTGTATTCCTAACTTCGAATTTCACCTTTGTGAGTTTTATTTCATTCATAACCTGCACAAGGTTGGCAGCTGTGTGGAAGATGTGCTAAGAAAGTACCCACTTCCTCTTCCACATAGGTCTTGTCTGAAGCGCTGCTCTTAGAAAAAATGTGTCTTGTCACCTAAATTGTGAGGCAACTACGCAAAGTCTTTGTTTTTTCATTTAATACAGAAAATAATTGATTTAATCTAGTCTTCAAGCACAATACAAACATTAAATAAGAACTGGTGGGAGCCAAACAAACACAGCAGTAGGGAATATAATGAAAAACATACCACATCTACACAGTAATTTTTATGACTTTTAAGCTAATTCAACTTCTGGGCCACCCATATGTTGACCAGAACCAGGGCAAAGGTACATGGGCCGCAAAGTTTGGAAAGGTTAAGTGAGGTGTACTCTGCCTTTTTAGTTTAGTCTAATTGCAATGTAGTACAATGTATGCGACCTTGAAGCCCTGTGGAAGGTTCCCTCACAGCAGATGGAGGCAAGAGGGGTACGGGTTATGCACAGCGATGTCACTCACAAAAGGCTGTGAATCTTTGTCGTGGAACTTGCCTGAACGGGAAATATCCGTGATAACTGTCGGACAGCCGAGTGCAGATGTAACTACAGTTCTTTCTGGAGCTGTACGGGGTGAGAGTGCCCAGCCGCTGGCGGGGGGTGGGGGGGTGGGGGGAGGTCGACCTTCAGGGCGGCCTCTGTGAGGAGAGGCCGGGGCTGCCCCGTGCCGGACACAGCTGGTGACAGCCGGTTCCAGCCGGTTCCAGCCGGCTCCGACCAACCCACTCGCAGGGCACGGCTGAGGCCCACAGTCACCGTGTGGGCACCTTGGGGAAAGCATATGTAAGAAAGGACAGAAAATGCCACAGGGGGAGAGCGGGAGAGCAAAAAAGAGTGAGAAACAAGGAAGGGAATACCAAGGTGATGAAGGGAGGAAGAAGAACAGCAAGGACTCTGCACTGGAGGAGAGGGAGGGAGAAGGACAGAGGTGCAGAGAGAAGCTGCTGCTCCCTGACCGCAACAGCCCTTGCACCGCTGGACGCCTCGAGGGGCTCTGTGTAACTTGTCCCTTGTGCGAGTGATGTAAAAGATGGGACAAGAGGTACTCAGAGTGATAAAAAGCCTGGGAAAGGAAGGGAAATGTGTCTTCCCCAAGCGTGTAATGTTTGTTTCTTGTTTCCCAATACCCGAAACAGTAATTAAACATTTATATTAATTGACAATAAATGAAGCTAACTTCCCAAAGTTGAGCCTGTTTTGTCCGTGGCAGTATCTGGTACTTGCCTCCCTGTCTTTACGCCCTGTCTTTATCTCAAGCCACAAGCTTTTTCGGTCCTGTTTTTTTTCCAATTTTCTCCCCCGTCTGACTGATGAGGGGGAGTAAGCAAGCAGCCGGGTGGGAGTTTGGCTGTTAGCCAAGGCTTACCCACCACAGGCGAAAACTTCGTATCTCTGTATAGTGCAGGCAAGTAGCAAGGCCAAGAAAATAAATTAATTTGAGTGTAAATATTGATATATAACTGTATGTGTTTGTACATACTCTATATATAGTTAAGGAAAAACCAGAATGTTAAACCCAGGCTACGTTCTTTAAATCAGTAGAACAGTTTTACAAACGCCACTACCAACAGGAATAATTTATTTATGTTTTAGTAGAACCAAGAGAGGAAAGCAGTTAATAAGTGTTGAATCTAAAAAACAAGATAAATGATTATTTATTTTTTTTTTTTACAGATAGGGTAGATTAGTTGGTCTAGGTTCATGGTATTAAAGACCACATGAGAAATATCACTTCACTTGTGAGATGGTATCTTCTCAGCAAATGTTACTTCAGTTTGGATTATTCAAATATTTGCTTCTTTCCTGCTAGAAAGATGATATCTTTTATTACTGAGCCAGTATTTATAACTATGAACAAATTCAGAAAAGTTATCACTTGTTCAATTTAAATTGAATTTGTGTTGACTGTGGATGTACTTAAGTCCAAAGTTTGGCACAGTTCTAGCTGTTAGCATACTTTCTAGTAAAGCAAAAAAAAAAAAAGAAAAAAAAAAAGATAAACTTTGAAGCCGTTGTAAAATCAAATGAGAGTTTAACCTTATCTCATTGCATTTATTGTCATAAGGATGTCCGTGTTCCAGAAACAACTATTCTGCAGAACACCAGAATACTTTCTGACTACACATGGTTTAAACTCAGGAATGTAATTAAAATAGTTCTTAATTCTTTCTTTTTAACTGAACAAAAAAAAATATTTCTGGAGCTAGAGGAAACTGCTGGGTATTAGAGGAAAAAGAAGTTTTCCAAACTACTATAAATGTGTTTACTAATCAGATTTCCTTTTTCAATATAAGTCCTTAATTGCATAAATATTCCTCTAGTACATCTTTGCTTTAAGGCCATAGGAAGCAAGATTAAATTACTTTTCTCAGTAATCATTTGACAATTTAAACATGCTAAGTTAACAAAAGATTATTCAAAGTTTTTGCTCAGATATGTAAAATATCATATTATGAATCATTTTAATCTGACCCCAGGGAGGTGGTGGATTCACCATCCCTGGAGGTGTTTAAAAAAAGGGTAGATGGGGCACTGAGGGACATGGTTTAGAAGTGGCTTTTGTCAGGGTAGGTTAAAGGTTGGACTTGATGATCTTAAAGGTCCCTTCCAACCTCAGCAATTCTATGATTCTATGATTCTATGATTTAATGCATGGCATTAAGTCCCAGTGCATGGTATAAAAGACAAATTTGAAAGACTTTACAGTGTTTGTATTGTAGTTTACAAAATCTTCCCACATACTAAACTGATAAAATAAAGCTTTTATTGGAACTCTTAGTTAATGAATGGAAGAATCCATCCCCATTCAAATCGTATTTAAAAAGCAAGAAACAGAAATGTCACATGCTTCATGAAACCTCTCAATATAAAATAGAAAACTTCACCTAGGTTGAGAGCTGTCTTTTCCTGAAGTGAAAAATTTTGGTTCCACAAAGAAAATAAAAGCTTTAGAAAAAGTTTTGTTAATTAAAAACTACTCTATAGTCAATCTATGACTGTATGAACAGTGTCATAAAACCATTTGACATGTCTGCATGATAAAAGGAGAAAAATAGTGAACACAGGGTATGACAAAAATCTGTTCTCACTTTTAAAATATTTACTTTATTCTCCATGCAAGCTATATCATTGTCTGTTCTCTAGATTTTTATATATATATAAGACTATTTACATATATATATGACTAATGTCACTTCAAATCTATGAAGAAAACTGGACATTTTATCATTTTTTACTTGCATAAACAAAAGCAGAGATGGTGAGATCCAGAGAGAGTTTTTGTGTAAATGTTTTTCCACAGTTCATAGCATAGAATACTAGTTCATTTTTTGGTTGTTAAAAAAACAATTTATTGCTTATGTTAGTAACTCTGAAGACGGGTGCATTATTTGGGCACTACATCAGTAATTACAATTTTTATGTGAATATTTCATTTTTTCTAAAAAGTGAAACAAATTCCATGGAGTAGATAAATGTTCATAGTACCGAAAGCAGAAGCCACAAAAAATTCAAATGCAAATGTAGTTTATTTTAGATATGGAAGAGTGGATGTGATCAGAAAGACCGTCAAAGAAGTGGCCTGTTTAGAAAGGTGATAAAGGTCAGAGGTAAATTAGACAGATGCGGATAATATTTGATTTTTGTTGTTTGAGTCACTTCACCAGAGCTCAAGTAAGTGTAGATTGAAATGTGTTTGTTGATTAAAGCAAACACCAAATAGTTGCAAATACACCAGCCTCCGTCAAGCACTTCTTCAGCCAAGGGGTGGAGATTTACTTCTAAGCCTGGTTTGGAGGCTTTGATTCTCACAGTAAGAGTTGTCAGCTGGAGGAAAGGCCTGCTTGGAGAAGTGTAGAGAGACAGAAATTATTTCTCTGAAATGAGGCTGGCTTATTGTTTACCCACGCGATTCAAATCTAGTACAGACCAAATAAAAATCTTGGCACATAATTATGGAAAAAAACAAAGCAACACAAATATAACTGGTTTTGGCTTAGGATGCAGTTGAACTGAGTCAGACACCATCCATCAAGCCTGGCTTGAGGTCTGCCTGTGTGAGTTTGCTTAAACATTGTCCAAGTAAGATCAGAGCTGTTAGCTGAAACAACCATTCAGTGATAGGTAATTTCTCTGATGCTGCACAGATCTTGGTCGTTGCTTTTTGAGCTATAGCTGACAGTTGAAGAAATGGTTTATTTGCTACATCGTGCATGCTTCCTAGTACTGAGTTTCTTAACTGCCATCCAGATTGCAATTAAGAAGTTCAAGATCTGGGGAGAGGATTGGTTTTCCTCTTGCTCCTGCTCCTGGAGGGTGCAGAAAGAAAGCTCAGAGTGCATCTCTGATATCTCCCTGTAAACTACCTCAGCTCTACCAAGCAAGAGCATGCGCATGTGTAGTTACTCTATAAACTAAGGGACAACTTTCATGGGATTACCTGTTATTCTCCAGTAACTTGCTCAGTTATCAAAACTATTGACATTGTTCCTTAATTCGTCATCTGCAAAATGCAGTTAACAGTATTTATTTACCTTGTGGAAGTCTTGTGAAGGTAAAACACTGAAAACTTGTTGGTAGTCCAGATAAGTTTAAAACCAGAATCTGTGACAGAACCTAAGATAGCTAAATCTTTTCCCAGCAAATCCACTGTTACAATGGGAGGACACTCCAACTGCAAGAAAAACTGCATTTAACAGCATTCCTTTGTTGTATTTACATTAGTAAGTAAAACAGGCCAGCAACTATTTGGCTGAGAAGCCCATGTGGCATAGCACACCTATACCTCTATACTCCTGAAAGCAGTGTAGACATGTCCAAAAAGCTGTTCACAGTTTATGTTAATATCCATACACAGACTGTCTGGACTGAGCTGACTGACCTGCATCAAAGCTGTGCTGGAGACCACCTTAACAATTGAACAGTATGACCAATTCCATTTCAGTTTTTAAGCCTACACCCTTGTCTTGTTCAGTTTATTTGTATAGATGTAAGCTCTCTGTGCACTTTATTCACCTTTCCTAGTTCACTAGAGGGTGCCTTACCATTTCATATCATGTAAGAGCCTATCTGAGTAGGACTGCAGCTATCTAGAAATTTATTTTGACAAGACAAAAAGAAAATGTGAGTGAAAACTACAGAATTTCATGGAAACATGCAATTTTCATGGTGGAGAGGTGAAAGAGTTTGTAGATAAAAATGAGGGCATAATCCTTTGCAACTGATGTTAGACTGTGGCACTTGGCTAGGGAATAAATGGCCAGTATCAAGCCTCGCTGCTTAATACTACATTGAAAGTAGTTACCCCTTAACACAGGCATTGACATGTGGCCTTCTGTTTGCTTTACAATGAAAATAAATTGCAAAAGCTCTTAATTTTATTTAAGAAACCAAATAAATGTAAAATCTCAAAAAGTCTTCTAGGGTGAATTTTTTTCTGACCTAGTAGGTTAGTGAATGCCTTCTAAAAACGTTATTAGATGTTGCACATTAACTTGTAAGAGCAAATATACCTTCATTGAGGAGCCTTCTTGGGAACAGTTAATCTGTAACCATCCTTGAATCTAGAATGGTGAGTGATCTGAGCCTGGAGAGCAATGAAATAAAAAGGAGAAACAATTGTAATTTTAAAGCAGCATTGGTACCAAAACTAGAGGAAAAATACTCTCACAGGACAAAATGTATTCAGAATACTTCAATTTAGATAGGAAACTGTGTAAAGGTTAAGAAAAAAAGGGAAAAAAATAAAATAATCAAAATATTTAAATACTGAGATTATTGTAAATCAGTTTCTGAAGAAAACATGAGAATATAAAGTCCTACATAAGATACAGAAGTACAGATATTAGTAGTATGGCACATTTAATTAAATGCTTGGGGTATTTTCAAGTCAAAGGACAGTGGAGATATAACCCACTCATTTTAACTAAGGTAAGATGGTAGTTTGAGAGAGCATTGATCCAAATCCATAACCATCACATTAAATATCCATAGAAAACAAAATGTGGACTCAATGGAAAAAAAAACACTTTTAATGTTTAATTAATTAAACTTTTGTGGCACTGTAATTTGTAAGGAGAATTGAGATAGCTATTCTTAATTTCCCAAGGATCTGAAACGAACAGAATCTAAACCAAACATGCAAGTTTCAAGTAACTTTTCTTTTAACAGCTACTTGTTTAAAAATATGAAGGTAGAGCATCACATAGGTTTTTGCAAGGTCTCTATGGCAATAGCAAATCCTGCTAAATTCTAAAATACTTCAGAGAGAGTAAGTTTTCAGTGATCCCCAGCTCTTCAAAGAGTAAGCCTTTCCTGACCTGAAAACTCTCAGAAATCTTCCCTGTAATAAACTAGCCAGTTTTTGAGGAAGCCCCTGGCAGCGGAATGTGGTTAAAAGAAGTCACCTTCATAATATGAAAATTGCCAAAATTCAAAATTTGTTTGAGTAGCAAGAAAGTCTTCAAAAAAGCCCTTAACTTATTAAATCTTTTGAGTAGAAATTCCTCTCCCTTTCACAGTAACCCACTCACCCTCTTAGGTATAAGGAATATTTGCGTGGTAATGAGGAAGAAATAGTTTCCCCAGGGCATTCTCAGAGACAGTATCCTTTATGCAGTGTGAATTTTCAGAAAAGTGCTCAGTCAGAATAAGGATTCTCCCATATTTATACACCTGATAAATTTTAAAAATACAAGAGTATCTGGAAATGCATGTTGAAAATCCACATAGATGGCAGAATAATAAACATAAGCATATTTTAAAAGCATAAATATAAACATAACTTCTACTGTCAAATTAAATGCCTGGGACTTGCACAATGAAGTTTTTAAAGAGTTCCTAGGTAATGAAAAAGTAAAATAAATTACCCTTACTCTCTTATTACCAAAATTATCTAAGTATGCCGGTAGGGAAAAAAGAAGTCCCTAGTATAAAACAGATTTTCGTGGTAAAAGAAATAGGATTGAGAAAAGCGGTTTAAAAGTATTAGAAATTCCATTTGCTGGTAAGAATTATATATTCCTTATTTTCTTGTTCTCTTATTATGCTTTTGTGAGGTAGTCTCTTAGAACAACAAAGGTAATCTCTTAGAACAACAACAAAAACAAAACAAAGAAGGAACAGAAACATAAGACTCAGCTTAATACCAAATGTGCGTAACATTTGCAACCTCTGGAAACTTGAGGTGGATAAACAGCATAGATTATTTTAAGAGAGGAGGGACTGAAGTTGGAGAGGTGTGATCACTGCACAAAACTACATAGCAGGTCAGGAGACAACCCATCAGAGAGAAAAGGTATCAGATTTTTTGCATTGCTTTAATATCAGCCTAATTTAATTTGCTCAATTCTGATTTATAGCACTCCATATAAGAGAAGAATTAGGACTTCTGTCTTTTGATGGACAGTTCTTTTTCTTATTAATCAAAAAATAGTTCCCTCAGTCTTAGCTTCTGTGAAGCAGAGCTCCAAGTCAATGTTCTGTCCTTCCTGGAACAATCCTTGCCAGAATGCCAAATATTCAGCTGATGAACACTTGCAAGTTATAAAGGTGAAATTTACCATACAGAATATTTGAAAGATTTAGGTAACTGGAAAATGTGTCTTGATACACTGGAGGAAATCCCTAATCTCAATAGAAGTGTTAAAGCTACAAAAGTGAAAAATCCTCGTAAGAACTGATATTTGCATTTTAAGAAGAAATTAACTAATTTTGATCTTAGCTACCACATTTCTCCCTTGTGTTAGCCTATTCACTTCTACTAATACCCAAATTATTGTACACTAACACCATAAATATGAAAACTTTCTTCAAATATATCAGAAGTGTTCTGCCAAGAAGTCTGTGGGGCATTAAGATGTTCAGGGTAAGATAAAGAATAGTCAAAAAAGATAAAACCATGATAATTAAATGTATTCTTTGCCTCTGTTAACTGTGGAAGAAACTGATGAAGTTCCCATATTGGAAACCTTTGCAGGGAATTTAGAGGAGATATGGAAATAAAATGCTTCTGAAAGTGAAATGCTAAAATAGAACTTACAAAGAAAATTTATGAAATGAAAAACAAATCACCAGGACCAGATGCTATATGTCGATGAATTCTAAAGGATTAAATGCTTTCTCTTAATTGTGGTGAGTGATATCTTACTTAAACTGGCCTTTCAGATCTGGAGGGTGGCAAATATAATGCCTCTACAAATTGAATATAAAGGGTTACCTTATAGCAAATTGTCATCTTTGCTTTCCAAGGGTCTGGTGGGAGAAATAAAGCATGGATAAAGCATCTGCATTTTGGTGCTAGAGTAGTGCCTTGTGACACAGTAGATGATTGCACAAAACTGAAGAAAACTTTGTCTGCTGCAGAGTTTACAGATTGAAGAAAAAAAAGAAGAAAAAAACCCAAGAAACCCAGGAAATTGTAATGTGGGTTTTCCATGAAATGGGGAAAAAACAAAACAAGGATTTTCCACTAAAATAAAAAATAATAATAAAAAAAAACATTAATGGAGTTTTTGACAGAATAACATATCACAGAATATCTCAGTCTGGAAGGGACCCATAAGGATTATTTAGCCCAACTCTCTGCTCCTTGCAGGACTACCTAAAGCTAAACCATATGACTGAGTGTCATCCAGATGCTCCTTGAGCTCTGACATATGGAAAATATTTGTCAAAAGACAAGGATTAGTAGAAAGAGCATATAGTTGTTAAAGACAGCCTACAAGAAGACATTAAAAATCAGTATCCACAGGAAAAGTTTTAGGCAGAGGAAGCAGCCTTTGAGGATTCAAAATGCATCTCAGCTGATGTTCTCCCATCACTAGCCTCTCTGTCTTTCATCCTTAGTCAACTTCTTAGTCATTTGTAAAATTTGAAGGTAATGTTAAACTACCTAAAATTTGCTCAGGTATTTGCTGACTACCCACACTTTCTTTTCTTTTTTTTTTTTTAATTCACTGAATCATTTTAGGTAATCATTCTGTTCTGTAAATGTTATTAAGACTTGCAACAAGAAATAAGTTTTGAATGTCTGAAATAATGTCTGAAGGAGGCAAATACTGAGTTAGTTTCAAGAGTTATGTAAGAAGTGTCAAGCTTCTTAGACCCTGTGAAAAAATAAAATAACCTTTAGACAAAGTTACTCATGACAGAGTCCTTGTTATAATAATAATTGCAGGCAAAGTTCCTTTCTCTCTCCACACCATTTCTTTTTTTAGTAACATTTCTTAGAATGAGTAGCTATGAAGTAAGACAAAGAGTCAGGAAAGAGTCCAAAGCTATTCTGAAAGGAAATTCAATTTAAAGAGAATTCAGAAAGAGTACAGGCAAAAAGAAATCATCTGATGATAGGTGTAGAAGAATAATAGAATCACGTATACTGTGTAAACAAGTTTGGCTATCTTGCTATGTAATGAATATGCAGCTGCATATACACTGCTCTCATCCAAAAATTTGCAAAGACACATTTGTGAAGCGTATCACACAATCCATACTATATGTTCATGTTAAAATTTTAGTATAAGATACAGTTCATTTTTTTCTAGTGTGAAAATAATGGTTTAACGTTAAGAACCACTATCAGCTACACGGAATCTCGCTATAACTTTGCATCCACATAACTCCCGTTGGCTGATAAATAAAACAGGCTTATATTAGTGTCATATGTGGAAATGAACTTTGCTAAATTTTGAGTACATTAAAGGTATATTGAACTATTTGAAAGACACTGATGTAATTCTCTGAAGATCCTCATAAACTGATTTTCAAATTATTTTTTTTTTTGCATAAACCAAAGACATCTGTGGAATATGAAATTATAAATTTTCTTTTACATAAATTTTAAAACATGGCACAAAATGGTGGGATGTGTGCTTTCTGTCACAGTAACATTATTCTGTGTACCATTTTCACTGTGCCCATTTTAAACTTGAGTGGACTTTCTGCAGGATCCTGACTTGTAATGTGTATTTAAATCTCAGTATACCATTGTCTAACTTTTCATACTTCATTAGTAAGAAAAATTTCAGGTTCCAGCTAAATTTTTGCCATGTTTGCAATTTTCAATTACTTTTAATATTTTTATTTAAAAAAATCAGCGTAATAATAAATCTTGACCCTTCCAAGTATTCCTCACTGAGGACATTTGTTAGGAGCTTTTGTATGGACTAAGAAACTGGGTCTTTATATCAATTTGTTTGTCCCAAAATGATTTTACCATTGAATTAATGATCATTATCATAACCTTAAAAATAAAATAGTTTGTAATTTTCCTCATGTTTTCCAAAGGCTGGGTATGATGACCCTTATAAACAATGTGAGGGAGCTGATGCCCTTACATGACTATTCAACACTGAAATACCTCATATGATTATGTGAAACACTGAAACATTATTCTTTTCTTTCCTTGGACACCACTTGCTTGTCCCATACGTCCTACAGTACAGACAAAACGAGGCTCTTAATGTGTGGAATAATGCTGGGATATATGGCCATGACCAAAGGAGAGATTATGGTTATTTTCCCTCAGAGAAGTGAGAGAAGAAATTAAGTAAAGTGATCTTTCTGTTTTTACTGTTGTTCATAGTTTTAGATGATCTTCAGACTGCAAAAGAAATATTCTCTTACCATTAACAATCACTAACAAAAATCCCTGGAGAGGGCTTTTCTGACTGAAAAGGCTGCATTTACATGGAAAGAAGGTGCGTTTGTTTTTTTGGTGGCTTTTTTTTTTCTTTTTTAATGAAAGCACAGATAGATGGAATTCATCTGGGGAGTCTTTTCCTGCCTGTCAAATGCAATACCACAAATAATAATGTTATTTATCTTCTAAATAGGGTAAAATTATTGTTTAACTTAAGTTTGTGACAAAACCAAATATTTTGCATAGCATGGAGTATCTTAAGATGATACTAAATTACCCATGCTAAAGAGAAGAAAGGGGGATAATGTGAGGGAGTGATCTTTATATAGACTCAGAAAAAAAGAGATTAAATTAAATGATTTCCCAGGCATACTAAAATATAGATCTATGTGACAGGGTCTCTATGGAATGATGGTGGTTTGGTTCCTAATCAATAGAGAATGTTAGTATCTGATTGATTTACTAATCTCATTCTTGTGAAATCAGTTTTAGTCTGCTGAGAATTTAATTGCATTTACTGTATGATTAATTGTGTCAGGGTGCTTGGAGCCTTGGTCAGGGTTTGTAATAATTTACATCTGATTTAAACCAAAAATATTAAGCATATTTTAGGAACTTATAATAAAAGAAAACAATTCTTGAAATCTGGGAGAAAAATTATACCTCTGCTGTAGGATATGCATCATTAAAGACTGATTTTTAATTATTTTTTTTTTAGTGCAGAGAAAGTAACAAAGTTTAGGTTGAAATGTTTGCTGTAGAAAGGCTATTGCTTCTTAGCTGCATGATCACTGAATTTTGTGTAATGTTTTCAGGAGCCATATGCTTGCTTAGTCCTCTTTCCATGTATTTATTATTCCTCCCAGCACTTTAAATTGCCTTTTAGTAGGATGTCTCTGCCAAATCAAACATGAATTCACAAATATGCATAGACTCAGTTGTAATGGATCTAGCTGGGATGGGGTTAACTTTGCCTATAGCAGCCCATATAGTGCTGTGCTTTGTAGCTGTAGCTGGAATGGTGCTGATAACACACCAATGTTTTAGCTGGTGCTGAGCAGTGCTTGTGGAGCATCTGTGCTGTCACACACACCCCCACACACACGTGCAGGTGTGCCAGTAGGCTGTGGGGGAGCAAAAGGCTGAGAGAGGATGTAACCAGGAGACCTAACCCAAACTGACCAAAAAGATTTTCCATACCATATGGTATGCTCAGCAATAAAAGCTAAGGGAAAGGGGCACAGACGATTTCATTATTAAGGTGTTTCTCTTCTGAAGAAACTGCTACGTGTACTGAGGCCCTACTTACCAGGAAGTGGCTCCCACTGATGGCAAGTAACGAGTAAATCTTTTTTTCTTTTACTTTGCTTTTGTGTGCAGCCTTTGCTTTTTTACATTAAGCTGTCTTTATCTCGACCCGTGAGTTTTTCATCTCGTTTTCTCCTCCTGTCCTGCTGAGGAGTGAGAAAGTGGCTTGGTGGGCATCTGACAGCCAGCCAAGGTTAATTGAACACATCAGTGAAAAAAATAAACCAAAAAACCCAAACCAATATCCGCCTTTACTTCCTGTATGAAATTCACAGACGTCGGATTACTTGTGATATCAAAAAATTGAGCCCTTTATAGTCCCATTATAGGACCAGGGGGCACAGAGTGGCCACCTACATTGTTCTGTACACTAAAACATGTAACCCTTAAAACATCAGAAGCAGCCATTTGTGGAGGGGGAAAACTACAGGACGCTGCTCAAGATATGAAAATTAAACATAAGACTGTAAAATCCCTGCCCTTTCAATTCTCTTGTCATACCCCAGCTGCGATTTCTTCAGGGAAACCAAATATGTTTGTCAGTCTGTTTCTCACCTCCATCCGTTATCTGTGAACTCTTTCCGACAGACAGATGAGACTGATTGTGTAATCTCTTCCCACCTGAATCAAATGAACTAACCAGACTTTTCAATTATTTCGTAATTTCCAGCCCAGTGAAACCTCATTTTGAATGAGTATCAAGTCTGCATCAATCCATACAAAATCTAGTTTAAGTGTCCCTTCCACCTCTAACCATTCTATGATTCTCTGATTTTTTTAATTATTCCTTTGCAAAAGTAAATAGTACATACTTCAGTACAAAAATCCACAGAAAAACCTACATACATGAATAGAAATCCTGATGAGGAATACAATGTTTTATATTCTCATGTCATGTAAAATCTCTGTACCGTCTGATTTGTGGACCAAGGCATCTATAGTTTAATCCCTTGGACAGTAGAGACAGAACGCACTCAGAGAAATAAACACATCTCAAGATCTCCTGTTGTGCACATTCAATCACTCAATTATTCTTCCTGTTAAACCTTCATAATTTGCCCCTTTTTTTAATCTTTTCATTTTTAATAAAAAATGTGCTATGACACAATGTAAGGCTACAATTTTATCCCAGTCTTCCTTTTATTTATAAGAATAGCACTGTCTGACATGTCCTTCCGACAGATCTCTTTGATGTGAGTTACAGATCACACCTGCCACCAAAATCACTCTTCCAGTGATCTATCTTGGTGTTATATGTGGACATCACATGTAGAGTTAGTGTAAGAGGGTAACAAAGACGATTCACTTTGGTGATATTTCCCTCCTGTATCCCAGTCAAAAATAAAAACAAACAGCCCTCCCCCCTCTCCCCCCCCCCGGCAAAATATCAAAAGCACCAGAGTAAAAATATTCTCTAAATGAACAAAACAGTAAGTAAAGAATGCATTTTTTTTTCAATGCAATTACCTGCTGTCTTCTATGCACTTCATTGTGAAAACAGTTTTATCATAACTTTCTCTGTCTTTGGTGATGTTCTTTTTCTTGTTTTTTCTTTAACCACATTTTACCCTAAAATCTGCCTGCTTTTTTAATTAATCATTTTGCACAGCATTATCATAAGCCTTTAACTGTGTGTCAGCTCAGGCTTGGGCTTTTCTCTAGATTCTCACATCCAAGCTATTCAAAGTTAGCCAGTTTCTTTTGCATAATGGCTCAAAGACATCTTTTCTATGGGTCCACATCACTAGTAACCTTGTGCATCATCTCTCATCTTGATTATCTAAAACATTCTTTCCACTTACCTTCATGAAATGCAATCATGGCTGTCTGATAGCTAGCCAAAAAGCTAATGCACAGCTTTTTTTCTAGTCTGTCACTTTTAACTTTATAACCTTTTTTCTGAACTCTTCTGTTGGCTGCTTTTCTGACAGCAGAATAGAAATAGATTTCTTATCTTCACAGTCAAGGATCTTTTTCTATCAGCTATTGATCTGTTTCTATCAGCTCTCAATTATTAATCAATATCAAGAGAAGGATTCTTGTCTTTGACCAGCAGTTGAGTCTAGTTTCACAAGTTTTTAAAAAAAAACCAAACAAACCAACAACGATAATTATTATGAGGCAGAAACTACATGAGTTCCAAAAGGAGGTGGGAAATTACCTTAACCTACTTTGCTGATGTTTTAACAAATGATTCCCATGAGCACTTGCCAGCACATCACATAGACTAGCACAGTAATGGATTTGACTCTCCTTCTGACTAATTCAGTTTTCATGAAATGGGAATTAAGTCATAAGAAATACGCAAGCTCTTTGACAAGTAGAAATAGTTTAATCTTCAACTACTTTTAAATCAACTGTGGCAGTACATGAGCTATAAGATAATGTTTGCTGAAAAATGCTTCAATTTCTAAGTATACTCTGTGAAATGGAAACTCTTCCTTCCTACTGCCACCTTAAAGAAAAAGAGTTCCTTGAGGGATTGCTCTAGTTCTTTTTTCCTATCCATTAGATCTTTTATAATAATATTATACATTTAATCACTTATTTAGAGAAATACTTCTTTCTTTTTCACTTTGCAGACTTAATAACCTAGTATAAAGAGCTCATGCCCTTTATCCACACAGGCAAAGTGCTAGTTGTTCACCACGATCGTGTTCTAGAAAATAATCAGTTGCTGAAAGTATTTTCCCCTTGAGATGTACATTATCAAAAAACTTTATCATCTGTGTATCAAAAAGAAAAGCCAATGAAAAAAAACCCACCCAAACCCAAGCCCCCAAAACTAACCCGAAAACCTAGAAACCCTCTGGCATAAGATTTCCCACAGAAAATATAGAATTTTAGACCATTTGTCATCATGGTGACTGTACAAATAAGGTAACTTTAACAAAAGCTATTTAACAAAGGACTACTGTCAGATAAGGGGAAAGAGTAATAATATTTAAATATTGGAACATAATGTAAGAAAAAAAAAACATTCTTAGAAAGAAAAAACCCTCTGGACTTTTCTTTATTCTGGAAATCATAGAATCCTAGAATCATAGAATATCTCAAGTTGGAAGAAACCCATAAGGATCATTGAGTCCAACTCCCCGCTCCTCACGGGACTACCTAAAACTAAACCGTATGACTAAGAGTGTCTTCCAGACACTCCTTGAACTCTGACAGGCTTGGTGCTGTGACCACTTCTCCTAATGCCCAAATGCGCATAGTGTAGCTGATATCCTTGTGTTAAGCTCTATAAAATATTCTCAGATGTTCTTCTTTTCTTAACTAGATATTAGCTGATGAAAGTAAGTTGCATAGTGCACAGAATGCTTTCCAAAATACCCTATTTAATTTGTAAAGATTGTCACCCTGCTAGCTGTTCCAGATCACATGACTGACAAGTAGGCATCTGACCTTTTTGGAGGAGAGAAATGTCATTTTGGTAACTGCTGAAAAAATACAAACTTTTTTAAAAAAAGGGTTGTTTTGGGAATTACACATGAATTATTGTAAATAATTATGAATTTTAATGCTTTACTGTAATTGGAACACATCTTTCTTAAAATTGAAAAATAGCTGGAAAATGAATAAAAAACATCTGGGGATGGTGTATGACAAGAAAGGGGGCCTAAAGGGGTGTGTGATGGAATTGTCTCTATCTCAATCATTAATATTTAAAATCCTCATAAAAAAATCAATGTACTATATTTATTAAGTGAATAACAATAGAATGAAAACAACATGTGTCATTATTTGCCTTGAAGTTAATTCAGAAATTTTCGTTAACCTTGAATTTCAAATAATTTGAGCATCAACAGTTAAAAGTACATAGTTAGTTACACTAATTATTTTTAATAATTAAATACCAGCTACAGTACCAGAAAGGTATCCATAGGGAGTTTTTATAATAAAAAAGACAAAGAGCATAATTCTGTATTGGAAAGTGCTGTTGCATATTTATAATAATTCTCTAAAAATAATTTTGAATCATTACAAGTTCTATGCATGTAACAGATGAAGTACACAAAAATTTGCAAGGCATCAGAGTGCTCATATTTTTTCTTTAACTCTTCCATGCTACATCAATCGTTTTCATGCCCTTATCTATCAAAAATCAATTTTTTTGTATAATAAGTAGTCACTAGCCCATTAGGGTTTCTGCTGTAAACAAAGATGCTTTGTAGTGTGTCTTGCGTATGTTGTAGCAATAAAACTAAACCGCATTTTTTAAGAAAGTACCGTAAATGTTGCCATAAGCATCAGGTTCAATGAGCATGTATATACCATACAAGTCTAAGGTCCAGGGATATAACTGGAATTCTGATGTTTTTCTTGTCATTTGCTAAGTCATCAAAGTTGTTTTGAACCGTGAGAATTCTTCTGAATCCTGTTGAATAATTCACCATTTTTTATCTGAGTGATGGATTCTCTGACATTATCAGTCAAGCAGAGATACATGATCCCGTACTGCAGCTTCATGAAATGTCAGATGATACTTCAGCATAAACATTTACTTCAAGATGGGGTGGGGGAAAGTACTCATAGAGTGCCTAGTTTCAGGAAGTGAAAATTTTCCAGGTTCAGGCTTGATGTTTCTCTACAGGTTTCTCTACAACTATTATAGAATCATAGAATATCCTGAGTTGGAAGGAATCCATAGGGGCCATAGAGTCCAACTCTGCCATAGGGGAACTTAAACCATATGTCTAAAAGCACCGTCCAAGCACTTCTTAAACACTGAGAGGCTTGGCACCATGATCACTTCCCTGAGGAGCTTGTTGTAGTGCTTGACCACTCTCTCAGTTAAGAGCTTTTTCCTGGTATCCAACCTGAACTTCCCCTGATGTAGCTTTAAGCCATCCCCTCATATCCTATCACCTGACATCAGAGAGAATCACAGAATCACACAGAATCACAGAATGGTTTGGGTTGGAAGGGACCTTAAAGATCACCTTGTTCCAACCCCCCTGCCATGGGCAGGGACACCTCCCACTAGACCAGGCTGCTCAAAGCCTCATCCAGCCTGGCCTTGAACACCTCCAGGGATGGGGCACTGACAACTTCCCTGGGCAACCTGTGTTCCTTACACTAAAGAATTTCTTCCTGATATCCAATCTAAATCTAGCCTCT
Source organism: Larus michahellis (assembly GCF_964199755.1). Taxonomy (NCBI): domain Eukaryota; kingdom Metazoa; phylum Chordata; class Aves; order Charadriiformes; family Laridae; genus Larus; species Larus michahellis. The sequence continues at coordinate 101,386,564 of NC_133898.1, read as the reverse complement.
TTCAGTTTGAGGCCATTACCCCGTGTCCTATCATAACACTCCCTGATAAAGAGTCCCTCCCCATCCTTCCTGTAGGCCCCCTTTAGGTACTGGAAGGCTGCTATAAGGTCTCCTTGGAGCCTTCTCTTCTCCAGGGTGAACAACCCCAACTCTCTCAGCCTCTCCTCGTAGGAGAGGTGCTACAGCCCTCTGATCATCTTCGTGGCCCTCCTCTGGACCCGTTCCAACAGGTCCACGTCCTTCTTGTGCTGAGGACTCCAGAGCTGGACACAGTACTGCAGGTGGGGTCTCACCAGAGCAGAGCAGAGGGGCAGAATCACCTCCCTCGATCTGCTGTCCACGCTTCTTTTGATGCAGCCCAGGATGCGGTTGGCTCTCTGGGCTGCAAGCGCGCATTGCCAGCTCATGTTGAGCTTCTCATCCACCAGCACCCCCAAGTCCTTCTCCTCAGGGCTGCTCTCAAGCTATTCTCCGCCCAACCTGTCTTTGTGCCTGGGATTGCCGTGACCCAGGTGCAGGACCTTGCACTTGGCCTGGTTAAACTTCATGAGGTTCATACAGGCCCACCTCTCAAGCCTGTCAAGGTCCCTCTGGATGGCCCCCCTTCCCTCCAGCGTTTCGACTGCTCCACACAGTTTGGTGTCATCAGCAAACATGCTGAGGCTGCACTCTATCTCACTGTCCATGTCACCGACAAAGATGTTAAACAGCACTGGTCCCAGTACTGACCCCTGAGGAATGCCACTCATCACCGGTTTCCATGTGGACATTGAGCCATTGACTGCAACCCTTTGACTGTGGTCATCTAGGCAGTTCCTTATCCACCGAGTGGTCCATATATCAAATCCATGCTTTTTCCATTTAGAGACTGGGATGTCATGCGGGACAGTGTTGAACGCTTTGCATAAGTCCAGGTAGATGATGTCAGTTGCTCTCCCCTTACCTACCAATGCTGTGGCAACATCATAGAAGGTCACCAAATTTGTCAGGCATGATTTGCCTTTGGTGAAGCCATGTTGGCTGTCACCTATCACCTCCTTATTTTCCATGTGCCTTAGCAGAGTTTCCAGGAGGATCTGCTCCATGATCTTGCCAGGCACAGAGGTGAGACTGACCGGCCTGTAGTTCCCCGGGTCATCATTTTTTCCCTTTTTGAAAATGGGGGTTATATTTCCCCTTTTCCAGTCAGTGGGAACTTCACCAGACTGCCATGACTTTTCAAATATAATGGAAAGCGGCTTGGCGACTTTATCTACCAGCTCCCTCAGGACCTGTGGATGCAGTTCATCCGGTCCCATGGACTTATGCACCTTCATGTTCCTCAGATGGTCCCAAACATGATCTTCTCCTACAGTGGGCAGTTCTTCATTCTCATATACTCTGCTTTTGCATCCTGCAACTTGGGTGGTGAGGTTGGAGCCCTTGCCGGTGAAGATCGAGGCAAAAAACTCATTCAGCACCTCAGCCTTCTCTTTATCCTGCGTGACCAGATCTCCTGTCTCCTTTCTGAGAGGGCCCACATCTTCCCTAGTCTCGCTTTTACCCCTGACATACTTACAGAAGTTTTTCTTGTTATTCTTGATGCCCCTAGCCAGATTTAATTCTATCTGGGCTTTAGCTTGCCTAATCTGGTTCCTGGTCGCTCGGACAGTTTCCCTGTATTCCACCCAGTTAACCTGTCCTTGCTTCCAGCCTTTGTAGGCCTCCTTTTTGCTCTTGAGCTTATCCAGGAGCTCTTTGTGAATCCACGCAGGCCTCCTGGCACTTTTGCCTGACTTCTTCATTCTTGGGATACACCGCTCCTGAGCTTGGAGGAGGTGATCCTTGAATGCTAACCAGCTCTCTTGGGACCCTCTTCCCTCCAGTACTTTTTCCCATGTTACCCTGCCAAGCAGGTCCCTGAAGAGGCCAAAGTCTGCTCTCTTGAAGTCCAGGGTAGTGAGCTTGCTGCGTGCTCTCCTCGCTGCCCGAAGGATCTTGAATTCAACCATTTCATGATCACTGCAGCCGAGGCTACCCTTGAGCTTGACACTTGCCACCGGGCCCTCCTTGTTGGTAAAGACAAGGTCCAGCATAGTTCCTCTCCTTGTTGGCTCCTCTACCATTTGAACAAGAAAGTTGTCATCGACACAGTCCAAGAACTTCTTGGATTTCTTATACCCCGCTGTGTTGTCCTTCCAACAGATATCAGGGTGGTTGAAGTCCCCCATGATGACCAGGGTCTGTGGACGCAATGCTGCTTCTATCTGTCTATGGAGGGCCTCATCCACTTTGTCGTCCTGGTCAGGTGGCCTGTAGCAGACCCCTACCGTAATGTCCCCTGCCCCTGCGTTCCCTTTAATTTTGACCCGTTGTGTCTTCATCTGTGCCCAGGTGGAGCTCCATGCACTCCAGCTGTTCATTCACATAGAGGACAACACCCCCTCCTCGTCTTCCCAGCCTGTCCTTCCTGAAGAGTCGGTATCCATCTATCCAATGCTCCAATCATAAGAGCCATCCCACCACCTCTCTGTGATGCCAATAAGATTGTAACCCTGGAGGCACGCGCACATGTCCAACTCTTCTTGCTTATTTCCCATGCTCTGTGCATTTGCATAAAGGCATTTCAGCTGGGTGCCCAATGAAGCTGTCTCACTGGCTGGAGCGTTTGCGTTTCCTTCATGCTGCTCTTCAGGTTGTCTTCCTCTGGGGTGTTTTATCTGTGACTCCCCAGTTCCTGTCTACACAGGGGCCCCTGTCTTGTCCCCATAAGACTTTGAGTGTGATGCAGCATACCCAGTACATCTCGGAGCAACATGTTGAGGGCCTTCACTAGAGAGCCACCCCTCCAACCTTGGAGCATCGTCCCTTGGCTTGTCACAAGCAAGCCGGGTAGCATTCCCCTCCCCCAACAAGCCTATTTTAAAGCCCGATCAATGAGCCCTACTAGCTCAATGAGCCCTACACACTCTTCCCCCTTTCGGAAAGATGAGCCCCGTCCAATGCCAACAAGCCTGGTGCCATGTAGGCCATCCTGTTGTCAAAAAACCCAAAACTGTGGCAGTGACACCAGCCACAGAGCCACACGTTGATAGATTGCACATGTCAAAGCACCTTCCTTTCCACTCGCCCTCATGACAAAGTTGTAGACATCAGTCTCCTGATGTCTACATCAGTCTCCTTTTCTCTAAGCTGAACAAACTTAATATCCTCAGTCCCTCCCCAAAAGTCTTGCCTTCTAGTCCTAGTATGATAAAATGTATTATCATACTATGTTTCTCAAATACCCTAAATGTAGTAAGTACTCCATAGAGAACATACTTCCTGAGAAAATACGCAAAGCACATTCAATATGGCAAAACTTATATTGGAGAGATAAACAGAGGAGAGAAGAATGGGACCGGTAGTCATGAGATCATACCATTCACAGAAGGCCAGAAGGCCACCCACATTCACATCTCCATGGCTGCCACGATAACTGCCATACATAACAATTATCAGATCAGAATTCCAGGATACTGTGCATTCTTTTCAGTATAGTTCCTAGTTATTCAATGACTTCTTGAAATAAAGGAGAGAAGAGATGATACTCAACAACTAGAATGACAAAAATGGCATAAAAAACCAATTACAGTCACTCTTTCAAGCACTCCATTTCTGATCTCTCAGTCCTGGCTCCTCAAAGGAGAACCCAAATCTGGAAAAGCAGACTGAAATGCAAGACTATTTTAAATGAAAAAGGATTCAACATAGATTATCTTTGTGGCATATCATAATTGTCCACAATATAATTTGCTGCCAAATTGTCGGTGTTTCACAATGCTACTCCATAAAGACTCACATTATATCACAAACTTCATTACTGTCCTCATTGCCACATAATCTTTTGCTTTACAGGTGTGAAAAGCCCTTTGTCTTTTGTTGTCTAATCAATTGATATTAATGAAATTAATAAATTATTTTGAACTATAGCCAGAATGCCTTATGTATCTGAAAACATGAGAAGTAGCTGGAATATGGGACTGGAATATATAGTATGTGAAGATCTAAAATGTCCTATGTGATTAACTTTACTTCATGTAATTTCTACAACACTGGCAGGAAAAAAAAAAGATGAGTAGTTTTAGAAGCTTTAGAGGAGGAGAGGAAAACAAAATATTTCTGGAAGCTGATCCATGTATAATGGAAGGAATCATAAACAATTTTTTTTGATAGAAATAAACTAAACAGAAGGTGAAAAGAGGAAGTAAAGACAGTGTAAACAAAAATGACAAAATATAGAAGCAGCTTGTTCCAAAAGTGGCCTGTCTTGTCAAATTCAAAAATTAATCAAGATGGATTGAAAATGCAATGTAAGAGAAAAAACACAACGTACTGTAAGACAGAGGGATATTGCCGTAAGCAGAATAGATGACAAAAGAAATATCTGGCAAAACTGTTTGTCCAAAAAGTGGAATGTGAAAGGTCATTATCAGAACCCTAGATACAAACAACAGAATTGTATCAATATTGGACATTAGCAATATCTCTAACCAAGGAACCTCCTGACGCTGCTACACAAACCACAGCAGAATCTATCCACATCCACTACTTTATTTTTATTGCATATTCTGTATTTCATTCCACTTTCTTTGACTTCATTGTTAGCTCAGTTATGCTAAGATTTACATTAGCCAAGGATCTGGACCCGAACATTTTACAGCTGGCATATGACCAGCATAGGCGAATACCATAAGATGTAGAAACTTGTCTTGTTTTCATTAAATAGTAAAACTGTCACTGATTTTAACAGAGCCAGGGCTTTGGTCACAGTTCTTAAAGTTTGCCAACATTATTTCTATGTATAAAAATCACTGGAGTGTGACATAACAATACCTGTTCAGCGATACCTTACAATGACTGATAAAAGTATGGATTTTTTTTTTTTCTCTCCTTTCCTACAGTGTATAGCCAATCAAAAATAAGTATCTTTGAATTACATAGACAATTTGTTGGGAAAACGGTCTTATTTTTTTGAAGTGATTTTACTATCTGTTCTGGAAGTTTCCCTTAGAAACCACAAAATAAATGGTGCTGCTCCATTAAGAAAACTCTACTTGTATTCTGCAGGCACCAGTTTTGTTTTACTCTCAAATTCCTAATGGAGTTTAAAATTAAAATTAATGTTTCTGTTTACTTTCTAGTGTATTCAAAAGCCTAATCAATGATGTCAGCACATCTCGGTAATAGTGTTTCTCTATTAATGTCTGATATAGGCAGTAAAGGAAGCATGGGGCACTGTTCAGTAGGCCCATCGCTGGAGGATTTTTTTTATGTTGTCAGCTGTGAACCAACTGAGCTGTAATAAATAGTACAATTAGTGGAAATAAAATAGCACTCTGACAAGATTGAGATGATATTGAGCAGGACACTTTGCCAGTGCGTAATCTTTTGCCTGAAATGATTAGAATCTGAATAGAAAGGGGAAAACAGCAGTCTGCTCAGAAAGTAAAGACATTCCTGGTCTCTCAATCTCATTTTAGCTTTGTGTCTTCTAAAGCTCTTTATCTCACTAACAGTGCAGTGTTCTACCTTCTGTGGGTGCCCATGTATTCATATATTACTGAATGCCTGTTTTTGATACATTCTAGCATTCACAAATATTGATCAGTTATCACTTAAAGCTTTTCTTAAGATAATCTTTCATATGTACTTCTGCCCCTGTAGCTGCCGCTCCATCATTTAATCTTGATAGCTCTATATGTGGACCATTATGTCTCCTCCATTGACATTGCTTATGCAGCGGCTGTTTTATACGAATCTCTCTTGTTCTCATAGTCTTTGCTATCACTAGCACAGCTGTCTTAGTTGTACACTGGCTTTGTTGATTTCAGGTTAGTGAGCCTATTTAAATTGGTTGACGATCTGGATCTAAACCTTTGTGATTAACATAAGACAAATATTTTCCAGGGAGAAACAAATAAAGGTACTTAAGCATAAGTCTTCCTTTAAAAATACAGTTTAAAACATAATTTATTGATGACTTACCTTTGTAAAACAGAAAAAAAAAGAAAATCTTCTAAATCTTTTCTTCTGCACAGCAAATTTAAAGCATGAATCTCTGGGAATTTGGATATATTATACTATATGCACATAAGAAGCATTGTAAATTCAATGTTACTTCATCGTTTTATAAACTAAGTATTTAAATTCCCACCATCTATAAAATACTAGAGATTACAACTGTAACTGCCATTTGAAACAGATTCCTCTGTTAGTTTTAGCACATGTGCATTATTTTTCCATGAATCTTAACTTTAGAGATCTTTTAAGTTACATATGCAGGTCTCTTAGAAATACTGCATGAATTCACACTGTACATCAGATTCAGTTTGCGGTATCATTTCCTGAGATTTGAATATTGTGCAACACTTTCATGACATTAACAGAATTTACAAAGTCAGAATACTATTGAACTGTCATGATGGTTAAGAAAAACAGTCCCCATTGATGTACCCCTTAAAAGTAGCTAAGAGCCAAACAAAGAATTAAATTAATGCAGCATGCTCTTGATAAATATACCTGCTGGCCATTAAGCCTTTATTATGGCCACTAGTACATTCATTTCCTGCCCTATTGTGGTATTATGAAGTTGTCTTAAATTTTACTTTAGTGGATTACAAACCGAAATAAAAAAAAAGAAATTAAGATATAGCACATGAATATTTGTTTTTTAATGCTGAAGAGTATTGATATTCTGATTAAATTTCATTAATAACTTAACCTCACTTAAAGCACAGACCAAGAGATTTGTACAAAGAACCTCATTACTCTTATAATATAGAAGTAATTGATGAATATTTTACACTATATATTAAGAAAAAATATTTATAAAGGTATATATAAAGTTCAAAATATATTCAACCAATGTTAAACTAGTATTAAATATCTACTAAGATAAGAAATTTATTCTGAAAGAACACACTGCAGTAAAATATGAAACACATCACTAACACTTTTTAGCAAGGTATTCAGTATAACTGGGTTCTCAGTTGTCATGGTTTAGGCTGGGCCGGCCAATAAATGAACAACAGATGCTCTCTTTAACCTCTATCCCTTCAGAGAGAGAAGAGAGAAAGAGAGAGAGAAGTTCTGGGTTGAAAAAGAAAGTAAGCTACTTTAATTACTTAATAATAAAATAATTAAAAGATAAATAATTAAATATATACAATATACAAAACCAATACTGAGCTCCCAGGATGACGATCACATCACCGGCAGGCACTGCGAAAATCCCAGGCTGGACTCAGTGATAGATGGGAACTGATTCCAGATCTAGATTCAGGAACATACAGATGGGAATCAAAGGCAGACAGACAGACAGAGCCCTCCTTGGACACCAGCCATTGGAGAAAGAGGCTGACTGCTTTGATCCCTCAGCTTTTATACAGACTGTGATGCAGATGGCATAGAATACCCCATTGGACAGTTTTTGGTCACCTGTCCTGTCCGCTCCTTCCCACAGGTGTGGCCCATCTACACTTTTCCACTTCCGATCCTTCAACTTGTTACACAACAAAGTTAGCTGACCATTTTTACAGCAATAAGTGTAAGTAGGAGCCTCTCTGCATACCATTCCTTGGTATTAACTATAAATATCAGACTTTATCTGCTAGAAGCAGACACTGTCTGAAAAATGCGCTGTTAATTTCAGTGAGTGCAGTTAGTTAGAAGAGACTTAAGTGAAAAGTAAAATTACTGATAAGAAAATTGATTCTGTTTTACCTCAAACCAGACATCAATATAACTCATCAGCTCACAGTTGACAGAAGAAAATAATACCAAGGTTGTCAAACCCCAGAAAAGAAAGTTAGAAAATGAATGTTAATAGGAAACAGTTCTGTTTCTTGCACACGGAATTCTTGTTTCCTCATTCTGATTTATTTTTACTATTTTCTGTTACCTTCATATCTGGATTAAATCTATTTTATCTGATCACAAGCAAATTAGAAAATTTGTTCTGATCAGAAGAATGCCATATCTTATCAAAACAGGAGTCAAATTGGTGCATGATGTCATCAAGGGACAAATAATTCCACCTATGTCTTTATCACCTGGAGATAAACTGGTGCAATAATTAGCTGGGAGACTAGTGTACAGTTAATCGTGATTAGTTGCATAATTGTGACTTTAGTCCTCCATATTAATACTAGGATTACTTTGCTTGGTGTATAACTACCATTACTTCACAAGGAAGAGAGTATCTGTCAATATCCTCTTCAGATATTTCATCTGAACTCTGTAACGATGAGTTCTACTCATTCTTTTGGGCAATAAAATGTGCAACTTTGCAACTCGCATCAGAGATGCCTGGGGCTCAGCACCTTTTCTTATTTTACGTAGATCAAAATCAGTCAATTTGTATCTTATAGCCAAAAAGAAGAATGTAGTAGAGGATTTACAAATGATTAAATCCTCAGCCAAGTTCATGGATCAATGATTGGCAAGACCTCAGGTGGATAATGCTAGAAGGTCAGATCCACCTAGGCTTACATGTTTATTTTTTCTTCTCTTCCATCTCTTGCTGTAAAAGCAGTAACTCTAAGAAATAATCTTGAAAAACCCTCTGGTCTTGTACGCACAATGTTTTTGATTTACATTGGCAATAAATTTTGATCTTAAAAAAGAAAAAGTTTGTGCCGTTTACACTAAGTTTCAGGAGGGATAATAAATGCTTGCTTTTTAATACTAGTATGTGATTTTAAAATCTCAACACATTAAAATATAAAATATGAAGTTAAGTTATTTGTTAAAGCCTTTATTGAGGAAAGACTGAAAGCCCACTACTCTTGTATGCGCATGCTTGGCAGAGATTTGGGGCTGAGACAGTGGACATCTGTTCTAATATTAAAATGTCCTGAAGGAGATACAGTTATCAATAAGGATTTTGATTTTTTTTTTCATTTTGCAATAACAGGGCAGTGACCTGGGTTGAATATCTGAAAGGTAAACTGGTCTTATAATAATAATAAAAAAAAATCTGAATGTCTAAATAAAGAAACATATCAGTCCTGTGAATTGCAGGTTGTTTTAAATTCTGATTCAAACAGTAACTGTATGATCGACTTAATTCTGCAATCCTAATTCTACTGTTCACACATATTTATGCTTGATATTTCAGAAAGATGACTACTACAAGATTTCCAGAATATCTTACTACTTAAAGTTACTTGAATGCTTGTTCTTTGAAGATCATCTTTGATTGCATATACATTACTTTGATCAGCTTCGTATTCAGATAATAGACCATTTAGAGATGAAAAAGGTATGGTAAAGCTACGTAAGGTTGAATTGTTCTCACAAACGTCTGGCAATTTGTTTTTCTTGCTTGCGAGTTTCTTTTAATACAGTGATTTATGTCAGTAGTTTTAGAAATCATATTTTCATGACACTACTACAGGATATGTGTGAAAACTATAAGAAAATCATAGTTAAAGATTGTAGCTATTAAAGTTAGCTATTAACTGTTAAAGAATCATTATTAAAATGAAGTCTCAGTAAGATTCCTTAGGGGTCTGTACTGAATCCAGTGTTAGTGGATTTTCAGTAATCTCAGTAATCATATAGATGATGGAATAGAGAATAAACTCATTAAATTTGCAAAAAATATTAACCTGGAGGAGGGGAATATTTTTTGTAAATAAGGGTTAGAACTTTAAATGATTTAAAGAAATTGGAGAAAAAATCTGAAAAAATGTAAGTTACAGTTCAACAGGGACAAAAAATGACTCATTTTGCACTTAAGAATAGTCATCTCTATAAATGTAGGATAAGGACAAGTAGCAGTTTCATAGAAATTAATATGGGGAAATAATCAAGCTCCACATAAATCAAACTGTTAGTCTACCACCAAAAAAAAGCAGACAGTGTATTGGCAGATAACTGAAAAACCCGTCTACAAGGTATGGAAAGAGAATCTTCTGCACTATGCTACATTGCTGAGGTCTGTGCTGGGAAACTGCATCCAGATTTGGACACTGCACTTCCGAAAAGAGCTCAGCTCATGGATCAAAATGTGAATAATGTAAATTAGTAGTTGTATAGGAAATAGAGTGCATGAAGATGGGTTTATAAAGGGACTTATATAATTTCTAAAACTTAAGACTGAGCACAGAAATGTTAATGCTCTCCAAATTCATCAAAAGCTACTGCTGGGAGGAAGGGAATAATATGTCCATATTAAGTGGGTTTCAATAAAAGCAAGGGAAATTCAGGTTACAGTCTAAAAATAACTTTCTGATGGTAACAATAATTAAACACTGGAATAGTTTAATATGGGGAGACTGTGGATGCCTTTAAAAAGAGGTTATATAAACATCCATTGGGTGATTCATAGCTAGAGATAATATTGCCTTAGATCTGTCCTTCTGTGTGAAACATACAGAAACCTATACAGAAAAGAGAAGTTTGCCTAAATGTATTTAAGACAGCTCGGTGGGGGGAGGGAGGTGGGGAGAAACCTAGCGGATGTATTGATGTATACTATATTTAATGCCTCACATTTCATTATCATATTTTTACATTTCTGCTAGCACAAACTCTTTGTATTAGTGACTTGTTTGAATCTTGTTTGAAATGTATGTTTATATTTATATGATATGCATGTGATGATAAGAAAAAAATGTAGCTTCAGGAGCTACAGAAGAATAAAACCAATTTGAAAAGACAAGTTCCATTGTCAAAGGGTGTAATGACCAAATACTTATTTCTTTGGTAGGTGTTCCATGTTCTTACATTCCCATAATTTTTTAAAGCACTGTATTCCATCATTCATTTCACTTTCCATTCATTTGAAAGATTCGTTATTTTTCCATAGAAAAGTGTTAGACAACTGCATTTCCCGTTTGCTTTATGCCTTTGAGGATTTGGCCCAATCTGAAAATACATATAAATCTTTCCTACGTGATGTTTATAACAGCCTAAGCAGAAGTTAGGGCCTATGCAACAGTAACTTTCAGATGTTTTTCAAATGCTTCAGCACTGAGCTAGACTTTATTTCAGATATAAAATAGATAGAACAGGTGCTATCAAACAGTTTTATTTCCTTTGTGACATAAAGCATCCATCCCATGAATGAAAGCCTAGGTCTTTTCAAACAGTAAACTTTCTGAAAAATGGATTTAATAGCTTTATAATGATAACCTCAAGGCTTAAAGGAGACAGCACTATAGAGAGAAATACAGAAGAAACTAGCCAAACTTAATGGGGAAACAAAAAGGGAAAATTCTGTATTTTGAATAGGCTGAAGGGTAGGAAAATTTCCCTACCATATACTTTTTCCTTATAAGGAGAACATTAAAGAAAGCAAAACAAACTTACTAACCAACAATATTTACTTCAAAACAAAACTCTAAATGTTATCACAGAAAATGTTTAGAGTAAGAAAAATAACTTTTCTTCAAGTAATTCTGTTTTGCTCTTTATTTTGCTACACCTTTACAGAAATGTATAGAATAAGAAATTAATTCATCAGTTCTTACTGTTATTCTTGATCTCTTTGATTAGAAGGAAATAAAAGTAAATTGAAAAATATCTTGTACTTTTTTACGTCTAAAACTGCATGGTTCTACACTAGATCAGAGTCAACTGCCAGATGTCATGGAATGAACCATTTGAAGTGTCATTTTCCTACTAGGAATTGTCTATATTTTAAGTTGTCTGTGTAGACAACCTAATATAAGGTATCTTTGGTTTTGGTCAGTGTTCTAGTCAAGGATCTATTCAACTTAAGCAATAACAACAAATTAAAAAAATGAAGGGGCTACTGTGTCACTCCTTCTAACATATTTACTTGTATGTGACATTTATTGATTAGCTGTATTTTTGAACCAAAATTTTTTTCACTTGATCAGTTCTAAACATTTATTTCAAAAAACCAGAACAAATAAATTCCAAAAGATAGCTGACAAAGTCTAGAAACCAGTTGCCTTTAAGAGCAAGGGGAGCACATTCTGTCACATTGAGTAAAGTTTTTAATGCTGTATTTGATGAACTAGAAAAACAAATAGGGTAAGAACCAAATCTGGAAAAAAAATAAAAATCACTGAAGTATAATAATTTATTCTGGAGTTTCCAGCCAAGCAATTGAAAAGGGTAAGTAGTGCAAGACAGGCAAGATAGTGAAAATGAATACAGGGGCCCATATTCATCGTATCTAATTTTTGGTGCATAAATAATGTACAAAATTAAGAACTTACATGCCTAAGGATCTGTACAAAGTCAGTGTAGAAAAATAGACTCCTCTATACGGTGCTTCACTTCATCCCAGATCTTAAAACACTTTATGAAAATGCTGTCTCTCGCAAGCTATATAGAATAAATTTTGAAGAGACAAAACTGGGACAACCAATATTATCTCAGTATAAAGAAAAAAGAAGGCCTGCATGCAAATCAATGACAGCAAAAAAAGAAGGCCAAGAAAAGGGTATTTTGAACATCTTTCTCGACAGGAATGAACAGAAATTATTCCCAATGAAAGCAAAAAAAAGTAAAAAAAAAGTTTTACTGAGACAAGCTTCTGTGGCTGTCTGAACATGACTTTCAGCTGTATAGGTATACAAGATCTAAGCATGCAGAGTTCCAGAAGTGTGGCCCTATTGGTCCAAGACAATTAACCTGTAAGTAATTAGTCTGCATATTCAAAGCTTTTTGAAGTTTTCTAGGCGCTCCTTGAAGTGCCTCAGATGTCTCACACCTTAATTTAGGAAGTCTGAAAATGTGGGAAAAATGCGATTCAAAATAGTAGGGAAAACACTTGTCAATATTTTATATTCCAGATTTATATTAGTTTAGAATATAAAACTTATCCACTAATTTATATTCTTTGCAAAGAATACAAAATCAGAACTAAAAAAATTTAATCTTCATCCATTAACATTTTTCAGGGAAATGCTTTTTTCACGTTTATAGGCAATAGTAGTATTGGATCTGCTTTTCTATTCTCTTCAGTTTACAGTGACTCCAGCAGAATGTTGGACTGTTAAGTAGATATCTAGAACTCCACAATTACTTACCTTTATTGTAGTTCTGGTAAAGAGGAGGGTATTTTAGAGACTGCTCTACTGTCATCTGCTGTCAGAAGTTCCCAAGAAAAAGTCTTAAGTCTTGTTTCAATTCATATACATTATATTTCTTTTTTTTTTTTCCTCTAAAATGTATCATAATTAATTGTTGAAACATGCTCAGGATTGTACAAAGTGGAAGAATCTTCATCTCTACTTCCTTTGTACTGCTGGAATATAAACAAATAGTAAAGAATACTTCTATAGCACCTTTCATTACAACAACGTGTATACTGTAGAAGTACATACTAGATTATTTTACAAATTTACAGATCATCTTACCAGTTTACCAATTGAGGAAAGGGGAAATCTAATCCCAGTGGTATCAAATGGCATTTTCTGCTGGAACAGCAGTTTCCCCAAACAAATGAAAAAGAACTTTTAGTATGTAGTCCTAACTTGACAGAATAATTGTCAGACCATAAGCATTTCAATGCATATTACCTATGCCTTTCAGAGTCCTGTTTCTTCTGATTTTACCTGGTTTCATAACAAAGAGGATAAGACTATTCCCAAATTTACAAAATTATGATAAATCAGTGAATTATGATAAATCCAGTGAATTCGATTTAATAAATTAGGTTTATATTTGCAGTGATTTCACCTTTTGTTTTTTTAATACATTCCATTCTGATTTAATTTTACACTGATGTGTTTTAAACATTTCCTACCAACATTAACAACTTGACCATTAACCTTTTAGGTGAGTGTGACCAAACTTATGTGGCTCTCAATGCAGTAAGATTTTTAAAAGTAGGAAGATAAGAATTTCTGAAAAATCCTGTTACTTCTTGTGAAGACACAAATAAATCAGTACTTCTCTCTCTATATATATATATATAATGTTTCAAATGGCATATTTCATATTTCAAACAGTTAATATTTCAGATGTTTCTGACAGCTGAAGAAAAAAAAATGTAGTAGAGTATGTGATAAGTTTAGGTAAATGCAGCAAGCATAAATAAAAGGAGAAATATAGTGCTTTTTTTGTCTTGATAGTACTGTGTTTCTGTATATGAAAAAAAGCCAGCAACAAAACAACCTAAACTTTCTTTGATTGCACTGTTGAATATAAAATACAGTGAACTAAACTCTATTCCTTCCATGAGTAAAACTGTCACTAAAGTCAATAGGAATCCTGTTGTGTGTGGAAAGGGGATACTTGGCCCTTAGTGTCTGTGAGCAAAGTATTGTGTGGCAGTAATGCTCAACAAGCGTGGAAATGACAGCTGGAAGATGAATATAAGAATATATTGGAAGTGACAGTGAGTCTGACTATATGTACAATCCTTTTTGAAGAAATGCGCTAAAAGTAACATCTCAAGTACTGTCGCTCTTCTTGCCACTTGCAGCTATTTTTATAAATCCAGAATAAGCAAAGTGGCCTATAGGCCACATGTTTCTATAGAGAATAAAAATTTAATTATTTCCTGAAGCTGAATACACTACCCAATTTACGGCACCAATAGCAAAACATTGATGCAGAAGTTTGGGAACTGAGACTCTCAAGAAGGAATACTCACTAACACTGTCCCTCATTTCTTGCTAGCTGTAAGCAGACTCTTGATTTCATTTTGGAGGAAGAAAAAAGATATACTTAAGATACATATACATAAGTAATGGCATAGAATCAGAATTTGAGTAGCTTTAGACTGTGCCATTCACATCTTTCTGTCTGGAAGTAGAAATTTTTATAACATTTGGTGTTCCTGAAAATGCCTGAAGGGAAAGGCATTTGAGTTCTTCAGACATCTTTGTTATTTTATAATTCAAGTGTATATAAGTTTAAATTAGTACAATTGAACTTCAGACAATGTGTAAATAATTTTAGTCCCATTTAAGTCCCCTGTATTGATACTCAGATTAATTTTAATTTAAGATTATTTTTTTTTGGGGTGGAAAGATAATGTGTCAATTTTGTAAAAAGGATTCTCTCCTTGGAAATTAGGTATACATAAAGATATCTAATGCTGTTGAGCATCTGTACCCATCATATCATTTTCAGTGCATTTTGCAACTAAGCAAATTTAACTATTGTCAAGAGAAACAGCAATATAAATTTGGGTGGGAATAAAAGTCTGAGACTTTTGGTCTCAAGATCTCATACCTCTAAAGAGCACTATTAAAAACTAGGGAAATCTGCTTTTGGAAGGATATTTCAGAGAGGGCCTTTTAGACCTGTTCCTTGTGGGGAAGGGCAGACATTAAAGAACTTTGTATATAGAGAGGTTTTATCTTCTTCCTTAAAGAGGAAGTCCTTAAAGTGCTTTCTAAGACTATAAGGCTAACACTTGATAAATGTTCTTATTTATATATATATCTGTATTATTCAAATTGGTTTTACACATTTTTGAATATATCTTCTTATTTTCTTGTAATTACAGTAAATCCTGAGAAAAACATTTCACATTTCATTCATACAGAACTGATGTAGGTACCTAAACAAAGTAGACAGAATTTAAACTTGGTTAACTTCTATTACCAGTATATGAGAAAGGAGACAGAAAAACAAAGGAACCAAAAACCCAAAACAGCCAACCACCAACAAACAAACAAAGAAAGAAAAAACCCAAACAAACATACAAAAAAAAAGCAAGCTAGATACTGTGTTTCCAAAGTGTTTTCAGGAAGTAATCTCAGTAGCAAAATAATTTCCTACACTAATTTTGAATGTTGAGTCTTTCTGCTTTTTTAATAAAAATTGAAGACTTCTGGTAACTGTTATTGCTTCAGCTCTTCCTAAAATACTGTAATGTGTGCTCTTTAATAAAAGAGCTCTGGAATAATATTCCTCTAAGCAAATTTAATAAAGCTCTAGAGTGCATTCTGAAATCCTTCCTCCAGTCTGCAAATAAATGCAAGCTGTTTCTGTAAAATACTAAAAATACAAACCTGGAGCCGCTCTGGATTTGAATGGCTGCAGCTGAGAACAATATTTTACTTTAAAAGTTAGAATTCAATTTGTACAATAGAGACCACTATAGTTATTTGTTAGCTACTAAATTATCCTTTTGTTTTATAGTATGCCAGCTCAGAAAGTATATCTTTGTTTCATTGACACAGGTTCCACAAATTCATAAAAATAACAAAGCTTTTAATTAATAAGTAATTCTAGAAACAAATTTTTAATTTTCTTATCCTTTTGCATCTCATTTGTAAAATAGGGATAATAATATCTGCCAAACCTGACAAAACAGTTTTGTGACTATGAGTGGTTTTTAAGGATAAGCAGGTGAGGGCTGTAATCAAAAAGACCTTCAGTAAAATACAAGATTCTCTACACAAGGCAATATCTGAGTGAAGTACAAGAGATAAGTAGGGATGTGGAACTGAACAGTGCAGACAAAAGGCAATATTGAGAGTGTGCCTCATTCTGTAAGCATTTTCTAGCTTGAGGTATTGATCTTGAACATAGTTATTCAGAATTTAAGTCAATAGAGCTACTAAATGTGGAGAAATTAACATATCAACAGTGTTAACTAGGGAGCGGCTTGAACAAGGAAGGGTTAGAAAACCAAAGTATTGTGTGAGTAACTCCTGAATTGAAAGGAATATACAAAAAAGTCTGAATTGATACTGTACAGGCAACTAGGCAAAATCTGAATGCATCCTAACTTTTAAATGATTGAATTTGGAAGGGAATTTGTAAGCTCTACAGCATTTTTGATCCTTTTCAATTCACACATGTTTAATCATTTAAAAAAAACCTTATGTTAATGGCTTGGAAATTTTCTTTCTGTAACATTGCTATATGTGGTTAATTATTGATAGTAATTATTTGTAAGAGAAAAAACAGACATACATTTTCTTTGGTGAAAAAAGTATATATGAAATTAAACTGACTCCAAAGACAAAGTTAAATGAAATCAGTATGACAGCATCTATAGGTGATTTATTCCATGTTATAAGAATTTAAATAGTTGATTTTTAAAATGTCTGGATCATAGTGCAGATTTTTATACCGATGTTTATAGAGAAAAAAATAGTCATTAGGAGACATTGGTCCCTATGACAGATTTCCAACTTAGAATATTACATCAGAACAACAGAACTTAATATGTCTACAACCATTCTGCTCACTCAAGGCTTCCTTTATTTTAGACATAAAGATGCAGCTGCTTAAGGTGAGATGAATCCAATACTATAATGGCAGTCTGTATGTTTAAATTTTGAAAGATACATCCAGCCATGGGAATCTGAAACTGAAATTAGAGGTCTTATGAACATTTACACAATAACAAAGATTAGTTCCCTGATCTTTGACTCAGACAAGCTGAACCTAAAGCTAAAATACATTTTTTTTACAGCCTGCAAAAGAGGTATTTAACACAATCTTCCTAAGATTATATCTAACAGAGGACAGAGTTAAGTGCTCCTACCTTTAAGAAATACGGAAGAGCAGGATACCATTTTAATTGCATTTGAAAGGTAGTGTACTATGTACTATATACTAAAAAATCTCTATTATTAATACTTTCTCTTGCAGCTACTGTAAGTGTAGTTAGTCCACATCATTGTGCAATTATCTTTTTTGTTTCCATTAACAATCAGGAAAAAGAAGGAGAGTTTTGGAAAGACTAGAGAGTCAAATTGCAGCTTCTAGAAGGTACTGAAAGAATGAGAACGTAATCACATCATCACTTTGGAAACAAGAACAGTTTAAGATACTACTGTATCCCAATGGTTCAGTAACAGAAGTTGTAGAATACCTAGAATAGAATATATTGTAGACAAAGTCAGCCAAGTTGCCATGAACCATCTCCAGGACTACCCTAAGACAAAATTATTTGATGTTGCACTGAAATGGATTAGAAATGCTCAGTGGGTTTTTCTGTTGGCATTATTGTAGGTGTGATAAACTCCAGGTAAGCAGCAGTCATCAATAGCTGTCAAGAGTAATGTCTTCAATTATACCTGTTGCATTCATAAGATATGTATTTATGCTGTGAAATCCTGACAAGGTACATTTGTTTTCTACCTTTGATAAAAAGCTGAATAGAAGTTGCTACTCAGTGTTTCAGTAAAGGAAGTATATGTCATTCTGTGGCAAAACTCGCAATGATTTGTCAGTGTACTTAGCTCTGTGTTAAATAGAAGTACTTTTTCATCAATGCTCTGTGAATATTGTTTTTGGTGATAGCACATAGCATCCTGAAAAAAGTTAGTATTTAAATAGATCTTAACATAACGTATGGAACATTTTACTGTTATTGCAAAATAAAGGAAAGAGTAACAGCCTCACTAGTCATAATTGTTAAGTGCTTTCTTCTGTGATGTTGCACACCTGAAGAAAAACAAACCCAAACTTTTAAAAACTGTAGTAGAGCAATTTAAATGGCAGTGATTAAATTTGAATTTGGAATGAAACTGTAAGAGCTGCAAATTACAAATAAATGTAATTCTCATGGGAAGGTAAAGTAGAAACTATTCAAATACTCGGTGGTAATCTTTCTGTTTCCAAGGTTTTTGTTCTCGTTATCATTTTTAGTTATGCTTCGTTACCTTGAATGAGCATTTTTAAAAATATCATAACTAGGTAAATAACTTTTGTTGTCTGTCCCTCCCCTTCTATTTTTATGAATTTCTAAGGTTTGGTGAAGAGGTCAGCAGCACAAATTGTAGTACTAGTGCATAACTAGTAGATTTTGTTTGGTGAAGTAGTAAGAAATGTCGCAACTGTATAAATTTTTATGGATATATTTATGAGTATGTATGTATGGCAAGTATCTAGGCACGACTGTGATGAGAAGTTTCAAACATAAAAAAATAATGAATTTTGCTAAATTTATTCATTAATAAAACATTATGCTACTGGCTAGTTATTACATGATATTAATAATTGTTACTGCATTTTAAAAACTTTGTCTTTAGCAGTTACATCTTAAATAATCTCTGAGCATACAAGGCTATACAGAGCTGAAGCTGCTTAGTTATCATTGATACCTACAGTCTTTGGTGACTGTTAGTCATGGAGGCCCAGGCGATCAGTCTAGGGAACTCATTGCTGAAGAAGTCAGAACTGAAGTGAGCCCATCCTCTTTCTTCTCTGATTTTCCTTGCTTATACCTGATGTTTCTGTATTGTTGTGCCCCTCACAAAGGGGCTGTGAGGGTCTCTTATCTGCTCCTGATATTGTTTTCACCATTTTTGATTTTGCCAGTCATCTTTCTTATGTATTTGGATGCAGGATGTATGCAGAATGCCTTATTTGAAATCTCTGGTTTTGCTTATCTTGTCCTTATACTATCTTATGTTGCTTGAATGCTTCCTACGTACAACTACATGAATTTCTTTGCCTCTTTGGTGGTCATGCAGATCATATACGTATGCAAAATGTCTTTACCTATGCTATGACTTTATTACAGAATGCTTATATACTATTGCTGTTTACACTACTTTATACTACTTTACTATGATTACATTCAATTATGTCCTGGTTGTTGTATTTATAATTTATAGGCCTTTCTTTTTGCTACAAACTCTCTTACCTAAAAGAATAATAGTAATAGAAAAAACTACACAGACTGAAGCAGTTTCAAATTTACTTTTCAGTGGCAAAATTATGCCACATTTCTAGAATTATTTTGGGAGTACCATTAGCCCTTCATACATTTTACAGGCCTGATTCATGAGCTCATTAAGGTTAGTCAAACTTTTAAGCAGTTGTTTAACAGTAAGTACACTGTACAAGTTAGTGGGGCTTCTTAACGGAGTTAAACATTTGCATAGGAACTTTGATGAAATGAATTTTAAGGCCACATGTACACTTTGCAATAATGTACAGGAGAGGCATTTTTACATTTTTTTCATCTAGCAGCCTCCAGCATGAGAAGTGGCATATACTCATGAGTGTGACTTTTTCTGGCTGAATGAAAGGTGTATAGCCAGTGTGAAAAATTACGTTAATGGTTACGCTGCATTTAAGAGCCCAACTTCAATCCCTGCATAGACCTGACATGGTTAAATTTACCAGCTGGTGTCTCAGAGCTGAGACAGAATATATTCTTTCTCTTGAAATAATTGTATTTATCTTCTTTGTGTTGTTTCAGTTGGAAAAGGGCTACCTGAACCAAATTTCACTAGAAATGTAATGCAGCTTCCCAGTATAACAAAACCCTTGGCTATACTAGGGTAACAGCCCTTTTCCTATCCACGTGCAGCAAGAAGAGGTTTGACAAACAAGTGAGGTAAAATGGAACATCAGGTCAGATATCTCAAAAATCTCTCTGAACTAGCTGAATTTGGTGAGTTAGAACTGAGCTTATCCATTTTGTCCCTCAGTTACAAGCATAGCATCAACTAGCTCTAATACTTTGGACACTAAAAAAAGCAAGTCTAAAAAAGATACAGATAAATGACAGACAACTGTTTTACGCTATAAGATGGCTTCAGAGTCATGGGGGATGGTAGCTGTGTCAGTCTGACTTCTCTTCCTAGCAAACAATTTCCTTGGAAACACAGTCATGATTGCAGTACAATTATGCTTGTTAATTACATCAATATAAGATTTAAGGTCTGTGATTTACATATCAAGTATTTATAGGCTGTTATTAAATCTACTTGAAAGAAGTACAGACTGCTCATCCATGTTAGTCTTCTACTTGTCCATTGTACAGATTAACAGTGATCATTAAAGATAAGAGAACCAATGAAGCATGATAGTCCCACAGAAGATGTATCTGAAATGTATAGGAATAGCCATAGCTTTCTATTATAATCTTTCTGTCTCTGTGGTAATATTTTCAGTCTTGCAAATGACTAAAATAAACAATGAAAAGCTCATCCTGATTTGTTTGCTCATTAATTTAATAATGTAGTAAAGCCGTGTGTTTACTCAGTTGAAAGACTGGTTGCTTAGAGTATACTTTTACAATGTAACACTAAATGTTTGTGTATCTCTTTTCACGTACAGTTCTGGTGTGGGCTACGGTCCTAAGTATAACGAAGAATGTTGTTACTTTTTGTCAAACTGTCATCTACAAAAAAGCACGTTTATCACAACAAACATGATGACATTTTCATAGCATTTTACTCCTACGGTGTTATCAGTGGAAACGTGAGGAACTTGATGAGAAACATTCCTTTGTTTGCTAGTTTTATTTCCAGCAGAGAATGAATTGAGAATCCCATGGTAAAGGTTGTGCTGATATGTTTTGAAGGCAAATAATTTTTCTGTGCAATTGTATCAGTTGTAGTTTGGATGTTTCAGTTTCTCGGACCTGAGAAGAGAGTTAGAGAAACTGATTGAACATCTGCAAGGGCAGAATCTAAATAGTAGACATTGTTTCCGAGTCATAAATGTCTTTAAGTAACTGAAGATTGACAGAAATATGGATGAAAATCAAATCTGAGTAACACTGTCAAATTTTAAAATACAAAATATTAATTTTATTCTAAGTTAAACCATCAAACATAGATGCTTAAAGTTTTTTTATCAAAAAATAAACTGACAGTGAGATTTCCATAAAATGTCTGAGATTCTACAATACTTAAAAGAACTCTTTAAGTTAGATATTTTTTCTGCAGAAGAATTTTTTTTATTATCCTTATTTTGTGTCATAGAATCGTAGAATTATTTAGGTTGGAAAAGACCTTTAAGATCACCAAGTCCAACTGTTAACCTGTCACTGCCAAGTCCACCACTAAATCAGGTCCCTGAGCACAACATCTACCCATCTTTTAAATACCTCCAGGGGTGATGACTCAACCACTTCCCTGCCCAGCCTGTTCCAATGCTTAATAAGCCTTTCAGTGAAGAATTTTTTACTAATGTCCAATCTAAACCACTCCTGGTGCAGCTTGAGGCCATTTCCTTTCATCCTATAGCCTGTTACTTGGGACAGTTGACCCCCACTCGCTACAACCTCCTTTCAGGCAGTTGTAGAGAGCGATAAGGTCTCCCCTCAGCCTCCTTTTCTCCAGGCTGAACAACCCCAGTTCCCTCCTCTGCTCCTTGTAAGACTTGTTCTCTAGACTCCTCACCAGCTTTGTTGCCCTTCTCTGGACTTGCTCCAGTACCTCAATGTCCCTCCTGTAGTGAGGGGCCCAAAACTGGACACAGTACTCAAGGTGGGACCTCACCAGTGCTGAGTACAGTGGGACAATCACTTCCCTAGTCCGGCTCACCACACTATTCCTGATACAGGCCAGGATGCTGTTGGCCTTTTTGGCCACCTGGGCACACTGCTGGCTCATATTCAGCTGGCTGTCAACCAATACCTCCAGGTCCTTTTCTGCTGGGCAGCTTTCCAGGCACACTTCCCCAAGTGATGTCCTTAACCCAGGCCCCAGGGAGGCAGCAGACTTCCCTAAGAGGAGGGTCTTGCAGGAATATTGGACCCTCTGTTCCCCTCAGAAGGGAGTTGCCTACAACTATAACCCATCTTTTCTTCCTCATGGTGGTGGTCGTGATGGAAGTCTTTCTGACCTTGGCAGCACCTCTGGTGACAATGGACCGTCATCCACATCGTCATCCATTGACTGGCCTTCCACATGCAGAGCCTCATATCTGTTTATAGAGGCACCTGGAAAGGTGGGGTGGGTAAGGAGGGGGTTCGCCTGCCACCCCGAGTGTGGACTTGCTTCCATTCACTCCTTTTCTCTAAGCTACTGCCTTCAGCCTGGTGGGGGGAGGATACAAGATCTCCTTGATCTTGTTTTTTTTCTGGTGGCTGTTCTCGTTTCGGCTCTCAGGGAGGGCAGAGCACAGTTCCACCAGTGTCTCTCTTTCTCAGAATCCCTGATGCTCCTTAACCTTTCTATTACCTCTCATAGCTCTGTCACCAGTCTGAGCAGCTCGTCCACCTGGTCACACCTCACACAGCTATTCTCACTACTGCCATACTTTACCAGCCCAAGACCTGGATGGCTGCGTGTTTTTGTGGGAGCTCTGTCTGGGTTGCTCTAAATCCTCAACCATCTTTGTTGTTATTTCAATGATATATTTGGTAGTCCTTCATTAACGTTGGTATATACCAATTATATTACAGGATTATTATTCCTAAGACTTGTTAAGTAGAGTTTATTATTTACTTTTAACAAGTAACTTCTCAAGTATCTGTACAGCATCAGGACTCTGCAAGAAAATGAATAGATTAAAGAGGAATAGTACAGAAATAAAATAAATATTCTCCAACATAGAACTAGGAAAGGATCGTTGACAAAGGATAGTCAAAACCTTACCAACATTTATATAGCATAAGCTTTTGACTCTGAAAAAAAATGTTAGGTCAAATCTTGTTTTGCATGATAAAAGCTTTATTGAGTATCTGAAAACACACTGAATATAAAAATATATTAAAATATGCCCACATTTCTTTAATAGACGGAGGGAGGAAGAGCAGCTGGAATGAAAGTAATCATAGGAGAGAAGAGAGAGATAATGGGAAAAGGAGAAAAAATACAGTAGTCATGAAATGTTGCAGAGAGGAAAGAAAAAGAAGGGAAAGCAGGAACCGTGAGAAATTTGCAGCCTGAATTATTTAGAGCTGTGCCTTTAACTGTACCTTATTATTTTGATAGCTATGAATACAGGAAGTCTGGAACAGATCTGCAAATGCTTGTGATTTTATTAAACTAAAATAGTTGCTCACTGCATCATTTATCTCATTTACCTCATGCCCAGAGCGATTACTGAACCCACAAATCTAATAACCAATCAACAGTGAGAAAAGAATACTTAGAATAAAAAACTGAGATATTATTTTGATTACATCACACATCTGCTGACTGTAAGAGGTCATTATTGAAGACAGATTTAGGCTTATGCTTAGACAAGCCTTTGATCCCTTGGACCACCTTTGGTCTTTAAATGAATATTTTTATTCTTAAGCTCATATGGTTTAGAACTGAGGGATGCAATTTCAGTAGGACAGAAAAACATAACAGTAGGATACTCAACAGCTACGTAAATATATGTACTCTACCCAGCATTTTGTAAAACAATACACCTAAACATGATCAAAACATCAGAAACAGCAATATCATGTATGAGCCAAGAAAACATACTGGGACAAGCTGTGGCTGAACTTAGTAAAGAAAAAAAAAGGAGAAAAAGTTTACACACAATGATAAATTACCTGAACAGTGCTACATGCATAATGCCAGTCAGATACAATGTATTGCATAAATTCTGCAGAGAAAAAGGATCTTGCACCATAGCCCTGGAGGGGTCTGGGCTTTCTAGGACCATGTTGCTTAGGCACTTGTGGAAATAATGCTTAAAGAATATTTTTTTGTGATTCTTTGCATAGGGATATTTACGTATGGAATCAAATCTTTAGAACAAGATGGTCCCTGTTTGGATGATGATAGCTGTCTGTTGAAACATTCATTGCAACATCATGTCCAGCTGGTCCAGAAGAGACTCCGTGAACCTCTGTTTTGCTGAATTCCCATAGACAGCTGGCCTGTGGTCCCATCGTGCTACCGGGAATATATATGATCCATCTTATTGATTGTCTTAAAACTACGTGCAAAACATCTGA
The DNA here is from genome assembly GCF_964199755.1 of Larus michahellis. NCBI lineage: Eukaryota > Metazoa > Chordata > Aves > Charadriiformes > Laridae > Larus > Larus michahellis. The sequence goes on along the minus strand of NC_133898.1, from coordinate 101,361,999 downwards.
CTGTAAAAAAGTCTGACCTATGTGACCATTTCTGTGTGTGCAGCAGAGGTTTCTATTGAGTATTTCCAACTGCATTACCTGTGCTCATTTACCTCAGTTCTGCAGCAGAAACTGCCTGGATGTCGAGGCAAACCAGTTTCTCCATCCAACATGTTAATCAACCCATCTGTGCACATACATTGTGCCTATAGCTATAATTCTGGCATGGCAAGGTCACTGTGTTTTAGGTTTTTTATTCCCTGAGTGGGAATAACATATCAGAGATAACACATGTCTATCTAGTCTTTTCATGGTATCTTACATGTAAGAGGGCAGAAAAGGAATGTGTAGAAGTAAACACACAATTTTCGTTGAGAGTTATAGACAATGCATTTTGGGGATAGATGAACAGTCTGGAGTAGTACAATTTCAATTAGTTTTAGAAGGAATGAAACCAAAAATTGTTCTGGAACAACTTTGAATAACCTTTTTTTCTATACTTGACATCATAATTTGCAATGGGGTAGAACTTAAAAATCCTAGTACTAAGCACTTTATCCTCACAAAAACCAACAACTACCATGTTTAAAGATCCTCTAAGAATGGTAAACAACACCTAAAAATTTCTATGTATTAATAATCAGACACAATGTATAGCAGTAGTGCAAACCCATAATGCTAGTGTGAGATCTAGTACAAAGGAAAAATGCATTGTTGTTGATTCAACATATTTTGTTTTGTTTTGTTTTTGGGCTTTTTTTCTGTGTGTGTGTATGGTTGGACTCGATCTCAAAGGTCCTTTCCAACCATGAAGATTCTATGATTCTGTGATTCTATTTTACAGTAAACTGTGATACGTGCACAGTGTTGTCTTTTGAGATGTCGGGACTTAAATCTCCAAGATGTACTCATGTAAGACAATAATAATTATTCACCAGCATAGTTTTGTCAAGTTACAGAGGAAAATTTTCATTACATTTTTTTGAGCACTATATCACATAATGCTTAGAAAATATACTTTTCTACTTTATTAGAAATTAGACTTGCTTAGCTTTGTCTGTGGCTCTTACAAAGTTGTCCACAGGAATTTCTCAAATAAAACACATAAGGATAAATGAAGAATGGCCAGAAGTTAAAGCATTTAAGTTCCAATATTATGATAGAAGCAAATAACCTGGTATTTTGCCATCATCTTAATTTCCTAATTCTGTTCTTTTTATTAGTTTCACACTTTCTGTTTCTCTCATATTCTCACATTTTCTCCACCTGCGAGGGTAAATGATATATTTTTCTTTTCAAAATGTTGAATTTTTCAAAGTTTTTCAAAACCTAATAAAAAACATCTTAGAAGTTTCTGACGTTCCCATTAGAGCATCTCAACAGACTAATATAATGTCCTTCTGAGGTTCTAACTTTGTTTGAATAATAACAAAATAAATCCTCATTTTCTTACTTCTCTAATAAAGCTAAAATCAGGCTGTCGATTATTTGGCACAATGACAGTTGTGTTTCATACATGATTTTTCGCAGACAATAAAAAACCATTGGTGTCACAAGGCATTAAAATTACTTTGCAGGATAAGTTTTGCTGACAGAAAACAGCCTAAACCATAACAATGACCATAAAGTCTAACCTTTGCATCCTTTAAAAAGCTGAATTGCTTTTTTTTTAAATGCTAGTAAATGTTCAGACCACCTATCATATATTAGTAGTCCCACTGACTTTGATGTTACTGTTAACATGTTCAAGGATTTTAGAGGGCTGCTCAGTAGTTTTGGAGCAACTTTAAATACTAAAAACTAGGATTTCTGTCTCTGGCATGATTCTTGTCATCATTCCTTGACGGGATGGAACACTCTTCTGCTGGCACATGCCTGGGATTTTGTTCTGGTAGATCATACAAACCCATGCAAGCCTCAGTGTATCCACCAGTAGTAGAAGGATGAGCATGGACTGTTTGTGTCCTGCACATTTATGTCCCCTTATTCTGAGCAGTTTTATTGTGATATGAGAGTGTGCAGTTTGACTGGATGCTTCCTGTTGGCTGATACACCCAGAGCTGATGTCCTGCACCACCAGAAGGGCATATTAATTTCAGTCCCATGTAACTTTTTTGAGATAAAATGAATGTGGTGAGAGAGTCGGCACGTTAAAAAAATCACTCTGATGTGTATATAAATTACAAAAATAACAAAATTTGTGCAAAATTATGGCACCTCACTTTTTCATTTCTATTAAGAACACAGATCTCTAAAAGCAACAGTAACCATGATCTCAGCATTGTATCTCTCCCTACCATTTCCTCCCTTTCAAATCACCACCACTCTCCACCCCATCCCACCCTCTGCCTCCTCCTCATACATTCCCTCCCGCTAGATTTGTTGATGCCTTCTTAGGTTTTCTGTGCTAAGTTATTGACAAGTACAGAATGAGAGGGAGGCGTGCGTGAGGGGAGTGTGCTTTGTTTTCTTCAAGGCCACAGACAGCTCTCAGAGGTCCTGTATACAAACCATGTCTGCCAATGTCAACGTCAAAGCACAGGGCTCTGGGGGAGATTTGGATCTCAGAGTCTGTGTGCCATTTGCCTGAAGGTGCTTTCCTCATCAGAAGAGATGCCAAGTGGCCTAAGAAGAAAATGTTTCTAGAAGAGGTATTCCATAAAAAAAAAAATAAATAGAAAGAAATAGAAAAAAGAGACACTTTTGAAAGTGAGCATTTAGCTATCATTCTCAGCAGCATACTGATGAGCAGCACTGTGATGAATGGGCAAGGAAGAGAATGAGGCACATACAGTGTATGGGCCAGCCTGCAGACAGCCTCAAAAGAAAAAACTATGCCTGCCTTCATGTTCTTACACGCATGCACATACTGCATTCTGTTCAAATTGAAAAACTTTCAAGATGCAGTGTTTGGTTTCTTTTCTTTGGTTGTTGGTTTTGTGGTTTGTTTTGTTTTTTATTTTTTTTACTTCCTCCTCTCACCTTTTTTCTCTTCAAAGACTCATTTAAATGTAATCATAAACAGAACCTCTCTTAGATGCTAGATACAGTTCTGTGTGAAAACACGATGGGAAAAGATGCTCTTAATTATTTATTCCTGAAGGAGTTTTATGGAGGAGTGGAGTTCCTACACTTGGTGCTCCACACCAAGAGGGAATGGAGTTTGCTGAAAGAGATTCCTCTTTCTTGAGCCTCATTCTCCTTTTCTCAGGGTGAAAGGGTGGCAGGATCAGGTATGTGGTGTCAGAGATTGGTCATTAATGTGCAGGAATATTAGTGTATTAGAAAGATGCACTTAAAGTAGTGACTCTTGGTAGAGGAAATGTCATAATCTAGCCATAAGGGTGTATTTAAGAGGTTTGATGGTTTTGTTTGAGAAAACATCCTTATTTTGATGCAGCCAGTGAGAGGGTTGACATGAAAGAACAATACCTCAGATTTAGAAGTTTGGCACATAATAGCACTGAACTTTTTTCAAAATGAGGAAAGGATAAGAAGCATGTAAAATAATCTCATGGAAGCTGGAGTCTATCATGAATAATAGCTGCAAGAATAATATTTTTTATAATAAAGAGATATATTTGTGGGGATTAATAGGGAGGAAAACTGAGACATATACATCAGAAGCATGCTTTCATCTTGGACTGCAACAGCTGTGAAAGCTGTGGACATGCAACAAATACATTATAATTTATATAGTGGTAAATACTCCTATACTTGAAACTTTAAAACCTGCCAGGTTTCACATGAACATTTCTACCTTAGGGCACCTGCTAAATATGTATGTTTCTTCCTCCAGTGAATACAATCTATAGTGCAATAAACTGAATACTGTTAATGAAGTATATATACTCTTATCTAGTTTTATTAATCTTCACGTGTTGAGAAGACTCTCCAGCTGACAATTTACTTCTTAAATAGGCATTGACACAAGCAAGCCATGTACCACTACTAGAGCAAGAATGAAACGTATTATATCATCCATTTCATTTTATACAGTTGCCTCTGTAATAATTTAACGTGCATAGAAGCTATGCAGACTGCAAAAATAGTCTTCTAATAAAGCTTACAAACAATAGAAATGTGTTTTTAAAGATCACTTGTTGAAAGACACTTTGTATCCATCACAATATTTAGCTGTTCAGATTACTGTACAAAAAAAATAAGATCAATTTAGGAATTTTCAAAAATGTAAAAAAAAAAATCCTCCTGTAAAACTCTATGACATTACCCAAATATTTCTATGTATTCTGATAATATTTAAAGGCTTTATTTATTTTTTTTGTGTGTTGTTTTTGTTTAATTTAACTTCAAATGTAGTTTATCAGTAACTATAACAAAGACAGTTCATGTGGAATGCGGTTAAAAAAATTCAGGTATATTAGATGCTGGGAGAGTAGCTTGATTAAAATTAATTAAAATTAAAATTAATCTGAGGAATTCTCCAGATTTAGCAAGGGAAAACAAAAAAACCCCCCGAAACAAACAAAAAAAAAACCCCAAACAATCAAACAAATAAAAACCCCACACCCCTGAAAAAGAAATCTATCCAAAACAGAGCTTGTTGGACCTTGATATTGATATATGCTAATATGTTCACTAACATAGTCTCTCTAATATTGAACATTCCTCTTAAAATGAAAAGGTACAGTCATTATACAATAGTTTCCATGAATCCAGATGCCATTATCTGCTTAAGCAAATCTAAACTTTCTAGCTACTTATAACTTTGGATGGAAGCACATTCTCACAAATGAGTTACTGAATTTTCTGAGACTTCATTTGCAACAGATATTCAAAATAACAAGTTTATTTTGTAAATTACTCTGTTTTCACAAAATCACATAATTTCTTTTTCAAGTTTTGTTATTTTTGTCTTTTTGGTTTTTTGTTTTTGTTGGGTTTTTTTGTTTGTTTTCGTTTAATTGCTTGTTTGTTTGTTTGTTTGTTTTATTCTATGCCCTTTTATTAAGCCCTGGCATCTACTGTCTTCCTATTCTAACCATGTAGTTCTGTCATACAGTGTTTCCATTCCCAGAAACAGGCCATAAGCTTTATACTGAATTTACCTCAGGACTGAGGTTCATCAAGCTTGCTCTCTCTGAACTTTTCTTGATCTGCCTGCAGCTTTATTTTTCTTGGTTTAGTTCTGACAGCAATTTCTCTAAACAACCAGGTGTCTTCACCGTATTTATTTTAGTTTTGTTGTCTTTGTGTGGTACAACCGTGTGTAACGATAGTAAACATATAAAAATGACCAAAAGTAGACCCTAGAATAAGGAAGACAACACCATCAGCATGAATATCATATTCCCCCCAGTAAAAGATTCCAGATGCTAGATTGCAGATGCTGACTACTCACTGTAAGACCCCTGCCTACACCACCAGGATGAAAGCACCAACTTTAGGGTCAAGAGCAGAAAGAGAACGGGGAGCATAACACCAGGAAAAGGGGTAGAAAATAAAAAGTATATTTATAACAGTTTTAACTCTATTATTAACCTTGCTTTTTCTGTAATAGATCTAGGCCAATAATGTTTAGATTAATCCTAAAATTTCAGTTATACTAAGAAAAAATTATTTGCTTTCTATATATATAAGATGTGTTTCGTCTTTACCCATACACAAGATTGTGAAAATAACACTATGGGCCATCTTTGAAAGTCTACTGCTAGGGCTATAGTCATAAGCAATCTGGTATTTATTACAGAATGATTGCATATTTTTTCACTAATCTGTTCAAGTAAAGATTATTTAAGGATTGCTCTATATATCTAATCACCTGATAGATGAAAAGAAAGATATGAAAAGATACAAAATGGAAAGCTATACAGACAGAAAGATATTGGTTAGATAAGAATAATGACTAGAAATTGCCCATTAAACTACAATTTATATATGGATATATGGGACCCTTGAAATGTAGGTGTTTGATCTATACAACTCTCCAATTTTAGATCAGATAGATGAACCTTGGGCATCTAAAAGAGAAAACTTGCCTGTGAAGATATTAATGATAAAACTCTAAAGCAAATATGATTATTATATTCCATTGGTCACTGTAGCAGTATCGCTTCTCCTTTGCTTTCAATCAATCAGTGCCAAATAATATCTACACACAAAGTCTCTCTGTACAGTATCTCTGTACAGTCTCTCTGTACTGTATCAAATACAGTAAACACAGGTACCAGATGAGTGAAAGCAGACACTCATAAGCAGACACAACTGTATGTTTAAATTTATTTTAAATGCCTGCCTTTCACAGCAATAGGTCTCATTATTGTTAGGACATGTATTTTCTGAGTGACATGCATGCCAGCCTTGCACTATAGAGTCAATGTGCTGTTGCAAGGCAAGTTAACTGCAATGATTCTTTAATGTCTATGACTTTTCCCAGAAAGGTCAAATCCATCAATATAAGCGTCATGAAAAAAAATAAATTGTCCCCTACATATTGCTGCATATATCCAAATAATCTGTCATCTTTTCAGTCCTTTGTATAAATTGTTGTGCAGTAGCAGTGATAAAAAGTACTTATTTTAATGGAAGAAAACGCCACTAACATCTTAACTTTCTTTTATGACTATTATTTGAAAGCCATTATAAATCTGTCTAATAGAAGTTGTAAATGTTGAACTATATTTGACTTTTAAAAGGTAAAATACTGAAACATTTAGCACTGCAAGATGAAACGCAGATTTCAGCCAATGTATTTGATTATTAATTTAGTCAGGTCTTAATGTTTTTATGTGTGATTCCAAGCATTGGTTATGTACTATTACCTTAAACTGTGTCTCCCAGATATTCTATTTCAGAATACATACTCAAGGTCATTTCCCTAATATGTAAGCATAATAAACATGCCACCTCCAATTTTTGAATTTTCACCTAATTGTAAATATTATAAGATTTTTAGCATCGAATAGTTCATACATGATGTGATGAAAGAGGCCAAACTATTTCTAAAATAAAACTACTGAATTTTTTATCAGTAATTAGGATGGTAAATTTTTAAATACTATTTAATTTTGAAACATCTGTGGAAAAGGATCTTACAAAAAGATTTCTTCCTTCAGGCTTTGGAATTAGGCATAGTGCAAAATATTTTTTCTCATAAAGTGATAGTTCTAATAATTTATTTATGGAAGGAATCGAAGTTGTAGTTGGAATACAGTGAATTACTAGCACTGTTGGATCTTGCTTCAGTGAAGCAGAGCATGTGATACTTCAGTGTGTTTCAATACTAATGTTGCTTTCGATGAACAAGTTTTTCTGAAACAGTGAAAAATTACTTGGAAATTTGTGGTATGGGTGTGGGAAGTTTCTTCTCTCAGCCTTGTTTGTTACACTGGTTGCAGTCTAAACTATAACACTCAGAATATACTTTATTGAAGGTGGTTTACAGTGGCCTTAGCAGCCAGCAAGCAGCCAGTCATTTCTAAATTGCAGGAGAAATCTCTTTGTGCCCTGAAGTCATGACAAAGATCTAACTGCAGAGGAACAGGTATCTCTGCCAGTGTGTGTATTTCAAGCCATTCCCCTATACTGGAATCATCCTAAAGTCATGCTAGCATGGTATGAAATCATTGGAGTGCCATGTGACATAAAGAAAATGCGAAAATCTGGAGCATTTTATGCAATGACAAAACAATGCTGACTTTCACTTGACATTAATTGTTCATTGCTTGTCATGTCTCCCCTATGTGATAATCCATGGTTATTGAACAACAAAACAAAATCACTCAAGTGTTTGAATATTCATTACACTACGCTGTTAAAAGCAACTTTTACCCAGAAAGAATACAATAAATGAAGTCATTGATTGAGCAGTCTAAGTGATGTTAATAACGATCAGTCAATAGCATATCCTTTACTTTAAGACTAAGTTCAGCAATTCCATGTGACTACAGACAAACATCAAATTCACAAAATTGGTAGGCTGTCCTTTGAAAAACGTTGGGAAATATCAATCCTACAATGCACTTTTGCTTTGCAAAAGCACATCCTCATTGCTGCCCTCCTGTGCTGTAGTTGCATTAGCCATCTAGCAACAGACGGCAGTTGCCCACAACAGCTCCTTTCAGTTACTTTCTTCAGATGGTGGTTAGGCAGGTTCCAGCCTAATAATTTATTTATGGAAGGAATGACTTGGCTAAAAATGCTATATTTTGAGTATGTCTAAGACTTGAAAATTCCTTGTTTGCATTGTGAATATGCAAATTAACAATAATTAATAAAGGTGATTTAATAAAGTTGAACAATGTCCCTGCCCATGGCAGGGGGGTTTGACTAGATGATCTTTAAAGGTCCCTTCCAACCCAAATCAGTCTATGATTGTAGGATTTTAACATGCTTTGGATATTAAGGACTCTTTCTAATACTTGCATATTTTTACCAGAATTTTTCATACAGCCATTTAGGTTAATCTTCAAAGGCAGAGGCTTACTCCTAGGTGAGCTCAGCTCAATACTTTTACACATCCTTTTTCTTCTTCTTTATGCTACTCCAGTGTTGTAGTATCCTCAGTCAGAAAGAAGACTGTGTTACCGATGAAGTGTTTTTAATAAACTCTGTGCTGGAGTCAGATGTATTACTTGAAAATAAGTTGAAAACAGTAGCGCAACAAAGCAGCACTACGGTCCTTACTGACATCATGTTTCCCTGTACCAGCCTGATTGTAATCTCTTGACAGTGTTTGGAATATGCAAAAAAGCTGCAACTCAGTAGGCAGTGTGCCCAATCACGTGGAGTAAATGCCTTCCTAGAACTACCCACTTTATTGTTGGATTTAATGCATAATTGATTGAAGCACCATATTTTGACAAGCTCTCATGATGGTATATTTAAAGCAAGGATCTGCCAACGACTACAGCACATTTATTTTAGAGCCAGCACAAAGCAGTTTATTTTAATGCCCATAGCTATAGCTGCTGAGGCCGGGGAGAAACATTATCCAGGTACTCAGGACTCCTCCTGAAGATCATATGGAGGCTGAGGCACTTGCCTAGGACAGGCACAGTAAAATGCAAGTGCGCCAGCCTGTTTCATTCTTCTGCAGGGAAGCACTATCATTCCCTTAATAAATTCTGGGCACCGCAAAGAGAAACGTGCACCTAACCTCAAGTCCTTCTCCCACAGAGCGTATAAGGCAGGTTCAACTATTATGTGATAAAAGCAGATGGCTGAAAATAATTGTTCTTTGGGCTGAACTGACGATCAAGCTACTAATTGGATTAAGCTGGAGAAGGAACTAAATATGGCTCTTCAAGTCAAGAGGTCAAAAAAATCCTCATTGTGACCTCAGGAAAGTCACTTAACCTTTCTGAGCCTCAGATTTTCCAATTACTTCCACTGTCATTCATTCTGTACATTTAATATAACAGCAAAGGATGATAATAGTTCACCGAAGACTTCAGAATTTTAAATAATTAATGTTATCAAACTTTTGAACTCATCAAGGAGGAAAAAGGTTGAGCAGTCAGAATGGCATAGGATGACATTCCCAGCACATTGTGAAGCCTGTTTTTTCCTTAGAGAGAGGTTACTGAATAGCAACTTGTTATTGGAAAAGTATTTTTTTGTTAGAGGAACCTGCTAGAAATTTGCCTTCCCCCTTGCCCCCATTTTAAACGTACAACTTAAAGTTGGAATAATTACATTTTTTTTCACTATATCAGCAATACCACTTCCATTCAAGTGATTAAAAAAGGATAGTTGGTGTACACATATGTTCATCTGCGTTTTTATAACTAGTTTGTGCTTTGGTTTAATACTAATTTATACACAGAAAAAACCACATGTAAACAGGAAGAAGAAAATCATAAGAGAATGAAATGCAAATGCAAATGCAGTTTTGTTAGTTGTATTTATTCATGAACTTTGAAAAGTTTTGTGTATACATTTTCTTATTCTGGGCACTATACTTCCTGAGTTTTGTCACTTGGTAACTAATGCACAGACTTTTATGATTTCATATATTATTTAAACATAATTTTTTGAGAAAAATATTTGTGTCAATTGTCTGAATGAAGCTGGATGACCAATTCTAACTGCTTTTCCAAAGGAATTGTTCAAAGAATTCAAAAAGTTTTGAATATTTTTCAGAGATTCATGAGAGAAGGAACAGGGAAAAAAAAGAACAGAAAGTTACCAAATGGAAATGTAAAGCAAACTAACATTATTTTTTTAAATTATATTTTTAGGTTTTCTTAGCTTTATAAAGTCTTCTCATGACCTTCCATGAGAAAAAAAAAATTAAATAAAAGGGAAGGAGGACAGGATGGCAAGGGGGGTTGGAACTAGATGATCTTTAAGGTCCCTTCCAATCCAAATCATTCTGTGATTCTCTGAATATAGGATCAAAAAAGGGGAATAGCTAGAAAAAAATATTATTTTATGATTTTTTTGTTTGCCATTTTCTTTTTAAAATGGTTATTTCTTTTTCTTCTTAATTTCTCCCCCTAACAGCCCTGTAATGAATGATACCATTCCATTAAAACAGAAAAGCTTAGTCACTTAACATAATTATAGTGTGACTGTTTCAGTAAGTACACCGCTTATAATATTCCTAATTGTACTGAAAATCAGCCTACATGTATATTCTTGAATCCTAGATTCAAGATTGGGGCCAAACGTGTCCTGGGCTGCATCAAAAGTAGTGTGTGCAGCAGGTCAAGGGAGGTGATTGTGCCCCTCTACTGTGCTCTGGTGAGACCCCACCTGGAGTACTGCATCCAGCTCTGGGGTCCTCAGCACAGGAAAGACACGGACCTGTTGGAGCGAGTCCAATGGAGGGCCACAAAAATGATCAGAGGGCTGGGCACTTCTCTGATGAGGACAAGCTGAGAGAGCCTTCTCAAGCTGAGAGAAGCTGGGGAGACCTTATTGTGGCCTCTCAGTACTTAAGGGGGCCTACAGGAAAGATGTGAACAAACATTTTAGCAGGTCCTGTTGCAATAGGATGAGGGGTAATGGCTTTAAACTAAAGAGGGAAGATTTAGACTAGATATAAAGAAAAAGTTTTTTTACAGTGAGGGTGGTGAAATACTGGAACAGGTTTCCCAGTGAGGTGGTAGATGCTCCATCCCTGGAAACATTCAAAGTCAGGATGGATGGAGCTCTGAGCAATCTGATGGAGTTGAAGACGTCCCTGCTCATTGCCAGGGCGCTGGACTAGATTACTTGTAAAGGTCTCTTCCAACCCAAACTATTCTATGATTATTTTATAACATCTGATCCAAAAGGGAAAAAAAAAAAGTAACATTTGGGATTTTTGATCTATTTATAAATTAGATCAGTGGATGGTTTGCAACTACATGCTGCAGCTCAAAGTTACACTAACTCCTATAAACATTTATTATGTTATTTTGGAATGGATATGAGTCACTCATCATTAAGTCAGATATTTTTGTGTAGAAAATAATTCTTGCCACTATATTCCTTGAAGTTATAAAAGGAATCAGACATATCTGCTGTGAGAAAAAGAATATTCCTTTCTGCATTTCAAAGAGCATGAATTCTAAAGCAATTGTAGTAATTGTAAAATATTTTCAAAACTATTTAAGAGCTCAAAATGATAAATTATAGACTACAATTTTTGTATCACATATAGTCCAATCAATCTAAATGGTATGGGACTGCCAAAGTTAAAGAGAAAAAAGTTACGCTGATAGCAAACAGTCAAAGACCTTTGAAATCTTATTCTAAGTGTCCATCTGGGGCCTGATTCAAGGTAATGGAAAAAGGAAAATTCTCCTGGACATCAATGCTTCCTTAGAGAAGGTCACATGTCAGTTTGCCCTAGTTGCACCAGCTTTGCATTTTCATTTTAGGCATAAAAAGCATACAGTAAAAGCTAACAAACAACAACAATTAAAATACATCTTTATAAAAACACTGATGTTACTCAACCAAGGAAACTGTATACATAATACGGGATGCTCCCAATACAGGTTATATCCTACTAAAATAAATTTACTGGGAAATGAACAGTTGCTCTCCAAATTAAAGAAACTGGAAGAGTTGATATGCATTGTTTAACCTCAACAGCTTTTCCACATTAGGGACAGAAAAAAGGTAAAATAATTGTACGTATCTGCCCACATTTCTGTGTTTGTGACTCTCATTGGATCTTTACACCAAGTTCGTGCCCAAAAGAAAAACGCTTCAGTGGAAAAGACTGTTGGCAGGACCATTATGACATACAGAAGAGACAGCACTGGCCTTCCTTCTCTTCAGCCAAGGAGAAGACAACAATGTCTCTGATCTGCTTACATATGTCAGAGACAGGCAACTGCTGGATGATTTCTTAGATCCACTTTTGCAGATCTGCAGTGACTCTCCTTGTCCACCCGCAGAAGTAAATATGGGCTACACTCAAACTGTGAAAGTCTTGCTGCAAAGTTCAGTTTCATTAGTCCTCTTTATTCTGGCTCTACGGTGTGAATTGGGTAGTTGAGGGACATCAGGTGTTCATTAATAGGCAAAGTAGGATTATGTAACCCAGGGAGAAAGACTCCAACTGTTTTTGATGCTTTAAAACAAAGCCAGTAATTACTTTTGTTGTTGTCGTTGCATTTACTGTATCTAATATATGGTCGTGTAGTTGGTAGACTTATTTGCAAACAACTATTATTTTCGATCAAAGTGTTTTAATTCTGAAAAAGTGAATAATTTTCAAGTAAAGCGCTTAATATGGGAAGTGATCTAAGTCAAAAGAAATCTCAAAACAAATGAGACATTTTTTCCCATATTTTTAAAACATATGCTTTGTAGCTGTGCTATCATGTCTTACAGTCCCACCAGTCCCGTAGAAGTTCATTATCTTCAGAACAGACACAAAAACCTGGAAGGTGGCTGATAAACAAAACCATTAGCCCAATTTTTCCATTTACTTTGAGGATTCAGAAACAGGTGCTGCAAAAATAACCCTCATTAAACAGCTGTTTGTTTCATTTCCAGTAGCAGTATGCACCACACTCCTTCATCTCAGAATTCAGTATGCCACTGTTAAACAATTTAGTATAATTTAGTGAATAAGTGACCATCTCCTTTGAAAAACTTCAATCTGAACTGGAACACATGCAATGTGAACATGACAACTACGAGTCTGGTCGGATTCTGATGTGTTTGCACAATATCTTGTCTACAATTTCCAAGTAGTATCCAGTAATACCAGTGTAGGTGCTTCACCTATTTTATTGAAAGTTAGAACTAAAGCATATTTTCATATGCTTTTCTCTTGATTTTAATTTTTCATCTCCTATAAGGTATACTATAGCACGTAGAAGAGATGCTTCAGAGATCCAGGCTATAGGGTGTTAATGAAAGAAATTCTACCTTTACTAAAAGGTCATTTTGTAGCACTGTTCAAAACTTCCTATTTTGTACCTCAGTACAAACTAGACTTATAACAATTTAAAGACTTATCCAGACTTATAACAATTTAAAATTATTTTTAGGCTGATTTGTAGATGCAGGCAACTACCACGTCACTTAAATTTTAAGTTTTGGATCAATGCAGTTCATTTTGTTGGAAGAAATGAATTCTCACAATTAAGAAAACTCAGTTTTCTGAAGTTACAAAGAAGACTATACTGTCTTCTGTATACAATTTTCTCTGTAAAAAAACATAAATTTGAGGGTTTAAGCAGTATCATTTATTAAAATAACACTATGGTGTAAATGTGCATGTGTATTGTCTGATATACAAAAGAATGTGAAAATAAAACATAACTCAAACATAATTCAACATAATTCAAAATAGTCCAATAAAACATAATTCAAATTTGACTGGGCCCTGTATCTTCATCTTACTTTTATGATCTCTTGGACTTCATGAAGTTATTTTCTTGCCTACTAAGTTGAGAAATAAGCAATGAAGTGCTTGCTGTAACTTACCCTGTTTTGCTACTGAGAAAGTGGCAAAGCTTCCATGATCCTGGTAGTAACAGTTGTCATAGGTAGCTAAATATATTTGTTATGATTCATTGAGAACTGCTGATATAGGAAGTTACATAAATAGCTTTCCAGAAGGGAGTATAAAATGAATGAGAATCAGTAGTTTGTGTCAACTCTTACTAATACAGGCAGTGCTCCACTGCTTAAGGCCTCCTGCCTATGGTGGACAATACCATGATATATTTGCAGATGCTGGCTGCTTACAATTGCTTTTTGTTTGACTAAATGCTGAAAGTGAGAATATCCCCAGGCAGAAAGAAAAAAAGAGTTGATTTATATATAAGATATAAATATGAAACCCGTGTCAGATTAAGCATTTGATCTGATCATAAATAAATATTCTAGATAGATGAAGGATAATTTGCAGTCCAACGTTACTCTCATGCTAACACATTACATCTGGTGAACATTGCTATTATGAAGAATTTCAATAGTTCTTCTACCCTGAAGTTTCTTATTTCCTCTAAACGTATGTTGACAATAGCTAGAATGATGCCAACAATACAATAATGGCCAAAATGCATTTCTCATTAATTTTTTTTTCCCCTTTCGTAGCTTTCAGTTTTATTGGATGCATTGCACTCAGAAACTTGCTATGGGCAAAAAGGAAAATATCATATATGGAGCTAAGAATTTTTTGTTAGTCCAATTAATGTTTTAGTAGTCTCATCAAAATACAGTAAACAGATATTGCTGGTCCAGTTAGTAACACTAACACTCACGGTCCAAATTAGCGCAAACAAGTCTTAAGAATACAAGGGTTAAAACTGTTACACCAAAACCAAACCAAACCAAAAATCTCTTCCAAGCATCTACTCATTTTCTCAGTTGTGACACCCGCCAGCCCCCCAAGTCCCGTGCACACTAAAGGCTATGGTTTGTCAGGCAGTGACTGCGCTGGGGAGAGGTGTCACTCCCCTGTTACGCCCAGAACTGAAGCTGGGGGCAGCAGCCACTGGCCGCAGCGCAGGTGTTAAACCAGCGACACCCAGCTCATGGAGATGCTGAACCCCTGCACTGCCACGTCAGCATGCAGCTGGGGGCCTCCTGATAGCAAAATCATATTTACTTGGAAAAAAAAAAAAAAAAGGTGCTGCATTGTTTTGTTATGAAATATGAAATGAAGAAGATAAACTCCTATCTGACTTTAATAGGAACATTAATCTGCCTCCGTTCTACAAAATAAAATCACTGTGTCTAATACTTATGAATTGTAATTTCATTTTCTCCTAGTATTGCTGCCTGCCAAACTTTCCATCATTCAGTGATGCATTATCTGTCTATTGATACATTGATCTATGAATCTACCTATTACCCAGGCATAAAAAAAACCATGATAAACTGTAACTTTTACTAGTTGAATTAATCTGATAATTATCTAGTGAGAATTTGTGAGCTGCAGTTCATCATTTTCTTTTTTCTTTTTCTCTTTTTCTTTCTTTCTTTCTTTCTTTCTTTCTTTCTTTCTTTCTTTCTTTCTTTCTTTCTTTCTTTCTTTCTTTCTTTCTTTCTTTCTTTCTTTCCTTCTTTCCTTCTTTCCTTCTTTCTTTCCTTCCTTCCTTCCTTCCTTCCTTCCTTCCTTCCTTCCTTCCTTCCTTCCTTCCTTCCTTCCTTCCTTCCTTCCTTCCTTCCTTCCTTCCTTCCTTCCTTTCTTTTGGTGAAAGTGAGTGCTAGTTACCTCTACATTGTTATGGGACCTGGTGTACAGACCAATGCAAGATATAGCAAAAAAATTTGAAAACTGTTACTCCTTTGTACAGAAAAGACCAGCCCTTTCCTAGAAGTCAATCCATGGCTTTTTATTTGCCTGATCTACAAAAGGAAAAAATTAAAGATAATTATAAATCTTTTCTGATTTTCTAATTAGATAAAACTGTCTTCATATCGTCAATATTCTAGGGTTCCAAACCATCCGTATTTTAGATTATTATATTGTATCGTTTCTATGCATGATGTAAAGACTAAACAGATATTATCTGTAATTTATTAATATAAATGCTTGACAATGAGATATATTTTCACACATCATCAATATTTTACTGTCAACTCTACTGGTATCCCAAAAGCTGATGGACTCAGCTGTCTTTAGTAGTTGAAACTCAATGCAGCTACTTTTCATAATGCCTTCTTTCCTATGTTTTTATATTGAATGCTGATAAGGAATTGCTTTCTGCATTCGCTGAGAAGAGGCTAACAGTCTTATGCACTGCAGATTACAAATATTAACAGCAGCATAGCCATTCTGCCTAACAACAAGTGTGTATCATTTATTCCCACACGACTGGCAGTGGTAGTTGACATAAATAGGAATTGCCTCTACTTTAAATGTCAGCTGAAGGGGAGCTTAGAAGAGCATAGCTATCCATTACTGTGCTAAGAATATCAACAAACCCCACATATCTGATGCTGAAAAAAAAGCTCATTTTTAATTAGTGCCTCATGAAAGCAATTAGAATGCCTACTGGGGAAAAATGTAGAAAAGCAGGGTTTTGTTGTTTTATTTTTTTCATGTATTTATTCTTTGTAGCATGATTATGCAAAACATCTGTTGCATTGTGAGAGACACCAGAAAGGAAAGAAGAGTATGAGAGAAAAAAATATGAAACATTTTCATTTATATATTTTTAGGTGGTACTTAATTTAAAAATCCCTTTCAAAAAGCTCCAGTCTCCCTAATACTTTCAACAATGATTTCTTAATTTGCAAATGATATTCAACCAGCAGCAAAACCTATTGATGCAAATTTAATGAATGAAATCTCTCAGCCTACAAATCAAAGTAGAAAAAACCTCTTCAGCCACTTTTACCTGGGACGTAGCTTATATTCCCTGAATATCTTTGAATAAGGATTTGCAGAATGACAGCCAACGCTATGGTACAGATCTCTTTTAGGTATAGATCACCACTAGCTAAGGAGCATTTATGTAGTGTTTATTTGGTTGGGTAAGAGGACTATAATATTGACCTGTTCGGTTTATGTCCATGTTACATAAAACTTTTTGCTTAAAGAAGCTGATTATTCAAGTTACAATGTAAAAATGAATGTTAGCACTCAGAAATAATTCCAAAGGAAAAAAAAAAGTACCTTTTCATGGATCTTCCATTCTTTGTGAAACTGGAACATAAATTTTACAGATTAGGAACTTTTGGCGTGATTCCCTAGTCTTCTGCACATCTGAACATCTCGAAGAAGGGAAAAGTAAATAGAAAATACTACTGTATTTATTTTGTCAGTCTTTTACATGTACTTTGAGCCTATGTAAATGCCTTTAAAAAATGGAGGAATTAAGCTCTCTATTTCCTGTGTTCTGTAAAATTCTTAAAACAATTTTTTTTTGGAGGGGATAGGCCTAGAGCTTTTTGTGCTTTTATGAAGGAATCATCAAGAAGCAGACAATTCAACTCAATACTACAGAGTTAAAACATCACTTTTAGTTCTCATATCTCAGATGCATTCTTTGGAACTTTTGAAAAATGTAATACATTTGATGGAAGACTATAAAATATATAGCGTTCAGGAAAATTTAGGGAAAACAGTAAACGCTAGTTTCTATCTGTTAAATGCAAAAGATACAGGAGATAAATAAATCAATAGAACACCAAATATATATGTGTGTGTATAAAATAAGTACTTGGGAAAGCCTGTTTAGAGAACTGTTGAGATGCAAGGGGCTGATAAATAGAGAATTACAAAGTATACAAAAAAATTCAAAGAAAAAATAGCAATATGAAATACAGATTTTAGCTCTAAATGTCTGGGCTCCTTTCTAGTATCTTCCCATATTATTAGACCAAGAGTTTTATGCAACAGCATTGATTTTTGAGGATATATATTTGCAAATATATTCCCAGAAAGCCAACGGCATCCTGGGCTGCAACAAAAGAAGCGTGGCCAGCAGGTCGATGGAGGTGATTCTCCCCCTCTACTCCACTCTGTTGAGACCCCACCTGAAATACTGTGCCCAGCTCTGGAGCCCCCAACATAAGAAGGACATGGAACTGTTCGAGTGGGTCCAGAGGAGGGCCATGAAGATGATCAGAGGGCTGGAGCACCTCTCCTGTGAGGACAGGCTGAAAAAGTTGGGGCTCTTCAGCCTGGAGAAGAGAAGGCTTCAGGGATACTTTATAGCAGTCTTCTAGTACCTAAAGGGGGCCTACAGGAAAGGTGGGGAGGGACTCTTTATCATGGAGTGTAATGATAGGACCTGGGGTAATGGTTTTAAACTGCAAGAGGGTAGATTTAGATTAGATATTAGGAAGAAATTCTTTACTCTGAGGCTGGTGAGACACAGGAACAGGTTGCCCAGAGTTCTGGATGGATGGATGGGGCTTTGAGCAACCTGGTCTAATGGGAGGTGTCCTTGCCCACAGCAGGGGGGTTGGAGCTAGATGATCTTTAAGGTCCCTTCCAACCCAAACCATTCTGTGATTCCATGAAAAGCTCAATCTCTAGCCATTTCAACTAAAGCTAAATAAAGAATTACATAAAAAACTAATGTTACCTTTAAGTATAATCATAGAATTGGATCATAGAATAATTCAGGATGGATGGGACCTCAGGAGGTCTGTTCTTCAACCTCCTGCTCAAAGCAGGGTCAGCTATGGGGTCAGACCAGGTTGCTCAAAGCTTTATACCACTGGGTCTTGAAAACCGGGGATGGAGTCTTCACAGCCTCTCTGGGCAATCTGCTCCATTACTGGGCTGTCTTCATAGGGAAAGAGCTTTTCTTTATATCCAATCTGAACCTCTCTCTTTTCAATTTATGTCCATTGTCTGTCAGCTTCCTACCATGCACCACTGTGAAGAGCCTGGCTCTGTCTTCTTGATTTTGTCAAAACCATCTCTTTTCCAGGTTAAATGAATTTGCCATATCTAGATTGAATCTCAATAGAGCAGCTATAACAAAACATACACTTAGTTCCTTACACATGCAGCATTTGTATAGGCATAACTCCAGGCCTGTATTCCTCTTGCATACTAATTTAAACCTTTATTTTCTCAGTTAAAAAACAAGCAAGAAATGGAATCTAGCCATCCTTTCAGTGATATTTGTACACTGCTTTAAAAAAAAAAACCAAAAAAAACCCACAAACCAACAAAACAGAACAAAGAAACAAAAAACCTACTTAAAAAGAAAATTGGAAGGAAGCTTAGCAGTGTTCACTGAGGAATAAAAAACATTTTTGATGGCATTTAAAATGAGATGAGAGTCCATCTCTTTGTAGCAAGAGTAAGTCTGCTTCACAGCCCTGTGAAGGAATTATGGTACACGTGTCAGGACTCATATGCTCTTTCATAGCATCATAGCTTTTATGTCTACAGTATAGAGCAAGTATTTCTCCGTACTCTTTACAAAGAAAAAGGTACCTCTAAGGGATGATTCATTCAACCTGTGTTAGAGTTCTACCTTATGGAGGTCAGGTGAATCCCAGCTCGGGAGTAAATAACATATACAGGATGGCAGTAAGGTATCTCATCTATATGTATAAACAGGAGGCTATGACATGGCATGTGCAATTGGAGGCAAATTTCAAAACCAGACATAAAGTATACTACCTAGTTTTATATATACGAACATGAATTGGATTCTATGAAATATGACAATATATTTCATTATACAATATACAGTACATATTTTCATTCTTAGAAATGAGCTTTAAGCAGGAAAACAATTCTATGTTGATTTTGAAGGTAAATTGGATAGAGATCTGGAATGTACGACATACAATAAAGTCATGGACATGTATATTATGTAGTTTTCTTCCCAAACCAAATTCTTTGTAAGTACTTAATGTTGGAGAATACGTTAATAAGACACCAGAATATAATTATGTAGCCCATAAAAGCCTGACAGGACTTCTATTTCTGTAAGTTAGTAGTGATTTATATGTCCTTTTTTCTATCGGAACCTAACATATATTATTCACTGGACTGATGCTACATGCTCTTTTGTGTTAGACAAAACATGATTTCCTTATATATGGTTTTGTTAAAAAATAATAGATTCTTCTTTTATGTAAGACTGTGGGACCACCTCGTTTTCTGGTACAGAAGCTGAATCATTGACTAAACACTGAATCTGCATCCAACTGAAAATAACTTTTTCTTTCTCTGGATGAAACAGCCTACCAAAATATTTTAATGTAACTCAGTTTTAGTTTCAGAAGAATGCGGTGTGCCATCTTATACGCATACTGTAAATAGGCCACAAATTAAATAAATTTTCCCCAACTAGAGTCTGTTTTGTCTGTGACTGTAGGTGATCTCTCTGCCTTTATCTTGACCCACAAGCTTTTCCATCTTCTCAAACTGTCCTGTTGAGGAAGGAGAGTGAGTGACTGTCTGGGTGAGTGCCTGACAAGCAACCAAGGTTAACCCGCCACACCTCAACAACGAGACCAAGGAGACAGCCCTCTCCCTTCTCCCAGCTGCAGCCTGGTTGTGACCACCAGCCCCATCAGCCCCAGGCATACAAAGAGCTATGGTGTGTCAGGCAGTGACTGCGCTGGCGACCCCGTCCCCAGTGGGGTCACCCTAGAGCTGAAGCTGGAGCAGGGGAGGCAGCAGTCCTTGGGGCCGACACAGGGATTAAACCAGTGACACCCAGTTTAGGCCCCAGCGAGTCTGAGATGGCGCACTGCTGGGTCAGAAACCATATTTACTGGGCTACAGTCTATTTTGTCATCTAGGAACTCTTTTGATTTTCCCCATCCTTGCATTTTTCTCCTTACCTCTTCTATTTCTATTACATCCTTTCTGAGAGGTGGTGACATAAACTATAGCCCATACCAAAGATGTGGATTACCACAGCATCAAACAGTTATATAATGTCATGTTAAATCTTAATTCCCATTCCATTTGTAGTAATTTCTGAAATTCTGCTTGCTTTTTGGGCTACTTGTGAATTTTGACCCTGAGAGACCTAATCATAATGGGTAGAAGGACTCATGTCTGAATGTTACTAAGTCAGTTCATCATGTATGTATAATTGGAATTGGGTTTTCCTCATATACAATTCTTTATGCCAACTCTAAATATCGTCAGACATTTCATTACCCAGGTACTTAGGTGTCATGGGATCATTCTACAGCTCTTCATAGGTATCTTTAGATTTTCTATATTGAATAGTTTTTTAACAGTCGCAGACTTTACATCTACATAATTTTCAAATCATTCATGAGTGAATGGTAACTTCTCACCCTTGTGCAGCTATTCTTCTGTTCAGGTCTCTATATTCCTCTCAACCAACTATGAATCTATTCAATAATCATTTCTATTGTTGTTAATCCCCTGTAATGAGGCAATTTTTCTTTTTTAAAAAAATGTAATTATTCAATATTGATTGATCAATATCATCATTTACTTCTTCGAGAACATTAATAGATTTGTGAAGCATGACTTTCCTTCACGAAAGCAGTATTGATCTTCGCATTAGATCACGTTTATTCATGCATCTACTGATACTATTCTTTATTATAGCATCTATTATGTTTCCTTGTAGAGTTAGGTTTATTCATCTGCACTTCCTAGAATCATTGCTAGAGGCCTTTCTAAAAGCTGATGTCAGTTCACATTGTCAGCTTTCATTCCTTTGGCAATGACTCTGATTTAGGTAGAAACGAAATATACAGATCCAGACCTGACAGAACAAACATGGAGACAAAGACAGGAAACAAACCCTGCCAGTCTGCCAGTTACACTAATTAATGGTCTAGGAGGAAACTTAAAGGCACAACTTCCAGAAAGGTTAACTTTGACTCCGGTTAGGCCGGGGTAACGGGCAATGGTCTGTGCTGGTATGCTTAGGGACACTTGAGTGCTGTGTTGGCTAGTGAGCACCGAGATGGACCGGCCGGTGAGTAGGGGACCTGTGGGCCAGGTAAGAGGGTTTGGGGTCTGGGCAGGGGTGCCAGCTGGACATAGGGGTAGCAATTAAGGGATCCTTGAATACGTGCGCGCTTGTGAAACTGGAGTGTTGCGCCTGCACTGGTGATATTCTGTCTCTGCCAACTGAAAAGGAGGAGGGGACTTGGCTGTCTGTGTTTATGTATACATAAACACAGCTGAAAGCAGTTGCTGTTGAAAGCGCTACCTTGTTAGTGGCAATTTCTGTGACCAGCCATGTCAGTGTCCTCTGTGCCTGTCTGTCTGTGTGTTTCTCTGAGATATGTGCACGTCTGCACTATGGATTGAACCTGCACACATGGAAAAGGCAGACACATCCCTCAGCCTTCTGAGAGACCTGGCAGAGACTCCAGGTTCCCAGGGCACTGGGCTGGGCTCTGACGGCCAGGCAGGAGGGACACCTGGACTGGAGCAGCTGGGGAAGCTGGCCACATTCCAAACACCCCTTAACATTTTTAAGTTGCATCACTTCTGTTTTGTGAAGAATCGGTTGTGGGGTTTTGATGGGTTTCTGGTTTTTTGTTTGTTTCTTTGTTTGTTTTTTTTTTGTTTGGGGTATTTTTTGTTTGCTTCCTTTGCTTAACTGGTTATTTGGGGAGTATGTTTTATAAATGCAACTGACCAGTCATATGCATTGTATGCAGGCCTCTGGTACAACACCTATTTTGATGTCATATTTTATGATGTAGTTATAGCAGAAACAGAAATAGCAGAGTAGACCTAGGTGTAATTAAAAAAAAATTAAAGAGAAACCACAGTGCATTTTCCTTTGTAAAATACTCCAGAGCTAAAAATGTTTATTGGAAATGAAAGATCAATATTGGAACTCAGTTTGAGACTAATAGCCTCAATGTAAGTGTCTTTAGCAACGCTTTCTTGTTTAAATTTCTATTTTAAACATGGAGATCTAGTGAAAAAAAAATATTGATTTTATGTCTCAGTTCATTTGTTTTAGCATAGGCTTCTGGTGCCACTAGGTTGTTCCCTGCTCTTCTAGACAGACAGATGGAAGCCAGGTGGGCCCCCCTAGCCAAGTTCAAAGGGCTTGAGGTGACATTGTTTCGGGAATTGAGTCTTGCTTTTAATGGCTTGGTCTTTGGTCTTTACTGACTATAAAAGGCCTATAAAACATACACTTTTAGTCAACCTTATGAGGGTGTCTGAATCCCAAATTGAATCATGCTTTTGTCCTCAGATCCCTTTTCTGATTGAGGGAACTTGAAACAGGACTTGCCAGGATGGTGTTTTAGCTACCACAGGAGAATATATTCAGAAGACTTTTAAAATAATTTGTGCTAATGCACTAAAGCTTAGGAAATATTTTAATGTTCTGTAAGACAAAAAAAGGGACAGAATATAGCTGTAATCTCTATATTTGAGGTATGAAAAAAGAAGGAGTATATAGAAAGAACAACAGTGTCTGTCAGACTGTGGAAGATCCATGCTAAAATGACATATTGATGATTTCATAGGATAATCTGATACAAAGGTGGTATTCAAATCCATAGAAGTGGATGTCAGAAGAGGAAACCTAAATCTTTTTCCAAGCACTGGAAGATTATATAAACTCTTAAAGTATTATGTTAAAAGGGCTAATTTGGATTTGGAGACTAAGACAAAAAATCTCCAAACATAAAACATGGCTAAAACCATACAGGGGTTATAGCCTGAACTTTTGAATATTTCAAAGACTATGGAAATGCATTTTTCATCAAATTATCTGTTTTTTCCAAAAAGATGTCTCAACTGTGATTCATCGTCAACTGTGGATCAGTAGTTTTGATTTTTTTAACTAATGATTTGTTTTAAACAAGCTTTTTGTTTTGTTTTGTTATTATTTCTCTCTTGTACTGATAGATAAATGCTTTTGAATTTGATATAGAAGATTACATTTTCATTTTATAAAATTTGGTATGTTCTCCTACTGTGTTACACAGCCAGAAGCCTTCAAATGAATTATTTTTTTATTGGGTTACTTTCTCTTTTTAGGGTTATATTTTCAATATCTTTACAGTATGGTGAACTTAATGAAGCTGTATGTGGTGTACACCATGTGGTAAAGGACTGCTTTAGTAGAAGAGTACTCTCGGTCCCAAGTACTTATGCTACTCGGGGGTTTCCCTAGGCATTATGATGTAAAAACTCTACAAAGAGTAGATTTTTCCAAAGCCAAGAACCATCATAGTGACTTTTCAGCCTGTGGATTAGTTCCTTTTTTAATTATATGCTGCATACCTTTGCCAGTAACTTCTCTATTTCACACTTAATTTCCTTCACAACCCTCAGATGAATATTATCTGATTTTAGTGATTTACTACACTTAAGTTTTTAAAGTTGCTCTATAACTTCCTCCTTGGAGGCTATCATTTTGTTAAGGCCGTAGTATAATTTCCCATGAAAATTGCCCTTGGAAGAGTGATTTCCCTGTAGCCCTTGATAGTAAAGACAGATGCAAAAAATTAGTTTAACTTCTCTTCTATTTTACCATCCTGTCTAATTGCTCCCATCATTCCTTATTCCAATACACACAGTGTCAGGTATCTTCTGCCTTTTTATGTGTTGCATGATATTATTTATATTTATATACCTACCAGTGCACTGTGAAGTGCATGCTATGGAAAAGGTGCAGAGAAATCTTGACGTTGCTCAACAGACTACCCGTTGTGCCTTCTCAATGACTTTCCATTTTGCTTAGTTACATCCTTCCAAAGAGGGTAAAACACTACAAAATAATAAAGGTAGCTTTTTATAACTTCTGCTGCATGGATGTGGAGCAAAGCAGGAGAAAACCTGTTGTTGATGAACAAAAACCTTGTGGATGTAAAGGTAGGTAATCTTGACCACTAAGGATCCTTGAGAAATATACTTTAGGGTTTCTTTTTCACAAAACCCTTGCTAGCTGACTGCTAAAGGCACTTTCTTCAAAGTGTATTCAGTGGAGACATGTTTAAACCTTCTTAATACTTTCTTACCGACTTCTTACAATGTGCCTCCTTCTTAAAGAGTACGGCAAGGTGAAGGGAAGAGTAGAGGCTGATGTAAGATGAATGCTGAAGTAATTAATATTCAGTCCCCTCATTCTACAGTCAAGATTTTCATCCCTGGGTTGCTGTCTCACTATGAAATGTCCAGCCAGAAGAACTCTGCCTCTTCACTGGCAACAAGGCCTGATTGGCAGGGCAGCTGGTGGAGACTGTAACCCTGTAAATAAGATTTCTGCCCTCAGCTGGGGGAAGCCCCAGCTGTGCGCTGACCTGGCAGTGCAGGGGCTCGGGCTCTCCATGGCCTCAGCTGGGTGTCGCTGGTTTAACCCCTCCACTGGGACCAGCAACTGCTGCCTCACCTGCTCCAGCTTCAGCTCCGGGGTGACCCCGCTGGCGACGGGGTGACGCCCACCGGTGCAGTCACTGCCTGACAAACCACAGCCCTTTGTGTGCCTGTGGCTGGGGGGCTGCACGTCATGGCTAGGCTGCAGCTGGCAGCCTGGGATAAGGAAGAGGACAGTGACAGGGAACTCATAGAATCATAGAATCATTTTGGTTGGAAGAGACCTTTACGATCATCAAGTCCAACCATTAACCTAGCACTGCCAAGTTACCACTAAACCATGTCCCTCAGTACTACATCTACGTGTCTTTTGAACACCCCCAGGGATGATGACTCAACCACTTCCCTGGCCAACCTGTTCCAGTGCACAAACATAGGGATGGGTGGACCCTAGACTGGGGGAGATCCCCACCACAAACACCTCACTCCCCTGATAAAGGCCTCAGGACGCAGCAGCTGGTTTGTGCAACAGTTCTTCCCATTTTATTCCTGAGGTTTTCCTGTGCTAGACAATCAGGACTCTTCAACTATGAAAAAGTTAACAGGACCAATAAACAGCTGTTATCATTGGATATGTGGTGTGCTCCCTTTTACCCGTAACTGTATACTGAATGTAACACACCCCCTACCCTGGTCTGCTCTGTCTTTACTTCGCTTGGATGTGGGGTCTGATGTTAGGGAAAAGAAGATCTGTGCAGGTTACAGGATGGAGAAGACAGCCTGATGATACATCTACACTACAAGTTGAGAGGCTGAGATTAGTTCTGGAAAAATATCTCTATGAACGGTGTAGTTTCAACACTGGTATAAATAACAGTGTTTGTTATGTGATTGATAGTTGTTTTATGCAGAGAAACTACGTCCACTCTAAGGGAATCTGCTTTTAATCTGGAAGCAATAGATATGGGCAACTAATTTCTACTGGCTTCATAGTTCTGTTCTTATTCATCTCCTTCCTTGGAAAGTTATATTAATTACTACATATGAAAATAAGGAAGGGATAGGCTCATGACACTTTGAAAATTTAATTTAATAGATTGCCATGAAATCCTGTTGAAGATGTGAAGTTAATTGAAGTCTGTTGCCAGGTTCGAGCTAAAATGAAATTAGGAATTTTGAAAGAGAGATAAACTGAGCGAAGATTGAGTCTCATGGATGTATCTGTAACTTTTAAATTAGGTATCTACACCAGAAGGAATATGCTTTAGATAAATCCTTTAGATGCGTGCTTCAAAACACAGCTGGACAAGGTCCTGAGCAGTCTGATCTAAGTTAATCCTGCTCTCAGCATGGGATTGGACTGGGTAACCACTAGAAGTCTCTTCTAGCCTAAATGATTTACTTGGTTTATGCTGTTATTTAAATGTTATTTTTCTCTCTTCACGTCTAAACTATGTTTAGAGAAAACAGACAGATAAGACACTACTGGGTCATGGAGTGAGGTCCCTCCTGCTAGAAACAAATATTGCTGCTGGTTTTATCGATACCCTTTGGAAAAATGAAAGGGCAGTCTGTTCCAGAACAAGATTTCCCTATTGTAGAAGTTTTCAAAGAATATTAATAATAATAATAAAAAATAATCATAGATCACCTGTAGAAATAATCCCTTTAGTAACTTTATTGGTCAAGGTCCTTTATAGTGGACCTATTTAACCCTAATTTATAACTGGTGAGCTGGACACTTTTCTGTAAATGATAATTCTGTAATCTTTATCATCAACCTAAATTACTCATTAGAAATCCCTTTCTTGACATGAGGCTTGAACAGACTCAATTGTATTTCCATAATAATTACTATACTAGTAAGAGAAATACAATATCATTGATAATAGAAAACATATATCATAAAACTCAATCTGGACCTTCTGAAAACAGTAAGAAGAGGATTGGATTGTACATCAGTAATATGCACTGAAATTATTGCTTGTCATTAATAAGTTCATAAGTGGAATTGAAGAGGTTTTTTGGCAGTCTATATGATGAAAGTCAAGCACAGAATCTGTTGTGTGCAATGGTCTACTTAATCTTTTCTTTAATGGCCAGTGTTAACCACAGTGCTATATATATATGTGGTACTGTATGGTGGCAGTACAGTGCCAAAGAGGTAACAGGGTTTTCCTCTGAATGACAAAAAAAACAAAGCCCTATGTCATGTCAAATGGTGGAACACAGAGCAGAAAAGTCAAAAGGCAACATGAGGCTTTCAACACTGAGTGCATTCCTGCAAGTTTAATGCATGTACATCTATTACAATCAAAATAAATCCAAAATATATGATAAGGAGAAATATATATTTTAATAATAACTTTAATGTAGATATTCTAGATTACAACAAAATGAGTGACAAGTGTGTTTTAGGTTTCTTCTGGACAGGAAGTAAATGTAGTGTGTCGGAGAACACATGACTTGATGAAATAGAAAAAAATATTGGAGAAGGAGGGAAAGCCTGTAACCTACTTCTCCCAAACTTTAATTATTTCTTCAGGTTTTTAAAAATATAATTATCAAATTAAAATATCAGTAACCATAGAATAGGCAACAAAATATGATAGCTCTAAGACCTACATTGGAAAAGAACCTCAGACAATATTATTTCTCTGTGTCAATTCTCTGCAGGGCTGATGATATGTGTTACATATATGCTGCAAACTCAACATTTGATCAAGACTTCAAAAGAAAAAGGGAACTCACAGAAAGTATCCAACTATGGGAGACATATGACCTAAGACAGTAACTCTACTCTTCTCAGTTGTATGAGCATATAGGAAATTTCCCTTTGGCAACAAGAAAAACAAAGTGACAGAAAAATTGTAATAATATACAAACATAGATATTTTTGTGTCACTGGATCAGTATAGCAGCAGTACTAGTCAGTGTTCATTGTCTTACTAGTACTGATGTACAGAAATCTAGGAATATAGGCCCTGCTGGATGGGAAGTCCCAGGGTATAGTGGAAAACTTTAAATTCTGCAATAAACAAGAATCAGTAATATTGCTTCCACAGTCAAAAGGAGTCCTTCTAAAACATTGGTGAGTAACCCACTGAGTGTGATAAACCTTAATAAAAGGGAAAAAAAGTCTGTTTATAATTAATTCTGTCTATAAAGAAAAAAATACGAAGTGTAAATATTCCTGTATTAGACTTCTGCATGCATATCTAAGACTGTGTATCTGAGCATGGTGTGTACACAGGCAAAGCACATCAAGAGACAAAAACATTGACTATAATAATATCTCACTACACTTGTGTCAAGCATTTACATTTTGATCCAGCCCAGGCAGGTTCAGATTAGAGTAAAATGTTATGCCTGAAGTATTGCATATCCAGTTTCTTGAGATTTATATATATTCTGGCAAAAGCTTATTCATAGTAGTGCTTGTGGGGGCTGACTTAATACATATTTTAAAACAAAGTTTAAATATCCCTTTGGGTAAAATGAAAGACATGGATTAAGACAAAATCATTGAACTCATTGCCCTTAACTTATCCTTTTATGTATAAAAGAGGAATATAAGTGTCTGTATTGAATGTAAATGTGAAAAAATCCACATTTTAAAACCTTTGCCTACTATAATTTAAGTCCCTAATATCTAACATTTCTGATCTCAAGTTTTATCAAGTCAATTCTCTTTGTCTTGAATCACCTCCCTGTCCTCGATGTGCCTTAGCTTCAAGACAAAAAGACATTCAGTTTCTCTCCTGCATTGTGTTTTCCAGCCTGTTATTTCAAGAGTTACAGAATTCAGAGAAATTACAGCCTTTATTGTTTCAAATGCGATACATTCATTCCAAATTAAACATATAAAAATGTTCATTATTAACTATTCCCCTCAGTGCCCACTGCAATACTGCCCCTCAGCAAGATCACAACAAATTGTGACTAGGGAGTATGATAGTTTATTTTTATAATGCAGTTAGCAAGGAAATACTGGAACAGATAATTCTCTGTATTCTCTTTAATATATTTTAAGCAATATCATTATTCTTTATAATTTAAAAAGTTAAAAAAACCAAATAAATTCAAATTTTCTCAAATATCAAATGCTGTTACTTTCCATTTCATATCCTTTCATATGCTTCTGTTGGTGGAAGCATTGCTGGAGCAAAACAGATCTCCGTATAACTTAAAGAAAAGAAGAAGAAAACCATGAAAGAATTCATATCCTCTATTTTAGGCATTGAGCTTTGGGTTTCTAAATCACACGGAGATGTCACTCTCCCTCCAGCTCTTGTCCTCTCTCTTCTTTTGCTTCCTCAGTCTTCAGTGGCAACAGGGAGTATACAAACTTTTAACTTTAGCAGCTAAATGGGATTCTTAAAATCAGGTAGGGAATAACTTTTACTTATTTGAAAATGAATTTTCTAACAGAAGGATGTATAAAGGAAAGCCATGGCAGTCAAGTGAAATCCCTGGTGACTGGAAAAAGGGAAACATTACACCCATTTTTAAAAAGGTTAGAAAGGAGGACCCTGGTAACTACTGACCTGCCAGTCTCACATCTATGCCTGGAAGATCATGGAACAGATCCTTCTAGAAGTTATGCTAAGGCACACCAAGGACAGGGAGGTGATTCAAGACAGCCAGCGTGGCTTTACCAAGGGCAGGTACTGCTTGACCAACTTTGTAGCCTTCTGTGATGGAGTGACTACATCAGTGGACAATGGAAGAGCTACAAATGTCATCTATCTGGACTTCTGTAAGGTCTTTGACATGGTTTCCCCAAATATCCTGCTCTCTAAATTGGAGACATAGAGATTTGATGGGTGGACTGTTTGGTGTATGAGAAATTGGTTGGATTGTTGCATCTAGAGGATAGCGGTCAACAGTTCAATCACCAGGTAGAGATCAGTGATGAGTGGTGTCCCTCAGGGGTCTGTACTGGGACCGGCACTGTTCAATATATTCATCAATGACATAGACAATGGGATCAAGTGCACCCTCATCAAGTTTTCAGATGACACCAAGCTAAGTGGTGCAGTTGACACATCTGGGGGATAGGATGTCATCCAGAGGGACATGGACAGGCTCAAGAAGTGGACTCATGTGAACCTCATGAGGTTCAACAAGGTACAATGAAAGGTCCTGCACATGGGTCAGGGCAACCCCCAGTATCAGTACAGCTGGGGGATCAAGGGATTGAGAGCAACACTGAAGAGAAGGACTTGGGGGTGCTGAAAAACTGGACATAAGCAGACAATTTATGCTCGCAGACCAGAAAACAAACCGCATCCTGGGCTGCATCAAAAGAAACGTGGCCAGCAGGTCAAGGTAGGTGATTCTGCCCCTCTACTGTGCTCTGGTGAGACCCCACCTGGAGTACTGCATCCAGCTCTGGAGTCCTCAGCTCAGGAAAGGCATGGACCTGTTGGAGTGAGTCCAATGGAGGGCCACAAAAATGATCAGAGGGCTGGAGCACCTCTCCTATGAGGACAGTCTGAGAGAGTTGGGGTTGTTCATCCTGGAGGAGAGAAGTTGGAAGGAACCTTGAAGATTATCTAGTTCCAGCTCCCCTGCCGTGGACAGGGACACCTTCCACTATACCACGTTGCTCAAAACCCCATCCAGCCTGGCCTTGAACACAACCAGGGATGGGGCATCCACAATTTCTCTGGGCAACATACCTCCATGTCTCACCAGCCTTGGAGTAAAGAATTTCTTCCTAATATCTAATCTAAATCTACCCTCTTGCAGTTTAAAACCATTACCCCTCGTCCTGTCACTACACTCCCTGACAAAGAGTCCCTCCCCATCTTTCCTGTAGTCCCCCTTTAAGTACTGGAAGGCTGCTATAAGGTGTCCCCGGAGCTTTCTCTTCTCCAGGCTGAACAAACGCAACTTTGACAGCCTGTCTTCATAGGAGAGATGCTCCAGCCCTCTGATCATCTTTGTGGTCCTCCTCTGGAATTGCTCCAACAATAACAGTGTGTTGAATGTAGACCGAGGAATTGTTACTTCACTGACAGTAACATAGTCATCAGGAGCACACCCTTATAGTTGTAAAATTTCTGTAGAGTTTAAGCATATAATGCATCTGCTAAATATCCTGAAATGCATTAGGAATGGAGCTCATTAAAACTATTCACAAATAATGTTAACCTTTTTTTCTGTCAATCATCAAATATGTTACTTTTTAAATATCTTTCCCTCACTTATTGAATACTTCTAAAATGAAAATATTTGATGTTTTTGCCGATTCATTATGACTTAAGGCATTCAGAATTCTTTGGTAAGCACATTCTGTGAGAATTTATTCCAACCCCTCTTTAATGTTCTTCTGCACAAAGCTGTAATCTGCTCTGAGTTGGTTGTTTAATTAAAATTCGTAGAGAGAAAGTAAAATTTGATGCTAGACTTCAGAATTATGATGCATTCTAATTAGCTGGAAAATTAATACCATTCTTCATAGTGGAAAAATAGAAAGGGACTGACACTCAGTATGAAATATAGCTGATTTATTTCAAGTTTGACTAATACAGTTAGATGTTCTTCATAAGAATTTCATCTAATTACTTTACAGCAAGATTGGTTTTATTGTAATAAAAATATAATAACATGAATTTTTGTAAACTTGGTAAATCACAACTTGTTTGGTTTTTTGTATCATGATTTACATGACAAGAATATTTTCAGTTTCATTCTTTATTATGCATTGTTTGATACCGAGAAACGATTCTGCAAGTAAAGATGAACACATACATATACCTTTTTCTTATGCATCAGGACAAATAGAAAGTTTTAAAAATATGTTGCTGTATTCCTTGTTTATAAATGACCTGGGAAAGGGGCAAAGAGGGACACAGTCTGCTATTGGTACAAACTTTTTTTAAAAAGCATGACCAAGGCAACACTGAAAAGAACAGCAAAAACACTTAACGAAATTAAGTCATGGAGATCAGGGGATACCACTGATGATGGGAAGAGAGCAAATGTCTTACCCAACTACAACAAGGGCCGAAAAGAGGACACAGGAAACTACAGGTCCAGTGGTCTTACTTCAGTTCCTGGAAAAGTAATGGAATAAGTCCTCCTAGAAACCATTACTAAACAAATTAAGCAGGTGACTGGGAAAAACCAACATGGATTTGCCAAAGGCGAATCATGCCAGACTAACCTGATCACCCTCTACAAGAAAATAACACCTTCTGTTGACATGGAGAGCAGTGGATGTTGTTTACCTGGACTTCAGCAAAGTGTTCAACACTGTTTCCCACAGCTTCCATCTGGACAAATTGGCAAGATACAGACTGGATGTGTCTGCAAGATGTGTATGAGAGGGTGGTGACCAATGGTTTTTACTCAGGCTGGCAGCCTATCACAAGTAGGGTCCCCCAGGGATTGATACTGGGCCCCATGCTGTTCAACATCTTCATAAATGATCTGGATGACAGGACTGAAAGCCCCCTTACCACATTTGCTGATGACACTAAACTGGATGTTAAGGGACACTTCAGAAGGGTGAGCCATCTTACAGAGAGACCTGGACAGACCTGAAGAACGGTATAAAGTTTAATAAGGCCAAATGCAAACTCCTGAACCTGGGCTGATATAACCAAAGATCCCAGCTGGGGAGCTGCCTTGCTGAAAGGGACATAGGGGTCCTGGTGGACAACAAGCTGAACATGGGTCAGCAGTGCAGTGCTGCAGCAACAAAGGCAAATCATATCCTGGGCTGCATCTGCAGGGTCATTACTAGCAGAGATAGAGATGTGATCTTCCCACTCTACTTAGTTCTTTTCAGGCCACAACTGGAGTACTGTGCCCAGGTTTGGTACCCACAATACAAGAAAGATGCAAACAGACTGAAGAGGGTCCAAAGGAGGTCAAAGGGCTCGAGAACGTGCCCTGTGATGAAAGACAGAAGGAGTTAGGTCTTTCTCCTTGAAGGCTTAGGGGGACTTCATCACAGTATGCCACTACTTAGACATCAGTTATAAAGAGAACGGAGGCTCTCTTCACAAGGAGCCACATGCAGAAGACAAGGGGCAGTGGGTATAAGTTGCACTGGTAAAGGTTTCATCTCAATATAAGAAAGAATTCTTTTACAGTGAGAACAATCATTCCCTGGAACAACCTCCCTAGGGGCATGGTAGAATGCCCTTTGCTGGAATTTTTCAAAATGTGACTGGACAGTGTGTTAGATCATCTCAACTAGGCTCCCTTTCCCATGAAAGATTAGAGTGGATGATCTTTTGAGGTCCCCTCCAACCTGGGCTATTGTATGATTCTATGATTCTATGAAGTGCTATTAATTATTATGTAAGATTAGTTAATTATTTAATAAGGAAGGTTTGTGGAAAAGAGACACCTTGAGGTGTGTGTGGGAACCTGTGACAGAGGTTGTCAAAATCACAACTGAATAAAGAAGTGTCCAGGAATAATTGTCTCTCTCAATACATGAGGAGTGCCAAATAAATCTGGTAGGAGCTGCACCTAGATCAAGCAAAAGATGGCTCTTCATGCAATAGGTAATATATCTGCAGAACTCCTTCTGGGTGTAGGTTGTGCATCCAAGGAGTTTACATAAATCTGATGGCAGACTGGATGAGGGGTCCCATCAGGTCTCACTTCACAGAAAAAACTCATCTGTCTCAAAAAATTCACTGAGCTGAAATAAGTCTGTGAGAATCTTTGGAGGGACATGACATACCATACCATACCATACCATACCATACCATACCATACCATACCATACCATACCATACCATACCATACCATACCATACCATACCAGTGTGTCATGCTCTTCTTTTCCCTGCAACATGCTTATGGTCACTGATGAAGGCAGAAAACTGTTTTAGATGGATCAATTGTTTGAAACATTTGGGCTGGTCTATGTACCTGCTGTGGATTAACCCTGGCCAGCAGGTAAGCAGCCATATAGCTATTTGCTCATTTCCCCTTCCAGCTGGATAGGAGAAAGAATAGGTAAAACAAAATTAAAATGACTCGTAGGTTGAGACAAAGACAGTTTAATAAGTGAAGAAAAGTAGGGAAACAAAGAAGTGATGCAAAGGCAGTCATCCACCACTTCCCACAGGCAGAACTATTGCCCAGCCATTCTGCAAGAAATGGCTGCTTTAGAAGACAAATGCCCCCAGTTTTATTGCTAAGCATGGGGACCTCTGGTATGGAATATCTGTAAGGCACGGACTGTAAATTCCCTGACGAGGGGCAGAAGGCCCTCCAAGCCTTCAATGGAATGCCTCAAACACTCACAAGGAAATAAATAATGCAGGCCTGGCCTTCAAAGAACTGATAAGGCTAACACTCTGGCACCTGAAAGTGTGGGAGACTGTCTTGTGAAGACAGGATAGTTCTGCCACTAGTGTGGTGAGCTTGCTAGTTCTCAGTTCTCAAGGCCATTGTGTCCGATGAGTGACTTTGCTTCATTATCCGCGAAATGCATATGAAAGTGCACACCCCTGCGTATACTAATGAAGATTATAGAGATCATGCTAAACATGTATGACTATGGCACTCGTCTTTCCACCCAAATCATGCCACACGTCACCTGGGAGAAGGGAGAAACCTGGGACGAGGCTGTCCTCAGCAAGAGGGGTGGACCATGCTGATTCAGCAAACATAAAAGGGGAAAATAAGTGCACCTAGGGGGAACAAAGAAGAAACAATAGAAGAAGATAGTGCCTGGAAAGATTATTCCCAAGAAAGAAGACCGTGCCTGGGAAGATTTTTCCAAGAAAGAAGATTATGCCTGGGAAGATTCCCTGAAAAAGATGCTGGAACGACGACTGGTGATCTCTTTATCTCTGTCTTTTTCTCCATCTTTTCCTTTCTCTATCCCTCAGTTTCTCTTTTCTCTTAGAATTGTTAAGTGACGGTTAGAGTTGTTAAGTAACAACCTTAAGTACAACCTTAAGTACTGCTTGCCATAAGTTGTCCTGTACCTGTTGTTAAGTAACATGATGCATACCTCACCACTTGCCATAATTTGTTATATACCTAACCAATTATCATGGACTTGTTAAGGCCTATACTAACCATTTTGGTAAGCTAATAAATGTTTCTATATGGACCTTGAGATTTATCTCACCTTACTCCACACCGCTGAGAATTTACGAATCTGAAGTCACTTACCCTCCCTCTTTACTGAGAGTGGGATGTGACAATACCCCTTTGGCCATTTGGGGTTGACTGTCTCAGCTATGTCCCCTGCCCACTTCTTGTGCACCCCCAGTGTGCTCTTTGCAGGGGGTGGAAGGGTGGGGGCAAGGGAGAAAAAGAGAAATCCTTGATGCTAAGCAAGGACTGTTCGGCAAAAGCAACACACAAAATATTGGTGTGTTATCAACTTTGTTTTAATCATGAATCCAGAATACAGAAGCTTATGAGCTGCTATGAAGAAAGTAAACTCCATCCCAGCAAGACCCAGTACAGTAACGCAGCCGTTTACTTCATGATCCCCTTTAAGATTATGTCTGTTTTAAGCATTTGCCAGCTCTTTTTGATATTCCCAGGCAGGTGGGCCAGCTGCAGCACCAGATGAAGTTGCCAGGCTAATACCAGTTATTCATATTCTGAGAGTGTAGCTGATGGATATTGCTACTCTGCCCTCTTTGTCATTTCAGTGGACCACAGTTCTATGAATTGCAATGTACTGATTTTCACGTCACTTTTTCACTGAAAGAGTTTTAATGCCTGAGATACCATTACCATGAGGAAAAAGAAGGGAATGAGATGACACAGTTTGGGGAATGCCGACACTGAGCATTCTTTAGCACAGTAGTCATGTAAAGGCATGGCCTTGATTTAGTTTAATGATATATAATATACATAGTATGTACTTTAAAGGATCAAAACCAAGCATAAGCAGATTCTGCAGTCTTCCATCAGTTCTTCCACAGTCCAAACATGGCTGTAGAAGAGACAAAAATATTTGACCTTGCTGTAGTTTTCATACAAAATATTGAAATTGATGATCAATGTGTACTCAACAACTTAAATATTGAAATACCAATCTCTAACTGGAAGATTTGGGTTAGTTTTCTTTCTCTGCTTGTTTGGGAATCAAACTTGCATTTTCTTCCTCCCAGGAATGTGCATAAAACACCAAATTAATACATAAGGATGCTATCACTCTGTCTTGTTGACACTATTTACCTGAAATAAATACGTAGACGATATTCAGTGAACTGTCTGATGTCACAGAAGGTAAATAACTGAACCTCTAGTCTAGTGAATCTCCTCTTGATATTTTTGAGAATGACTTTTGAAATATTATATATGAAATAAAACAGCTTCTGTAGAGGCAGAGAGATATATTTGTCACTCCAGTGCATACTCTAAATCTTATGATACTCATTTGCGAAAAGAGGTTCAAATGTCCCTTAGGATAGTTGTAGGGTTTTAAATTTGTGTCTTCTATTCCTTGTACAACCAGACACCAGAGGACTCAAAAAAATCCTCAAATCTTTATACTATAAATATGTCACTCATAAAATATTTAACAAAACACTGAGAGAAGCAGAGATTTCTTACTGTGATTAGGACTTTTGACTAATAGGTGGGACATGTGTATTCTGGTTCTTTTGCTGCTTAGTTTTTAATTGATCATAAAAAATATAACAATATCAACAAGTAAGTGTAAGATCATACTCCTTGCAGCTTTCATAGGTGCATAAGAAATGTGTTTCAATAATTTCAGGTAGATGAAGGCATAGAATCTGTATTACTGTGACAATCCTCTTACAGTAGGATAAGACACAGGCACACCTAAAATAATTCTTCTAATTTTTCTTGCAAATTATCCAAAAAAGAATACTATATTTTGGGTCATATTTGGAGTTCCATGCTGTTTCATTTTGATGAGGAAAATGGGAAAAAAAATTCCCTAAAAAACACTGTTAGTTGCCGGGCCGGTGTTGGGGTTTCCTTTTGGTATTCTTTTTTTGTTTGGTTTGGATTGGGTCGAATTTTATTTGGTTGATGGGGTTTTTTTTTGGTTTAACAACTGAATCCAAAAATTGTATGTGTTCATAACTCTACCATATACACTGTCTCCTCCAGTTATTCATGACACCTCAATCTAATGTACCATGAATGGCTATGGCTGGCCTAATTGTGTCTGTTTTGGCCAAATGGTTTAGACCGTTCATAAATATGTCACTCATTAGAAAAGTCAGTAGTGATAGAGAAATCAGGAAAAAATCTATCCACAAGCTACTGTTTAAATCAAATGATGGAACATGTCAGCTCCTTCTTATAAGTAATAATTATTACTTGTTTCTAACTCAATTTGACCTTCACTTATTGAAGACCTATATTACTGTGAAAATTGCAGCCTTCTAAATGTCTTGCATCACTCAGTCCGTAGTCAGCTATTCAGAATAATGTATGTGCTTTGATGTTTCTGCTATTGGTACTGACAACAATTTAGAACTGGTAATATTGTTTCCTTACTTCTCTAAGAGAAGAACAATCTCGTATTTCTTTTCTCTCCTGTAATATTCCCATTGTCAGCTGAAGAAAACACAATTTTGAGTTTCATATCCAAAATAAGGTACTGCTGAATGAATAACCACAGCAGGAAATGCTGTAATGATCTCTCACCAGATGCCCATGACATTTCCATTTGAGATAGTCTTAAGTCTCCAAATCTTGGTTTTTAATCTCCTTCACATATACACTTATCTGTGCAATCTTGCTGTCTGTTCCTTAATACCATTTTCTTCCCTCAGAGATGGACGTGGTATGCCTCTGGCTTTTAGGGATTATATTGCAGTCTGAATCCTACCCAGTTTATCCAAAATAATTCCAGATGACTCAGTTCTGTCATTATTCCTGACTTTAAGCTAAACAAATCAGATTTTCCTTTAGTCTCATTACTTAATGTAATTTAAACTTCAATTGTCATACAAAGTCCCTAAACTCGCACAACGGCCAGTAAAAGTAGTGTCATCTCCTAAATGGGTCCCCAGTTACCTCAGTGGAGCCTTACATAGGCTAAAACATTAGTTAATGAGGAACAGTTTGCTACACTGATCTCAGTTGGCACATGATTAAAATTTGGTCACTTGGTTGCACAGATTTGATGCTGCAAGAAGGCCTGCAACCCTCAAGGATCTGGGTGCAGGAGCTGAATGCACCATTAACAAGTTTGCTGATGATACCAAACTAGAAGGTACTGTTGACTCTTCTGAGGGACAAAAGGCTTTGCAGAGGGACCTAGATAGATTGGAGCATTGACCAGTCATTAATGAGATGAAATTCAACAAGTGCAAAAGCTGAATTCTGCACCTAGGACAGAGTAATGCCAGGCACAAGTATAAACTGGGAGAGGAGTGTCTGGAGAGCAGCCCTGCAGAAAGAGATCTGGAGATGCTGGTTGACAGCGGGCTCAACACAAGTCAGCAGCGTGCCCTGGCAGCAAACAGGGCAAACCACATCCTGGGGTGCATCAAACACAGTTTAACCAGCTGGTCAAGAGAGATGATTATCTCACTGTATTTAGCTTTGATGCGGCCTCACCTTGAGTACTTGAATTGTAAACACTGAAACTTCTGAAGGACCGGCTGTAAAAACATAATTTAGGAACCTGAATTGAAACTTAGAAATTTTAATTTTGACACCACTCCCCAAAAGTCATCAGAAGAAATGCTTAAACATGTAAGATGCCTCATTCCCCACAAGTACCGTCTCCAGAGATATAAAGTTCAGCTGTTTATGAACAAAGCCTCCTATTCCTCGCAATATTGAAACTTTAACAATGTTTTGGAATCGATGCATTCTTTTACCAAAGGAGATTCCACTATTACATTTTTAAGAGGATGTCAAAGGGTGGAAGCCAAATTTGTTGGCAAATTTACTTAAAAACGAAGAATGATGTCAACTAAGGAAACCTGCAGTGTACTGACTTTACTACTGAAGATTAAATGACTTAAGAAATAGAATCATAGAATCATAGAATCGTTTAGGTTGGAAAAGACCCTTGGGATCACCGAGTCCAACCATCAACTCCACTCTACAAAGTTCTCCCTTACACCATATCCCTTAACACTACATCTAAACGACTCTTAAACACATTCAGGGATGGTGACTCCACCACCTCCCTGGGCAGCCTATTCCAGTGTCTAACCACTCTTCCTGTGAAGAATTTTTTCCTAATGTCCAGCTTAAACCTACCCTGCTGCAGCTTGAACCCATT
This sequence comes from Larus michahellis, assembly GCF_964199755.1. Taxonomy (NCBI): domain Eukaryota; kingdom Metazoa; phylum Chordata; class Aves; order Charadriiformes; family Laridae; genus Larus; species Larus michahellis. Next base: position 101,322,665 of record NC_133898.1, on the reverse strand, counting down.
CCCTCTTGTCCTATCGCTAATTACCTGTGAGAAGAGACCAGCACCAACCTCTCTACAATGGCCTTTCAAGTAGTTGTAGGGAGCAATGAGGTCTCCCCCCAGCCTCCTCTTCCTCAAACTAAACAGCCCCAGCTCCTTCAATTGCTCCTCATAAGATTTATTCTCCAGGCCCTTCACCAGCTTCGTTGCCCTCCTCTGCACTCGCTCCAGCACCTCGATATCTCTCTCATATTGAGGTGCCCAGAACTGGACACAATACTCAAGGTGTGGCCTCACCAGTGCTGAGTACAGGGGGACAACCACCTCCCTACTTCTGCTGGTCACACGGTTTCTAATACAAGCCAGGATGGCATTGGCTTTCTTGGCCACCTGGGCACACTGCTGGCTCATGTTCAGCCGCTTGTCAATTAGAAGCCCCAGGTCCTTTTCTGCCAGGCAGCTCTCCAGACACACTTCCCCAAGCCTGTGGCGATGCATGGGGTTGTTGTGGCCCAAGTGCAGGACCCGGCACTTGGCCTTGTTGAAGCTCATACCGTTAGCATTGGCCCATCAGTCCAATCTATCCAAGTCTCTCTGTAGAGCCGCCCTATCCTCATGTAGATCAACACTCCCACTTAGCTTCGTGTCATCTGCAAACTTGCTGATGGTACACTCTATGTCCTTATCAAGGTCATCAATAAAGATGTTAAACAGAAATGGTCCCAATATGTAGAATTATAGATGAATAATATATATAGATTATAGATGAATTTGGTTTAAATCCTTCTGTCTGGGGAAGACTTAAAGCCTTATGTTCTCTCTTCCAAATAAAAACTTTAGCCACAAGTTGATATGCTAGGTTGGAAAATTAAGAATATGGTCAACAGACTTCCTCTTGAAGCTATTTTAACTGACAAAAAAGAAACTACGCATTTGATGATCCAGCAAAAGTGTAAATATGAACCTGTCTGTCTAATCTGGGGATGACAGCACCTGAATGAGGATGATGTATAAACCCTTATCCTACAGGCTGTTTACTGTAAAGTGCATACAGTAAACAAACACTGAATAATAACCAACTTGCACTGCTTGGGCACACTATGAGATGTGATGTGTGTGAATTTGATACCCATCAGGTTGGAAGGACAACTGAAACCTCCTGTCTCAAATCATGGGTGAACACTCTAACTACAGAACTCTTGAACATAATAGAGCAGGAGAGAAGGCTGATCCTTCTGTTTTGTTTCAGAAGTAATAATTACCATTTGATATGCTTAAAAAAAAAAGGAAGAAGATTATAGTTGTTTAACTTCAGGAGAGATTTAAAACTAGGAATCCAAAGTGGAAGGAGATACAGGTATTTTCAGATGCTGACAAAACGGCTGTCCCTTAGAGCGTAAAATTTTTAGAATACTTTGTACAACAGTCATAATCACAAAGGATGTCTAACATCTAACAGTTATTTCCTTCTTATGGGCTGTGGTTGGGCTGCCATTCTTGAGTATTAGATTACAGTCAGGTAATAAGTAAAAAAAATTTCTTGCATATTTGCAAAGTAATTCTTTTTCTTTCGCCACTGTTTCTTTACCTCAGGCATACACAATTTATATTTTTTTATGGCGATATGCAAAAATACAGTAATTTGTCAATCGTGAACTGTAGAAGGAATCTGAGGTAATCTACCATACAAAGGAAGAATATTGTCATTTAGACCTTTAGTTCTGAATCAATGAGCTTAATTCTGTATGGTCTTATTTGGTATCAAACCATTTACTATAATAGAATTTCATAGGAAATAAATGAGAATAGCAGTGGCCCCATTATATCTGTGCAAATTTCAACAAGGATAGTTCAGCAGTACCTGGAATCTTACTAATTTTTAAGATCCAACTTATTTTCTCTTAGAAAGAAACAGCACAGTAGGAATATAGCTTCTTAATACTTGAATTCTTCGTTTATAGTTTTGGTCAAAGAAAATAAGATCCTAAGGAAGAATGTATTTTTTTCTCAGATCTTTCATACTTTCAGAGAGCCAAAGGAAGTTATGCTTCTCTTACTGAACGGCATTAAGTTGTCCCATTGAAAAATGTTAATTTGAAGGAATTTGCATTAAAGGTTATGCTCCTTAACCGGTAACATGTACATAGATGTACTAAGCCTTGTTCTTTTGCCACAATACAACTATTTTTAGTTAATAATATACAATTTCAGTTTTTAAAGTCAATTTATAGTTTGACCGACGTATTTATAGGCCAGGCTCATCTCCAGTCATGATCTGACACATTTACAGTTTGCTTCTAAGAACATTTTATCCCGTATTAAAACATGTTCCCTGGTAGCAAGACAAGCTAAGACTATCCTGTTGATATAATCTTCATAAAGTGTTAAAAACCTAATTGAAACAATAGTATGTATCATTTGAGTGCAAGCATTTTTAGACCAAAAAGAACTAGTACAATGTAACTTTTCTACGTCTATGGAGATAGGTGTTGTCAAAGAATGTTTTTGACAGTATTCAACATTTGGCAAAATTACAAATGAAAACTTTGATTAATACAAGAGCACCTTTTCAATGCAACCACAATTTAGCTGTCTAAATTGTTTTACGTCTAAACTGAATCTTGAGTTCCCTTTCTGCCTCACATACATTCACTAGGCACACTGCCTGTGTCCTTCCCTAACTGCTAAAAGGATGGCAGAGGAGGATGCTCCTGCTCAGAAACTGTATCTGAATGTGGGAGATCTGCTTAAATCTCTCTTTTTGCTTGATTGAAAATGGGTAACGGGAGCAAGATATATCCTGCTACTTGGAACTGGGATATTCTCTGTGTTTTCTTTTCCCTGACTCTTTTGCTGTCCTGCTGTAAGAAAGAGTAATTATTCACACTATGTCTATGCCAGCAAACAGCACTGAGGCACAGAATCAAGTTCTAGTAAACAATTGTCTATACTGGTTACACCTGCCTTAACAAGAAGTTGTCATGTTTTCAGCTGGGATGGAGTTGACTTTCTTGCTAGCAGCTGGTGGTGTGCTATATTTTGGATTTTGGATGAGAGTGGTGTTGATAGTTCACTGATGGTTCTGGTTGTTGCTAAGCAGTCAAGGCCTTTTCTGGTCCTCACACCACTCCGCCACTGAGTAGGCTGGGAGTGCACAAAAAGTTGGGAGGAGACAGGCCAAGACAGGTGACCCTAACTGACCAAAGAAATATACCACAACAGAACAGTCAGTAGCAGCATATCAGTAAAATAAAAGAATTGGTGCCGAAGACACAACCATCACACTATGTGGCAATGCCATGTCCTTTGTTCTCATGTCTTGTTTAATGGGGTAGGTTCCAATTCTGGTTTTGGTTCCAGGAAGCAATTACTTTTATGAAATGGACCAGCTTTTGTAGGAGTCACTTAAAGATTCTTCTTTACACTGGCGAGGGCAAGCCAGTGAGGTTATCACTCTTTCAAGAGCTGGGACTCGTCTTCCTGAGTCTCCCACATCTTAGGTAAGTTCTCTGAGTAGTAGTGGGCTTAGGGAGACCACCTTCCTCTGAGAAAGGGATGATCTGCCTTTGGTGGAAGTAGCTACTTTCAAAGCACTTTTCTTCCCCATGTTACCAAAAGGAAGCTACTTCCCTCCCCCAGCTGCTGGGAATCTGGATGCTTCCTCTGCTCAGGAATTAGACACTGTCATGCTAAAATGAAGTCATACCCACCATTGTAGCTGTAAGTGTACACAAATGGTGAGGAAGTGTGCACTGATTTGTGCACTGATGGCAGTAAGGAAAATTGCCATCAGTGTTTACATTTTAAAATTTATTATTTTCTATTTTTGTTAACATATAGTGCTATTCATGAATTAACAGTATTCTACATAGATTTCTTAGCTATGAGAATAAAAACCTCCAAAAGTCAACCTATTTTCCTCTTTATTCTCATAATCTTAATTTTAAAGTATTTATCACATTATTTAAATATTACCTTCTTTACTAAAACCGTGGTTGCATTTGAGCACTTTTCCCACCTTCTTAAGACTTTAAGTCCATAATAAAGAACGAGTAAGAGCTTGCAAAGGGCCACTGAGATACCCTTTAAACCTGAGCTTTTAAAACATTTCTGCTTTTCTCTCTTCTTGTCTTTTATACATAACATTTATCTTACTTAGTTCAGTACTTTTTCACACTGACCTAAACCACTTTTACATTCTAAAGCTAAACTCATAATTATGTTTGAGGCAAATTAGGGTTTTAAATTCCTGATAATATCTGCATCATCCATTTTTGCTTACGGTAGCAGCCTGCAATTTCTGCCAACATTTTATTCCTTAATTCCTTTTAAACCACATATCAATTTTCTTTAAAGACATTTTTTTTTTTTTCTGGTAATTTATCACCAAAGACTTCTCAATTTTCCTACTAAATACTTGGGTTTTTTTACTTGGTTTTCTTTCATTTAGTCATTTTTTATGGGCTGGACACAGTAAAATAATTTTGTCTTTTACATTCAACTCAGACCTATATAAGTAGTCTTGAATTACTTCTTTCCTGTTCTTCTGTTTTCCCATTCTCCATGCTTCTCCCGTTGTTTGATATTTGTGGGCCAAGGGCAGTATTGAACAGTATGTGCAGAAAATGGAAATACTACATTTACATGTCCTTTAAAGATGAGCATGTTGCTTTTCAGAGGGCTAAAATGTTGCTATAAGCAAAGATTTTAAATCCACAGACTAATTTGTACTTTCTCCACACATGCTCATATTTCCTACATATCTCAGTAGCAAATCAGTTTCCGCTTAGGCAGCCAACAACCCTATGCAATACTTGCTCTGGGTAGAAATAATTAGTGTGTAAAATCGGTCAACACAGGGATTTGTCCAACTGTGAATAACAAGGCAGTGAACAGAGAGAATAAGGATAGTTTTCACCTGCACATCTACGCTAACTATTGGTGAGGCTAAGACATAACAAAGATGCTTTAGTAATATTAGTTTTATTAAAAAAAATTGTAAATATTCCGTTGGGTTGTTATTGATTTCCATGGTCTAATGTCTCCTTTCCTTCTCAGTGAAGTGTTGTACATACTGATTTGATATTTGCAGGGATGTTTATGACAAGTACCCATGAAAAGTATTTTTGGGAATTGTCTGGTGAAGGTCATAAAGTTTTACAATAATCTGAAGATATTTCAATTTGCCCCTTAGAAGCATCAAGCAGCAGGGTTGAACAGACATCATTAGTTGTTTTGTAGAAAGATTACATTTCCTGCAGATAGTCCGGAGTATTACGTGCCAAATAAGAATATCTTCTAAGAAGATATTGAGTGCATTCATATCTCTCCTTATCGGACGTTCAGTAATCCAGACATATAGAATATCTGGTGACTCAGAAAAAATGGAACCAATGCATGTTATAGGGGTTTACCCAGTTACCTGTATTTCATTAAATCACAGAGTATATGAATCATCAATAAAGGAATCATCAGTAAAGGAATAAGACTATGTCCACTACAGAATTTGGCACTTGACAGGATAAGAAAGAAGCAGAAACAAGGGGTTACAGGAAAAATTGTAGTAAATTGTTGGAAAATACTAGAAAAATACTGTTGACATCCATATGGCCATAAGTAAACATGACAGATAAGAGATCCTCTGAAAAACATTCAGAGCAATTTTTACTGAGAACAAAGGAGACATCTATTTGAACTCTTAGAAATCTGGATGACAGATAGATAAACCCATAGTATAGTTCTTACGCATGCTGACTTTAATCTTGGAGGTGCGGCTTGCCTGTTGCTAAAGTAAAAACAGAGAACACATCTGATTATTTCATAAAAGTAAGGGAAGTGGTGTTCTATTTAAGTAAAGATCTAAAAGTTCTATTACATTGGTTCCCATAATCTCCAAGGAATACTTAATTTACTGATTTTCAAATTCATTACTTTCTCCTTTTGTACAGTAACAAAAGTGGAAAAGGCAAGAATGTATATATTTTTCTTTCTGTAAAAAAAGAGAATATTTTGAGCCCAAACAATCAAAAATAATTATAATGATTCTTTATCATAGGATGTTTTTTCTTAGTTTTAATAATGCTAACAAAATTTAGAACCTGACTTTTGTCTGGAAATACAAAAAAAAGACCACTAGGAAGCAGTGTTAAATTTTAGGGTCCATAAAAATAGGGTCAGAACTTTTCCTTTCGTTCAACAAGCTTTCGAAATGTCAATGCTAATCTCAACTTTCATACATTTTGAGACGGAGAATGCTACCAACCCTCTTTGTTGTGGACACAGTCTCAAAAATGTCAGCTGTTTGTCAGAGGTGTAAGTTATGTTCTTTGAAGTGTCATCCATAAATGTTACGTCCCTGGCTGCTGCTGTGTTGGATGAATCTATTTTCTAGGGTAGAACAGACATTCTTCCTCCCCAAGAAGTCTAGCACAATAAGAACCATAAAAGTTATACCTCCTGTAATACGCTTTCTTTATTCACACAAAATGTCTCACCACAGCACCAAGGCAAGCAGTCCTGGGAGTAGCTCTGTCTCTGATATGGTTCCCTATATGGATTTCACTCAAAATCTGGTGCTTTCTAGATGACAGACAATTTCCAAAAAGTACAGGACTGACATGATGCTACCTTCAACATATACACAGTTTTTAAACAGCATGGCATCTTAAAAATGTTCCACTACCCTTGATAATAATCTCTTTCTAAATTTTGAGCATAATGTTAGCAATAGAATGTATAATAGGAATGTTAATTATCATCTTCAGAATATATCTGAACCCCAGAAGTAAGAATTCACTCACGAAGTGGTAACACATGCCATTAGACAAATTAAATTGAAGTGTATAGAGGAATGTTTTCATTTATTATGGGTGAGATCATTTAACTTTTTAAATCCAAGTCTAACAAAATACAATAGCCTTGGGAAATGAATAAGATCATACACAACAGTACAACACTACAACCACAGCACTGAGGCTTTAAGGAATATTTTATGAGAAAAATTAAAAATACAGCCTAAAACTGTTGATTATGTTCTACAGGAAACCAATAGTTCTATCCCAAACAATAATTATTTTCATCCTTATTCTTATTGTCATTCTGTGACACAGAATACCAATGCCACAATGGCTTTAAGACTGAGACCTGTTGACCACAACTGATTTAATGGGAACAGTAACAATAAAGGATGCTACATTCACATCAGTTTTGCAACTGACTGTCTTATGAGAAAAGAGAAAGGTCTACATTGATAAATATTTTACATCTTCTTTACCCAGGAGTTTTTAATCTTTCTAAATGACAATTTCAAGGGCTATAGGGAGGTGTTCTGCATATCAAACACTTACACACACAGTTATAATTTTTTCCTGAAGGATAATGCTTTTTAGTTTAAGACAGTATGAATAGTACAGCTACATTTGACTTGTGCCTTGTATTCAGACTTCAACATACACACTGTACAGGCACTGAGGCCAGCTGATGAAGCACTGTACAATGTATGTTTTAAACAAACCACTGAAACAAATACTGAATTCACTGAATTCACAAATACTGAAATTTTTCATTGTGAGAATTAAAAAAAAATAAAAACAAACCACAATCAAAGGTGTTAACATTCCTACTGTGAGTCATCAAGACTTCCTCTGCAATTTACAATGGCATTTTATCAACTTCTGCAAGCTTTTTTTCTCATTTTTAATTTGGAGGATGGGAAGTAAACTGGTATAGCTACATTAGGCATGTTAAAGTGGTTTTGCTGTACTAAACTATCAATCTGAAAGTTAGGTATGTACTTCAAGCTAATTTAAACAGTGGAGAAAGAGAGGCGCTTCTTCATAAAATAAGCATCTAATACAGTTAAGTTCTTTCTGTATTGACTACAGAAGGTGGCTGGACAGCTAGTTTACACTATCTCTATGACATTTAGAAAATCTAAGATTTTAAATCATAAGTAGTTGGTTGTAAGGCAAATGTAGGCAGCTCAAAGCATTTACTACTAAAATGAAAGCAAGACAATGTCTCATGTGAATGCTGGGCTCAGAGAAAGGAAAGCTTTTTTACCTAATTTTCAAAATTTCTCTGTTGCCTGTCCCTTGTGAAATGGTTTGACATGCCATCTGTAAATCTTTAATGTACTGACAAAGCTTTTGTCTTTGAATTTCCTTGTTTGGTTGGTTGTGTTGTGTTTGTTTGGGTTTTTTTTCTGAACTTAATGCAATGTGTATTAAGTTCTCTATATGCAGACCTCAAGAGCTAGCCGTCCATCATGCTAATGGACACAGCGTAGTAAAGGGTATTCAGAGCGCTAGCTTGTTTTTTATTTTAATTTGTAATGTCTGTTTTAGGAAAAAGAGTAGGAATGCGGCCTCTTGAGGTCCCTTTCAACTGGAACTATCCTATGATTCTGTGATTTTAGCTTCAAACTGAAATTTTTCTCAGTTACATGCTACATTTCTGAGATATAACTGTCTCCACTGAGTGAATTTGAGAATTCTGATCAGTAAGACTGAGAATACCTGGTTACTGTTTCCAATTAATTGAGTTAAATAAGTCACGGTTACTGCAAATATTGCCTGTCTGTCTATACCTTGCCATAAAATATTAAAAAAAATCCAAAACCCTAGTAGTTTTTTGTTGTAGTTAAAACTACATTGTTAAAACCAGTATAAATCAGTGGTAAAATAAGCTGCCAACAAAAAACAAGGTAGATCAAGTTTCAAAAGGGCTCTAATGCACTGCAGGGGTCCACGTTTTTGTTTGATTAAATATTTCTAGTGAAAGTATGTTCCTGATTTCAGATGTTCATGTTGTGAAACCATGCCTGATACATAAATGCATATAAGAAGTATGAAATATTTATCTGTAGTGATGACATGAAGTATTCTACTCTTACATCTTGTGTAGTGTCGTGGTTGAAACCCAGCTGGCAACTAAGCACCGCTCACCAGCTCATTCACTCCCCCGCCAGGGGGACAGGGGAAACAATCGGAAAAGTAAAAGCGAGAAAACTCATGAGTTGAGATAAAGATAATTTAATAGGTAGAGCAAAAACTGTCCACAAGAGCAAAGCAAAACAAGGAATTAATTCACTGCCTCCCATCAGCAGGCCGGTGTTCAGCCTTCTCCAGGAAAGCAGGGCTCCACCATGTGTAATGGTTACTTGGGAAGACAAATGCCATCACTCCAAATGTCCCCCCTTCTTCCTCCTTCTCTGCAGCTTTTATCACTGAGCATGATGTCATACGGTACAGGATTTGCCTTTGATCAGTTGAGGTCAGCTGTGCCAACTGTGTCCCCTCCCACCTTCTTGTGCACCTCCAACCTACTCGCTGGTGGGGTGGGGTGAGAAGCAGAAAAGGCCTTAATTCTGTGTAAGCACTGCTCAGCAATACCAAAAACATTGCTGTGTTATCAACACTGTTTTCATCACAATTCCAGAACATAGCACCATATAAGCTACTATGAAGAATTTTAACTCTATCCCAGCCAAAACCAGTACATGTAGAGAAATTTTGTTTCAGTTTTTAAATTGCCATACCATATCATATTCCTGGTGAAAGAAGATATAGTAAGGCAAATATTAAGAATTTTGAAATTTAAAAATGTGAAATATTGTTAAACATTCCTGAATATTTAGTGCCCAGAAGAATAATGCCTTTTCTGGCAAAAATTAATACTGGCAAAAAGTTAAAAAACTGTCTACTCTGTTTTCTATATAATAAATTTACTCTTATGTGAGACTAAAGAGTTAGGAAAATACTGATATTTATTTTATGTCCAAGATATTTTAATTTCTCTGGGTAACAGGAGCTTGACCAAGAAGGCTGTTGTGCGCAAAAATGAAACTGAGCTAATGAAGTATGCTAAAAAAGTGTTGCTATACTTTAAAACTAAACATGCAAACCTGAAGATCACTTGAAATACTTGATTATGTGAAGATTTTATAAACTCATATATATATTTTTCAAATGTATCTTACAGGCATTAACATTCATTCTTTAAATGCACAGCTTTATGTTAGTTTAAATGTTCATTCATCATCTTGGCACCCTTTTAAAAGGAGGACAAAGTCGCAAAACCTCACCCAATAAATGACTGCTCAAAAGCAATTAATAAGAGACATTTTCATCTTTTCACAGTATTAAAAACTACTCAGCCAGTAAACAACAGGATATCACTTGTATTAAATATACATGAAAGTCTCTAAAGCATTTTATACATTTTGAAAAATGAAGTATGTTATCCAGTGCTGATAAAAAAGAAAATGTAAATTAGTTTAAAGCTGCGGGGGGGGGGAGCGGGGGGTGGGAGGGGAGGGGAGAGGGAGGAGGTTTATTAAAAAAAAACTTCTTTCTTAGTTTCTTCCAGAGAATAATCACACAGCAGAACAAATCACACAAAACCAGACAGAACAATTGAGGATTACTGTCTCAAACAGAAGTAAAAACACTGAAATACTGAAATGATAAGAATATATCGGTCATGTATGACATGAGAAGCACCTGCACTTTTGAAAAGATTCTGAAAGCCATAAAAGTCTGAAGAATTAAAAAAAAAAGGAAAAATATTTGATCTCATAAATTTCTCTGGTATTTTACAACTCAATTGAGATTTCCTGGAGAATATGTTGTCTTTAAGTTACGTGACCTTTTATTTTATTTTCTCTTCATGTATGATACCAACCTTTTTGGTTTATTCAGTCACTAAATACTTGCAGCTAAAATCTCTCCTCTCAAAGCGAATGAACATAAATTTTGCCACTAAATAGATATTTTTTAATACTAAATATTAAAATGGCATTTTTGGGCCCATAAAGAAGGTCTTGACAAGCTTTTATACAGGTGCCATTAAGGACCTGATTACATCATGATTCATACATTAAAGCAACTAAGGTTTAGTTGCAAAATCTACTTCTATACTTTTAATCTTACTGTCTTTATCTACAATTTCACCATGTTTTTAAATGTGAACAGGATCAGCACTTCTCTGAAAGAAGCTTTCAACTAGCAAGTATTGCTCAGATTTTTCTTCATATGCAAGTAATTCTAGATCCTAAAAATTCTATGCTAATTTTTTAAATATAAAAAAGTTGTTAAAGTTCAGTTTATAAACGATTCGTATTCCTAAACTTCTGAAGGAGTCCTTACCATATATCTTTCTGTGATATAGAATAGACAGAAAGCTTCTTTTTTTTTTTTTTCTGTTTGTAAAGGAATTCCACAGAATAATGTTGAATTGCGAAAGTATGGAATATCTACTACATTTGACCTTGTGGACTATGCACAAAATATTCATGTGGCAGCAAGACATAAAAAAAGCTACTACATGTCAAAGACAATCCTGCTAAATGTGCCTATCCTCCCAAACAGAAAGCCTCACTTATATTACCTAATATACACGTATGGTTCAAGAGCCTTCATAAAGAGATTAAGAGGGTAACATAATGCCTCAGATCATCCTAGGTTTCAACTTAAAATTAAAATTATTAAAAAATAAAAATCAAGCCTTGCTCAGATTAATAAAATTTGTGTTTGAGTTCAAGAATATTAGGGAAATTAATATTTCCTTTATGGGAAGGCCAATATCTTCTTTACATATCTCTTTCCACCTCAATTTGAAAAACAGTGTGTATTTTTTTATGGTAATTACCAAATTCAGTCTTACAACAAATTCTCATAGTGAGGAAGATAGAAGACATGGAAGACAATAATGAGAATCTTCATCTTTTAACTATAAGTTTTGTCCCTATTTTTATGATCAAAGCACTTTGTTTTACCCTATAATTGCTGTTATTTGTAGTAAATACTTAATGTTTCTTCACTTGAAACACCTCTGTTACCTTTGACAAATAATGTATCAAAGAAAGTAACTGTAATTATATTGATCTGTCCTTAGTGGATTTGCATGAAATAGTAATAGAGGTATGAGTTCTGACCAAGCCTGGCACATAATCATAGTGTGCTTTTGCTTTTGAATATTTATTTTATAAACTTATCTTTTGGAAAGAAGAAAATGAAACCAAGAAAAATTATCATCACTGTCATTAACAACATTAGACACCATTGCCATAGAAAGAATTAAGAAAACCCCAAACCCCACCAGTCAAATAAACTAGCATGAATGGGATTTAGCATTAGATCTGTATAAAAACCATAAAAATTCTCATTCTACTTCTACCTAATATCCAAAATTCATGGCTATTTTGGTGTTGTTTCAAAAAATATGGTTTTCAAATTAAGTTTTTTCTCTTTAAATAAAATAAAATTAATTTAACTCGTAAAAATGCATTTTTATGCAAAAGTAAGCATACATTTCTTTCTGAACATTCTGAAGTTTTACCTGGAACAAGTACTTTAAAAAACAGCATTTTTTTCTATGGAGCAAATCTCTGATTTAAATACAAATCCTGACACACCCATATTCGAGTCAAGGCATATGTTGTTTTTTCATCTCCATTTCCATATTACTGCACCCTGGTATCTTCTGTTTCTTGTCACTAGTCTGGCTTCCTTTTGCCCTTAAACCTAAAGTCAGAAGTACCTTTATTCTACAGACAGCATGACAGTGATCACAAAGCAATATGTATATATTTAACAGTTGCACTGCATACAAGCTGCACTATTTTTAATGGGAAATCTTTTAAAGGCTAAATTTTGTATTAAATCTTGCTTGGAATACATTTATTTGCTTCTTCATTTAACCTTTTTCTTACCTACAATTATTTTTAAAGACTGCTTCAGCTGGTCACCTTATTTTACAGCAATATTATTTGGAAACATTTTGTGTTGTTTGAAAGCAATACACTTAATCACAGTTTCTTTTTCCGAGTACATGAAAGTAAATAATTCTCAGATATTACTTTTTTTTTGCGCTAATACCATTAGGGTGGTGAAACAGAAGTTTTGTATACACCATCATATCTACTTAAGAACAGAATCATAGAATAATAGACTAAACTAAGTGGTCCACCAAATCCTGGTTCACCCTTCTACTCAAATCTTAAAGTTACATTTCGTTGATCAGGGCCCTAAAAAGGTCACCTAAAAGGTCTATGAACTATGTATCCTGGTGACAATAATAGGGAACACACAAGAATAAGACAAGCAGATAGTTATACTTGCCATGAGTATTTTTTCAAGATGTTCAAGTTCAGGCACTGTTTGAGACACAGGTGTTCTACTGGCAGATAATACTTTCCACTCTCAACCTAGAGCACTTCTCTTAATCCTACAATCTCCATATTACTGATCACCTATAACAACAGTAATGTAGTAACCACATAATTTAAGATCAAGCTAAACTGCTATGGAATAAGTGACAGTACATTTGCACTGACACAGAAATTATACTTCCTGCATTTCCTTCTTAAGATAATAGCAGTATGGAGTTGTTTCAAAATATTAGGGTATGTCTAAGTGCCTAATGGAGCTGATCATTATTTAATAAACTCTAAAGGGAACCAAAATGTTTTTGACTATACAGATGATGCATAAACTCATACACTTTGTGAGCTCTGCAAGCTGATGCACAGACAGGAGTCATGTCTAACCATTTTAGAATCTCGGCAGAACATGGGACAGTCTGCATGTCACTATACAGAAATGTTTTCTATCATACACTATGTTGTTCTTCCTTAAATATCTCATGCATTCATTGCAAATATAACATTTAGATGGTGTAAGTATGTATGTTTGCACATCTAATTTCAATAACATTGTTAAAGATGTCTGTCTTTTCACAATGACTGAGTTGGTTTCTAAAAAAAACCAAACCAACAATTTTCTGGCATGGTTTAACCCTAGGTGGCAACTAGGGCCATGGAGCCACTCACTCATTCTCCTGGTTGCGATGGGTGAGAGAATCAGAAGAGTATAAGTGAGAAAAAACTTGTGGGTTAAGATTAAAGACAGTTTTATAATTAAAGCAAAAGCTGTGCATGCAAGCAAGGCAAAACAAGGAATTCATTTTCTACTTCCCATCGGCAGGCAGGTGTTCAGCCATCTCCAGGAAAGCAGGGCTCCATCACACATAATGGTTACTTGGGAAGACAAAATACCATCACTTCGAACACCCTCCCACTTCCTTCTTTTTCTCCCGCCTTTATATACTGAGCAAGACACCATAGAGCATGGAATATTCCTTTGGTCAGGTGGGGTCAGCTGTCCTGTCTGTGTCTCCTTCCAAATTTTTGTGCACTCCCGGCCTACTCACTGGCAGAGTGTTGTGAGGATCAGAAAAGGCCTTGACCGCTTAGCAACAACCAAAAACATTAGTGCACTACCAACAGTATTCTCATCCCAAATCCAAAACACAACACTACACCAGCTGCTATCAAGAAAGTCAACCCCATCCCAGTGAAACCATGACACTGTCCTTGAGGTTAGTGTTTGCAGATACTCTTCAAAACGTAAACAGATTATAAAAACTATAGTATGCTGTGTTAAACTACTTCCCATTTTTTATGAATATTCTTGACAGGTGAAATGTGAGTAACAGAAATCTCTTTCAGATGTTTAGACTGCAGGAGAGAGTTTAGAAGAGTGTAAAGAATCCTGTAAAATATATATTTGGCATTAAGAGTTATGCCTTTGAATTACATCAATTTTTATGTTGATAGAAATTCTTCCTAGCAGTATTAAATTTGGACTAGGTTTAGCAATTTTCAAAAGTATTTTCTAGAGGGAGGGTGATATAGCAGAGCTGAAGATTTTGGATCAAGGACATGATATGATTCCTCTCTTGTCACTCAGGTATTAAACATGAATTATAGAAGGTGATTACACTTGTCACCTTGCCTGAAGCAATGATATTAAGGTTTTTACAGAGCTATCAAAAACATGCTGTGTCAGATATTAGCATGATTTCAAATTATTTTCAAGCACATGGAACATGGGAAATAAAAGTAGCTTCCATACGTCAAAAGGTCTACTTAAATGGCAGCTGTTACCAAAAATTGTGGTTTTCTTTTCACTGATTTTTTTTATAAGTATATAACTTTATTTCTTTGCTAACATAGGAAAAGGTATTACAATGTGTTTTAAGAAATGTTTTAACTCAAAGCAATTATATAGAAAAGCAATATTTTCTGAGGTAGGTGTAAAGCAGATGGCTGTCACTCAGTATAGTAACAAGGAAGGTGAAGATAGATTGTGTTTGTTATTTAGTAATTTCCAAGACCAAACTGTTCAATTTGCAAGAAAAAGACTAAGCTGGTTTATTTCCTTGCTTTTTCTCTTACCAGCTTATATCATTCGGGCATATTCAGCTAGAAAAACAAAATTTTCATCAGAGTGGTGGCAATAACACTTTTTAATCAAGCTAAACTGAAGTGGGAAAGTTGTATGAGACAGCATATGACAGAGTAGTAAAACTGGACATCTAGTCACTAAAGAGAAATAATACCTTTCCACATATAATGACACTCAGACGTATTAATTATCTGAACCTGTTCATGACCTTTGCATGATCAACTTGTTAAGAAACAGGTTGATAAAACTGAAGTAAATATGACAAGACAGCAACATACTTTGTCATCTTTATATCAGTAAAACATACCAGTATCTAGGGTCTAAATACAGGTATGGGCTAGCTCCTCTATTTCACCAAATAGGTGAAAGCAGTTAAACATACTCAAAGTCTTTTCAGAAACTCGATTTCTTCACTTTCTAGGTGTCTCAGTAGATCAGAATCACTATGCTTATTTTACAGACTGCAAAGAGAAGGTGTGATTCTCCTCAGCTAAATGTGCCTACCTGAAAGTTGGGTGCTTTAACTAAGCTCGTCCCATAATTTTCTTCTGCATTCAGAAATGCGAATTATGCACTTCCAAACAAGTGAACACAGACCTCTGAAGCAGAGCGTGAGTCACCCTCTGCAGACTGAAGCATGATCATGGGTTGCTCTTCAAAGACAGTGGGCTATAGCAGGGACACAGGACACACTTACCAAAAAGGGACAAGGACATCTGTGCCAATAGGTTGGCTAATTTAATGAAGTGGGCTTTAAACTAGGTTCAATGGGAAGTGGAATCCAAAGTCTGGAGACAAGTAAGGACCCATGTGACGAACTGAAAGTGTGCGTGTAGCAGAGCAACAGAGAAGGTGCCCACACTCCCCTCAAAGACTAGGGGAAGATGGAAAATCTCAAGTGCCTGTCCTCCAATGCTCTTAATCAGGGAAATTAGAAGAAATAGAACTCCATGTGCAGTCACAGAGTCACAATGCAATTGGAATTACAGAAACTCAGTAATATGGTTCATGACTGGTATACTGCAATACATAAGCTACTCAGGAAAGACAGAGGGTAGAAGAGGAGAAAGGCGCATTTTCTATGTAAAAGACCTGTGTGAGGACATAGAGGTTAGCTATGAAAAACAGGACAGGTCTGTTGAGTGCCTTTAGGTCAAATGAGAGGAATCACTGTCAAGGGGCACCTTGTGGTAGTGGTCTGCTATAGGCCACCCAGTAAGGAAGAAGTGGTGGGCAAAACCTTCCTCAAACGATTCAAAGACTTAGGTCTGCACGCTCTGGTTCTCATGAAGGACTTCAGTTAAACTGATATTTGATGGGAAAGCGACACAATAGTGTTTAGACTGGACATTAGGAAGCATTTCTTTACCAAGAGGGTGGTCAAACACTGGAACAGGCTTCCTAGAGAGGCAGATGATGCCGGTCAGTGTTTAAGAGGCATTTGGACAATGTGAGATCACAGAGTTTTAAGATCCTGAAGAGCATGAAGAAAAAAAGTAGAACAAAGACCTGGATTTCAGAATGGCAGATTTGAACTTGTTCAGGGAGTGATCCCTGGTAGTCTGCCTCAGAGGTCAAAGGGAGATTTTCAGAAACAGCTTTCTTGAAGGATCGGTCCACCCACTCAGGCAGAAAAGGAGCAAGCATAACATAAAAACCAGCCTGGTTAGAGTTAGTAAAAGACTTTAAAAAAATTCAACCCAAACTCGAAATCAACCAAAAAGAAACCAAAAAAGAAAAACCAACCAAAAAAAATCCCTCACACCTAAAACCAAAGTAACTTAAAACCTCACCAAAAAAAAAACAAAAACCAAAACCAAAGCAAAACAAAGAAAAAAGACATATGAGAAATGAATGGACAGGCTCCAAAAGAGGTATATAGAAATATTGCTTGAGCATTCAGAGCTGACATCAGGAGGCCAAAAGCTCATCCGGAACTCAAATTGGCAAGAGATATGTAAAATAACAAGAAGGCATTCTGTACCTATGTTAGTAGCAAGCAAGCAGACATACAAGGAATATGTAGGTCCACTTCTGAATGGGACTGTCAAGGTACTCACAAATAGCGTAAAAAGGCTGATATACTTAATGCCCTCTTTGCCTCAGTCTTCATGGGTAAGGTCAGTCCCAAAGTCTCTTTCCCAAGAAGCAATGATGAAGCAAACAGATGATCATCAAGACAGAAGTTCTCCAAAGAATGGAGGACAAGGAAGTGATTTGAGACAGCCAGCATGGCTTCACCAAGTGCAGGTCCTGCCTGACCAATCTAGTGGTCTTCTATGATGGAGTGTCTACAAATGGACAAGGGAAGGGCGACAGATGACATCTCTCTGGACTTCTGTAAAGCCCTTGACACGGTCCTCCACAGCATCCTGCTCTCTAAATTAGAGAGGTATGGATCTGATACAGACTGTTCGGTGGATAGGGAATTGGTTGGATGGATTGAGAACAGCTCTGCTGAGAATGGCTTGGGGGTACCAGTGGATGAAAAGCTGGACATGAGCCGGCAATGTGTACTCACAGCCCAGAAAGACAATTGTATCCTGGGCTGCATCAAAAAGAAGCATAGCCAGCAGGTTGAGGAAGGTGATTCTGCCCCTCTACTCTGCTCTTATGAGACCTCACCTGAAATACTGCATCTAGCTCTGGAGTCCTCATTACATGGACTTGTTGGAGTCCAGAGGAGGGCCACAGAAATGATTAGAGGCGTGAAACACCTCTCCCATGAGGACAGGCTGAGAGAGCTGGTGTTATTCAGCCTGGAGAAGAGAACCCTCTGTGAAGACCTTATTGTGGCCTACAGTACTTAAAGGGGACTTATAACCCCTATAATCCTTATGGGGACAGACTTTTTGTTGATTGTGAAAGGGCACGTAATATGTCCATCTATACACAGGGCAAACAGGAAGATCCAGGATACTGCAGACCAGTTACCCTTAAATTGAGGAAAATTTAGGAATAGGTCATCATGGAAGATATTTCCCAGCACATAAAAGACAAAGCAAACAGCAAAAAATGATGGGAAAAGGCAATACAGAATTACTAAAGGTAAGTTGTGCTTGATCAACAGGATTGTCATCTGTGATGAAACTATTTGCTCAGTGGATAAAGGCAGAGCTGTGGATGTGTTTCTTGATTTTAGCAAAGCAACTGACATGATCTGGAAGAACATTCTTGTTTACAAGCTGGTTAAGGTATGGATTGGAAAGGCAGACCACAGGATTAGTGGAAAACAAGCCAAATTGCTGCATTCAAAGGATGGTAGTTAATGGCTCAAACTAGCACCCGTTCACGAGTGGAGGGGCTCAGAGGACGATACTGCATCTGTTAGTATTCTGTTAGGAATGTTAGGATGATGGGATTGAAAGCAGCCTCATCAACTTTGTGGATGATACCAAACTGTGAGGAGAGGTAGATTTATCAGAAGGAAGAGACACCATACAGAGAGACCTTGACAGGATGGAAAACTGAGCCAACAAGGATTCCATGAAGTTCAACAAAGATAAATATAGCGTCCCGCAACTGGGAAAGAATAATTCCAAGCGTTAGCAAAGGTTGAGGTATGAAAAGCTGGGGTGTAGCTTTGCTGGAAAGGCCCTGAGGATCATGGAGGTGAGCAACCTGGACATGAGCCAGCAGTGTGTGGCCTGACAAACCATATCCTGGACTGCATCAGCAAGAGTGTAGTGAACAGATCAAGGAAGGAGGTTATTCAGCTCTGCTTGTTAGGTTGCACTAATTTCAGTCTCCCCAGTCCAAGAGAGACATTGAAAATTTGAAGAGGATCTCAGGGAAGGGAATTAAGGTGATTTGGGTTGGAAAATTTGACATATGATGAAAGACTGAAGGAAGAGGGTCTGCTCAAAGCAGAGAAGAGAAGGCTTAGGGCGACTGTAATTACACTCTTCCAAAAGCTAAAAACAATTACAGAGGAGGTGGAGATTCCACCTTCACAAGGATACGTGGTGATAGGGTAAGAGGCAACAGGCACAAGCTAATTCAAGGCAAATTCTGTCTGAATATAAAAAAAAAATTATTTATTGTGAGCACAATTAAACATTGGATTAGGTCACCCAGAGAACTGGTGAAATCTTCTTCCCTGGAAATATTCTGGACTCGGCTTGACAGGACCCTGGATAACATAATCCAAGGATTTGCTTTCAAACAAATGTTGGACCAGATGATTTACAGATGTCCCTTTCAACCTAGACTTTTCTATGATTCTGTGATATCCGCAAGGAATATCTCTTACAACTATAGATGATGAGAAGGTGAAAGAATGTGGCTGACATAGGTGTGACACTTGTTCATAAGCCTTTCTGAAATTCAGGGTATACTTGCTCATTTGGTGTCACATTAAACTTTTCATGTAATTACATCTCTTGTTCAAAGGTAGACAAAGTTGTTGGGTTTTTTATGCTCTTGTAAATCACTATGGTAACACTCTTATGTAAAGCACCCTTGTGGTCGCAAGAGGGATGATAATCTCTCTGCCTTCAGCTTTCAAAAATTAGGCATCTAATCTAAAGTAGCCATCTAGGATCTCATCATAATTAGTGCAGAGAGACAGATGTCTCTGGAAAGAAAGATCCTAGACAACTATCACAAGCCAGATGCCTATCATTTAGGCATGGCTAAAATTAAGTGAGATGAATTGCTTTTTAGGTGGCATGCCCAAGGAAAAGTAGTTATGTCTTGCATAATAATTGGCTCAGAATTTTTCTGAAAAGGAATAAGTCTGAAAAGGGAGGCACCATGTACAGATTCATGTTCTGACTCTAAGAAAATAAATGTGTTCAGATATTTAGGTGGTGCTTTTTTATGAGGTGTACAACACAGTGGTCCTAAAACCATTATGGGCTGTATAGATCCTTCTAGTAATTGAACGAGAAACTCACTGAATAGAGATAGAAAGATAGCAAATTTAAAAGTCTTTGACAAGAAAATGTGTTGGGCCTAGGAAAAAAAAACACACAACTGTTTTGTGCTGAATATTGTGGCTCAGTTTAATTTGTACTATTCCAGACTTCTATGCCCTTTTAGTACTTTTTTTATACCTAGCACACCAGAATTTATCACTGTTTTATAGTATAATAATTTTGATTAGTTTTAGGCAGGTAGTCCACTTTTTTCATCATCTGTGACTTCTTTAAAAATAGAAAAAACTCTTTAGCACAGAATAGTCGCAGCCTTGTGAACTGCTTGATTTATTCCTTGCCAGCAGCACTGCACCTAAGGTCTTATTTAAAATATGTTGTCCACTGTTGCTGCCTTAACTCCTTTAGTGTTTTAATGTTATTTCAAGGGGAGCCAGAACTGTTTACCTTGGGCTTTCCACATGATTATGGTCCTCTGCTTTTCAGATCAATTTCTGAGGCAAGAGATATAACCACTGCAAATCTTTAGAAAAAATGCTTTATTGGCTTCAGACATATCTGCCTTATTTTCAGGAACAACTACAAGGCAGAGCCCATAGAATTGGTGGCTGCACAGATCTGTTGCGCTCAAAATGCTATCATTGCTTCTCCTGACTTTGGAAGGGGGTGTGGAACATAGACAAAATGAGATCTCTAAGTGCTGCTGTTTTCTTTATCATTTGTACTTCAGTTACCTGAATGGTAATTCTAAGAAATATTTAAAAAATATACCTGTTTTGTGAATTCTTAACTCTTGAAAACAGAGTTCTGTGTCATTTTTCATCCATGTGCAAAACAATGCTTAAACTTACATACACTCTGTAGTTCTCTTAGATACATAGATATTCTCACCCTTGGTTTTTTAGTCAAATCAGATAAATCTGAAGAAATGAAATCTATAAATGTAAGACAAAAAAATAAAGACAAGGAAAAGAACAATGCATTTACATTGTTCAGTTTCTTAGCCTTTCTTAGCTCACTTCTTAGACAAACTGAAGATTATATTATGATCTATCTGTTCTCATATGCACAACACAACATTCTTTTGTAATAACTGAGGCCTACAGTTCTATTGTAATTTGAGCTAAGCAAATTAGTTTGTGAGTAAACATCTTCTGAATTAATTTCTTGTTATAACAAATGTTATTAGAAAGTACAAAAAAGAGATGTAGCAATAATAGCAAGAACAAAACTTTCCAGTTATTATGGTGTTGTGGGTTGATTTGGGTTGATTTTAGCTGTCCTCCAGGTGCCCACAAAAGCCACTTCATCACTGTCCCTTGTCAACAGGACAGGTGGGAAAATACTATGAAAAGCTTGTGGGTCAAGATAAGGACAGAGATGACATACCAATTATTATCACAAGCAAATCAGACTCAACTTAGGGAAATTAATTTAATGTATTGCCAATTAATCCAAGTAAGATAATGAGAAATAAGAACAAATCTAAAAACATCTTCCTCGCACCCTTCCCTTCTTCCCTGGCTCAACTTCACTTCTTATTTCTCTGCCTCCTCCCCTCTGAATGGCACACGGGGATAAGGAATGGGGGTTGTGGTCAATTCCTCACACATTGTCTCTGCTGCTCCTTCCTCCTCACACTCTTTCCCTGCTCCAGCGTGTGATCCCACCCACTGGACACAGTCCTTCATTAACTTCTCCAATGTGGGTTCTTCCCATGGGCTGCAGTTCTTCAGGAACAGCTCCATCATGGGTCCTTTCCATGGGGTGCAGTCCTTCAGGAATGGACTGCTCCAGCATGGGCTCTCCACGGGTTAAAAACCTCCTTCAGGCACACCCACCCACTCAGGCATGGGGACCTCTACAGGCTGCAGGTAGATATCTGCTCCACTGTGGACCTCTGTGAACTGCAGAGGGAAAACCTGCATCAGCCTCCAATGCCTTCTCACAGAAGCCACCTCCATCCCAACTACCAAAACCTTGCCACATAAACCCGATACATATGGACAATGCGTAACGACTGTGAGGAGTATTTAGCCTATAAGAAAGTATAAAGAGACGTCTATAGACTAAAGCGGACATATTAGATACAAACCTAACTTGTGGATGACTTATTCAGCCAATGTCATATCTGCTTTTTTTTTACAGAAATAAAAAAAATAAATCAAAGTGGTTTTACAAAGAACCACTTCTCAGTAATGAATCTCCATTATTAAATAGGCAACTTATAGGAACATGATATACAGGTTCCACATCTCTTGAGAGTCCTGTATCACCTTCTCTTTTGACTATTGCACCATACTCATAGAAAATAATTCCCACTTAGAGTGATCACTAAGAGGACTTGCTTGACCAAGTAAAAGGCACAAGTATTCCAGTGCAGTTGTAGAATAACTTTTACTTTGCTTTCCCAATTTTCTTGCATGTATTATATTCAACAGATTTCTTAAAATTTCATGGCATTTTTTATTGTGAAGTCAAGAGTACCATTCATTATAACAAGTAGAACTGGACAGGCACAAGGTATTCTTCTGGTTTGCATATATTACAGGGTAAACACACAGCACAGATGTGGACCCTTACCAGCAACAGATACAGTATTTTTATGGACAAGTCTAAACTCAATGATCAGCCTAAATGTGAGAAGAGGTTTGTGTTTATTTTCTCTGTTGGCTGCATCTGGTACTTGTAAGGTTTTTATTCTCAAGTGTTAATTTACATCAACAGAATAATTCATAACTGGTGTTGTGAGTTATTTGATAAAATATATCATTGTATTTGAATTCTGACACAGCCCCACAGTGCTGGGTAAAACTAAATATCTTGCACCTGTGATCCCAATTTATGCAAATTGTGACAGGCTGTTAAATTAGCTGTCTCTAGGCTACTTTATGTGACTACATGGGTTGCTTCTTTTGTGTGTGTGTTGCAGAAGTGAATCACATTGTGTTTTTGTTTTTTCTTTCTGAAACACGTTGCTGGAAAACAGAGGAATACTGTGTTCTCTCATAAATAACACTGACACATACAATTGAATACCTGCACTTTTTAGTTTTCCTATTCTAGCTGCTAACAACTGAGTGCTAATATGATATAAAAACTATTTTTGAAAAAAAAGCATATTTATATATTGTCCTATTTATATTATCTTTTATAATTTCTTAGAGTTGGTAGTATAGCCATAAGAAAAATTACTTTTGGAGCAAATAATCTCATGTGGTTTGGTAATACATGTATATGCCTTTAAACTGTTTATTTTATTACTCAGGATTTTACCACCTCAGCATATTTAGTTTAGGAGGAACTGTATTGTGTTGAAGACAGGAATATGTCCTCTTCTTCTCTCTCTTCTGTCATGTCCAGCATTTCCAAATCTGTGCATAAATTATCCTTTTTTTTTTTTTTCTCCCCACCAAGGATTTTCTCAAGAGGGATATTTATAAAAATATTTTGAATACTAGCAAAATAATAATTTATAGATTTTGAGGCTATGTCAGTCTCATCTGAGGTCAAACGTGATCTGAAATGGGTTATTCTTTTTACTAAAATCCTTTACATTTTAATTCCCACTGCTGGAGGAAGAGATGGAGATTTGAAACTCCCTTTTTTATTGATCAAGCCTTCGATGAGTGAGTTTATTATGAAGTTCAGAAGCCATCAAACAGAAAATAATTCAAAGGCATTTCTCACTTTGTTTAGATCCAGAAATAATGTTTCCTTGTTTGTTTTGCTACTAAAACCATCATAGAATTCATCATGGAAGACTGCAAGTTTCTTCTTACAAGTTTGCAAAGGTTTTCACCCAATTCCTCAAGACTTCCTACAGGACAGCTGTATTTATTAGCATTGATATCACAGTTGCATGGAGAAGAAAATATATTTACATAGAAAAGAAAAGAATCCAGAAAAGAAAATATATTAAATGGAATGACTAAGCAATAGGCACCTAGATGGTTACAGCATAGAATTAGATTTTATGAATGAAAAATAATAGCTTTCCCACTGACTTATGAGAGCTGGAATGCTACCCAGCATTTGGGAACAGTAAAGCTCCTATATTACATGAGAGGATGGAAACAAAAAAAGTTGCATTGTCT
The DNA here is from genome assembly GCF_964199755.1 of Larus michahellis. Classification (NCBI taxonomy): domain Eukaryota; kingdom Metazoa; phylum Chordata; class Aves; order Charadriiformes; family Laridae; genus Larus; species Larus michahellis. The sequence continues at coordinate 101,298,464 of NC_133898.1, read as the reverse complement.
TCAGGCTTAGCAAGATAAAGAAGACACAGCATTCAGTGAGATAAGTATAAAAAAGCTTTTGCAAGGTAGAGAGGAAAAAGCCACTTTAGACGAAAGAATATGTATTAATTTTTGCTGATAATTTATTGAATTTGCTTTTTTGGCATTTTGTCAGTTTTTAAATTCTTTTCTGTTGGCTGATAGTTTCAATTCCTTCTCCTCCATTACTTAACCTACTGTCAGGTATTTATTCTGCATGTGCATACTACTGCTACAAGTTAGGCTGGTTTCCCTTTGTATTTTTGTGATGCCTTCTGAGAGGTAAAAAGACTGATGAATATGTGAATGACAAGCATAATGTTAGTATCCAGCAAAGGTAATAAACATTCATTTTTCCTCTCTCATCCTGATTCCATTCTAAAATTCAGTGGAAACTACTGGGCCTAATATTCTCTCAAAAAAACCTTTACAATTTAAATTTAAATTTAAAATGGGTCTTTGATGGGAAGCTAAACAAAACTCTATACACAGCGTACAGGGAGTATGTTGCAAGGTGTTGGCAGCGGGGGCTGCAGGGCGGCCTCTGTGAGGAGAGGCCGGGGCTGCCCTGAGCCAGACACAGCCGGTTCCAGCCGGTTCCAGCCGGCTCTGACCAACCCACTGCAGGGCAGGGCTGAGCCCCGCAGCCACAGTGGTGGTACCTTGTGGGAAATGTATTTAAGAAAGGGCAAAAAATGCCAGATGGGGTGGAGGGAAGATGGACAAAAAAGAGTGGCAAAACCCAGAGGCAATACCAAGGTGAGAGAAGAAGTGGGGGAGGAGGTACTCCAGGCGCCAGAGCAGATTAACCTGCAAGCATGTGGAGAAGATCCCAAGTCAAATCTGTTTTGCCCATGGCAAAAATTGGTAAGTGGTCTCCCTGTTTTTGTGTCAATTCATGAGCATTTCCATCTCATTTTCTACCCCTTGTCGTGGTGAGGAAGGGGAGTGAGAGAGTGGCTGGGTGGGGGGATCTGGCAGCCAGCCAGGGTCAACGCACCACACACATATAAGGTATTTAATGTGTAATAAGTAACATAAAACATGTAGATAAAGCGGAACATAGAACATATAACTCATAATATATAATGTCATATGCATTGCCAGTATTCTGACATTGGTTTGAAATTTAGGAAAAAAAAAAAGTCCTTTATGGCAGCTCTATGAAAAAAGGAAAGGCAGCTTTGACACAAGGCAGCACATTTGGATAATCAATAAAGGAAAAAAATGGTGTACTGAAGACTGTGATTAAAATAATTTGTGAAAGAGTGAAATTACTTGCAGAGACACATTTTGTCAGGGCTGTGAGGGCACTGCTAGGACGTTGTGTCCTAGCCACCCTGAGGCCTACCCCATCCCTGCCCCCATCCCAAGATCCCATGTCAGCTGCCAGCGGCCATCAGCCCCTGCCCCACTGATGCCTCAGCAGGGCCGCCCTCCAGCTCCCCACAGCCCTGCCCTGCCTGGCCATGAGCCATGGTGAGCTGGACCCACCCATGGGCCCAACTCTCAGCCTGGTCTTGGCCCGTCCCCAGGGAGGTGCCTGATGCCCAGGGTTATGGCTGCCCCGCTGGCCCCCGGCGGCCCTGCTCCTGGCTGGCGTGGTGGGACGGGCCCTGGCTGCCAGGCCCTGCCCTGACAGACTCCTGGGGAGTTCCTGCTGCTCCTGGTCACTGATGCCAGAGAGTTGGTGGTCCTTGCTTCATCCTGACAGTTTTCCATGTGTGAGGAGGAGGTCCTGTAACAGGTAGGAATATGGTGATATTGAAATAATTTTTCCAGTTAGAAACAGGGAAATTATATCCCATTGTTGTAAAAAAAAAAGTAGCAAAGGAAACAAATAGGAAAGTGTGTGTCTGATTGATAGTTGTGATTGTTGGCTACGGACAGAAGTATTTAAGGACATGAGGCTGGCTAATGTGTTACTTGCATATAAGTAGAGATCAAAGTAGGGTCTGTAAAACCGCATATCAGCAAATCTAGCCCAAACTGTGGGAATATGGGTTAAATTTTGGTATATGTAACATTTTGAAGGTGACTCAACTTAAACCAAGGAAGAACTTGCACATACTGGTGGGAACTATTTGAGTCTTTTACTTAACTTGTGCAAAAAAGTACCATAGGTAACTTTTTTGGGTCTGGCTGGTGTGGAGTGAATTTTCTTCATAGCAGAATGAATGGTGCCACGTTATGGATTTGTGAGCAAAGCAGTGATGATAACACACCTGTGTTTTAACTATGGCTCACAGAGCATCAAGGCTTTCTCTGTTTCTCACTCTGTGTTTCCTACAGTGAGTAGGCAAGATTTTGGGAGGGGACACAACTGGAACTGATCCAACCTGAACAAAGTGATATTCCATATCATATGACATTGTGCTTAGCAATGATAAGTTTGTCTTCCCAAGTAAGTGTTACATGTACTAAGGTCCTGCTTTCCTGCAAGTAGATGAACATCTGCCTGCTGATGGCAAGCAGTGAATGAATTCTTTATTTTGTTTTGCTTGCACACATATCTTTGCTTCACCTATTTACCTGTCTTTATCTCCATCCATGAGTTTTCTCACTTTTGCCATTCTGATTCTCTCCTTCGTCCCATGAAGTGACATGAGCGGTGACTAGAAGGGAGCTTAGCTGCCAGCCAAGGTCAACGCACGATAGTCACATAATCGCCTGGTTGCAGAAAATACTTTTATATTGTACTAGAATGAATATGGAGCTACAAACTCTGCACAAGCAGCATATGAGCATAGAGAGATTTGTGGAGAAATAAAGAATCAGATGGTATCTCTAGCAAGAAATTGAGGTCTTCAACTGAGAAGAGACCTATTTCAGTTTGCTAGATTTTATAAGAACAAACTTGTATGGATTTCTACATCTTGGCAAAGCCTTGAGAACTTTTCCTAATGATTCACACCCTCATTTTACTTATGAACTGGACAATACATAGTTTTGAGACAGTTTGCTTATTGTTTTTTAAGTCCTATTAGCTTATGAACTGCATACAGTTCTTCTAAGAGATGAATATGAATATATTTTGTCTTCTTTCCTTTCTTAGTGATAGGAGTAAATCAATATTTCTTTACATGTCTTTGTAATGCAGAATCTATAGTAGAAGTGTGGTGGGACCAACAATGCCTACTGTCTCAAACATGTTTGACTTCTAGGAGCTGAAGTTCTGCTTACTTGACTTGAAACACGTCTCTTTCACCCTACATTATTAATTTACTTCTGACTACTGACTGCTGTTCATCCTTGTAGTGCAGCAACTCTGATCTTAATCAGGCCAACTTGGTCATCACTGGGAGGATGATTACCTAGGAAAAGAAGGTAGGCTGTGAAGTTAAAACTGGTGTGAATGTGTATATACTGTACATGAATAATATTTTCTGTGCTTTTGCAGATGCTAAAATGATAAAAGAAACATAAAAAATTAAAACCTGGACTAACAAGAAAGGAAACTTGGTATTGTTTTATTCACAGAGATTATGTTCAGATGTGGATTTCTTAGCCTTCTAAGTGTAGCCTGATCAATTGTCCAGGCTCTTTTTGGCTCTGTCCACTGTGAAAACTGGGAGCACTACTAACCTCATCTCTCTGGATTTAGCTTGCACACATTCTCACTTTATAGCAAGATCTGAATGCCTACTGCATGCCATACTATTCACACAAATCTTCATGGAAAAGGAACGGGGTGTATGGGGGGAAGAGACTGTAGTAATAGAGTAGGAATAGTAGTAATAGACTGTAGTAATATGTTCCTAAGTTCATAACAGATAAAGATAAGGATACCACAAAAAAATATTCAAGCAGTGCAACAATATATGCAGATATAAATGAAAAGTATTGCTATATAAGTCTCTTCCAAAACATCCACTTTAATAACTTATTAACACCTATTAAAACAGGTTTTAGTTTAAGTTGGGGTATATGTGAGGAAAAAAAAGGAGAGAAAGGGTAGTAATGGGGTTCTTAAAATTTATAAACTGATATAAGCGCAGTGAACTCACAGCAGAGCCTCAGATCTTGGCACATAGGGGGGCTTTCCCAAAGTAGGGAAATGCCAGGGCAGCAGAGACACCCACCAGCAGCCAGCAGCTCTCATGAGAGTGGCAGCTGAGGCCTGGGTGTTGCCAGAGCAATGGCAACCACCCACGTACCTACAAAAAGCAGCCTGAGGAGCACAAACGACCAGGAGCGTTGTGAATAGAGCGGGCAAACAAGGCATGCGGCAGTTCATGTGGAAGAGCGTGCAGGAAGGACACATCTTTGAAGGAGGGGCATTTCACTAGCGAAGTGGAAGAGTTGAAGTACAAATAACCCAGCAGCCGGGTACTGTTCTGTGACCATGTGCACGGGTCAAGGGCACTCATCCTACCTGACCCTCAAGGCAGAATGGTGGGCACTCATCTGAGAGCAAAGGCTGCAGCTCTGGCCTGGGGGTCTGCACCATCTACCTCAGCAGTGGCCGATGCCTCCACCCAGATGGAGCTGCTGAAGAGGCTGCAGTGCAGATTTCAGACTGCAGGAGGGTTTCAGACTGCAGTGCAGGTTTCAGACTGCATTGCGGATTTCAGACTGCAGATTTCAGACTCCTGGGGCAGGGAGCACACTTGACTGCAAAAGGTGTGCCCAGGTCGAGGACCTCCCACAGCCGGTGGCTGGCTGCTATTTTCACTCTGTGTAATTAAAACCTCTTATACAAATGATAACATATTTTTGTTTTATGAGGTACTTGGGAAACATGCTTTATTTGCTGGTCCTGTTAGTCCTTGAGAGCTGGATGCTGAAATAAGGAAATCCTCACTTGTAAGAAAATAGCCCATCTACGTACTGTTCTCCAGTGAGGTTTTCCGTTTCCCCCAGATTCACCCAACAAACTCTTAGGAAGACATGTATAAATGTCTTTATATGTTTTTGACCATTATGGTTTTGTCAAATTAGTATATTAGTTCACAAGCTGCAGGTTAAAAATTTTGAAGACTAAGTGAACATCTTGGCTCATACTGAACAGTAGCTCAGAAAAAAGTTTTTGAGCACTTTGTTCTACAACAAAGGAAAAATTAGTGTTCACTGGTCCCTAAAATTCAAGCTTCCATCTATGTGGTCACTATACTTGGCTGCACTGTAACATAGATGGTGTATTATGACACAAACAAGATTGAAAAAGGTTAGACGACTTTGTTTTGTTTTGTCAAGACACCCATTTTGGTACTTTACAGATAAATGTTATGAAATATCATTAGAGCTTTGAATGAGATTCAGTGAATGAGATTTTATTTACTGCCTCACCAACTAAGAATTAGGTCGTGGCATGGGGGGGTTTTCTCAGAGAGATGGTGTTCCTGATATTCATGAACATTTTTCTTTCTCTGTGTCTCTCTTTTTTAACATCCTTCGTAAAGGACTTGATGCTCTGACGATATATGATAAAGAAGTTGAAGAAAAATAAGGGAAAGAGGACCTACTTTTCATCTCTGGTTCTTTCTGAAGAACACAGACATATTCTATTATATTGGTCCAGGGTTTTGAAATTTGGGTGTTTCTGGAGCATTTCTCTTGTATTAACAGCATATAAGGCTCATAAAGGGTACTTTATCAACATTGAGAACAGGAGAAATTACTTTATAGGACAATACACTGCATTCTTTTTATTTAAAATATTCATCACTTTCATTATGGAAACTCTAAAATAGGCTATAATTTGCATTCTATAGCAGTTAAAAATAATTATTATCTTTTGTGCATTTTCTCCAGGCTCATTCCTTTTTTATTTCTTATTCTAGCTCACAGAGAAGTAACTCAGAGACAACACATACTAAGGTGGCATAACCACCAGATAAATCAGGTGTGTGGAAAAGGGATCATGCCTAGCTATCCTTTAGCACAAAGTTGTGCCTCGAAGGAACGTCCAAGCCTTTAGAAAGCTTTCCTGTTATCTTCAGTGAGTGTAAGTCTGAAGGCAAAGGCCTGCTCTCAGCAGGTGCTTGACACCTTGCAGGATGAAGCTTTACTGAATAGTTCATCAATGATAGGAGCTCTCTTTCATATAGTATGAATTTTATCACCTGTTTCTAATGATCCCTCAGGCCATATATCCGACCATACTGTTTCCACAGTTATTGCTATGGACTGTGGTTACTTCTTTGTATAGTCATCAAACGTCTTACCATAAATCACATCATGCCAATTAAAGTGTCCTTTTCTCAGTTTCTTTGTGGTATCAGACATTATAATATATTATTTTCAGTCAGTCAATAAACACATCTTCTAGTATTTTGTTCAAAGCATAGAAAATATTTTAACTCCTACATTTTTACTTCATCATGGAAAAGTTACATATATAAATAGATATTCTTAATTGTGTCATTATACAAGGAGCAGGGAAGTGGACAAGACAAAATAAAGAGAAGGGCTGTTGATGCCATAAAAAATTACATTTAAGTGGTGTTTATTTCTACGTTCAGGCCATTTACAGAATCCAGGGTTCAATATGATGAGTTCAAAGTGTGCTGCTGCACAAAACAGCAAAAACCAACCTACACTCTGTCAGAAATATTGATTGTTAGAGCCTGCTGAATCCTGCCTCAAGCTTTGTCTGCTTGAAAGCCCCGCTCAGTTTGTTAAGCTCTCCTAGTAAGCTACTATTCCTTAAAGAAAAATGACCTTCGAGCTACATTACACCTTCAAAATTTTGTGCAGAACTCTCATTGACTTGCAAGGGAGTTCAGTGTGCAGCTGAATGTAGCTCACAAACGTGTCAGGAGACAGTTAGCTGGAGCTTCGTAGTGAAGCTTCCATAAATCAGTTAACTACTGTGGGATTAATAGAGAGAAGCTGAGCTGGATGACAAACAAAATATTAGTCAAATAAATAGTTTTTTTAATGAAAAATAGCAATATCTAAAAAACCAGTGCTCAAATAACAAAAATATATTGTTCTTTTTGTAGGATGTAATTAACTGTTTTTACTTTTGTTGGCTTTCATTCTGCCCAATACAGATAGAATTGTCACAGAAAGACACAGTTCTATTACAACTGAAAACAAATAATGGGGCTGAGGTTTTTTATTGCAAAATCAAGATTGCTAACTTTGTTTATCTGAATGTAGTGTGAAAAACACCAACATGACATGTTGTCCAAAAATATCAACTTGTGGACCCTGAAAATACATCTCCCTAGACATATACTTTGCATTTTAGTTTATTTGCATTATTTACACATTTTTTAACATCTTTTTGCTGTATAACGACAAGAATTCTTTTAAACATTAGGGTAAAATCTTACATATAGGTAATATTCTTACATATAGGTATAATTCTTCACATATTACTTTGTGGTTTCAAATTCACATCAGAGCTTACTGTGTAACACCAATTGTAGTATTACTACAGTTTGGTTTTGTATTTACTTATGAATCAAAAATAGTTGTAGAAAGCAGTCTTAAAAAAAATAATAATTATTTTCCTTTTTAATCAGCAAACAAGGTCACTACAACATATCTAAAGAAAATATAGTATCTAAAGAATTAGAAGAATTTAGAATAGTATTCTAAAGAAAATATATGTATCTAAATACATATCTAGATTCTACGTATCAGCATACCTGCAATACAATTCATTTACCTCAAACTTATAAGTCCGATACTTAGCTTTCACTTCTGCAATGTTAAAGTAAGTTAGTAGAATGACCTAACATATCACAGTTAGTAACATAGTGAATTTATCTGGAAGGTGGTAACCTTGAGCCCAGGCAACCACTAATGAAGGCATAGTTGAGGGGCAGAAAATTCTGCCTGATGTTTACAAACCACTTCAGGGCATAGAGGATATGCTGTCAGTGCCATATTATAAAACTCACCATTCTGGTGAGCAGCAGCATAGCTCACACACTTCAGACATTTTAAAAAGTATAACTTCAGACTTATTTCACACACTGAACGGGAAAAGTACACTCAAAAGATAGTAATTCTTTCAAACTTTATGGGCATTGCATGGGCCCAGAGAAGACGCAAGAAAAATGCTGGGCTGTATGACCCTTGTCTCAGGCAAAGTGTTAAAGTGCTGATAGATCTAGTCTGATGTAGTGGAGCTAGCCTTAAGTGCGGTGTATAGAATTTTTTCCCCTGACTCTCTTCTATTTAGCGATGTATGCATACCCATGGAGTACAGTAAAAGGAATTTGATTTGTCAGAAATCAGCTGCAGGTTGGCCACAACCACACAGAAAGAAAGCTTACTGGCTAAAGCATGGTGACTTTGCTATATTTAGGCTTATTATGTATCTATCTCTCCAAAATATTGCACTGCACCAAGTTCAGGAAAGTGGATGTTAATGTGTGAGAGTTTGCATCATGACTCAAGTGGCTTGAACACATTCTTCCTCCTCTTATCCAAGAGAATATGTATATAAAATATGTATATAGAATACGTATATAAAAAACTTAATGATCTCTATGCAAATTTTGATTTAATCCTTTAAAATTATTTTACATACATTCACTTGTTTTGGACTATACTATAACTTAAGGTACCTCAAACAACAAGGCTAACTGCTCTGGGATTTCTGTACTCCCAGTAATCAGTGATTACTCTAATACCAGCTGTCTTTTGTACCTGATCTAAGAATATTTCCTAGGTCTGGTTCCACCTACTTGGCACTCTACCACTATATTTACAGTGTCCTACTTCCTGTGCAAAGGTACTCAGTCTACACAGATATAAAAAAACTGTATCATAATTTAGTATGGCCTTAGTCTACTTAGGATGTAGAACTGTTTTGGGAAAAAGAAAAAGAAAAAAGAGAAAAGGAAAAAAAAAAGAAAGAAAGTGAGAGAAAGTGAGGCCAACACCCACCTCTCTCCAACCTCCTTTCAGATAGTTGGAGAGGGCAATGAGGTCTCCCCTCAGTCTCCTCTTCTCCAAGCTAAACATGCCCAGCTCCCTCAGCCTCTCCTCATATGACCTGGTCTCCAGACCCCTCACCAGCCTGGTAGCTCTCCTCTGGACACGCTCCAGCACTTCAGTGTCCCTCTTGTACAGAGGGGCCCAGAGCTGAACACAGGACTCGAGGTGAGGCCTCACCAGTGCCGAGTACAGAAGCACGATCACTTCCCTGCTCAAGCTGGCCACGCTAGTCCTGATACAAGCCAGAATGCTGTTGGCCTTCTTGGCCACCTGAGCACACTGCTGGCTCATGTGAAGCTGGCTGTCCACCAGCACCCCCAGGTCCTTTTCTGCTGGGCAGCTTTCCAGCCACTCTGCCCCAAGCCTGTAGCATTGCTTGGGGTTGTTGTGACCAAAATGCAGGACCCGGCACTTGGCCTTATTAAACCTCATACAGTTGGCCTTGGCCCATCGATCCAGCCTGTCCAGGTCCCTCTGTAGAGCCTTCCTACCCTCAAGCAGATCAACACTCCCACCTAGTTTGGTGTCATCTGCAAACTTACTGAGGGTGCACTCAATCCCCTCATCCAGATCATTGATAAAGATATTAAACAAAACTGGCCCCAAAACTGAGCCCTGAGGGACACAACTGGTGACCGGCCGCCAAGAGGATTTCACCCCATTAATCACAACTCTCTGGGCACGGCCATCCAGCCAGTTTTTAACCCAGTGAAGAGTACGCTTGTCTATGCCATGATTTGCAGGCTTCTCCCGGAGAATGCTGTAAGGGATGGTGTCAAAGACCTTACCAAAGTCCAGATAGACAACGTCCACAGCCTTCCCTGCATCCAGAAGGGGGGTCACATGGTCATAGAAAGAGATCAGGTTGGTTAAGCATGACCTCCCTAGCTAGGAACCTCCTAGCCTGCCTGCTCTCTGCTGTGTTATATTTCCAGCAGATACCCGGCAGGTTGAAGTCCCCAACCAGAACAAGGGCTGGCAATTGTGAGACTTCAGCCAGCCACTTATAGAATACTTCGTTTGTCTCCTCATCCTGGTTGGGTGTCTATAGCATACTCCCAGCACAAGATCTCCCTGATTTGCCTTCCCCTTCATCCTTACCCATAAACACTCGACTTTATCATCACTGGAATCTAGCTCTATACAATCAAAACACTCCCTAATGTACAGAGCCACTCACCCGCCTCTCCTTCCTTGCCTATCCCTTCTGAAGAGCTTATATCCATTCATTGCAGCATTCTAGTCATGACAGTCATCCCACCACGTTTCCATGATGGCAACTACATCATAGCTGTCCTGCTGCACAATGGCTTCCAGCTCATCCCGTTTGTTGCCCATACTACGTGCATTTGTGTAGATGCACTTGAGCTGGGCTACCAATTTCGTCCCCATCCTTGGCCCTTTATCCCTAGGCTCATTACTGGTGGGCCTGGTTTTATCCCCTTCCCCTTTCGATACTAGTTTAAAGCCCTGTCCATGAGCCTTGCTAACTCTTGGCCTAGTACCCTTTTGCCCTTTTGGGATAGGGTTTTCCCATTCTTAGCGAGCAGGCCCGGTGTCCTGCAGATCAAACTATGATCATAGAACCCAAAGCCCTGCTCGTAGCACCAGTTTTGGAGCCAGGTGTTGATCTGTCCGATTTTCTTGTTCACCCATTCGTCAGTCCCCAAAACTGGAAGGGCAAAGCAGAACACAATTTGTACTCCCAAACCCTTGACAAGCCGTCCCAAGGCCCTGAAATCTTTCTTCATTGCCCTCAGACTTCTACTCTCCAGCTCCTCACTGTCTGCCTGTAAGATCAAAAGAGGGTAATAATCTGAGGGTCATATCAGGCCAGGAAGCTTCCTTTTGTTAGTTTTTCCCTAGTATTTTAATTTTGCATTTATTTTAGGTAGGCCTGTTTGCACTATTTTTTGAAGTTATTCAACAACTGTCAACTGTGGAAAAATAAAATGAAAACTATTCAGTCATTTCCAAGAAATTAGTAATGAATAAAATATTTTTGTGTGTGATGAAGGCATCTGTCTGCTTTCTTTTTAAACAGTTCTAGTGTTTCCATGGTTCAGAGCAAGGGAACCAAATTGCAAGGGGGCAATAGTTCCTTTTGTGTCAGCTAGATGCTGGCCAGTCTTGAAAACTGCAATTTTTACTTGCTAATAGGAACTCTAGTTTTTCTAACTGAGCTGCCTAAGATTTTATTTGCACCAAGCACTGTCAAACTTCTCACAAATCAGACTACGTCTATAGTCTATCAGAGTGAGAGAGGACTGTGAGTTCCTTTGTGTCACCAGTCACTAATTTGAGCAGTGACAATGAAATTTTCTCAGGCCAAAATTGTGCTCAGACCATTGTAACAAATTCTTAAAAAACTGAGATGCTGTAAAATCTGTTTCTACATCCTGAAAGTTAGAGGATTACCTCAAGGTTTACTTCTTATATGTTCTTAATTACGGGTCTCCATGTAGAAAATGGGGTAAGCTGGAAGCCATAACTGAAACTCAGAGAGAGAGCTGGGAAAGAGAAATGAAGACTGGAAAGAAGACTTGAAGTTAGATAAGAAGGAAGTTGGACACGAATGGGATTATGGTGTAGGGGAATGGAAGAGTGGGAAAGGAAAAGAGGGACAATAGGATGGTTAGAAAGCTTCATCAGAGCAAAAGTAGTTAATCAATGGAAGAAAGGTATAATCTTCCTAATTAGCACTTTTATGCAATATGTATAATGGCACTTTTGCCCAATATGTACAATGAAAGCCAAGATTCCAAATCCATATAACAGAAAGCTATACAGCAAACCCAGGCTTACAGCCTTGCTGAACCATTACGTGGGTGTCAATGCAATGGTATTTTTCTTTTCTATCTTCTTGCTGTTGCTTAAATCTTGGAAAGCACATATGCAAAATCTCAGTAAAAGATTTTTCTTCCCCTCAAGCTCTAAACTTTTAGAATATGTAAGACAAAATTACGATTTTATTATATTTTATTTTTTTTTACCAAAGTCTAAGGACCATGAGTGTCAACATCCAGTCCAGTTTTCTGAAATTGAAGGCAAGAGGCTTATTCTTCTTTACACACATCTAGAAAGCTTCAACATGAAAGTAGTATTGGGGAAGTAGTTTTGATTGCTCATTTTAGACGACTGTTTGAGAACAGCTTTAGAAAGTTCTTATCACTAGTACAGCAGTAGACGAGCACTGAGCAAGGTCTTTCTGTCAGTCTTTTTTATACAGGATCTCCATTTCCCTATCAATCATCTTAGACTTGGTCTTGACTCTTATGGGGTGGAATTATTTATTTTGAGCATGGTTGACATGTTCCAGACATTGTGTCACCAAGGCCATGTAAATAACAACAGGCAGTTCCCAAGTTCCTTACCTTACACATCTTGAAATACCTTGTTTAATGCGCTGTTCATTCTGTATCAAGTCTTTTTCTGTGTAGAGGAAATACTGGTATCACTTCTTAAGGAGAAAGAGAGTTTTAAATTAAAAAGGTGAGCTGGTAAGAAGATGTGGCTTCTGAAATACCTCTTGCCAAAATATTAAAATCCTGAGATAAATTATTAAAGTGAATAATAGAATTAGAGCCTGGGACTTCTAGAAAGCAGATTTCACTTTATTGAAGGATTTGTTTGTCAGGATCCTATGGAAAACTTCCTTGAAGGTCAAAGGACCGCAGGAGAGCTGGTTGATCTTCAAGGACAACTGTTTCAAAGCACAAGGATGGTCCATTCCATTGTGCAAAAAGTTGAGTAGGTGTCAGAAAGGCCAGCATGAGTGCACAGGGAACTCCTGACTGACCTCAGACACAAAAAGGAAGTAAAAAGCAGGCAGAAGCAGGGATAAGCTACATAGGAGGAATACAGTGACATTGCCTGAGCTTGCAGGGCTGGATTCAACAGAAACAGCCTGCAGAAAAGGAGGCTAAAGCAGGGAATCAGCAGCTTGTAAATTACATGAAATAAATTAATCACATTTTGCAGGAGATTAAAACCCAGAAATTTACATTTTCTTTGCCCCATACATTTTTACTGTAGTAGCAATTTCTTAATGAATGAAAAATTTGATTTTGATCAAACCACTTGGGACAGTCTTTTAAATATTGCTTTCTCAATAAAGTGTTGACCTTTCACTATATGTTCTTTCATCAGAAGTTCTGTCAGATCTAGTACTCCAAACAAAATTTTTTGCTCAACCTATTAGGTGTTCAGACTAATGCAATGCATTTTACAGTTATTTTTAAGTCATTTACAGTGAGAGGCATCATGGACATGGTGTCACATTTCCTCTGAGTAAAAACTATTGTTATCAGATAACAGCTGGATCACCTCAATGCAGGGAGGGGGAACCCAATTTTGATGCTCTTCACATCTTACAACACCAAGAAGGATGCCATTTGGTGTTGGTCGTTTAATGATGGAGACACCTGTTCACTTTCAGCTACTGTGGATAGATAAAACCCCATAACTCACTCTTCATAGACAGTAACGCAGAACAGCTGTCAGGTGGTAATGACTTGCAGTCACAACTAACATGGAATTAATTTAAACCAGAAACCGAGCAGTAAAATCGTGTACTCCATTGTCAGTCAGGGAGCTCATTAAACTAGACTAAGGTCATACAAGACGACAGTGGTAGATTCAAGCACAGAGGCTTCTCTAACAATTAGACTCAGTTGATTAGCATTGAAGAAGGGACCAGAACATGAGCATTTATCTTGGTTTTAAACAGGAAAAAAGTCAAAATTTTACATCTCAGTGTCCTTAATTTGATGAAGTTAGGAACAATATATTCATTTTTTCTTAAGGAGCGATATAAATTACTTTTTTACAAAACAAGACAACATATGGGAATTTTTTGTTGGCATAATTATATGGGCTATAGACACTCATCTTCAGAGAGAAAACAAAACTGAACAGAAATCAGGGTAGAGATAACCTCCCATCACTCTGAACAATATCTTCTGTCTTGACAAATGAATAGAAGTGCTTTAAAGGAGTTGAATTATTGGATATTGTATTAGAAGGTAGGTGTGTAAAATATGGAGGCCATCTTCAGTTGATGAAACCACCTGTAACCCTCCTACCAATGCTATCTCCACACACACAAAAGGGAAGTTCATACCTCTAGGGTTGTTATTTTGAACTCCTGTTTGAGAAGTAAGAAAGGTTAGAAAGTTAGGGAAGTAAATCTAAACATTTCTGAAATTAGTATATAACACTACTCATAAATAATAATGGAAGAAAGGACAAGATGCTCATGTAGGTGTCTAAGAAAGTAATAAAATACATCGGGGGGAAAGCAAAATCCTGTGAAGTAAAACAAAATATAAAGAACACTGACAAGATTATGAAGTAAAGCCAAATGGTTTATAAAAACTAAAAGTGGCATGAGAGGATTTCCCAGGAAAAGAATCAAATAATAAAAGATTTTTCATATATAATGTTTTCAACAGGGAAATACAGTCAGCATGCAAATCATGGGAATCCAAATCATGATGCATGGAGAGCCCTTGGAATCTTTTGCAATACAGAGACTGATCCTCCCACAAGAGTCCATTCTGTTGTAGAGAACTCTTCTGTACTTTTGATTTGACTTCCTTTTCCCATGGTGTTAAATATCTCTTGTAGTTCTTATTTCTCATTTTAGTCTTCGTAGACTAATACATGAAAATATTTTCAATGCACAAGAAAATTCATAAACAGGAACAAATCATGTTATGTCCCCTAAAAATTACATGAAAATAAAATAAAATAAATCTCCAGTGTCTAGGGCATCCTTCCATAATGGATTTATGATGAAGTACAGTTTTCAGAGATCAGAGAGCACCAAAATAATTTCTTTCCCTGTCTGTCCTCAGCTTCCTCATACTGAAAAATTCCAGGAAAATAAATGAGTAAGGCATTACATTTCGTTGAACCAAGTAGCTCAGTTTACATTTCAGGGTATCCTTTATGTACTTTATTAGGATTTAAGTCTAAGTCTTACCCCCTGTATTGATTACATATTTGTAATAATATTGAATCCCTGCCCAATCTAAAATCAGTAGTAAAAATGAGAAAGAAAAGCAGAAGTAAATAACACAGAAATATTTATATTAACACTTGTTATCTGTATGCTATTAACTTTGCACGTATTTCTTGACCTTCTGTATCAATGGGGTTGACACAGAGGTTTGAAGCAGCTTCAGGGACAAGTTCAGCAAAGTCTTTCCATAAAGAAGGGAAGGTGTATTAGAAAATGTGAAGATGGTTGTAAGTGACAATGACAGGAATGGGCAAGTAAGCAGTCAAATATGTCTTTGCTAGCATAGCAATACTGGAATAGGGTGATATAAAAGTTATAAAGATCCTTTACATTAGGAACACAATACTTACAATAGAGAGGTGACTTCTTCAGAATGAGATCATTAACATAGTTACTTTATTGCAGAGTGTGTGCATGTGCGCATATGCACAAGTGTGTTTGTCCTGGTTAACAATTCCCCTTGACGTGGCACAAAGTCATAGTGCAATAGGTACAAAGGTCACAGGAATACCTTGAAGAACTTAGATTTTATAGCCATTGGTCCAGTTTGCAAGCACTTATCAGTGTAGAATACTGTGATATACATGACCAGTTGAATTGGATTTCACAGCTGAAATAAAACTAAATTATATTAGCAAGACTGAGAACATAAGAGTCAGGATTAAGGGAAAAGTGTATTTTATACCTTTATAACTACCCGGGAATTCTAGTTGTTTAAAAATTCTGGCTATTAATCCTAAATCTATAAACTAACTCCTCCCCTGTGACCAATTGTGAAGATTATTAAATCCATTAGTGTACTGTCAGGACCTTTTCTATTTTCTATTATTCTGTGGCATATAAGATATCTGTAAAAAATGTGAGAGTGTATTTGATACCAACAGAATCTTGGTCTATTATACTTTATTATTACACGCTCAATTTCTAAGCTAATTTGCTTCCTTTTTTACTATTTTCCTTTCTTTCCTTCCACCCTTTGTTAGAGACAAAATTCATAGTAGAATGGAGTTAAGAGTAGGCAGAGATCTTTATACTTTGAAGATCCTAAATCTTTATATATTATTATTTGTAGTCTAAAATCTAAATAGGTAGTCCAGAGTTAAAGTAATCCAAATATGTTAAGGTAAGAAAGAATTATTAGAAAGGAATTAGATTTTTAACTGTATATATTGCCACAAAATTATGATTGGGTAGAATGGAAAACATTTTGTTGGGAAGTTTTGAAACAATGTAATTTTATAAGGCTAGAGCATGGCATCAGACACACAGACAAGTATGACACATCAAATATCTTTGGCCTTGCAGGGGTGGAAAACATGTTTAAATGATCATTAATATTGGACCAGCTTACGTCTGTCAAAATGCCAGTTAATATGGGTCTGTCTGCACTATTTTACTACTATTTAGAAAATTTCTTAAATTAAATATGCAGAAGATATTTATGTTTTTCAGGCCTTCCCCTTACCTTTGAGAAAAAGCCCTTATTTTTGTTATGTTTCTAATGTGTTAGAATATGGTATATACCATGTGGTATATATGATACACATATCTAACCTTGTCCTGTTTGGATATCTTGTTTTTGTTTTTTTTTTCCTTTTTTCTTGGCACCTATTATATTGAATGTAAATTGAACCTTCTTTGTAATGAAGCTTGAAAAAAAAGGTTTCGCTTGTTCAGGAGCATATGATCTTCCTGAATCATCCGATTTTTGATATTTATACTACTTCTTCCTCCTTCTCTTCCTCCTACTTCTTGTAGACCTGTAGGAACATATGAGACAAGTCTTGTTTATTTTAAAAGTATTAAGATGCAATGAGCAAAGTAGATCTGGCATTCTTGGAGCATGAGTCATTCTCAGTAAGGGGTGCTATCTACCACCATGACATATGTGTTTAAAAACACCTTTGTGTCAGTGTGATCTAATCCTTCTCAGAAATATTGCACTTTTATCTCTGTCACTCTGGTGGGTGATATAAAGCAGATAAAATGACAGTTAAAAGTGAGTCATGAGTTGATTTTTAGTTCTTTTTAAGCAATTTCAACATTTAGTATTAAGCACCTCTAAAACACTACTAGAAAGCATTATTGTACAGGGTTTTTTTTAAAATATTGTTCCCATTTTCTAAATAAGTACAGCACAATTTCTTACATTTCATTAACGACTTTTCCCATGTTGTTTTGATCCACATACAGTAACATAAAATTGACATTCCAGAAAAACAATTTACTGTAATAAAAAAGCCGGTTCAACAGATAGCCACCATTAGCAGATATCTAATCCATTACTTTATTAATTAATTTTTCTAAGTCTGTGAGCAACTAGTGTACAATTGTCCTCCTATGGCTTCTGCACAATTAAGAATTTTATTTGAGAACCCTTTCGAGGTGAGAAACACTTAAGAGGAACAATAAAATCCTCTCAAATCTACATTGCAGATCTTGCTTGCCTCTTCTACACATTGAGTTGCACTAAGGAAAGCACTTGCTATTTGATTCATTTAGGCAAAATTGCAATTTATATCACAGAAAGATTAAATTTAGTATTGATAAGAACATGTATGCATACATGCATAGATACATATCTATGTCTATATATGCATATATATCTATATGCATATATATCTATATCTATTTGCATATATACACATCTATATAAAGGTCTAAAGAATGGGCATTGGATCTGAAATCTTTTCCACGTGTCTGTGGAATAAAAAAACCCTGCCTAAGGTTAAAGTCCTAAACTCATTTGCTCCAGTGATTTTTCCAGCAATGGTAAGATAGATCTATTTAATTTTGATTACAGAGTATGAAGTGGGACAATATATGGCAATCAAGTTTACTTCTTTGTAGGATGGGAAAGAAAGATGTTTCCAAAAAGAAAATGCAAGAATGGAAATCTGTTTTTCTTCTTTTTTTTTTTGAAAAAATATCTTTTTTGGAAGAACTTTTTGCTGGGTGGCAACCTGTGGATAAAAGTCAAATTCCTGTTGAAGGCACAGCAGTAAAATTTTCTCGTACTAGATGCGTGTACTGATTGATTATTTTACACATGACTGCATGCAATTGCTGCTCTAAAGAATTCTGTCCAGTATATTTTGACTGTGAAAATTTCATAGATAATTATTTTTAAAAATGTACAGGCATATAGTGTTTTACATAAAATGTCTATGAAATTTCTTAGAGAATACATACTGCGAGTGCACAGCAAGCTGAAGTCTGGAATGTTGACAGAAAATATCTCTTTCAAATCAAACTGATCTAGTCCCTCCCTGAAAACATAGGAATATAGTCTTCATTATTCTAGGAGAGGAAATGAAGAATCTAAAGAAAAAAAACCAACTTAAAAGACAAACACAAGTAAAGGATTTTGAAAAAGCTAGTGACATAAAGAAAAAGCCAATCCCTTCTAATGTCTTTTAAACTCAGTAATTCTGAAGAGCAGAGGAAAATGAAAGAAAATAGTTTTTTGCCTGTTTTCTGGTTTACACATGAAATGGCTTGCTACAGTTAATTCAGGGAAGGAAAATATTTGGAATAAAAAGAAATAAAAGAAAAAAACTTGGTACTTTTTAGATGTCTAGTACTATATTTTAGAGATATCATTTTCTAATATAAAATCTACTATGCTTAAAAATTAATATAAATATTTGTTATATAAGATAAGAGGTATCGTAAGTTAAATTTTATTTTGCAAAACTTCCAGTAGTATTCCTGTGATTATACAACTCTCTCCATTTAATTCACTACTGATGTTAGTAGCATTATGCATAAGATTAATGTGATCTGACCTCTGTAAGATGGAAGACTAAGAAAAACTTAATTCAGAGAGAATACTGGAAGAGGTCATTATAAATATCACTCATTGTTTTCCTGCTAGTCTTCATAGAGGCTGTAGGAAAATAAATGACATTTTATTTACCGTATCAAAATCTGTAGATATATAAGCAGCAGCATTGCTCCATTTTCTGCTGCTGCAGCAAATTTAGCCATATAGTCTCCACCAGTGCCTCATTATTTCTCATTTTTGAAGGAAAAAAAAAAAAGTATATTACACCCTAATTCAGTCATCAGCAGAGATGACTAACTCTGGATCCTGAGCAAGACTCAGGTGTTCTTCATAAATTGGATATGGGGATGCTGTTGCTTTGGATTAGGAAGTAAATAATTTATAACAAATAATTTGAGAGATGTTGACAGCCAATTACAATATTGTTGGATTTGTTTTTCTAAAGTAATTAACAAATCATGTTCATGTTCTGTAGCTGGTTTGGAAGCAGTTGATTAAAATTTTTCAATATTTGGATTTTTAATTCGGTTACTTATTTTTTATTAAACAGATTGGCAACATAGTATTTTTGAATCCACACAGAATGGTGCAAATAGTTTGGAAACAAAAGTGGAGTAAGGCAGTGCTGGGGCTGGGAAGGGTTTAAGTTTATTGAGAAAAACTTTGCAGAGGTGAGAACTCAGAAAAAGACCCAGGTGAAAAGTCTTATGTTTTTCTATTGCTACCTTTTCCTCATTAAAATATCCCTTAGAGATTCACTGCTATTGTGATACCTACAAACTAGGTTTTTATATTTATGAAATATAAAACCTGATGGTTTTAGTGCATGTTGTCTTTCCTGCATTTACTGATTATTTCACAAGCTCTTTGGGAAAGGTGTTCTTTGTGTCTTTTACCAGACAATGCATGTTATTGATCATGATCAGAAACAGAAACAATACATTTGATATAGACAGTGTGATATTCAAGATTTCCTTCCAATTATAATCACAACATAATAAGTGAAAGTGAAAGATACCAGGCAGTTTGCCTAAGCACTGTCGCTCCTAGTTTTCAACTGTTCTGCTTGCCTGTGTAGTTAATGGCTGAGAATTAGTGACAAGTTGCCATGGAGGAGATGGTAGCTATCTGAAATAGGATTTCACGACCCCACTGGCTGCCTTCGTCAAAGAGCAGAAAATGAAAAGGAGTAGATAGGTCATATGTTCCACCACTTTTCATTCCCGAGCATCTAAATCTAGGCCAGCTGGAAATTTCTGCCTCCACTCAGGTATGAGGCATCTCAACTATAATTCAGAAAAAAGGAGAATGCAAGCCTAGCTTTTTAATGTCCCAGATAGGTTTTAACTGAAGAGGTTTTGACAAATGCATAACAATGTAATAAAATATGCAGCCATGTTCTCAACCGACTTTGTATGAGGCTCAGTCAAGATATCCTTTTAGAAGACAAGCTGTAGACAGCATACCAGTATTGAGGTATGTGCTAAGTGTACCTTGAACAAGGGCTTTTAATGGTGTGGAGGTGGGTGGAGCTGGATCCATCTCCATCATAACTTAAGGCAGAAGGAGGGGGAAACACTGCTGTATAGTTTTCATTCATGTAATAATTTTAAGAAAGGCCACCGAACCACATGGCACTATTGGTGGGACTAGAATAACCTCATTAAATCTGCAAATGGAGATTCAGCACTATCAGAAACTTAGATGGGTTAAAAAATTAAAGCTGCTACAGGGGAGAAGCTATAAAGTAGCTGTATGTATAAGCAGTTCTGAGGATTTTGGTGTCATGTATATCTAAGTCCTTCTATCCATTTAGCTTTGAAGTATTATGTTTAGTTAGGAAAGTATAGAAAGGCCTAGAATGAAAATGTATAGCACATATAATTATCCTGTGAAATACTTTTTTTTCCCCTCTTATTTTCTTCTTCTTTGGATATTTCTTCTTTCTACACAATATAGACTGTCTATCTATTGTTGTAGGGAAAATGGAAGATACGTAGATGAAGCACTATGATGTGTGCACTTCATTCAGATCATTATATTTCTTGAAATCGCTGTATTTGATTTTTATTATTACAATTCAGGATCACAGATGTTTATGTGTAGGCACTTCATCTGAATGCAATAAACATTTCACTGGTAGAACAGAAAGCAGTTGTTGTTCCAGGCAGCATTTCAAATAGTCTGAGTCATCTATTTGCAAGCCACCATATGTGTTTCACTCACATCCTTCTGAAAACAAAAGGGAATATGTTTTTAATTCTAAATGAGATCTTCATTTTTAACAAACACTATTCTGATGCATCTATGTGTGTTAAAAATATGAGTGCATCAATATTATAGCCTACGACTTTGGCCTTACCACCTTCCTTCCTTGCTACTGTTATATCTTTTTCCAATATATCAATCACAACTAATTTAGCCAGATTTTGGATTATCTTCATTAGCTCATTTTGATGGATAAATTCCACTGTACTTGACAGCTTTCTACATTGTCCACCTATCAAATACACAGCAAGTAACTGTGGTTTTTTGCATGCCATATTTGTGAATGAGGGGGAAAAAAAAATCAAGCGTGCCTTGGCCTTAGTACCTGCACACACAAAAAAGCACATCTAAATATACAATATTCCATGATATTTACTTATAGTGGTTGTAATCACTCATTATTTGTTCTAATAATAATGATTGGATTACATTTTGGTTATATATTTCTAGTATCACATTTTGTGCTGCAAAACAGATAATTAATATTTTTTCATTTTGCAGTCTGTATGAAAACAAGACTTCCCATTACAGTTATACATTAATGTATTCTCTTCTTTGTAATCTCCACTGCTGCTGAAGGAGGAGAAGAGTGCATTATGCAGAAGAGATAAAGGGATTAAGATCACTTTTTTTGCAGTAACAAGGCTTTAGATCAGCTTGTATCTGGGCTTGAAGTGGCATTTCTTTATTCTACCTTTGTTCTACCTGTGGACTTGATATCACTTGCAGATGTATGTAGTATCATAACCTGAACTACTTTCTTTTTTTTTTTTTTTTTTAAGTCATAGACCCCTGAAAGTCTGTCATTAGGATATGGAAAATACTGTCTCCTAAGACAACTGAAAGAAGCATATTTTTTTTCTTAAACTGCTGGTAAATCTTTCTCTTTCCAAATGTATTCTAATTTACCTGTGATCCAGACGTGTCTCATTCATTTGAACAAAATGTACTTAAGAGCTTCTGTTGAAGTCAACTGAAAGGTATGTTTTCATAATGAGAGAGCTATATGTTCTAATAATGAGAGCTCATACATGCAAAGAAAGAAACCGATCACAATTCTGAGTCAAATTCTGATCAAAAGTTCTGAATTAGAACTGATATGTTCAGCTGGCATTGCAGTTTGGTAAAGAGTGTATAAACTAAGGCTTTCTCATCTTTTTCTGTTGTTTCATTTTTAAGAACCTTGGCTTTCTGGAGAAGATGTATGTCAGCAAGGAATTTCTATTTTTAATTTAGTTTGATTGTGAGGTATATCTTATTCCACCCACCTTCTCAAGGACAATATGATTAAAGTAGGCCTTAGCAGAATGTGTTTTTTTAAATTGCTTTCAGAGACAAATTCTGGCTCCACCAAAATGACTGTAAATTTCAAAAATATCCACAATAGGTATTAATTAGGAATTAATTAGTTCATATTCAATGAGATAATGTCTTTTGCTATGTTCACTATAGTATAAAATATGATAAGTAGTATAATTCTGGAGAATGTTTTAGGAAGTCAATTTAAAAAAAAAAAATTGTATCTGAAGCTGGGGGACTGTTTTTTACTTCATTAGCAGATTGACTGCAATTTTTGAAATCTTTACTTAGCTTGTCACTGTCTTTCATGTACCAGGATCTGGAAATATTTTCCTCACCCTCACTGGCTTCCGATGTATTTTATAATTTATTAGTGAATGTCCTTTTTGATTCTTAAGTTGATCCCTAGATGTATTCAACTTGCCAATGATCGGCAGAGTTCGAAAACTCATCAATAAAACTTATTTCTTCTCTTTATGCTTTTCATGCCATCATGTATTTTGAGTAATGTCAAATTTTTTTTTAATGTCATTTTTTCTCAATATATTTAAGTAAGAAGATTGAGAATCCCAGACACTTCTATCCAGCTTAAGTCTCCTGCCAGTGAATGTTAGACAAAATGTTTCTTACATAGTAGGCTATAGAAGAGTATTCTGTGTTTCAGAAAAGATTCTCACATCACTGCTCAACAGTTAAATGAATGCTTTAAAAATCAGGAGAAGTTTCAAGAGAAATACTAATATCAATTTTACACAACTGTATGTAATACAGTGGTTGCTACAGTATATAGTTGACAAAAATTGTAACCACAATGGACCACAGTATAACACATCGTGTTAAACTGCTCTGAATTGCCTGTATCCTTGTATGCTGAAGAAGCTTCTCAGATTCCCTTTGTGGCCTTCCAACACTCCTTTTCATCACGATGCCGTTGATATAACTATTTGATGAAGTGCTTTGAATTCTGAATGAGCAGATGTTAGCTCTATAGAAGTTATGTTATCCTTCTTGGTGGTTGGGCACATAAGTTCTAAGGGGAGCGATTGTTCAATAAATAATTAATAACAAGAAGCTTTCCTAGGTAAATGAGAGACAGATCCTATTTAAAGTGATTTTGTCTCAGTGGTTGATCTGTCTAACTCCAGGGTTATTTTATCTCAAACTTGTATTAGTTCTGCTTCAATTAGCATTTTAGTCCCCAATGGGGCACTGCTGATTAATTAGTTATTGTTCAGTAACTTCATCTTCTGGCCCTGACTCCAGCCACTCAGTCTAGTGAGTATTGATCCGCCTCTAGATCTGAAAGCATGTTTTTTTTAAGGTTGCTTAAAAACTGATTGGTCTGAGTGAACCAGATATTGACCTTGGCCTCAATTCAGTAACATACATAAGCACACGCCTATATCTACGAAGGAGAATAACGCAATAAATTCAACTAGACTACTTCTTCCTGCTTAAAGTTAGGCAGATACTTAACTACTATGTTGCAGTCGGAGCTTTGGCTTGTTGTCTTGTTGGTGAGGTATCCTAGGAGGTTAGAAATGCAAGAACACTGAAACTTGGACAATTTTTGAAATTAATCTTATCTGTCTCAAACACTGAGTCATATCAGACACCTCTTTTGTACATAAGAATGTACAAAAATTTTTGCCATGGATAAATAACTTGTAGAAGATGGTTCTTTCTAAAAATCTGATTCGTAATACTATGTGAAGGCCTCAAACCAAAATGGTTTCAAAACACCCTGAATATTGTCTCCATTCATGAATGAGTATTTTCAGAAAAGTTTGGTGATGGTGTAACAGATTTGATGGGTTAACTAGGCACTGTATGAACATGGAAGGTTCTCTGATCACTTTTCAACCTTTAACTTTCTCAGATATTCCCAAGATTTCTTGTAAAGAAAGGTGTGTATATATATATAACACTGACAGTAAAATGCTTTTTGTTTGAGTGTGGCTGTATAGGGAATGGTGAGTTAGAATTAGTAACTTCTGCTGTCCTCATATAAAAGAGCTCACCGTAGCTGGAACATTCTATGCAAATTTTAGAATGGTACAGAAAAGTGATCTTGGTAATTCTTAATGTTTGACGTTTTCTGCTTTTTATGTACTGAACAGATACCGTAAATTAACTTCTATACAACTGCTTTATTTGCATTTTTCTTCAAATTGTATGATAACAGTTTCAATTTTAAAGCTAACAGGCATTGTAATGGTTAAGAAAGAGCATAGAATCCAAAGATAACAGAAGTTTAGGAAATGTCAAAGTATTGCTTTGACTCTGCTTATGATCTTTAATATATTTTTATTAAAAATATTTTCCTTTACTTCCTTGATGTTAGAACTAAAATTTTAAACCTTGGCAATGATTTGAGATAGAGAAGACACAAAGTTTTGATCCCAGGCAGAGTAGACCTCATGTAATTTGATATCATGAACTACCTAGGGCCCATCCAATCCAACTACGGAAATGTAATTGAGGCATCTCAGTTAGGAATCAGAGTGGTTCTGACTCCTTATATAAACAATGCGTTTATATTACGAAATGAAGATGTGCTCTGAGAAGGTGGCAGAATTTCAGGGGAACGTGATTTCTCTATAACTGTAGCTTTCTCTATCCACTATCTTTGGTTGTCAGAAATACCTCTTTTCTGTGCTTTTATGTGCGTTTGTGTAAATGGCTACTACAGTTTATCCATAGCTTCGGAGAGAGAAATTATTGCCAAAGCCCTGAAGCCAAAGACTGAAGTGAGGAACCCTATGTGCTGAGAAAGCAGTGTGTGAACATTTCCATAGGATTTATAAGCTCAAGAGAGTTGCGGATTCTGCAGGAATGGATAGTCTCAGGAGACCAAGAGGTTGCTGACCACACAATGGATGCACTGATAACTGTAACTCAGGCTGCAACCAAGAAGTCAGGGGCTGCTGAATGCAGATGAAGCCTGTCGGGTGTAAATATACATCATGAAGCAAACCTCTGAGGGATTTTATAAACACCTGCATAGAAGACACTGGTGTGCCTGTGACTCTTTGCTCTTGAATCTACAATTGGAAATGGACTCCAAACTGAGACCTGGACAGATAACTGTGTCTGTATGCATGTGTGAATGAAGTTTGTGTAAGTGAATAAGTATATTTGTTTTGTTAATAACCATGTTACTGATAACAAAAGCTTGTTTCTACCGATAATAACAACTTAGTGTATAAAAGCTTTCCTAAGAAGTATTGATTGTTATCTGTGTCTGCCCTTTGACTCAGAGAAGAGAAGATGTGCAGAATGGAAGTTTTCCCAGCTTCAAAATCTTAGTTAAATATCTACATTTAGGTAGAGTGAATTTAAGCCTTGCTACCTAGGAAACAACATATTGGAGGAAATGTTGCCTTCATTTAGTACTGCAGTAAGTAGGTAAAGTCTAATCAGCTACAGAAGAAAGTGAAAAGAATTCTGCAGTAGATAGGTGGAGAACAATCTGTCATCCACATTTTTCTGATCATTATAGCCCCCATTAATTTTAGAAATTACCTTGCACCTTGAAGTGTTAGTGGAATCAAAAAATATGTGTAAGATTTTCTTAATTGGGATAGTGTTTAACACTGAGCATCTGTGCTATCCATTTAAAAGTCCAATTTAGCTTGAGTATTCTCTTGTAAAATGTGTTGTTTATGAGGGAAATCAAATTAAACAATGCTCTTCAAAGATATCTTGATGATGTGTTTATCAAGATAGGTTTTTCATGATCATGAACATTGAGGAATTAAGCCTAAAGAGGATAATTCTTGTGCTAAATTGTTCTTTTATCTATGAAGTGGAAAATCTAGTAGGAGTCATAGAAAATAAGAAAGCAAATCTCAATTTTAATATCCTTGTAAAATGTCCTAAACACTTTAGTTACTGTTCTTTTGGAATTGTCTTCTCTGATGTATTGTAAAAAGTCTTGAATTACAGAAGGGGAATGGAAACCTCATCCAGATGCAGTCCAATCACTGTCTAAATTTGTGTGAGTCCTTTGACTCAGAGACTTTGTGTAGAGATGGATTTCAGAACCCAGTCCTGTCTTTTGTATCCTGACTATTCCCCATTCTTGTTTCTCCATCTTACCTTTTGCTTATGTATTCTACATGGATTTTTGCTGCTAAAAATACAAACAAAAAATCCTTCCCCTATCTTTTATGCAACATCCATAAAGAAAATAGTTGTTAAAATCCAAGAATTCTCTTAAATCTTAAACTTCATAAAAAGATTTACTAAAAAGGATCCTTAGGGATAGTTAAGAGACCATGTAAACAGATGGAATGGGTTTTTTGCATCCTTTTTGGATTATTTTAAGGAATTAAAACACCCCATAGCTGAACATTTTAGGAGAATCGTTTAAACAATTTTATTCTGCAGATATTTGCTTTGATTTTCTCATTGTCAATATGGAAAAAATTATATCAGAGACACCCACAGCATATTAAAAAATAAAAATTTAAATCTGGGGTGTGATAGAATATTTGGCTTCACAGTTTAAGTTAATAATACTGTACTACATATAATAATTTTCACTATCCAGACAATGCAAATATTGCAGGTCTTTTTCATATTACTGCTGATTCTTTTTGTTAAGTAATCATAGTTGAAAACTTGACCATCAATGAAGAGTGTTAACTGTATCTTTATGGTTGCTGTGAGGAAAGCCAAGAAACAGCACAATAAATAAAAATCATGTTGATTTAAATCAGTGACACTCAACCTTGAACTGCTGCAAGTCACTCTGGCATTAAGCAGAGCCATGAGGAGCCACAATATATGTTTTACTAGTCTACTATACAAAAATGCATGTAAAAATTTATTATAAAATAAAGGTTAAGACATTCATCCATTGAATTACATATAATTTGCTGTACTAACAGGATTATTTATGATAGGTTTGAAGTGGTTTCTTACATTATAAATCAGAAGCAAAATTCTACAGTGCCATTAGATGAGGGTGGTTACTTCTATGGCTGGACAGGCAATCGACTGAGTGCAAGGTTTTTCCTTTCTGATTCAGTGAGAGCTGAAAATATAGCTTCAGTCTGCAGAAGTGTCTGCAGATAGAAATACTCAAATGGGGACTTGGAGACTTCCTTATATGGAGAAGCAGGTTTCTGCAAGCCTGATGATCAGATTCTTTAATGCTATAAACTGTATTTTGGTGGGAACTGTTATCTGAGAAATTTACTTATGTAGGACTTGGCATTGTGGACACTGATAAATTTTTGAATAATTGTTACATTGTTCTGTGATGTGATTACTTCCTGGAGAGCAACAGCAAGCCCAAAAAAATCTGGATCTTAACCCACATGAGTTCTTGAGACCGTATTGACTTAGAATCTCCCCCAAAAGGTATCAAAGAAACAACATTTCTGACCACCTTTGCTTAAACTCTGATCAATAAAAGGCAGGGTAAGCCTATTAGATTGGAAAACATATTCAGAAGAGGTATCCAAGTTTCCTCTTCCATTTTTGTCCTGGATTGAGCAACACAGGACTAATTTATCTTCTAATGCTGGGGAAAACTCCACTTTTGGAAGACTCTAGTGTCTGAATTTGTAAAAATATTTACTTTATAGCCAGCTAGGCTAGGTGGGATTCAAGATCTCAGTGTTTTCAAGCCTTGCCAGGTGCAGGGATGAGGCATTTGAGGCATTTGACCCAGGCTGGCCAACAGGATTATTTCATACCATGAATGTCACATTCTATATAAATTAGAAAGTTTGCTGCATAGTTTCCCTCTCCCTTGATGGTGGCAGTCCAGAGAAACTCCTTCCCTGGTGCTGGACCCCTGAGGCCTTCCCTTCCTCCTGAAGCTGTTGCGCTCACAGTGTCCGACATTTACTGTCCACTGCTGGGAGCACAGAGCTTCCTACTGGTATAATTGACTGAGTATAATTCTTGTATATCTTATATTAGTATCAGGATTAATACTGGTTCTTTAGTATTATTATTAATTATTTAGTCTTATCCTATGATATCTATTTATATTTCAGCTCTTGTGTTTCCTGCTTTCCCTGATTCCCCTTTCTGGGTGGGGAGGGGTCATCAGGTGATAGAATAATTGTCTGAACGACAATAAATTGTTATGGGTTTTCTCAAACCATAACAGTTGTAAAACTTTCATATAAGTTCATGAACCTCACAGCAGCTGACATTGCTCTGCTAAAATAATAGGCATAGCTTTTCTGGCTTTAGTTACTTTCTCATTCACCTGAAAGCTAATGACATCGCAAAGCAAACAAAGGAATGTTAAGAATGATAAGATGGAAGAAAGGGTAGCCCTATCATGAATTAATAACAGTGCAAATGACAAACCTCAAAATTACTTCTGGCTATGCTCTCCCCTCATTCTGAATCTTACATAGATAGGTGGAATCACTACTTGTTTTTGCTCCTGTTCCACTGGTACAGTTTCTGCTCCTCACCATAAGGTGAGATCCAATGAAGGACATCTACTCCAGTAAGTAGATTCTTTGATTTCTAGAGGATAACCTCATCTCTGTGTTTATGAAATTTCCTTTAGAGCTTTTATTATCAGTTACAATTTCTGCACCGTCTTGTACCCGAGAAAAGTTTTTGTCCTGGATCATGAGTGTTCTTGGTGAAAATATAAACATAAAGTAATGAATAAACAAAAAAGACCATAAGAGCTGCAACTTAAGTTCAAACTATTTCACTTTCAGATTTTCTTATTTTTAGTACCTATTGTTAAGATACTGAGTGATCCATGCTGCATTTTCTTGTTCTTCATCAGAATATTGTTTACACAAGCTGAGTATTTCTCACATTTTAAGAAAGGAATTTTAATATTTTGAATGTTAGCCTTTTAACAAGTTATGAAATAATGCTGTTTCTGCACTTCCAGTTATTTCTCATTTATTTGGTGAATTTTCTTTTCTTAAACTATGCATATTACAGTGTTATTAATGCCTTAAGAAACGCACATGCCTGTGGATATTGTAAAATAGCTCTGGAAGTAATATTTTTATGTCATCACAGAATCAGTTTGTTAATTATTTGAAAAATTTGCTATTAAGCCAATAATCTCTATCTGATCCAAAAAACACCCTTGTAAAATAGCTAATTAAAAAAAATAAATTATCAAGATGCCTGATAGAACCAAGTGTTATAATTTTTGCTTTTATAAACATTATCTATGTATTGCTGTGTCATTTAAGTTTTAAACTACAGACTTAAAGTTATTACTTCCTTTGCAGTCTGCTGTCTCCATGCAGATCTCGATAGGTGAAATAGACGTGTGAAGGACTCAGCTATAGAAAGTGAACTGGGGCTGGAGTAAGTCACTCAAGTGCAAAACTTAAGATTTCAAACTCACACTTTTTTTCATTATTTTTTTGTCGCTAACTGTGGAGGCACTTAAAGTAGGATTCATCACACAATGCAAATATATCTTCAGTGACATTTGAGGTGCTCTCCCTAAGTTTCTTTTATAGTCAACTGACAAAAATAGATGCTTCTAGACTGAGAATTACATGAACTATGTTAGATATGTACCCGAGGATGCAATGAATAGTGCTTTAAAACTGCTTATTTCCTTCTGCTGAATATAAAAGCAGTCTACATACAAGTCTGATTATTTCAGTTGTATAAATCTTTACAGCAGATTTATCAAATCAAGTGAAATAAATACTGCTTTTTGGTTGGTGGGGATGTTTTTGTTTTGCTTTGGGTTTTTTTGTATGTTTTTTTTTTTTTTATATTAGAGATGGCTAACAACAATTTCTAGAAACAACAAGAGTGTATCAGTTAACACAAAGCCAAAAAAGCTTGCTTAGCTCTTTTTTGTAGCAAGACCTGTTTCACATTCATACTTTAGATATTTCTGGACTTCATTTTTGCCATATCTTATGATCATGTTTTCAAGTTTAGATACCACACACATTGCACCTGCCACATTTCTGTGAGACATAAATTTAGACCAAAGGAAGTGATTCTTCTTTTTCCCAACTAGGGATATAGCTCTGATGAGATCCATTGCCTGGGAACATGATTAATTTCCTTTGTCTTGAGGAAGTTCAAAATGTTATCATTATAGACATCATCTTAATCACTGCCTTATAGTGGAGAAACAGTTACATAATGAAAATTCCAGCTGCCATGCAAACAAAGAATTGAGATCTACCAGATAAGAGAGGAAACAATGTATGATTTTGTCTATAACCTTTATAGTTAAGGCAACCATTTATGAGGGTGGGCTGAAATATTTTTTCATTTTATTCCTGAAGTTATTGTGTAGAATTCAACTGCAATGCCTCAAGCAAGAAAAGACACTCAAAATTCTTCCTTCCAAATTGGATCGTCTGACCTCTAGTCATATTCAATTGCTTCAACCACATTCAACATGGACATCTCTCCTTCATGTCTTTTTTTCTTTTTTTCTTTCTTTTTTTTGAGTGGAAGAGTCATAATGGGTATATTGAGGATAACTGTACCCCACAGTATTTTACAGCGTGTAGGCTGCAGTCATTTCAAAGGAGAATGAAGAATTTGTGTCAACGTCACAAAGAAGCAGACAATTGGTTCTCTCTCAGGTACTTGTCCCAGCCATGATAAACCTTGACTGCTGGGGGAAAGATGGTGTCTCATGTAGCCATTTAAGAAAAGAAAGATATTGATGCTTGGTCTCTGAGTGTGATTAATTGTACCCCAACTTAAGGGGATGGTTCAAGACCATGAGTCTCTAGAGAATCATAGAATCATAGAATGGTTTGGGTTGGAAGGGACCTTAAAGATGATCTAGTTCCAACCTCCCTGCCATGGACAGGGACACCTTCCACTAGACCAGGCTGCTCAAAGTCACATCCAATCTGGCCTTGAATACAAGCCCTTTCAGATTTCTTGACTAAAGGAGCTGATCCCCAGAAATCCATCCTTACTCTCAGTGTGCTAGTTATAGTTGACAGTCAGGAATACATTTATTTTGGTTCAGAGACATTTCCAAGCAGGTCCAAGCCCATTTTTTTTCCCTAAACTTGCTAAATTTCACTCTGCCTACTAGTTGAACTGGAAAAAAACAAGTTTTTTGACTTGATATTTTGAATTAATCCAAATTTTAAAATGAGTATTGGAAGAAAAACCTAATGTGTATAGGACCCCAGTGAAACAAATCTTCTAGTTCTACATTGACTACATTTAGTTCTGCATACAACAGCATGAGGTGGCAGTGTTTCAGAGTATTGCCATCATATAGATGGATATAGACAGAATAGACAAGCACAGATAACAGTATTAATATATCTTATTCATGAAGGTTAAAGCAGTGCTTTACTGAAGGGTGCACAGCTCTTGATACAAGATGAAAAGGCAAAGACAAATTAAACCTGAAGCCACATCATTTCTTTCACGGACTTTAAAACCATGACAATACACTTTAATGAAAGCAGACAGGTACTGAGTTTCTCTATCTCTAGATAAGAGACTCTGAACTTTTAGTATGTGCGTAATTCACAGTTGTACTCATTTCATTTCCAAAGGATGTAATATTCCTGACGTTATAGAAACTTCTCTGTCATTGCTAGTATGCTCTTCATAGAAAAAGTAAAATCCATTAACACCTCAACTATTTAATGGTGTATTGAGGTATACATATTGAGGTGTGACTTCAAATACTGTTTATTGAATTGGCTGGATGTTGATTCAGCGATTTAGTTTCACAAAGTTAGGTAAGGTAAAGGCATTTTCTGACACTTTCTTTTTTAACAAGTTCTCTTTAAAATCAGAATCTCTTTTAAGACAAGTACTTCGCATAGCTGCCAAGGAGGGGAGAATTATTTCTGCAGAACAAAACTAAAGACAAAATCTCTAATAAATAGTTTTCTTTCTTGCTGAATTGTTCAAGGAAGCAGAGCTCAAGGAAACTACAAATAAGCATCTGCATTAAATCCAGTAAGATTCTTTATCTAAATCAGAAAGAAGTGGTCTGTGTCAATACCTGTATAAGCAGATAAGGGAGATTGCAAGGGAAACAAGTTATATAAGGTAACAAAAAATTATATATTTTTTATCAATTATATTATTAAAAAAACAACAAAAAACCAAAACAACAACCTTCATCTGTATGTCACTGTCTCTTCAGTAATGCCAGTCAGGGGAACTGCACATTGATTTAAAAGAATTTGTTACTGTGAAATAAAATTGAATGTACAATATATTGACAAAATCAGGCCAAAATTCAAAATTATTGAATCCTTAGATATTATGTAGACAAAGAAATGCAGAAAACAGAAACAAAACCAAGACCAAAACAATTTTGTTTAGGTGAGATGTTTCTACAAATTCAAATATCCTGAAGAAATATACTAGAGATGCAATTCAACTGCACTGGTGAACAACTCACAAGAAAGTGGGTTTTGCACAAAGCTGATTGTGTTGAGGACCTTGATGTTTGTGAAATAAATATGGCTCCTTCAACTTTAATATACTCTGTTTTGTTCCTATACTGATGATAATGTGAATTCTTCCTACACATTTTGTAGATGACATATAAAACATTTTAAGCACCAGAAAGCATGAGGCACCAAGCTCAGACCTCAGCTGAACTGTTGTCTATCCTCTTTGAGACAAATGAATGCACATGGGTTATTGCACCTAAAGCTACCATTTGTGGCAAAGCAAATATGTTCTCTGATAGCTTTTTTTTTTCACCATCAAGTTCAGTCAAATTTCACTACATAGTATCCAGTGATAACCTATCCACAGGTTCTGGCCTTTTGGTGTTCTCTAATGGATGTTGTGATTTATCCATTTCTAACTCCATGTAAACCTAAATAAGAATGACCCGTGGAGTCATTTTAATTAAAACTCTCATTGCCCACTTGCTTGCCTCTCTGATTCATGCATCTTTACTAGTCCATTGACACGACAAGCCAGATATCTGTGTGAATGCAAATACTACAATTTAAATGTCATTGATAGAAAACTTGTATACAAAAATCTCTTTAAGAAATTCATGCTATTTCCAGCCCTAGGAAACAATCTGATTTTCTCAAAATTGGAAATTGTTAGCATTGATTATTTTCCTGTTCTTTTGAAGACATTTATCTTCCTTTCTTTTTTAATTTTCTTTCATAGAGTACCTTAATCAATCCTTTCATCCAGACAGATAAAAAGATCACTCCATTTTAATTACCAGCTTCCTTATTCCAACAATTTTCAAAGGGGTAAGATGTGTATTCTAAAGACTGAGGTAAAATTAGTACCACCTGTTCCATCAGTATTTCTACATGTAGCAACAAACAGCAGATCATAAGCCCTTTCAAAAACTCTTTCAGAAAAGAAAATCTTTTAGAAAAATTAGTGTATCTTTACTTGAGTAAACAACATTCAGAGAATATGTACAGAAAGTAAAAACTTTTCAAGTAGAAGCTCAGATACAGAGAAAAGAAACACTTCTCATGGTTATTGAGGCAGTAGTTTTTATATCACCTGAATTACTTTTCATACTTTTGTCAGGCAAAATACTCATAGATAATGTAAAACTATTGTGCATACCTCCAGTTGATGGTAAAAAAAATGCAGTAAAGAACTGTATGAAAATAAATTAAAGTACAACTTTAATTTGATGTCTACAAAGAGACAGTGGAAGTTCTGTCTTACTGAGAAGAAACTCCTGTAATTGGTTTCGTTCAAAATAGCAGAATAGATCTTTCGGCTCAGACGTTAAAAAGACAGAACCACTGATTAGGACTAGCATTTAGAAATAATAGAGTATGCAAAGAATGTCAAACGTGCCACTATGCATCACACACAGACTGACACTGCTAGAGCAGGGGGATCGGACCAGATGATCTCCAGAAAGTCTCTTCTTACCTCAACCTTCCTGTGATTCTGTGCTTCTCTATTGGTTAAGGGATTTGTCTTTTATGGCAATGTAATTCTTTCTCAGGATCAAAGAATCCACATGACCAAGTGGGGCATAAGCATTTTTGCCTACTGCCTAGGCAACCTAGTGGGAACAGCATTAAACAAAGAACATCTAAATCAGTGGACAAGGGAAGAAATACAGATGTCATCTGTCTGGACTTCTTTAAGGCCTTTGATACTGTCCCCCATAACATCCTGCTCTGTAAATGGAGAGGAATGGATTTGATGGATGGACTATTTGGTAGATGAGGAAATGGTTGGATGGTTGCATCCAGAGGGTAGTGGCTCAATGTCCAGATGGAGATCAGTGATGAGTGGTGTCCCTCAGGGCTCCGTATTGGGACCAGTACTGTGTAATATTTTCATCAACGGCATAGACAGTGGCATCAGTGCACTTTCAGCAAGTTTGACACCAAATTGAGTGGTGCAGTTGACACACCTGAGGGACAAGATGCTATCCAGAGGGACCTGGACAGGCTCTTGAAGTGACCCATTGTGAACCTCATGAGGTTCAACAAGGCCAAGTACAAGGTCCTGCACAAGAATCTGGGCAACTCCTGGTATTAATACAGCTGGGGAATAAAGGAACTGAGAGCAGCCCTGCCGAGAAGGACTTGGGGCTGCTGGTGGATTAAAAGCTGGACATGAGCCAGCAATGTGCACTTGCAGCCCAGAAAGACAATCATATCCTGAGATGCATCAAAAGAAGCGTGGCCCAGCAGGTTGAGGGAGGTGATTCTGACCCTCTACTCCACTCTCGTGAGACCCCACCTGGAGTACTGCGACTAGCTCTGGAGTCCTCAGCACAGGAAAGACATGGACATGTTGGAGTGGGTCCAACGGAGGGCCACAAAAATGATGGATGAGAGAGATGGAGCACTGTCCTATGAGGAGAGGCTGAGAGAGTTGGGGTTGTTCAGTCTGGAGAAGAGAAGGCTCCGGGGATATCTTATTGCGGCCTTTCAGTATTTAAAGGGTACTTTATAGGAAAGATGTGGACAAAATTTTTGGCAGGGCCTGTTGCGGTAGGACAGGGGGTAATGGCTTCTAACTAAAAGAGGGTAGATTCAGACTAGGTAGAAGAGGAATGTTTTTATGATGAGGGTGGTGAAGCACTGGAACAGGTTGCCCATAGAGGTGGTAAATACCCTATCTGTGGAAACATTCGAGGTCAGGTTGAATGGGTCTCTGAGCAACCTGATTGAGTTTAAGATATCCCTGCTCATTGCAGCGGGGTTTGACTAGATGACCTCTAAAAGTCCCTTCCAACCCAAACTATATTATGATTCTATGAATCTATGGAAGACAGGGGAAAGAGATGATCATCCACAATCAAATGAGGAAGTAGTAGACCAGGTTGGCAAACAAAGGGTGCAAGTTGATGTGGACCAGAGAGACCTCATGATCAACAAAGTGAGGTTTTATGGGCTCTGCCCAAAGTCTGTACATAAAAATAAGGAAATGCCAAGAGACTAGGATGATGGAGAAAAGCTTTCTAACTTTACCTGGAAAATCACCATAAGCAGGTGCCTGTTGCCTACACAGTAATGCATACTGCTTGGGCATAAACAGAAGGTATACATGCTGTTGCAAGACTCTTACGTTTGGATTGCTGGGACATGGTCACATAGCTCATGTCTGAAGTGCTGCAATGGAAGTGTTGGCTCTTTAGGAAGGACAGGCTAGGAATTTGAGCAACCTGTTCTAGTAGGAGGTGTCCCTGCCCATGGCAGCGGGGTTGGAACTAGGTGATCTTTAAGGTCCCTTCTAATCCAAACCATTCTATGATTCTGTGATTCTATGATTCTATGAACTCAGGATCCTGAGATGGGGGAACAAAGCCAAATGCAGGATCACAGCCCCAGACTTCAGAAGAGCAGTATTCGGCATGTTCAGGGACGTGTTTCAAAGTATCCCATGGAATACAGTCCTGGAGAAAAGAGAGGTCTAAGATACCTGACTGATCTTCAGGGATCACCTTCACCAAACTTAGTAACTGTCTTGATATGTAAGAAGTTAAGCAAAGGTGACAGGAGACATGCACAGGTGAACAAGAAGCTCCTGTCAAAACTCAGAGGTAAAAAAGAGGCACACAAAAGGTGGAAGCAGGAACAAGTGACCAGGGAGGAATATAGAGACACTGTCCAAGCATCTGCATATGGAGTTAGTCAAAGCCATACTGAAGATGAACATCGTGAAGGACATAATGAGCAACAAGAAGGGCTTCTGTACAGGTATGGAAGGAAGACTAAGGAAAATGTGGGCTGGCTGCTAAAGGGAATAGAGTAACTAAGAACACAGAAGTGCTTAAGGTACTCAGTGCCTTCTTCACCTTAGTCTTTACTCATAAGAAATACTTGCAGGAATCTCAGGTCCCTGATACCTGTGGGGAAGTTTGGAGCAAGGAAGACTGACTCTGGGTAGAGGAGTAGCAGGTTTGGGAACTTTTAAACTGACTGGACATAAATCCATGGGACCCAGTGGTCCCATGAGTACTGAGGGAGTTGGACAATGTCATTATGAGGCCAGTCTCAATTATCTTTGAAAGATCACAGCAATTGCGAACAGTTCCTGACACATGGAATAAAGCAAATGCCACTCCTCTCTTTAAGAAGAGCAAGAAGTAGGATACAGAGAACTGCAGGCTAGTCAGCCTCACAACAGTCCCTGAGGAGATCCTCCTGGAAACCACATCCAAACACATGAAAGACAAGACTGTGATTGGGAGTAGTCACCACGTGTTTGTAAAGGGGAAATTATGCTTAACCAACCTAATAGTTTTCTGCGATGAGATGAATGGCTTGTTGAATGAGAGGAGAGCAGTGCATATTTTTTATCTTGACTGTAGCAAGGCTTTTGACACTGCCTCCCATAGCATCCTCACAGACAAAATGAAATGCAAATTAGAAAAGTGAACAGTTACGTGGACTGAAAAGTGGCTGAACTAATGGACTTAAAAGATTGTGATCAGTGTCACAGACTCCACTGGTAGGCCAGTCAGTAATGGTGTACCATTGTTTAAGCTCTTCATAAATGTCCTGGACTCTGGGACAGAGCTCACCGCCTGCAATTTTGTAGAGGATATAGTATCAGGAGGAGTGGCTGATACACCAGAGGCTTGTGCTGCCATTCAGAGGGACCTCTACAGACTGGAGAAATGGGCCCACAGGAATCTTATGGTAATCTCAGCAAGTAAATGCCAAGTTCTGCCCTTAGGAAAAAATAAGCCTGCACACCTTGGTATGCTGGGGAGAGGTGGGGAAGGGAGTGGGGGAACAGAACAGACTGGTACACAGCTTCAAAGAAGTTCGGTAGAGAAGTACTTAGGGGTCCTGGTTGAACCCCAGTTGAACATGAGCCAGCAAAGAAGGTCAACCACGTCATGGGCTGCCAGGAAGAGCATAGTCAGCAGGTTGAGGGAGGTGATACTTCCTCTCTGCTCAGCACTGTTGAGGTCCTGTACAAGAAAGACACGAACACACTGGAACAAGCCCAGCAGAGAGGCACAAAGTTGTTGAGGGATTGGAGCATCTGACATACATGGAGAGACTGAGGCACTTGGGCTTGTTTAGCTTGGAGAAGAGAAGGCTTGAGGGCGAAATTTATCAAAGTGTATAAACACCTGAGAGAGGAAGTAAGGTATTCTAAACCAGATTATTCTCACTGGTGCCAAAGGAAATGATAAGCAATAGACAGAAACTGAAATACAGAAAGATCCATTTAAACATAAGAAATTTTTTTTACTGTGAGAGTGGTCCAACACTGGAATGGGTTGCCCAGAGAAGCTGTGGAGTCTCCATTCCTGAAGACAGTCAAAATCTGACTGAACACAGTCCTGAACCTATTCCAGTTGACCCAGCCTTGATCAGGGGATTAGACTCCAGAGATGCCATCCAATCTCAGTTCTGTGATTCTGTGATATGCTTACAGAACAGCTGTACCTTATAGGGGAAAAAAGACTATGAGGACTTTCTGGAAGCCTGCTTTTGTAACAGAAGTGTGACATTGAAAGAAATCCTGAGGATTCTATTTGCTTTCAAAATAAAAGTAGGGTCAAGTTAGTTAAACCAAAGGGCTGGAGCCAGACGACAAAATCCTTATAGTGACAATGAAGCTCAACAAGAATTAGGCCTCTTCTATTCTGCTTCAAACATCAACAAAATAATTAGTATGTGGAGCACCTTGAAACTGGTCTTCTGTTGGGAAAGATTTACCAAGGGTATCCAATCATCTGGTTTTGCTGCGTGTAGTCATATCAATACTGTTGTAGACTGACTTTTTCACCAGTCTGTAAAACAAAATTAAGGCCTTGCCTGTTAAATCTTGAGTGTGTTAGAGCTGTGACTTGTACACAATAAAATTGTCCTTGCCAGAGCCTGTGGTCATTCCTTGTGAGAGAACTGGAATCTTCAGACAGCAAATTCACTGGACCAGAGGCAATCTGTGATACAACATTGACAAAAGGAATTGTAGAACCCCAGGGAAACAATGGTCATTAACAGAGTACACAAGAGTAGTCCAGGGAATACAAGTCACAAATAAGCATTACAGTTGCTGTTCTTATTAAAAAAAAAAAAAAAAAAAAAGGCAATTGTAAAAAGATCCCAGTGCCCTAACCTTATAGTAAAACCATTACTGCTAGTATATGGAAGCTGCTGTTAAGGACAACAGAGATGCATGCAGAAATACAGATAGACTGTCTTTTCTCCACAGAATATTTATAATGCTATCCCTGAGGAGAAATACAATGTTTACTTGGCCATAAGCAAAATTAGTAAAAAAGTAACTTCCTAGCCATAAACAAAGCTCAAAAGACTTCACCAAAATTCTTCTAAGCTTTTTA
The DNA here is from genome assembly GCF_964199755.1 of Larus michahellis. NCBI lineage: Eukaryota > Metazoa > Chordata > Aves > Charadriiformes > Laridae > Larus > Larus michahellis. The sequence continues at coordinate 101,259,419 of NC_133898.1, read as the reverse complement.
GATTTGCTTCTCTATTGGTCCATACAGTATATAGTTCATATCTGAATAAAGACAATAAAAAGTGAGTGTAATAAGCCACCAGAATTAGACTTTTCATATTCGTTTGCCAAAATGACAGAGTAAACAATAAACCAAGCTTGGATGCAAAATACAAGTTTTAATATTCTAGCTCTGGTTCTAATGAATTATAAATGGGTGAATCTAAATCCCAACTCAAGCTTTCAAGAACTGTAGAGTCTTTTTTTTTCACCTAGGAAATAATCTAGGAAGAAAAACTGAACATTCTTTTTTTTCCTTCCTTTTTATGATCATCTCTTCTTTCTGATAATGCTTTGATTAGAGTACCAACGAACTCAGGCTATAGTTCAATTTTTCACCACTGTTTGTAGCAGAAACTGTTTAAGTGTCTGCTCTGCTCCCTCTCCAGCCATTTATTCCCGTGTTACTCTTGCAGTTCCATTCTTCTTCAGCTGAACCTTTGCAACTTACTGGGAGTCTCATATGGGACTATGACTCTAATGCAGATCGGTGAAATAATAAGTCAAAATCTTGCCCTTGGTGAAGCCACGGTAGCTGCTTCGAATCACCTCCCTGTTCTCTATGTAACTTGATGGAAGTAGTAAACTTAGAGTAGAATGTTACCTATTTTGCCTCAAGCGTTTGTACTTTTTGATGTCCAGAAAATGTCAATTCAGTCTTTACAGAGAATGTATCAGAACTGGATGGGCAGAAATGTTTGGGTTTTTTTTTAATTTAATTACTAAATTTTACTGTTCTGCAAATTACCAAATTACTTCAGACTTGAAAGACAACAGATCCTGAGAATGTTTCTGACAATATAAAAAACTTTAAAAATATTTTATAATTAATATTTCTAAAGAATCCAAAGCAGAAAAGAAAATCAAGTATCAGTTCAAATGAACTATCAGTATATTGATTGTATATTCAGTCTAAAGTAAATTTTATAAGAAAGTAAGGGAGCATCAATATTAAAAGAGACTTAATCACATGAAAAGAAATGACACCGATATGACAGCTATATGGTTATGGTAATTGCGTTGTTATGGTTGCTTTATTCTCCCCTTTGAACACAACATCTTGCCCTGTGTTCTCTACCTATTATTATGTTATTTCAAATTAAAAAAGAACCTGGGGAAATGCATGTGGAGCATAACACATCTGCCATTTTAAAAGTTTAATAAGAATATCCTAATTAAGGTATTAAAAAAAACTTAAATTCCTTGTAGCTGGAGTGCATTCGAATTTCTTAACTATGGACTTGGATCACTTTATATTTATTTATTTATTTTTATTGGAAGATTTTTTAATAATTCAAGTATGTCTAGCCATTCATTTAATTAGAGACTGAGATAACATTAATATTACTTCACTCAAAATTTATTTTGTTTAATATATCAATCAGAATCTAAGAATAAGATTTTAAGGATTTCTTGTGGTGATTGTACACAGCAAGTATCACCTAGTCAGCAAACAATATTAAAGCTGATTTAGGTAAACCTAAAAAATCTCTATAGGCTAACAGAATAAGATACATTTTAGAACAAAGCTATTAGCAATTTGTCTCTGAAAAATCTTCCAATTTGATGTTTAAAGACTGTGAAATGGCTTAGGTATTTGAGAGTTAGATGATGATATTGTTAACTTTCTTTACTCAGCTTTACTCTACATTAATATATGTTTCATTCTTTGCAGTTAGGCAGCAGAAAGGAGCGGTGTCTGCCTGGTCATTTCTACCAGATGGGGAACTTTTCTCCATCCTTGATACAAGATGAAACTTTATTCTAGATTTATTTAGGTGAATTCATATTAGTCAGCTATACCCAATCTAGAATATGAAAAGCTGATTATTCCTAAATAACTGTCTTGCAGGCACTTTCTTAGATTTTACTCTTTTCCAATTTGTCAAAATCAATTTGAATTCTAACTCTGTCTCGCAGATACTTGAAGCTTTTACTCATTTTATGCTATCTGGAAATTTAATATTCCTTCTCATTCAAGTCATTAGTGCAACTATTGAGTCAAATCTGTAAAGAGAATATTTCCTTACATTTTGACAGCTCATGTCCACATGTGAGGCAAGATTCTTAGCTCCTAACAGTCTCAAGTAAGTGTTTTAACAGGATAATAACCCTTTCATAGAGTGCTGACTTCCTTTCTGAACAGAGACCCTTGCTTTCATAAGATGACTGTGTATTTTTGTGCTTTAAATACCTTAAAATGTCACAGTTGAAATACCTTCTGGGGAGACAGACATTTTAACAGTACAAAATGAAGAATTCGAACCTAATCTTTTACCTTCTAGGTAATTTTATTATTCTTTTTTAATTTTTAGCCCAAAGAAAGGGCTTCTTTTCCAGATACATTTTAAAAGAAAGTGGTGGCTACTTTGTTGAAAATCCAGTCATATCAATGTGTTTTTGAGAAATGTCCACTAGATTGGTCAAGTGTCATCCCATTTGGCTACAGTACTAGAGAATGGTCCTGGTCCATTATAATTTCTATAGAGACAAAATCAAAGAATCTCATAAATTCATACAGCCAATAGTCTGGTGGTGTAGGCACACACATGCCGCATTAGCAAGACAGTTCCCAAGAGAATGTGCATGTGCTTTGGCATAGACTTTCATAACCTGGAACTGAGCTCCTTTGGCCTGGGTGCTCACTGGCACAGTATTTCACAGTAAATGTGAAGTAAGTAGGAAAGAAGTATTGTTGCCTTAGCACCATAATTGTATTACCTCTGAGGTCAATTGAGTAAATTTACTCAATGAACAGGACTTCACATTTACTCAAGTTGATATAATCAGGAATTTCTTTACTTAATAGTTGTGTCATAAATGGCTCTGGAAAAAAACAAACAAACATTTGAGTGTGATTCTCCTGCTTTTTTAAGGTCTTTTGTTTCCGTTGTGAGCCTGAACTGAAAAAGTCACAGAATCAATGAATCAAAGAATCATAGGGGTTGGAAGGGACCTTTGGAGATTATCCAGTCCAGCCCCCCCACCAAAGCAGGTTCACTTAGACCAGGTTGGACAGGAACGTATACAGGTGGGTTTTTAATATCTCCAGAGAAGGGGATGCCTCTCTGGGCAGCCTGTTCCAGTGCTCTGTTACCCTCAAAGAAGTTTTTCCTCTTGTTGAGATGGAATTTCCTGTGTTCGAGTTTGTGCCCATTGCCCCTTGTCCTGTCATTGGGCACCACTGAAAAGAGCCTGTCCCCATCCTCTTAATACCTGCCCTTTAGATATTTATAAGCATTGATAAGATCCCCTCTCAGTCTTCTCCAGGCTAAACAGACCCAGGTCTCTCAGCCTTTCCTCATAAGGGAGATGCTTCAGTCCCTTGATCAGCTTCGTAGCCTTCCGCTGTAGTTCCTCGTCTTTCTTGAACTGTGGAGCCCAGAACTGGACACGATACTTCAGATGTGGCCTCACCAAGGCAGAGCAGAGGGGGAGGATGACCTCCCTCAACCTGCTGGCCACGCTCTTTTTAATGCACCCCAGGAGACCATTGGCCTTCTTGGCCACAAGAGCACCTTGCTGCCTCATGGTCAATTTGTTGTCCACCAGGACTCCTTCTCCACAGAGCTGCTTTCCAGCAGGTCAACCCCTAGCATGTACCGGTGCACGGGGTTATTCCTCCCTCGGTTCAGGACCCTACGCTTGCCCCTGTTGAAGTTCATTAGGTTCCTCTCCACCCAACTCTCTAGCCTGTCGAGGTCTCGCTTTATGGTGTGTCAGCCCCTCCTCCCAGTTTTGTGCCATCAGCAAATTTGCTGAGGGTGCACTCTATCCCTTCCTCCAGGTCATTGATGAATATATTGAATGAGACTGGACCCAGTACTGACCCTTGGGGAACACCGCTAGTTAATAGGCCTCCAACTGGACTCTGTGCTGCTGATCACAATCGTCTGAGCACTGCCGTTCAGCCAGTTCTCAATCCACCTCACTGTCCACTTATCTAACCCACACTTTCTAAGGATGTTATGGGAGACACTGTCAAAAGCTTTGCTGAAGTTGAGGTAGACAACATCCACTGCTCTCCCCTCATCTACCCAGCCAGTCGTCATAGAAGGCGATCAGATTGGTCAAGCATGATTTCCCTTGGTGTATCCATGTTGACCACTCCTGATCGCCTTCTTTTCTTCTACGTGCTTAGAGATGACAACCAGAATGAGCTGTTCTATCACCTTTCCAGGGATGGAGGTGAGGCTGACTGGCTTGTAGTTTCCTGGGTCCTCCTTCTAAGTCTTTCCTTTCAAGACAATTTTTCAAAATCAGAGTATTTTCATTAAGGAAAAATATTTGTGATGAGTTGGCTTTTTCTGATGAAGACAACTTCATTGGTATATTCATGATGAGCACTGTTGAACACTTTGTTCAGAAAGGATGTAGCGTATTAAAGAAGAAAATGGGTTGACTGGAGGGATGCAAAACTACATAAGGAAAAAGAAATCCTACCATAAGAAGCAAACAGAGAGAGAAAGAGGCATAGAAGACAAAAATAGGAAAACTTCTGAGAGAGGCTGATGGTGGATAAGAGGGTTATATATTCAGTGTTTTATGATCAAGTAACTTTCACAATACTAAATATCAGAACTGAGATTTGTTTTCACTCCTTTATGTTTTACTATTTCCCAAAATAACATCCATTCCCCATTGATTTAATTAGGCTTGACCTATATTTTATTGATTAAGAAATTCAAATGAAGACTAAACACACTTGTTAAAATGGTTTTGCTAAGCTCCTTGTACAGCACTGAAGGAATATTTAAATGGAGAATGAAACTGTAGCGCTAACAGCATTTTTAGATTACAGTTGGAAAGTTCAAAGCAAAAACATCTTTAAAAAAAATTAAATTGTACAAATTCAAAGACATGACAAAAACAGTGTCCTTCTAAGGAGGATATTATTCTGTTTTTAAATGTGGATACTGAGAAACAGAAAACCTGAAGAATGTGTTAAAAGGTGTACATAGAACAAAGTGATTGAAATGGATTTGTAAAGTGAAACGGTGCTGAGGACGAAGAATCCACATTATACACATTTCAGAAGTTCCTTTGGACCAGTTCTAGCTTGGTTCCATGTCCTGAATACTCCTCAGTAGTCAGAGTTCAGAAGCTGCACTCATAGGAAGTTTCTTACAGTTTATTTTTTTGTGAAATAAAAGTGGTTCAATCTAAAGGCACTCTAGGATGTGTAGAGTTGAAGGTGTAAAAAAGTGGGGATAACTGGAAGTTTCTTTGCAACAGCACACTAGGGTTTGATCTAAAACGCTAATGTAGAAGCATTCATGTAGAGTGCAGAAGGCAAGTAAGAGATTAAAGCAGAACTTAACTCCCAGCAATCAGTTCTTCTCTTTTAAAAGAACAGTTCTTCCTATTAAAAATGTTAATGGTTACTTCATGGAACTTTATTGCTGTCTTAGTCTTAGTGTTCACACTTTGACGATTTGCTTTTTGCTTCTTATTAAACTCCATTTCAGTGACTTGTTGCAAGGAATATCTGTAGTTACTTTCTGGGGCATCCTGCCACACTCCCTCAGAGCTCACATAACTGTCAGCTGCACGTGGGACTATGTTGCAATTTCCATTTCAACCACAGACCTAGGTTTTCACCCTTTGGAAGCTGCTATATGGAAAATTGTTCATATGTGCCTTGAACAGATATGGAATTGAGGGTTGGGGACTTGAGTGCATTGCTCCAAGTTGGGGGGTTGGGCTGCAGGGGTCAAGTCAGAGCCCACATCATCGAGGGAAGCAGCACTATCAAACTATTACAGTGGCTGGTCTGTGCAGAATTGCTGTAGAATTCACATGTGTACATCCACAACAACAAATATAACGTTGAGGAAAACATATAGTGCATATTTTTCGGCATCTTACTTTAGGAAGTAAGTTTCCCTTCATTATTTTTTATTTGCTTGTCTTGCTTTGGGCTTTTTGTTGTTTCTGGGAGTATTTCTTGATGGTCCTACAGATTTCTTTATTGGTTTAAATATAATCAGCCTTTACCATTTATTTTTATGATTTTTAGTACAAGCTTTTACTTACAGCTCTTCTTCTATTCTTCATAAACTTTTCTTCAGAAGAATAAATTCAATAAATCAACATCTCACCTAGCTTGTCTTAAAGGCTGTAAATTTATTGATTAACTGCTGCAATAAACAATTATAGAATTAATTAAGTTTTCCAAATAAAAGAAGGAATAGTGTTTTGCCTTTAAATAATTACTATCATGTTATTAATAATGATACAGCATTTTACATCTTCAAAGCATTCTGCAAGTAATTGCTAATTAAACCTCACAAGACTTCTGTGAATTCTTTCTGGTTTATTACTACTATTATACAAGTTTTGTAGCTCAAGCCCTATAGACTAGAATCATAATAGGGATTTAGGTACCAAGAATCTCCTCAGGCACCAAAATTAGTCAATATTGCTGTTCACAGAAGTCCCATCCAGCCTTGCATGTGAAGTGTCTAGCTGCTTAAATTTGTGCTGGTAATGTTTCCAGATGCTGGCTCACTTTTGGCAGCAAACAGGAGAAAGTAGTTGTCTGTTCCACTGCTCTGCCTGAAATTACCAAGCTGAACTGATCATGTGTCTTCTCCTTACCATTTGAAGTTTAATAATTGATCTTAATTACCAACATCTTCAATTTTAATTATTGTTCTAGGTTGTAACTTAAAGATCAGAGGAAAAAATAAATGTTCTATTCATACAAGTTTAATCAGACACAGCAATGAGTTCTTCATAAATTTTTAGGAATGTACATGGGTACAATTGCCTAAATCCTGAAGAGTGTCAAATCTCTGTATTTTGCTAGAAGGAGCAACTTCACTCTTTTACCTGCTAGATAAACACTCCAACAACCAGAATATAACAACTATTAAAGTCTTAGGTTGGAACTGTTTGCTTTCCGTGTCGTAGTTAAGGGATAAATTAGTGAAGAGCAAGAACAAACACTGGTCTCTTTCAGTGCCCTAAATACTGAAGGAGATTATTATTTTAACAATCAACACATTTCTCCATTGAATACTTATTTATTTCAAGAGTTCCTTGGCTTCCACCATTATGCCTTCTTCCGGCTTCTGAAAATTTGGTGTTGCAACAAATGAGCCTTGCAAACTAAGGTCCTCTTTGAGTCTAGTTATAAAGTAGAAAGATTATTACTTACTTATTAAAATAAATTTACTTCATGTAAACACTACTTGCACATATCTGTGTGGTTCTACATTACATTACCAGAAGAGAAATTTCAAGTTACATATATTCAAGCATGAAGGCCTATATGACAAGTCATTGACATGAGGAGTGTTCCAGTGACCCCAATAGAAACAGATTTTAGAAAATAACATTTGAAAATGCATTAGCTTATTTGGATATTGTGCTTGTTAGAAAATCTAGACTTTAAGTCAAATGTCTTGAGTTCTCTTTCAGCCTTTTTGATCTTTTGATCCTGTGTCATGGGGTCATTGCAGCTCGCATTATTGAATTTGGGCCTCTGCTACTATAAATAGCACTGTCTTGTTAAAGATGTTATTTTACATTTTTATGTTAAATTATTTCTTTTAGTAGTGTTTTTAACACAAAACCTGACTTGGTTCTTGTGCTCATCCATGATAGATCGTAAACAAACAAAAAAATTTGCTAGTCACATATTGTTTGTGATGTTTGTTTCAAACCTATTATTTAATGTCTCCACTGAGGATTTGCATTCTCACTCTCTTAAAGAATGATTTTTTAATAGTTTGTTATTTTTTGTCCTAACAAAAGCTAGCTTTACGTACTGGAAGTTTTTGGTATTCTTCAGCATAAGTCTGAGAAACCTGAGACAGTCCCTTCTCATGGCTTTGATTCATCCTGGCAGAAACATTCCATTGGATCATGATCATAAGAACAAAAAGGAACACACAAGTGAGCTCGATCTGATCTGATTTGGATCTGCTATGATTTGTCTGTAGTATACACCCCAACAGTTTGTTACGTGCTTCATATACACCTAAGCAGATATGGTCCTAATTTTAGGTTGCATTTGAATTGGGCACTGTATCTGATAGCAAACTGATTTGGAAAAATAAGGCAAAGGTATAAGTTGTATAGTCATGCATTTTAGGTATGCATGCCTTGCCATGTTTCTCTCAAACTATCAATTAATTAGTTAATGGTAAATAAGCCAGTGACTGTCTCCAATTTGCCAATCTAGTCTTTATGGTCTATAATTTTTATCCATCCCTGTAGAAAAAGATAGGTGAATATTTCTTGTCATATTCAGACTGATATTGGGCTGCTGAAGTTGTCTAAAATTAACATTTGGATCTATTTTTTATTATCTATTTAAAAAAAAATGTGAAAGCCAAGAGTAGTAATTTCTTATTACTATCATATAGTAATAAGGAATATAACAATTAATTAATTCTGTCCAGGTAGCATGTATTGTTACACTTTCTTGTGTATTTTTACCTTTAACAAATTGTGTAAAATGAACAAAACATGTCCTTCTCACACAGCAGTAGTTTTTGTGAAACTGAGTCTATAAGTTTTGTCCAGTAAAATGTTTATGTCACATCCTAGAAAAAAACCTTTCAAATTCCAAAGAAGATTAATGACAGAACTGAAGTGCTTGTAGAATATAGATATCAATAAGTAGCTAACAGATTGCCTGTGATTTTGGAGAAGCTTGAATGCTGGTTATAGACAACAGTAATGACAGTTATGCAACAGAGATTTGGTCAAAAAAATAACTTTTTGATTAGCATGAAGTAGAATTCAGGTGAAACATAGATGTCTGAATCTAATACTATCTTTTCACAAATGCTTAACCACACACTATATAAGCTTTAGTTTAGTGCTCTGTTTCTTAAAAAAAAAAAAAAGTTTCACAATCTCATTACATTGTTTTTTATGTGCCTAGAAAAGTATCAGGGTATTACCTAAAGCAAATGGAAGGATGGCAATCACTATTTTTAACACAATAGCTGAATGGGAAAAACACAACACTTGTCATTCGTTAGTCTGTTTACACAAAGGGTAGGACATTCTCCTGCAAAAAGAACAGATTAATTACCTTTTCTTTCTGAGAAGTTAGGAAATTACCTTTCTCCTCTCCCTTGCAAATATCCCAGTCAGTAGACTTTTGTAAGAAATACTGCACAGAAATTAACCTCTGTCTTTACCATCTATCTATGTAAAAAGGTAAAGGACAAGATTTGTACATGGTCATATTTTCCTCTATGTGCCTTAAAGGAAGAGGACAAATGCTAATCTCTGTTCCTGCTGAAAACTTCTAGGCCTAATGGCTTCACCTTTGAGGTGCTTAATGCCACATGGGCACTCCCTAGGGAGCTTTGGTACTCAATGCTCGATGGTGAGCAGTCCTAGATAGTCTGCTCTGGTCTTCTAACCTCCACCAGGTACTAAGCCGCTGGGTAAAGCATTGAAAGGTCATGTTCTTCTCCACATTTTTTAAAGGACAAGAATCATCCCTATCACCATCCTATTCTGAAAGAACAGCACAAGCTTCCAACTTTTAGAGAGAGCATAGAAGGTCTTACATGCTTTTAGTTATGAATAAAATGTTTAGAATCATAGAATATCTCGAGTTGGAAGGGTCCCATAAGGATCATCAAGTACAACTACCTGCTCCTTACAGGACTACCTACAAACTAAACCATATGACTAAGAGCTCCTTGAACACTCGCAAGCTTTTATAGGGACACAGTGCAGAACCTTATCCTAATGGCCAATCTGAACTTCCCCTGAAGCAGCTTCATTCCATTTCCTCGTGTCCTGTCGCTGGTCACCAGAGATCAGCACCTCACACTCCACTGCCCCCTTGAGGAAGTTGTAGACTGCGATGAAGTCGCCCCTCAGTCTTCTTTTCTCCAAGCTGAACAAACCAAGAGACCTTAACTACTGAAAGGTCTTGCCCTCGAGACCTTTTCACCTTTCTTGGTTGCCCTGGACACACCCTAATAGTTTGATGTCCTTCTTATATTGAGGCACCCAAAACACAGTACTTCAGATGGGGTCACAGCAGTGCAGTGTAGACTGGGACAATCAGCTTCCTCAACCATCTAGCTATGCTGTGCTTGATGCACCCCTTTGGGCTGCCAGGGCAAAATGTTGATCTCTTTCCACCGCATTGTTCTCCATCCTGTCATCCACCAGTTTCTACATATAACCAGATTACCCCATCCCAGGTGGAGAATCTGGCACTTGCTGTTGTTAAATTTCATATGTTCCCCTCCACAGGCAGATTTTTTTTAAAGCCCTTGTTCACAGGCTTGGCAACCAAGAGCTCTCTGTAAGGCCTTTGTACCACTGGGGGAGTCCACAGCTCCTCTTAATTTACTAATCATAGGCAAACTTACTTTATGTACATTTGTTTTCTGCATTCAGATTATTTATAAAAACATTAAAGAGTACTGGCCCTAAAATTGAGCACTTATTACAGTATTGAGTTTTTATACATTACACGTAATACCTGAAAATACTCAATGCTCACAATTTCTCTAGAAAATTCAGTTACACGTTTTTACTTTGTTTTGCCCTTTTTTCTTTTTTTGCCTCTCTCTTTTTTTTTTTTTTCTTAAGTAGAGCACCCTGGCAACAATAGGCTACTTGGCCTGAGTTCCATTTTTTATTTCCAGTGAACTCCTGTATTAATTGTTTAAAGTTACGGCATGTAAAAATAGTAATTTTAACCACCTACCTGCTTATTTCTACAGTAAGTATTTGTTTGCTTTTTAGTGATATGCTTTCTAGTATCTAGATTGCTAGTTGCTAATAAAAGCAAGAATTATTAAGACTGTGAGTCAGGTTGTGACAAAACCTGGTAACAGATTGACATGGCTACGCTGGCTGAAGGCTGTGATCTAGATGCTGTGCAGAAGGCCAAATACATCCTTGACACTGTAGCTTGCTAGTGTAGGATGCTGTGTTGGGGTGACCCTGGTGAGATGTCAGGTGCCCACCAAAGCTGCTCTATCACTCCCCCTCCTCCTGGACAGGGGAGAGTAAATATAATGAAAAGCTCGTGGTCCAAGGTGAGGTCAGGGAGAGTTCACTCACCAATTACTGTCACAAGCAAAACCCACTAAACTCAGTAAAATTAGTTTAATTTATTGCCAATCAAATCAGAGTAGGGTATTGAGAAATAAAACCAGATCTTTGAACACCTTTCCCTCACCCTTCCCTTCTTCCCAGACTTAACTTCACTCCTGATTTTCTCTGCCTCCTCCCCACAGGTGGTACAGGGGGATGGGGAATGGGGGTTGCAGTCATTTCATCACACATTGTCTCTGCTGCTCTTTCCTCCTCATACTCTTCTCCTGCTTCAGCATCAGGTCCCTCCCATGGGAGACAGTCCTCCACACGCTTCTCCAACATGAGTCCATCCTACAGGCTGCAGTTCTTCAAGAACTGCTCCAGCGTGGCTCCTTTCTACGAGGTGCAGTCCTTCAGGAACAGATTGCTCCAGTGTGGGTCCCCCACAGGGTCACAAATCCTGCCAGCAAACCTACTTCAGCATGGTCTCCTCTCTCCATGGGGTCACAGGTCGTGCCAGGAGCCTGCTCCAGTGCAGGCTTCCCATGGGGTCACAGCCTCCTTCAGGCATCCACCTTCTCGGGCGTAGGGTCCTCCATGGGCTGCAGGTGGATATCAGCTCCACCTTTAACCTCCATGGGCTTTATAAGGACAACCTGCCTCACCATGGTCTTCATCTCAGGCTGCAAGGGAATCTCTGCTCCAGTATCTGGAGCCCTCCTTCTTCACTGACCTTGGTGTCTTCAGAGTTATTTCTCTCACATATTTTCACTCCTCTGTCCTGGCTGCTGTTCACAGCAGCTGTTTCCCCCTTCTTAAATATGTTATCACAGAGGCACTACCACCATCACTGATTGGCTCAGCCTTGGCCAGTGGTGGGTCCGTCTTGGAGCTAGCTGGCATTGGCTCTATCATAGGGGAAGCTTCTAGACATTTCTCACAGGAGCCACCCGTGTAGCCCCCCACTACCAAAACCTTGCCACACAAACCCGATACAGGTGCTTTCACCACACCTTTGCAATGTTGTTATGTCCACATTAAGACAGTGGTTTAGTATGGATATGTACCTGTCAGGCAGAGAACGTAGGCAGCCCTATCTTCCTGGAAATTCTAATTTCTGGTGTTATGCAGAATCTTCTGCAAAATCAGTCTGCTCTAAATACACTTATTTGCAAAGTTTTCTGCACAGCACAAGCATGCAGCGAAAACCATTTGATGAAAAATGTGCACAGTACTGATAATTACTTGCAATCAGCGAGACCTTAACCAGAGAACATTAGATGTAAACAAAAAAGTTCCATTCAATTAAAAAAAAATATAAAAAAAATGATGAAATAGTGGTGAGGAAGGCCAAGTGCTCTGACACAGTGTTTTTGCAGCGCATCATCAGTAAAGGCAGTATATATCAACTTTACAGGGGAATCAGATCAAAAGGAAGTGGAGAATTTTGCTTGCTGATTGAATCATTTGTCGAGGTTCTGATCATGCCATCATTTTATGAAATGGTGGTTGCAAGGGCAAAGCCAGATAGTGAGTACAGTTTCATGTACACAGAATTGTGGTATCAAGCTAGCACAGCAGCACAAAAAAAAAATATAAGAAGATGGAATTCTAGGAAACTTGTTCTTACTTAATTTGTATTTTCTAGCAATTTTTGAAAGACTTTAACATTTTTACAGAATTTTGTTAAGGACAAATCTTACAACTTTAAAAAATTCCTTTCAACTTAACCTTTTTCAGTGACAGAAGTGGTTACAGGGAGGGCGCAGGATTTATATCTTTAGCTTAATTTAAACCTGAAGATTCATCAAAAGTTATATTTAAAATTAAAAAAAAGTAAGGCAACCTATGTATATACGTTTGTTATTTCTTTAATAAATGAAATGAAATCGAAACGAATGGCTGAATTTTTATGGGCATATGTCTTGGTACTTGTGTATATTCTGAAGTCTGTTTTTCCTTTTCAGCAGTTATGTCTTCCTCATCATTAGTTTAACTGAAGATCAAAATCCTTTTTCTCTCATATGCATGTCAATTATTTACTTCAGAAAACTCATTTAAAATTATCCAGCAACGGATCCATTGTGAATCTTCCCACGTTTTGCTTTTTACTTTTACAGAAGAAAATATGAAAATCAGTTATTGACAGTTTTAAATTGTTAATGCCTTTTGGGTTAAGTTCCTGAATAATTCACAGACTCAACTAAATTTTGAAATACAAAGTTCTAGCTGAGCACCATGGACACAAAACCATGACATAAAACAAAGCTGCAAATATGGACCTGAAATGAGCGGCAAAAGAAGCAGCCCTTTCCCCATTCCTGAAGGAGTTCAGCATTCACCAGAGGAATGTTGTTTTCTGTACTTGTAGTGGCTTGTAGTGCAGGGTAGATGTGGGAACGTGAAAGCTGCAGTAAGCAGTCTAATGGCAATAGTGTTGGAGCTGCAGGGCTACCAGTTCTTCAGGGGCCACTCTGCTTCTGTGTTACACTGAGCCCCCACTGTGAAGAACTTTGGCTAATGGCAGGCAAGTCCCAGGAATGGAAAAAAAAAAATTCTCTAGAGCTGTGTTACTGTAGACTAATGCTGTACCACATAGGAAGAGAACAATTACAGGCATCTAAAGCCAATATACTTGTAGAAAGACCATTGGCAGTTCTATGGGTTAGAAATTCACTCATGCATGCCTCCATCCTTCACAAACTTCAGGTGACATTTTCAAAATTTTAATCAAAAAACTCACAGCAGAGGATTTTTTTTTTATTTTAAAATATATTTAGAACAAATGTCAGATTCTTCCTTGTTGCTTCTGCTTCCACAGCATCTCCCATAGTAGTCACACCCAGTTCTCCTGTACTTGTATCACTAGAGTCCAAATATCTGGGAGTTCAAAGAGAGTACCTTTTCCTTTTTGATAAGATGCACTACAGGTGTTTTCTCTCTTTCTCCTAAATTGTTTACACACACACCTCCAGCCTTTGCTCAGTTTGATGCTCAACATAACTTCAATGAACCAGGAGGATCTGCAATGACAATGATTAAACTCGATGACAGTGTCATAGCCTAGTGCAAAGTAATTCTCCGTTTCATGCCAACAATCAATAACCTACCTTTTCACCTTGAGAATTTACCAGAGGAGCATAGTGAGACCATTTCCACAAGAAATTGTAGACATCTAGGTAAAGAGGGGGAAAAAAATGCACTTATTCTCCTTCTTGTCTTTCCTTAAATTGTGGAAAAGAACTTGGTTAGTTATCAAGCAACTTTCAGAAAGAATGAGAAGTTTGTTTCTCTCCTGATTTCATTATGAGGGTCTTGAATCAAAAGATCCACATTTAGTTCTAAGGAGAAAATCTGCATTTTCTCGTCTTCCAATGAATTCTGTGGTTTACAAGAGTACATATGCTTGCACATACACATGCACACTGTTACATTGCTAAAGTTAAACCAATACATTCTAGATTTACACACTTTTAAATTTAAGGGTCAAATAATACGAACAGCTTCACATCAAAATCAAAGTAAGACTCTTCAGAGTATAAAAATGAATATGTCCAAAAAAGTTGTTTGACCTGGTTTATAAATAAATAATAAAAATGAATAGAATTATCCAGGAATCTGCTCTCCTGTGTAGAAATCCTGAAAGCACATTCTGTGAAAATTCTGACTCTTAAAGTCACAAACATCCTTTTTTTTTTTTTTTTTAATTAGTAATTTCATGTTCTGATGATAAACATCTGCAAGAAAGTCCTAGTAGAAGGAGCACTGATTGTGCTCTATATCCAGTGGAGAAGTACTATTCTGCTAGTAGCACTCTGATAAATAAATATGAGGGGGTAGGGGGGACAGGACGCGGACACACACTAGACGCAGATGACGGTACTATATAAACTATACCACATAAATACGCTATGCTATGACCTCTCTTCTTCAAACAAGTTTGCTTTTCGACCTTTTCTGGATTTATCTTTCAAGTTTATTTTGAATATCTGACTGGGAACCAGAGAGACAATGCAATGTGAATATACTGTTAAAATTACATAACGAAATCATGACATCCCAGTAGCCTAAATAACCACTTTTGGGGAAAAATGACAATCTTGGCCATGTAAATTAAAATTATGTGTAAAAAACCCTAACAGTATGATAGATTTTTTAAAATTTTTTTCTGAATTGGAAAACATAATGCAAATGCTGAAGATATTAAATTGTTGAACTTGCCTGTTCTGAAACACACTGCCAAGAGGAAAATTCTGCTCTAGGCAGAGAAATATATCTCATGGGAAGAAGGTACTGTATGCCTTGCCTCAATTTCTAAAACATGCGTTTCTAATATGCTGCTGAAGGGTAAAATATGTCTCCCAGTAGAACATGACATGATTCTCTTCACTTTATTTTATGCTTCCAATCTACTGCTTCATAGACTCTTCAGAATGGAGCCATGTTGAAATTTATGGTTTCACTCACCTGTAATTTTAATAAACTAGCTGCGTGAAGAGATTCATCAAAGCATGAATAAATATGAAATATAGAAAAATCTTTGTAAGAAATAAATGATATAAACATATACTTGTTGACTTCACAATATTATGTGAATTTACCTGTAATAAATGTATTGACTACTCTATAAAAGCACCATAATATCACAATATTGCAGTTACGATAATTTGTCAGGTTCTTTTTTTTTTTTTTTTTTGTAGGATGAAAATGCCCCTAGCATGGTGCTATATTTTTATCTCCTAGTTAAAAGGTCATTAATAAAATATCTATTGTGGATTAATATTTCTGTAGGGAATACCTATCAAGGATAAATGCTAAGAGCAAAATAACTTGATGTTTCTGGACTTCTGATTAGTGAAACATATGGGGGAGCTTCACAGCGCCTGAGTAAAACAAAGCATTATGTGAAAACCGGCTCTTGAATTTAAGGTATCCTTAGTGTCTTTGGTGACTCTTGTTTTAATATGACAGAAAATGCACACAGTTAAAATTGAATTGCACATGAACAGCTTGATAAACCAAACACACTGGAAGTCTGTCATCTCATAATAGTGCATCATATTAAAAACATTAGAAAAACTAAGGCTTGGAAAATGACTATATCCAATGTTGTGTAAGGGTAAAGACAGCACAGGAACAATGCTCACTTCCATAATACCTAGTATCTTCCTGAATATTAGTGAATCATATTGCCTGTTTAGATGTCATTTATTCATCACAAGGTACTTATTAAAAGCTAAATCAAATAAGGATTCCTGAGGCAAGATCTAGGAATATACTCACAGGTGGTGATATTCACCCTCTAGATTATCTATATTTACATATTTTCTATGGAAAGCATTGGTAGAATTAAGGATTGTGTTCTGGTAGTCAAGTTTTTAATGGTAAAGTGATAACTTTTAGTATGCTAGCTAACATATTGGAAAAAATAGAGTGGTTTCTCTGAAGGTAAGTCCTTGGCACTGTAGGGTTGAAGCAGAAGCAGCAAACTACAAAACAAAGCATGAATTAAGAGCAATATTTCCAAGTTTAACCAGATGAAATGATCTATCTGATGAATGAGAGAAGAAAACTTAGTCCAAATTCCAGGAGCAAACATGGATTCATCAGCATTATCACTATTATTAATATTCTAAATAAAGATAATTACCCAACATGGGTCCTAGTTGAGCCTAGTCAGAGAACAAACCCAGTGTTTGGCTTCTTCCATGACTCAGAAAAACTGCTGGAGATATCTTTCTGAACACTATATTAACTTATTCTAAATAATACTTCTGGTACCTATGCAAGTTCTGAGTTTGCCTTAGGACCGAAGTATTTTTTCCAGTTAAAAAATTCCCTTTAAGATGGTTCCCATGAGACAAAGTTTTGGCTCCACTGCCCTGATTTATATTCAATA
Source organism: Larus michahellis (assembly GCF_964199755.1). NCBI lineage: Eukaryota > Metazoa > Chordata > Aves > Charadriiformes > Laridae > Larus > Larus michahellis. The sequence continues at coordinate 101,242,448 of NC_133898.1, read as the reverse complement.
TTATGCTTAATGCTTGAAATGTCAAATATGGTTGGAGATAAGATATTTATGTTCAATAAAGAAAGCAAAGATCACATGTCAACAAAGCCTTTTCCTGGCACACTGCAGAAGCAAGCATTTAAAAGTCATGAAGAGATTGTTTGCTTTGGCTGGTAGAGAAGGCTTCCATAGAGCATTCTATTCATTTCTGCACCTAAAATGCTTTAAAGTGACTTCTGTAGCAATGAGGCTTTAAGAAAATATTAATTCATCCTGTTTTATGTATGAAAAAATACATGTTATTTTATTTCTTAATCCTCTCCTCCTATGTACATTTCCCAGGGTTATTATAGAAAGAGAGAAAAAGGCAAAGCCATTCCAAGACTCTCAAAGTCCATTATATGTTATCAGTTTCGTCTTTCTTTAGAGTGATTTTTTTGATGAAATACTTAAAGTAGTTCTTTTCTCAAATGACATGTAATAACCGATGATCTGGAACGAATTGGAAGACCAGGTGACTGCTTTATGTTCAGTAAATTCTTTAAAAAAGAAAAAGGAGAGACGGATGGTGATTCTGATTCATGAGGAATATTTAGTAGGCATAAGTAGACAGCTAAAGTCCTAAGATGTTCAGTTATTCAAAAGTTTCTCAGCTATTGTTAAACCTATGTTGCCTGTAGGAAAGTATCTTGTTTCCTAAAAAGGTATCCCTGGTGTACCTAGAAAAAAAAAATCATACCAGGGCATCTTCAGAATATTTTTATTAAATGTGTTTATGAATTAAGTGGTTAGATGCTCTATGAAACTTAAATCTTACTGAAAAATTAAACCTTAGAAAAAGGAATAAATCACTGCACTGTTGAAATAGCCTGGAAATACTGCTAAAAAGTGAGACTCGTGTCAGTTTGAAAGCAATCACCGTATTAGCTTAAGAAAAAACAGACAACAAACAAAAACCTGACATGGCTGATATAAAAATAACTTCTTGTGTCTGGAAAATGTAATAGATGGCTCAAGAGTTGTTCTCTGTGAAAATACAGCTTTTTTCATTGTTGCCGTGGTCATTGTTAGTGTGAGGTAGCAGTCCCATAGAGGCCAGCTGAGTAGATTAAGCCTGTCCACAAGTAATCCAAGTTATGTATTGGACTTTTAAAGAAATGTTTGTTGCATATAAAAATTGCTGGGTGAACAGTCTGAGTCCTGTGTGTCTGGTCATTAAACTTGTCTTGCTTTGATGCTATTGTCTGAGTCTGTAATTCTGGTGGGATTCCAAATGTCAGGTAACTTGGTTAAGTGGCCTTGGTGTATGAATCAGCATCTTTAGGAACAAAAAGCTGAAATCTACTGTGAAGTTAATGTTTTGCTGCTGGAGGTACAGAGTACTAAGGAGAAGCAGGTTTTCGGTTCATGAGGTCAGTATTAGCTTGTATTCGTTATTTACTGCAACATACTCCCACAAAAAATTATGAAAATTTGCCTCATTTTATATAGTTGTTGAACAATAAGAATTATATAGAATATTGGATTAATTAATACATGTTATAAGGGATAAATTGTACTTTGCTGTTGAATGGGGTGATGCGAATGCAAAAGGGATGTGAATGCAGAAGAAAGTCTCCTCTAAACAGCCAAAGCCATTGCAATAACCAAGTACAGGTTATGTCCAAGGAACACAAAGAAGACAAGAGACTAGTTCAGCACTTCTTCTGGGCTGACTATTCTTCTACCTGTCCAGTTGTACAGCCCTATTCATTCAGCTGAGAATCCTAAAATTTATTTTATACAGACTAATATAGATGTGACTTTGTCACCAAGCCTGGAAGAAGCTGTAAGCATTAATCAATACTGTATCAATAATGATTAAATCCAGTACCTAGTAATGTATTTTTTTAACTTGTATAATATTTAGACACACAGGCTATGTCCACTCTAGTAAATGAAAGGCTTCAGGCACTGAGACCACTGGCAAAGCTTCGCTTGTGTTTGCAGAGACATCTCTTCTCATCCAAATTGCCTTTGGGAATTATATCTGGCCATTGCTGATTCCTGAACCCTGTCTGGGCATTGGCTAGGAGACTGCTGAAGAGCCCCAGCCAAAATAAAGTGTGGAACGTGCTAACAGCTTACCAGTTCTCTATGAAAAAAAAAGTGTAGTCATACCCAGAAATTAATCCTAACTGTTTCTGGTACTTCTGTGTCAATCTGTGAATCTGGTCCCAGCACAAAGAATTAAGAATTAGTGAGTTACTTCTACGGTATGGAGAGGTACTCACTATAAAAAAAAAGAAGAGCAAATTATTATTCTTAAAGAACAATTTTATAAAAGAGGAGGTCCAACAACAGTAACATTAACAGTTCTTTGCACTGAGCGGGGCAACATTCTGCAATATGGTAGAAAAGCCCATGAGAATTTGCTAGTTAAACTTCCTTATAGATTCAGGGATTCTCTGTAGTAAGGTAATCTACCTATTTAAGACCTCTAGGGAAGATAAGTATATCTTTTTAAACAGAAATTCATCAGATATTAGGTTCTTTCTCTGGCATTTACGCTTACTGAGAGAATGGGATTTAAATGTTGGCACCAATTTTTCAGGTGAACTCTTTAAATTATGAGGCAGTAGGATCAATGACATATGCAAAGCAAGTCACAGCATAGTAAGATGGGTTTTACATTTGTATAAATTCTGAAATACATACTCTTTATGATGAGTAACTGTGAAGAAAACCTATATATGAGATTAATTTTTAGACTCAAAGCCAGAGGGGAAACTGCTTGTCATTAAATTGTCATGCTCACAAGCACAGGCGTATGAACACTACTTACACAGAAATGGACAGTGATCAGGAAAATTGGGCAAAGGCAAGGAAAAGTAGTTAAGTCAACAAAGAGAGAGTAAACAGTCATATGAATGAATTGCGACCATCCTTGAAAACATGTTCCTAATCCTCAGATTTAGAAATTTTGAGGCCAGAGCATTGCTAGGTGATCAGATTTCCTTCCAAGGCAGTTTATTATGGCACTAGTGTACTTCTGTAAGGAAATTATAAGGTCATTCTCACTATGAATCTTTTTGCCATACAAGATGAAGGATTTTATACAGTTTCATAGAGTGGGTGCTCATTCATCAGCACCTAACACTGTCTGACATCTGTGGAGCTTTAGCTGCCTCTTCAGAACGGCACAAGTCTTCCATACATCCATTGTCAGCTGTATGGGGATGTCTTGAATACCTTCACTGTTTGAGAAAATTAACCGAGCCTGAATAGCTAATGCAAATGGATGAATTATGTTCACCGTGGATGATGGGGCAAGAACTGGTCTGTTTTTTATATCCTACAGAAGTCACTTCCAATTTTAAAGATTCTCCATGTTTTTTGCTCTGCTACCTGCAGCCTTCATTTGAATAACTAGTAGAGGCGTAACCTATCCTTCATGGCTGCACATATTTACTAAGATTTAGAAGCAGTATCTATGATCCATAGATTTTTATTGGGGAATGTGAGTATCTTGTTAAGTATTACACAGAGTCTGACTGAGAAGTAACTTTTATGATGATGCAGATTGTTCTTTTCCTTTTCAAACACTTGCTAGAAATCTTGCTTATGGGCTTTCATATGTTTTAGCACAGGCAAATCATATTAATTCCCAATGGCATTTTCCCATGGGCACTTCCAGCCATCCATGACTCAATGGGAAACTCTTTTGTGAGTTTTCAGGGACTATTAAATGTGCAGGACCCCATTCAGGGCAGAGCTTCAGTTCTTGTCCCATTTGTCAGCTTTTCTGTTCAGTGTTGGGTGGTGATTCTCTGTCTGACCAACAGGCCCACAAACTGCATAAATGCCAGAGGGAGCAGTTGGAAATATAAGGATTATTATTGCACAAGAAAAAAGACAGAGGAATGCATTTGAATACGCAGTGCTCTGGTGAATCTTATCTCCTGGCAAGCTGCCATACTCAGTTACAAAGACTGTATTTAATACTATGGCTGCCTGAATAAGCAATGCTTTCTAGTCTGTGGACTACCTATCATATAATGCAAAGGGCCACGGCTGATTTTTCATAGCAGATATCCTGTAAATCAGTAAAGACAGAATAATGTTTGTAAACTAATAATCCATAAGGATTGCTGGGTTTAGGCAACATCTCTGTTCCATGCCTTTAAAGTAACTTCTCTATCTAAAATTAACCGTATATGGAAGAACCAGTATGCCACACATGCATAAGAGCTGCTGCTGTCTAATAATTTTAGCCAGATTTTTTTTTCATATTAAATTGTTTTCAGATCCTAATTCAGCAAAATGGCTGAATTTTGGAATGAAGTTTACAGACTTAAAAGGCCCTCAAAGAAAAGGAACAAAAACTTCTCTCTAATTGGGATAGTGGAAACTAAAACATCATTAGACACAAGTCCTGGGAAACATCTTCTTAAAGTAATAATTCCCAAATGAGGAAAAAAGATTGAATTTTATAAAGAATGAATTAACATTTTTGGTGGACATAATGGAATTGTCCAAAGAGAGTGTTATTAGTTGGACAATTAAGTATAAAAAGGTGGTGTGTGACTTTAAACAAACCTTTTTAATAGACTTATTTTTAGCATTTTATTAAAAATATAATACCTTATAACTCCACTTTTAGTGTTGCTATGTCTGTAAATTCTTTCACGTATTCTCTGTTGTAAGTAGAATGCAATTAAATAAGATTCACCAAGACACAGTCCTTTTCCATTTCATCCGCAACATTTTTTCATTTGCTAACAGCACCATTGCTGCCTTTCGATGATGTTTAGGATCACCTAAAATAGGTAGTCATCATGCACAATTTATAAATGCATTGTGCCTTACTGAATAATGATTTATTCATCATTCTGAGCCTACATTCATACAAGGAAAAGTCTTATGCTTCTACTTTTAAGAGGGAAAATATTGCTAAAATGCAAGACTAACTATTTTCTATAATGATCTGTGAAAACATCAAGGAAATAAAGCCCAAACAGACTCTCACATCTATCAAATCTCCAGTAGCATGACAATCAGAAAAACAAGTGATACTGGTTTACTGTTGAATGTTTGGTTGAGAAGTTCTAGAGTCTTCTTCCTGTCTTCAGGAAATTAAATTTTGATATACTTCTTCAGGATTTATGTAAAACTCTTAAAATGTTCCATAGCAGTGTTTTGAAGCATTACCTTCCACATAACTTCAGTACATATGGAGAAGTATGGACAACTAATACTTAAAATATTCAAGGCACTTATAGCTTTTCATATGCTTTTCATTGAATATTATCAGCAAATGTTTAATAATTTATATAAGGAGTGCCTTGCTAAGTATTCTGTCAACTTTATTTATCATCTGAGTGATTAGGAAGTTGACCAGTGGAGTTCAGTATTATGAATTTATGGGGAAAATCTCAATTTTTTTCTTGTGTAGAAGGCATCCACTGAAACATTAATGGAAGCTCTGTCTACTGATTCGACTTACACTCCTTCAGGGACTATCACATCACCTTTTTTTTTATCCCCCATTTCTTGTCTTCTCCTATTAATATATCAGTTCAATCATAGAGTAACACCCACTTAGCAATTTTCTCAGCATTTTACACAACACCTTCCTTCTTGAGGTCTGGAGAGAGTCATATCCAGACAGTCTATGCATTTAATACAGACTGTGTCTTTGGGCAACAACTTCTGTAAATTTTTGCAAACACTGCTTACTGTTTCTTAAATTTAAAGAAAAGAGAATCCAGTCAGAGAATGAGATATACTTGGTAGTAAAGATGGTTTTGGCTGCTTGATGATCATGTTAGGAAAAGGAGAAGTGAGCTGATTTTGAGACAGCTGATTTTGAGACATATGGGCAAATACTGCCTGCCTGGTAAGACTAAGAAAAAATTTTGTCACACAGAGCTCACCATACTTTATTTTCTTTCCAAGATACTTGTTCATGAGAAGAGGGATGAGACTTTTTGCTCTGGGAAGAAGAAATTATGCATGAAAATGAACAAATTTTCTACCAACTGCCAGTACTTAAAAATATTAGACTAACTTTTCCATAGAACTTAGATTATTTACTTCAGTATTTATTAAATATTCACAGTTGTCTTGTGTACTAAGAATTTGGTAGCAGAATGTTCCTTCTTTTATAACTGTATTAAGACCCCTGGTGGACTGATTCTGTTGTAGGCCATTTTCAACATATAATGTGAGCAAAACATTAGCTAAAACTGATTGAGAATTACTTTTATAGCTCTCTATTTTTACCTAGCTCTTTTTCAAAGAATCATAGAATCTTAGGGTTGGAAGGGACCTCTGGAGATCATCTAGTCCAACCCCCCTGCCAGACCAGGGTCACCTAGAGCAGGTTGCACAGGAATGTGTCCAGGCAGGTTTTGAATGTCTCCAGAGATGGAGACTCCACCACCTCTCTGGGCAGCCTGTTCCAGTGCTCTGCCACCCTCAAAGTAAAGAAGTTCCTCCTCATGTTTAGGTGGAGATATGTTGTTGTTCCTTGATATGTTGTTAGAAATTCATCATATGTATCAGTAAAATGACCTGGAGCTCATCACATCGAACGGGCTTTCTAAAGCTTTTATATTTAACCATCTGACCGTAAGATATTTTTATATTCTTTGTTAGTATTTACCTTGTTTTGCCTGCTAGCACCAGGAGTTTGCTTTTTTTTTTTTGTCTTTTCCAGTTGCTTTTTTCCACTTCACACATTAAGACACTTGCAGCAACATTGGCCATATTTTGTCTCCCACTCTCTGTTTCTGAGCACTCCAGCCTATTGCATCCTAATTATAGAGTCTTTTACAATTCCCTGGCTGGGGCATTAGTTCAGTACTAACTCACATAGAAGACTGTCTCCCACTGAGTCAGTAGCACTAAAAAACTTGCTGTAACACTGAAGTGTTCCTTGGAGGTCTCCAACTCTACTATTAATTCAACCTGAATCTGCTTAGCTTGTTAGGTCTGACAGGATTACAAGCCATGGTGGCACGACTGTCTGATTTCATAGAAGATTTTGACTGTGTTTTTTAAGAGAATAATCTTCTAGTGGATGAATGGAAGAATGGTCAGTCTAACAAGGATCACTGAAATCACATTAAAACACATTAAATTACTTAATAAAAATGTTTACAGTAATATTTTCTTCTTAAGCTGTGGAATGATATAAAAAATATCTGTTAAATATATTTAATGTGTAAATATCACTATAATTGAAATTTTATAAGAAAAATAGTTTTATTAATTTCTTATAAAGTGCATACCTAAATATATAGATTTCATATGACAAGGAATGAAGAAAACACCTGGCAAAAATTAAGTAGTCATTCTCAAGTATAGTAACAAATGTTAGAAATTGGATCTGAATAATCTTGATAAACTAGCTCTGGCTAAAAGGTATTTTCCTTGTCATTTTTTACTAAACTGAGTACTTAAAGCACTCTTTAAGAGGATGGATTGTCTTAGTGATTTCTGTACACTGAAAGACTGTTAATAAAAGGTTACTGAAAGACTGTTAATAAAATGTTACAGAAATCCTTAATCGTCTTTGAGAAAATCTTAAGCATAGTTGAGCATAATACTAAATGAAGCAAAAAGAAAAATAATAGCAGCAGTAGTAGTCTTGGTTGTGGTAGGTCTTGCTGGAACAAGAAAGGTAAACTCTTGACACCCCATGAACTAAGCTGTGATAATTTTATTTGGTAAAGTTTATAGTGGATTAATGATTACAGTAACAGCAAGCGGCCACAGTTTTGAAGAAGGACTCCTTCTCTGTTAAGCATGATAGAAACAGAATTTGCAGGTATTTTTCAGAACTTATTGCTTCAACTCAAACTTACAGGGTATTTTGAGATTTATGATAACTTTTCTCAAGTATATGACAGAATACTTGAGCTACCTTAGAATATTGCACATGAGTTCATGTACCTTACAAAACCTTGAAGTCCAGTCATTCTTCTCATCTGTAATTGAAAAGTTGTAATGCTTACCTCTTATAACAGCACTTTTTATCAGAAAATCTCAAGGTATATGACAGAGGAAGCCAGTATTAGTTCTTTAAATAATTGTTGTACAAAACATATTCCTGAATTCATGGGCAAATGAAAGCTGCCTTTATATCCGCTTTTTCTCCCACAGTAGGGGTAATAGTCACTGCTTTGCAACATTGACACATTGATTATAGGTTCTGTACAGTCTTTTTATATTGTTTTTTTCTTTTATGAGTTTGAATATCCATTAAGGAACTCCAGGTAACACCACCCAATGAAGAAAATCTCTTACTAACTGCTCTGACTGCAGCTGATTTCTAGCAATGGCATACTGTAAACCTTAATTTATCTGATATTATAGCAGCCTCATACTCCTCCTTGATTTCTCTGTCATGAATAAAGGTACTATATCTCCAGGGTCTTCAAGCCATTATTTCTGATGTAAAAGAGAATATGTAATTATCCCACTCCTTCATTTCTATTTTTTGCTTAGTTAATGTGTTAAAGATTTAAGCACCAGAAGTGCCATGTGGAACAAGACAAACACTATAAAGTGGGCTTTCTTCTATATAGAGCTATGTTTTTTTAATAGCTTATCCTCTGCTTTTTTGTTCTCATAGTATATTTTATTTCTGTAAAGAGCAAAATTAATTGCTATGCATGTCTAACGAAATGTTTTACTCCATGTTTGCTCAAGATTCATATCACATATTTTTCTGTAGGTATAATTTTTTAAATTTTTTTGGTGGTTTGCCCTTCTTCCTACTTCTGCATTTTAAAATATGTGTAGTGGTGTCATAGCATAAGCAAAGCTGTAGTGTTAAAGGAAGATAAGAGTAATGAGGTTGGTTTTGAAGACTTGTACATATATGTATGCCCTGTTCTCTTTTAGAAAGATTGTTATTGCTTTGATAATATTCTAGCAGGTTGCCTGAAACAAAAAGAAGTTAAAAGTCTTTTCCTGAATGTTGTTCAGCTGTATCACTGTTTCGTTGGAGGGAGGACTGAGGAAAAAGTCATGTTTTAGAAGAAGTTTTAAAGCTAAATTTTTGTGCACAATACTATATTTTTCAAGAACCTCATTAAGTTAGGATGTTATATGCTTATATAGAATTTGTCATATAAAATTATGATGAATACACAGAGTATACAAAGAAAATTATTACCTCTCTCTTATATAAAAATGTGAACATTAAAACCAGATTCCAATTTGTCCCTGCCAATGATAAATTTCCATTACTAACCAAATGACCAGCCTACACATATTCTTCACGATAGTCCTCAGCAAGAAGGTCAAATGTCTTTTATGATATGATGCTGAGCTCCTCATTCTCTAACATAAATCTATGGAGTTTTCATCCCCTAGTCAGGGAGGATAATTTCTCCCTGGTGCTATATGTCTGAGTAATTTTCCAAACAATGTGCTTCCGTATTGTACATATTAGAATCAAATGTGCTAGAGAATAAGCTATTTTTTTGTATTTACATTAAGCTAAAGTGAAGCAGCAGAGGATGGAAGACTTGTTTTTCTAAGCCTGAACATTCAAAGTGAAATTTCCATGTTATCCTTAATCTGACATCCATTTCTGAGGGTGGATTTAAGGTCATTTGCATGTTAATTAACTGCTTGTGGGTGTTGCTAAGGATTTACATTTCTACATTCCTGGCTACAGCAGCAAATAGCTGTAGGCTATTTGGAACTTTACTGCAAATATTTGATGGGACCATTGCTTGAAAAATCTAGCCCTTTGAGCAAAGGCAAATGAAACAAACAAAAATAAACTCATAAAAATATTAGAAACTCATAACATAATGATCATTAGCATAATAAACTTCTAGACTCTAGCAGAACAGGAATCAGTAGCCTCACAGGCCTTTGTTTCTGTATGTCCACGAGACCTTATTAAGCCCTAATAGCTCCAGTCTGACCTACAGCTCCAAAGCAGGGGCAGAAATCATTATTAATCTCTCTTTTTTTTCCTTTTTCTTTTTTTCTTTTTTAATGTTATTATCTCCACCATTAATACTACAGATCACACAGGGAAGGTTGCTAGCAAATGCCTGTTGAGTACCAGCTCATTGTAGAAGAAGCTATAGTCTGAAATCAGCACTTCCACATGAGAAGGCATGGCTGCATTAGAGGTTCCAGAATGGGATTACAATCATGCAGCACATAGTGGGGGAAACTGCTCGTCTGCCCCACAAGTAGTGCGGACTTAAACACCTATGCTATCTGTTGTTTTGGAAAGTAACTCAAAGTATCAGGATGCCACTACTTAAGACTCACAACCTTGAACAACTCTTTCAAGGCAAGTTTTGTTACCAAAAGCTGCTGAAGCTGATTGCAAATTTTAAAACATTATTCTCATAAGAGGACTTTTTTTTCCTTCTCTTTTTATAGACTTGAACAATGGTTGTAGAACTGAGAGACAGGAAAAAGCTTAGGAGCAAAATTTATTATCTGCTTATAAATTTCCAACAGCCATTTGCTCATTAAGAAATGTTCTTTGGAAAACCCCATTCTCTCTATAGTTCAGTGTTCCATTTTCTAACCCTGAAAACACATACTAGTGCAGTCCCAGTGGGTGGATTTTAGTGAAAAAAATATGCACTAGAAAAATCAGTAAACACATTTTCTTCTTAGTTCATTTTCCTTTGGTTTTAAGTTTTACTGAGCAACTAGGTCTTTGTCTCTTATAAGAAAGTAGTATTAAAAGATAATTATTCGGAAAAAATGTTTTCTGTGAACATGAGTCAGTGTCAATGATTAGTGAAAGCTGGATTCTAGGTGTATATTTTGAGCATGCACACTGGATTTCATTACACAGGATTTTCCTTTTTTTTATTTTTTGTTGTTTTTTTTTTTTCCCAATATGCTGCTGTAGGATTTTTACATTAGTGTTAGATACTACCTTCTGCCTTAATTTCTTTCTTGCCTCTCTATAGGAGATTTGTTCTTAAGTCTTGAGAATGTTAACCTTTGTACAGGAATGAAGCTATTTTGGGGTGTCTAACATAGCGCAAATCAAATGTAAAATGAAGCACCAAGTATAAGATAGGAATGTGCATTAGCTGCATGCCTACATATGACAGGATGTAAATAATGTTGCCATGTTGGTACATACAACGTGACAGTGTATTATGCTAATCTGACTGACAGCCAAAGTATGGTCAAACTGAAACTTATGGATGTTCACAGGGACAAACTGTCAGTCACAGCAAACAGGTGTCAAAGGAGGAGAGAACACTGGACAAGCCACTATGACAAGATGGTTTCTCTGTGACATGTGTAGGTCAAGGCAAGTGCACACATGTTTTCCATGCAGTGGTGTGAGGATATAAGAAATACCGCCATGGGATAAAAAAAAACTATGCGTGTGTGTATGACTGATGAACATTACTGTTGTATGTCAGTTGGACAGCAAAATTAGAGGAAAGCCAATAAAAGCTGGATCAAGTATGTGCTGTAGAATTCATGGCTTTCCATATTCCAGTGGATTAATTCTACACACTGTGGCCTACCTGTGTGGTGGTGGTTTTTTTGCTAATGACCCTTCCAATTTTTATGTATTATTAACTTCTACACTGCAGAGCTTGGGCAACGTATTTTTATTAAAAACACTGATCATATATTCATGGTTTGTTAGTTATAACAGTTGCTGCATAATTTCAGTGACACTCCCAGTCAGTAAACATCTATGAATTTTCAAAGAAGTGTCCTTTCATCTTTGGTCTTGCAAAGGTGGTTTAGGGTATTTACCAGAACATGACCTCTGCATCACAGGTTCTTAAGTTTTACTAGGACCTAAGTATGGCGGGATATATAGCATTGCAAACTTGTTATGCTATGCTTCACTATATATGTAATTTAAAGCAGGTGATATATCCAGAGCTATTGCAATGGTCAGTATTACAGTAGCTCTTCATTAGAGTTACTTTCAACAGTCAAAACCAAATCCTAGCCCCTGATTTCACTGTTGGTGTTCAAAACCTTAGAAGACAACACTGAAGTTTTAAAAACTTAGACTTCCTACAATGGCTGTCTCTGTTTGCAGAGAATCATTTCCTACAGAAAGTCTCTGCCACCTTCCACATGATACTGAGGATTTTCAAGAAAACCATTAATTACCGTGGAACCTGCAGGAACCAGATTCAACTTTGTATTCTCATTTCCCACTGTCAGAGTCCAACACCAAGAAGATTCTTTTAAATATTCCAAATTTACTTATTTGAAGACACTTGACATTTCCTGAGATTTTGATTTACCAGAGTAATACAGCAATTCACTGAAATAACAGCACAAGCACAATATAACAATTGCAATATATGGCTGGATCACAATACAAACATGATTCCCATTACCAGTCTTTATGCTTACTGTTGTGGCGCTGGGTGACCTCAGTCACTGGGAAGGAATATATGGGCTCCAGCTGATTCAAGCCATCTCAAGCCTGCTGTCCTCTTTAAAGTCCATTCTGTTGGTTGCTCAGTTTTTATACTCTATGTTGGGCTGAGCCACACATTAACTTCCCCCATGCTGGTCTGGCTCACTGAGGAAGATTTTCACACTTTTTTGATTAACTCAGGTAAGGCCATTTACGCAGCCAGCTGATTCAGCTGATACAGCCCTTTTTCTAAAACAGAGATCACCCTTTTGTGTTCTTGTCACTTTTAACCACCTTATTAAATAAGGCTTTTCTGTATTATCCAGATGAATTAGATTATCAGCTTCTGAAAACTCTAACCAGACTAACAATAATTTTCTAGCTCTGTATATATGGGGATTTCCCTTTTTGTCCATAACAAGATTTTGGGTGTAAAAGATTCCCATAGACTTTTATCTTTTGAGATATAGGTCATTATTATGCTAACTGGTAGGATGTTGCATTTAGTGTAATGGCAATCATAAAAGTTGGAATTCTGCAAACTGAATTTTTCCATACTAAAAATTAAATGAAACAAAACAGTCTGAATATTAAATTTTCACACAGCTTTTCCAACTAAGTGATATACCCAAGGAAGTAAATCATATACTTTCTTCTAAATATAATCTTATCTGTAACATATCAAGAGGAGTAGTTCTGAAAATTTCTTTGCGTTCTTGTGAAGTGGTGCATTATTAACCATTGATCAGATAAAGTATATGTCAATCTTGATTATTTTGTCAATCTTTATTATTTTGCATCAATACAAAGATCTGAGCCCCATGTTTAATAAGTTCTCTCTGCACATTTATAGTACATCTTTTCTTAATGCGTGTATCAGTGACAGAAATGAGTGAGTTAGCAAATGACAAAATGAGTTATAAAAATAAAGATTAAGGTCATTTGATCTCAAAGGATACTCTAAGAGTGTATTTTCTAAATCATAAAGTTAAGCATCTGTAGACAATAATAAAGCAGATTATCTTACATGCTGAGAGCAGGCAATTATGTTTATGTGATAGGGATAAGGACCCATCTTTCACCCAGAGTCAATATTAATGCCTCTAAATCGGGTTAGGTGAAAGTAAAAGAAATTCCCCACACATCATGCATTTGGGTTTTATTTCTGTTTATAGAGACGCTTACATAAGGTAAACACTGATATTGATACAAATCATTTGGCGGTGTTGTGTTTATCAGCATAGTATAGCACTGTGCACAGCTTCCTCCATCACAGCTCTCCCAAGGTCAAAGAAGCTAAGATATTTTATACTACCTCCTATTACATGATTTATCGGTTATGTTTTTCTTGATTGGAAGAAATGGAATTTAATGTATGTTCCTGAAATCAACTTTTAGCAAGATACCATAACAAGGTAGAGCAGTCAGCAAGAATCCTGAACTTCTAACCCATCCCTTTGCTTTTTTTCCATCAACTTAACTGTATCCAATAATTCAATCTGTCAGAAACTGCAGAACAGCATATATCTGTGTCCTGTGTGACTAGTAAGTTAAGTCGTCATCTTTCTCTGTAATCATTTATTAATTAGTTGGGGAAACAAGTAGATCAAAATAAATGTACTCAGGTTTTCTGCAACCAAAGGCAGATGGTGATTTATCTGCTTCCCTCATTTAGGAACCAATTTTGCAGAAAAGTTTGGAGAGTCAGGGAATATCTTCCTACTCCTTCTAACTATTCCACAGCAATCAGTGAAGGCTATTCTAGCCTCTAAAGCAAGATAGCGTCAGGATTTTTTGATGGGTATCAGGCATGACAGCTTTGACAATTAATCCCTGCTATCCTGGGCTTGATGATCTATACACTGACAAACTTCAGCTTGTCGAACTTCAAATAAATGTAGGGAAGGAAGATAACAAAAGGTAACTTCTAATGAATTTTAACATAAACATACAGAAATATTTGGGATCCTAAAAAAGCACAAAGGGCCTTCCAGATACTTTTGTGAGGTAGGTAAATAAAGACTATATCAGTTTTCAGTGCAACAGTAATATGGGTAATGAAACAAAAAAATCTAAAGCAATTTTACTCTATGAATCTGATCCAAATCCAAGTTAACAGAAGAAAGGATTTCACTGCTCATTTCAATATGTTTTGGAACACATTTGGTGCATATTTCAAAGGGTCAAATTATGATGTTATTTTAAGAAGCAGCTCCATCAGTCCACAGAAATACTCACACTGATTCCATTTAACTCAAATATAATTTTCCCAGACCTGTGCAGAAGTAAAAATTTTCTATTCAGAAGCCACTTAGGAAGACTAACTACTGAGAATACAAGGGTCATGTTCTAAGTAATGCACAAATTCTTCAAAAGCACAGCCAACAGAACTGTATAATAAGAATAAAATAAGTTATTCATATCCTATTATTTTGAAAAGATTGAATGATGTGTTTACATGTAGTCTTAAAAAAAAAGACATTGTTTTCTATAGCTTAAACAGTTGGTGTAAGAGAAAGAGTTAAAGTAGTTGATATTCAGAAACAAGAACCTTGTCAGTGCTAATGGTTTGTTATGACATTTACTTAGTGTAGGAATAAGACAAAGAAGTATTTGCTTTTCTCAGTAGCCCAGCTACCAAGTAGGACATGAAGTGAGAACAGCTGTGATGCTGATAGTGAGATACAGCCCTGAATTTTTTCTGCTTTCTTCACACTGAATAGTTGGCTCTGGCTCAATAAAACTACTTGCATACAAGTCACTGTGAGCAAGGGTAAGAGAATAATGCCTTGCACTGACCTGAATATTAGTATGCTATTAAAGACTTTATTGACTGCTCCAATAAAATGGTCATCCTTTTCACACCGTCACATGTTCACTTCCACATCCACAGTAACAGAATTTCACAAGCGGTGACCTCAGCAAAACGCCTGATTTTACTGATTTGGAGGTTTCGGAGAATTTTCCTGCATACGCCATATGGGAATGTCTCAAACTCTGAATTCACCTATTTGTTTTCCACCCAATAGCACAGGGCTGGCAAGAATAGGAGTATCGAGGGCAATTACCTGAGGCTTGACAAGAATATATATGAAAAAGGAAATAATCGAGAAACCATTACTTATTAGGAGAAATGGGAAATATGTTTATGAATCAGAGAATGAGAGAATAGCATAAGGAGAGAGAAGGGCTTGTGTGTATTGGGACCCAAACCACCTCTCAGTGGTTGAGTTACAGATACAGCCCTGCCCTATCAGCTTTTGCTGTCATGAAGATGTTCAGTTTCATTAGATGAAGTGTGTACCAGAATGTGGAGGGCAAAGGCGTAAATCCAACACTGTGGCATTTTATCTTGTACCTTTTGATCTAGCACACTTGCTACTTTTAATATAGAAAAATGCAGTGAGAAAATAACACTATCGGTCTGAAAACAAGCAGAGTTTTACTCAACCTTTACTCAACAAGGTAGTAGTAGTTCCTTTCCCAGTCCATGGACCTAGACTGAAGAATCAGAAACTGGAATTAAAACCAGTAGTAATAATACAAAAGTTCTCCTTAATAGCCTTCTGCCCCAGATATGTTTGTAGACATCTGGAAAAAATGTTTGATGTATATATTCCATCATGAAACAAACAGAAAAAAAAAATTATACAAAAATAATTTAAAAAATCTGTGGAAAATAACCTTGCAGTAAACATAGAAGCTGAGGTAAATAAATGTTCAGGATATCCAGCAAAAATAAAACTTATATGAATGAGAAGTCTCTTTACATAGTGGTGAATTTACTAAAAATTACATTTATTGATAGAACAAGGAAATCTTTAATGGGAATAAGAATGGATTTCCAGTTCTTGGAAATTGTCAGATTCCAATGCTCTCTCTCTGACCAGGTTCTTTTAGAAACATGGAAGTTATAACATTTAATATCAAATTTACTTATTTGAAGACAGTTGATCTTACATGGGATTTCTGATTTAGCAGAGTGATACAAGGTATACTGCACAATACAATACAAATGTAAGTTAAACTTAGCAAAACAAATCATTTTCTGTACACAGTTGAGTCACAATACTAATGTGATACCCATTATCAGTCCGTATAACATGCTTACTGTCAGGATGCTGGGCGTCCCCAGTTACTGAGAAGGAAAATTTGGGTTGAAGCCAGCTCAAACTTGTTGCTGTCTTTTAAATTATTTTGACAGTTGTCTAGTTTTATATTCTATGTTGAGCTGAACCACGTATTCACTACCCTCATGCTGGTCTGGCTAACTCAGGCAAATAATCAAACTCTTTTAGTGAACTGAGGAGAAATATTTATACCACCAGTTGATCCACTCAACTGTTGATAGCTGTTCGTCGAAAACAAAGGTCACCCTCTGTTTCACTTTGTGATGAGATGAAGCAAAGTCAGCTGCAGTCAGTCACACCCTGCATAGTTCTCTGACCTTCATGGCTATATCGCCCTTGCCCATCTCCTCTTCCATTTTAGGGGCTTATCGGTCAGTCACGGAAATGTAATGCCAAAAGCCTCACAAAGAGAATGTCTCACACAGTAACAGATTTAGTCAATGGGATCTAGAATCTGACAAACTGTTAAGACCCAACACAATATTCAGCATGAAAATAATAAAGAATAATTTGTGAAATATTTCTTTCAGATTTTCTAATCTAAATTGTGAATATTATTAATCTTTAACATGGTTTTTAGGAAATTAATCAGCCTAGAATTTTCAGCTGGAAGTGGCTGTACATTCTTTAAGTGAGCAGAGTAGAAATATCTTAAAGGGAGCAGTCTGCATTCTGCTATGCCAAAAAGGGACAGGAGATTTTCTCTTCTGAAGTTTCATATTACAGGTAGGTGATGGCTACTTAACACTTCTCATAGCCTAGTTACCCTACTCATTAGATTTTTTTCATTTTTTTTTTTTCACTGTATGGTATCAAGCAAAAATGCCAGGAGACCATTTTAAACATGAAGCTGTAGCTTCAGTTTTAGTGAGCGAGATGCTTGCTGCTACTGTGCAGAAAAGAATGTAATAGTCATAGAGGGCACCAAAAAATACAATAGTTAGTATGGCTCTCATGTCAGCTGGTTAAGGTATTCACACGGGACTGGAAAGGTCTAGGTTGCTCCATGAGCTACTTATACATGTTATCTAGTGTCTGTCTCATGTAAAATGTATAGTCTTTGGAACACAGAACTGAATCTGGGTCTCTTTTCTCAAGTGAGATTTTTAACCAGTAGTTATGCTTGCTCTCTTTCTGATCCTATAAATTTTTAATTCTTTTCTACACAGTGAAACAGCTTCCAAAAGAAGAGGGAAGACTATTCTTAACCTCAGTACAGCCTACATGCCAGGTATCAAGTTGAGAGGCTAGGGTGTGAGGTTGAACCTTCTCCTTACTGATTGTTATAGCACAGTCAGTAAGTGTAAGTAAGAACATATTTTAGGTACTTTTTTTTTTTTTTTTCTTCCAGGTGTGCTTCAGAAAGGAAACAGATGATGTATTTTGTGAGCACTCTGGTCCTGTAGATGTATGTACATTCACAGAATATCTAACTATGGAAACTTAATTGGAGAAAAGACTATTTTTTCCATTCTCA
This sequence comes from Larus michahellis, assembly GCF_964199755.1. NCBI lineage: Eukaryota > Metazoa > Chordata > Aves > Charadriiformes > Laridae > Larus > Larus michahellis. Next base: position 101,224,477 of record NC_133898.1, on the reverse strand, counting down.
TTGTACTTAGCTATTATGTGTTTCATGAGTTCTTAAACTTTATCAAGATCAGGATATGTGTTTATGCACAAACAGGGGATGCACAATACGCACAATACAGGGGAACATAATTGTCAAAAATTGAGGCGTATATTGAGTTTAACATTATGACTGGGTACCATTTTGCATGACTAACTGTCTGAATTATATCTACAGTTTACTTGAATCTCTTATGCATTGTACGTCTCAGGTGAAAGTCTTACCCTCCTGTAGCTTAGAGTTCATCTTTCTCTGCTTTTTTAAGAGAAAAATTGGCTTAGTTATTTTTTCAGCCAATAGAGGTTTTGTTTTTTGAATAGCTATACTGTTAATCAATAGGACATGCTCATTAACCTTAGTGGCTAAAATTATACATGACACCACTTTCATAACTACATGCAAACCACAAAATTTTATTCATGCAATTTTACCAAATTTCTTCTAATTTATATGGACTCATACACATATGTCTCCATATAAATTAGACATTGTATGACCATATCCACTGTCATACAGAAATGTACAATTAAACATATAAAAATTTCCCTTTAAACTAATCAGGGTTTTTTTTTCATTCATACTGGGAAATAAAAGATTTTTTAGTTATATAGTTGAAAACAAATGCTCACATTTTGAAGTAATGAATTTCCGTAGAATTACGTGGGCACATGGATCTCCTAACATTATAATTACAATTGTATTCTCCATATTCTGAAATCTAATGAAATTAAAACTACATTTAATAATTTTCTTTCCTCATGAACTGTTCCTATATGTGTCTTATGACAATGTTTTTTGTTTTGGCTCCTTAACGGGACATTTGTTTAGTTAATGGAAAAAGAAGAAAATAAAAACAGAACCCACTGAAGAGAAAGAGGATAAGTGTGTCTGCTTTAGAACTCCTTCACTGCGTACTACCCAGCTTACATGATGCCTCTTCTTGTTGTCATTCATTAGGTCGCAGAGTAGAGGAAATTAAATGTCTCAGACCGAAGGCTCTCAGTCCTGCGTTACTGATTAAAACAGTGCAGTGGACCCAGTAAAATATTTGGTAAGCGGAATAGCTTTTACATAATACTGGTGTGCTACAAAAGCTGGCATTCAGAGTAGAGTAGTTGAAAAAAGAAGGCCGTTTTTTACAGGTCAATCTGAAACAAAAGAATTGATCAGTGGACCTCTTATACACTACCTATAAAATCATAGCATATTCAGGTTGGAAGCGAATTCAGGATGTCACTAATCCAACCTCCTTCTCAAAGCAAGGTCCACTACAGGATCAAGTGGCTCAGAGCTTTGTCCAGATGGGTTTTGAAAACCTTCACGGGTGGAGGATGGCACAATCTCTCTGGGAAACCCTCTCTGCTGCTAGAAAAAATGTTTTTACTTATATCCAGTCTGACACTAGATCAAAACGTACAATCGCTGGCCATTTCAGCAACAGCCAAACAAATAAATGCACAAAAGGTACTCTTACCTATAAGTAAGACTATAGGATAGGATCATAGAATAATTCAGGTTGCGAAGGACCTCAGGAGGTCTCTAGTTCAACCTCCTGCTCAATATGGAGTCAGCTACGGGATCAGACCAGGTTGTGCAGGGCTTTGTTTAGTTGAGCCATTTTCTGAATTGACAACATGAGAGTAGGCATTTTCTTTCACTAAATATCAGAAAATCCTAAAGAAAACTCACAACGCACTCTGAACTACCCCTTGTGAATTTTATCTTGAGGTAAAATCCCTATGATCCCTTTATGTTAAGAATCTCAGTGCACGGTTAAGTTGAAAAGGCAGAATGTGTTATTCAGTTAACCATCATCTTTCACCTGCTAATTTGAATATCTGCTTGCAGCTGCTGTCCTAATGTCTCTAATATCATTTATTTATTTGTTTTCATTTATTCTTCTATCCTTCTATTTGTTAAATGGAAGTACCAAGTGTTAGACATAAAAGTAATGGTGATATAGTAGAGAATGACCTTATAGAGGTGTACAGATTTGCAGAAGCAGTAGCAGCATTCTTGGCACTTCTTGGTACTTGTTGCTTCATGTGATTACTGAATAGATCAGACTGTAGTAGTTGAGATGATCTTCTGATGGAGAATTTGAAAAATTCCTTGATGTCTGTTTTAACATATCTTGGGTACGGGTATATCTCTATTTCATCTTCTCTTCCACAGAAAGGAGCAAGTAACAGCTCTGTAACCCACTCTGTCCTTAGGATTTTAAAGACTGGAATTTCTGAGGTATTTTCAAATATTTATGTCCCATATGGAAGCACAGAATACTGCTGCCATGCCAACCAGCGAGCTAACATCTATTTTCAACAGACAGAATGCATATCTCCCCTGATGATTTTGCCTAAAGCCTTTTTTATTCTTTTGACTTTCTACCTGTGTAAGTTGATAATTAGAAAACAAGCTAGTAATTATTAAATTTTTTTAACAATAAAAAAGTCTTATTAAAATAAAATATTGTCTGTTTCTCTTCTGTCTTAATATTTATAATTTCAAATATTCTACTGTTTTGTAATTATTCCTGTGAGGTGCAGTGTGCGAGCTGTTTACATGAGATGAATGGAAGCATGAAAAGTACATGCTCCATTACACTCATAGTGTATTGCTTCTTAATTTACATCTTGCTTTGGGCAATGCAGGGGATTATTCTGGCAATTTCTGTATGGCTGTTTCAAATTCTGTAGATTTATCTCCCAAGGCTGCTTTTACTTCTGATTTTAAAAGCATTGGGTAGGCAGAAATTTCACTATGCATTTGTCAGATAAATTTCCTACTTATCTTATTTTGCTTATGGCAACATAGTGGTTTAAGGGAGGAGAGAAGGATAATGACCATGACTTACTCTAATGGGACAGGAAAATGTAGGGCTTGAAGACAATGAATATAATTACATTTTTATGAGCAATCTTATAAATATATTATTAAAATACTTCTCTTAAGCAGCATACACAAAATGAGAATAAGAGTTAGTAAAATAAGCCTGAATAGATCTGTATACTTCCCAGAGTATTCCTTCTGCCTAATCTAAACCCAGTACCATTGGAAATCATTAGATAAATGATTCTTAATCGTATTAGGCAAATACTTTCTTATACAAAGTATGTTTTCTCAGTATGACCCACTGATAGGTGTGAAAAGTAGTTTCGACAAGAAATAGCAATCCGACATAGAAAATTGGGGTATTCTTAAGATTCACTTTCTCCGTTTTAACCAAAATATGAAGTATATCTCTAGCATTCATGTAAGCTATTCTTAACAAGAGGAATTATGCTAAGATGCTGGATACTCTTTCCTCAGCCCATTGAAAGATCTGTTTGGAATAGTTCCTTATGCTGGTTTTGGGTGGGACAGAGTTAAATTTCTTCACAGTAATTTGTGTAGTGCTACGATTTGGATTTGTGATGAAAACGGTGTTGATAACACACTGATGTTTTAATTATTGCTGAGAAGTGCTTAAATAGAGTCGAGGCCTTTTCTACTTCTCATGCTGCCCTGACAGTGAGTAGGCTGGGGGTGCACAAAAAGTTGGGAGGGTACACAGTTGGGGCGGATGGGACATTTGGGACAGATGACCCCAAATGTCCGAAGGGCTATGCCATACTGTATGATGTCACGCTCAGTGAAAAAAGCTGCAGGGAAGAAGGTGGAAGAGGGTCATTTGGAGCCACTGCATTTGTCTTCCCAAGGCACCGTTAGGTGTGATTAAGACCTCTCCTGGAGATGGCTAAATGTCTGCCTGACAATTTGAAGTACTTCGTTTTACTTTTACTTTTCCTATTAAACTGCCTTTATCTCAACCCGTGAATTTTCTCACTTTTATCCTTCCAATTCTCTTCCCCATCCCACCAGGGGGGAATGAGTGAGCAGCTGTGTGGGGTTTATTAACTGCTGGCTGGGGTTAAATAACGACACTCCTCTGTGACTATGAAAACACAAAGAAGAAAGTAAATGTTATAAAGCCATGACTACATTACGAAGACCAGTCTCTCAATCTGACTATGATTCAAGCAGAATTCACTTTCAGAATAGTTTACATAAACAAACACAACAGCCACACTTATATTCAAGTTAAAATGTGTTCTGGTACTGATGTATTTGAGCTGATTTAAGATCTCCAAATAGTATGACTAAGTTAGGAGATCAACTAAACCTGTATTAGTTTCTGGAAAAGCCAATCATGATCCATCAACCACAGAGTAAGACAATAACAAGTGTCTAAATTACAGAGCTAATTGTATAACGTCAGATGGGATGAAATTGGCCTTTTTAAAAATCACACAGCATTAATGAAGCTGAAATAGATACAGACATTGAAATCTGATCAAATAGTTTAAAAATTAAATATTTTTAAATTTTTTAAAGAAGGAAAAATTTGCATTGATTGACAGTATTTCTACATATGCAGCTCAGACTGTTTTAACTGTTTCACATTTCAAAAACCCAAATATAATATTTATCTGTTTTGCCTTTGTGTTTCCCAGGTGTCTATACCCATGAGGAGTAAAGGAGAGTTGTTTATGATAGTACAGAGAAAAAGCTTAGAACAACACTCGATCCAAAATACGGAAATTTAGGCTTAAAATTCAAGGAACTGGCAGTGCTGGAACTTTTAAAAATAATTTGGACAAGCCCTAAAATATTTAGTATTGAAGAATAATTTGAAGTTGGATTCACAGGTCATTTGAACCATATATTTTTGCTATTCTCTCACTGTATGTCTCCTGGGACATCTCAGCTGCTACATGCATGTTTCATCTACCATGCATTCTGATGTAAATCTTTCCAGCACTAGCTCTAAGGCTATATATAAAAGAGAGTGAGTCCATTTTTAAAGGCAAAACCCAGAAAACTAAATGATATGATCCTTCAAAATGAATGTTGTCTTCATCAGTGTGCCTTCATGTTATAATACCATGAGATAAATGAGATAGCTCGGACATGACAGCCACATAAGTTATGTATACTTGCATGTGTATATATAATGTGATTATTCAAATTCATAACGGTGTGAAATTTAATGACAAAACAAAAGAAATATGAGGGCATTAGGAACTCCTTGTGCTATACATAGCTGGACATTCATATCTATACAGTGTGATTGGAAAGATTCACATATATATGTGTATGCATATAAATATCAAACATATATTACTTAAAACAACTTTTTTATTACACTGTTTTGGAATATCTTTGGTAGCGTTGTGCATTGCAGCTGATTAGCTTGAAAGACTTAGATTTAATTTTTCTAAAAATTATTTGATTTCTTTATATAAGAAAATAAAACTATGAGATGCCATTTTAAACAGCAGTATTCTGCTTTTGCCTAGAATATTTAAAGTTTTAAGTTACAACACATTCAAACCACTCAGAAAAAAACACTGTTACAGAAACTCGAAAACTGCTGTCTCTTTCTAAGCAAGTAAGGCTTGTCATTCCTTTTTCTTCCAATAGTATTCCTCAAGGGAATTGTTATTGTGAAGAAGACATAAACTCACCTGTCAAGAAATAGAGATGGGTTTATACTTTGATTTAGCTATTTTTGGATTACTCAACTACTTAAATAATATTTTTAATTTAAACTTTAATATATCAGCTATTATTTTTCTTTCAACTTCGACTTTTGTCTGAAGGCAGGGAAATTGGACATTAGTCTTGTATTCCATCTTAGAAACTGATTTACGAAATGTTAACTCTGTGGCATAAAAATAACACTCAAATTGCTCCTCTATTATCACTTAATTCTGAAATGGCTATTTTCTGTTTGAATGTATTTCTAATGCTACTGTAATGCTTATATTAGAATATAAAAATTCTGCAAAAAAATCATAATTTAAGCAGTAGTGTTTGAAATTTTACAGTAAGACCATGAGCAAATAAGTTTATGAAATACAGTCTTGAAAGTGTGCTATTGGTGACTGACACATCTAAACTGATCTTGTGCCAGTGTTAACTGAAATTGTACCAAAGGAACATGCAGGTGATTCAATTTCAAAAGAGAAGACAGGTATCCATTTAATTTCCAGAACTTCATTGTGGGTATACAGCAATACTGAACATCAAAAATGTGTCTTATTAAATGAGCATAATATACTTAGCCCTCCTGGAGAACCACACAACAGAAGCAGAATGAAAAAGAACCCTGTGCCTTCAACAATAGTAATATTCATAGACTCACAGAATGGTTTGGGCTGGAAGGGACCTTTAAACATCATCTAGTCCAACCCCCCTGCCATGGGCAGGAGCATCTTTCACTAGAGCAGGTTGCTCAAAGTCCCGTCTAGCCTGGCCTTGAACACTGCCAATGATGGAGCACCCACAATTGTAAAAAGTTTCTTCCCTATGTCCCACCTACATCTACCCTCTCTCAGTTTTAAACTGCTGTCCCTTGACCTATCACTACAGGCCTTGGTAAAAAGTCTCTCTCCATCTTTCCTATAAACCCCCTCTAAATATTGAAAGGCCAAAATGAAGTCTCCCCATAGCCTTCTGTTCTCCAGACTCAATAATCTCAACTCTCTCAACCTTTCTTCATAGGAGAGTTGTTCCACTCCTCTGATGACTTTTGCGGCCCTCCTCTGGGACCCGCTCTGAGAAATCCATGTCTTTCCTGTACTAGGCACCTCAGAATTGGAGGTGGGGTCTCATGGGAGAAGAGTAGAATGAGAGAATCACCTCACTTGACCTGCTGGTCACACCCCATTTTATGCAGACCAGAAACAATTGGCTTTCTAGGCTGCAAGCACACATTGCTGGCTTATGTCCAATTTTTCATCCACTAGTATCCCTAAGTCGTTTTCCACAGGTAAACAATTTGAAAAATTTGTAGCCCAGCTGTAGGTTCCAGTGCTCAAAGAGTAACACAAAATTTCCAATCAAGGTTTGTGTCTTCTTTACTGAGAGTAAGTTTGTGCAGTAGCATCAGTAAGAAAGTACTTCTTAGCATTTCCAGCTGGCTAGAAGATTTTGGCGTATGATAAGCTGGCCCTGGTTATTCACATTTTCATCAATTTCTTGGCTACGTTACAGAAATGTGATATACCTGGGAAAGAAGCCTGAAGTGTTTAGGAAACTCCAACTAAATACAAAAGTACAGACCACCAAAAACATATCAAATATGTTTTGTACTTCCTATACTAATTACCATAAAATTATGATCATGACACATTGTGGCTTGGTTCCAAGATACCTAAAAGACCTCCAGAAGTTCCAAGTTAAGGACTGACAGCTTGTCTCTTCTAACACAACAGACATCTTTACAACAAGCACATAACCAACATCTTTTCAGAGGCAGATTTTTCTTAGGAACTACTCCTAGTCTATGGAATAAATTATAGAGAGAGGAGGCTATCACTGACTATTATTTGAACACCACAGCTATCACATTTTAAGATTCTTTGTGGACTACAGGGAGTATTCTCCCCAGGGCAATGCTTAATTGTTTGTTCTAGTAGGAAGACTTCCTATAAATCTGTTGAAATTCCCTTATCTGTTATTTTGGCTCCTCAATTCTTCTCACACCACTGTCTCCATCTTTATAGATATGTTTTCATGTTAGAAGTCCCTTGTGCTACCTCTTTTTTCTCTTGTCTAGTCTCTTCCCTCCCACCCCCCTTCCTTCCCTCACTTTCAACCTTTTCTTGTAGATCATATACTTCTGATCATTCTTGTCCTTTGCTTGGCTCTTTACAGTTTTTTCACATCCTTCTTAAGCTGTAAAGTCTAAAGCCAAACACTGTAACCCTCTCTCTGTGGTCCCTGCTCTAATTTCTCCCACAACAGTTTTAGCTGCCCTTGTACAGGGATCCAGCTTTGATAAGTTGCAGCTGTGTAACCTTGATTCAGACTGCTGAGACAGAGCTGTGAGATCGTCTGTACAGAGATAAGTAAGGTCGAAATTGCAGAGAGTGATAGGACTGCTGATCTGCGATCGTTATTAGATCAAGGATTCAAGAGACAAAACATTGACATGAAAAGATAAAATCTTTAAAAAAATAATGCAGAGAGGGTAGCTGGAGGCTGGTCTAGTCAGGGACAGTCAGGAACTGACAGGATGGGGTCAAGCCTTCAGAGCTCTCACTGTTGATGGAGCTGGAGGAAGGTGACAGCTCCGCACCCGTGATGACGGCTCCGGGGAGCCGTGACCACCGACCCTTCCCTTCTCATCCACATCTGCCTGGCTGGTGAAGGCTCTCCTGGTGCCGTACCAGTGTGCAGGCACACCAGTGCTTAACCTCATAGTTTGCTAAATACTGTCTGGTTCTTAGGTGTGTTGGCTGCTAAATAATTGGTTTAGACTTATGAGTTACCCATATTCTGCTTGCAGTCTCTTTCTACCCAGATAACGATGCCTGAACAAACCAATCTAAAATGGCTGTTACAATGGTGTGCACAAGTAGAGATCTTACAGGTCTTGACTAGAGGTAGCTAATTAAAAAACACTGTGTCTTTCAGACAACTGCCTCAGTCTTTGTCTACATAACACTAAATATTTTAAAACAAAGAAACTAAACTACAGAAAATCATTCCCAATATAATTCACCAACTTTATTTTAGAAATATGGACCCTAGTAAAAGGTAAAATGACAGTGTGATACATGTTAATCATACTGTTCAAGGAACTCTCTGTAGAAAAAAAAAAGTTTGTATAAAAATTAAAATAGAATAAAATAGAATAGAGTTATTTCAAAGGAAGAGGTAGATTTTGCTTTATGAGAAACTGAATACTAAGAACGTACACAAACCATACTTCATGGATTTTGAAACAAATATCTAATTTTAGATCCTTATCTTCAATTACTGTTAACACACACTGCTTTTTAAGTCTCAGAATTAAGTTCTAATTATTTTTCATTTTTCTTTCCATGATGTGTTAGGGAAGCTCCTAATCACTAAGGAAGCACCTCTTTTCTGTAAGGGCAGTTTCTTTTGCTCATATTAGCAGTGATGGAAGATTTTGTCTCTTTTGATAAAGGGCATTTATAACAGCTCCTGGCAGCTTTTGTAACCTTACTGCCTTGAGAACAATAGATATTTTGAGAAGAGTATTCTGGGGGGAATTAATTGTATTTTAGCCACTTGCTGCTAAAGAAAAAAAGAATACTTGGAAAGATACTTGTAAAAATCAAGGAAGAAATACTGATTCACAAATGTTTGTTGTTATACACAGATCAATTTATTATTTTTTACTATGTACTAATTTTAAGTGTCTATAAATTTTAATTGCATTTGAGACAAAATTAATAACATGTTTCAGAGAGGTTATTTTTTCTAGGAATGTGTTTTTATTAATTTTATTTAAACATAATTGGTTTGCCTATGAAGATTCAGGCAATTCTTCCCAAAGACCAAAGGCAGGTTTCACAATATTTTGCATTTTTTTAGTTATTATGTAAACTTTTAAGGACATCTCATCAGTCTGTAAGGCATCAATATTTCTTGAATGCCTTGTTTCAGCTGTTAAAATCATGCTGAGATACATGTGTCTGCTTAACAAAAACAGCAGATTTGTATAAGGTTTTTTTGGGATGATCCATGAGCTGCTGTAGCATGACTCCAGACCTATTTTGAACCCCTTTGGTGTGTAAGACTTCTTTGGGAAAAACACCAACTAGCAGAATACTGTTCTGATGCTTTAGTAGTGTTTGGGCAAGTTTGTCTTTACTCAAATAGCAATCTGACAAATGCCTGGTTTTCTTTTATTATTTTTATGGTATCATAGTAAATAACTTCTAGACTGTTGATTATTATTGAAGTCCAACAGCAACACCTTACTTTGTAAAAATTAAAACCCTATCATTTATTTTCTTTCTCTCTTCTGTACCTAGTGACAGCTTAGACAATTGCTATATTAGTCTTGTATGTTTTCATTTCTTTTTTAAATTACATTGCAAAAATCAACATCAAAGGATCCTTTTACTGCCAGCTTATACTAGGGCAAAATTACCATGCTGAAAAAAACTACACAGAAGATTAAATGACAGTATCATGGCAAGCATTTCTGGTCTTTACAAGTGTCCCACAAAACATGTCACTTTAGTCAGTTGGCTCTGAATAGTCTTTCAGGGAACATAATGATTCAAATAGAGAGAGTTTTTGGTACTGGATATTAAATTGATGCCATATATTTGAAGTCTAAAATATGAATTTGCTCTAAGTCTCATACTTTCAGGTATACCCTGAAATAAATAATACAGTATGCTATCAATTGTTTTATCTGTCAGAGAGTAAGTTCACGTCAGGTATTTACTCAAGATGTCTTAGAACTGTATGAACTTCTTTTTGACCTGAACATTTGGTTTAGAACTCTTCCTAGGTCTAATCTCCAGCTTGTTCATGTATTCAGAACTCTATGAATCTAATATCTTGCATTAGAGCAGCAACTCCCCAAACCCCTAATTTCTTGAGTCCTATCCAAAGCCTTCCTCTTAGGAAGGACTAACCTTTCTAAGTACCTATTAGTCTGTTAGCAACATGATTCCTTCTTCCATGGGGCTGTGGAATTTGGATAATGAGGTGAAGTCTCAAAGAGCTATTAAGACTGGCTTTGCTATCTCTTGTGCAACCCAGGGGAGTGAAGGCTTGTCTGGCTATCACAGGATACATAAATGACGGGGTAGTCTTGGGGAGCCAGGACAGCCCTGCTTTTTGTCAGCAGAGACAGTAAAATCAAGATAACAGAGACTTTGTGTAGCTCTTTGTTTCCTTGAGAGGCTACCATGCCCGGTAATTGACCGTTGCCTCATTACCTGTGAAATGCATATTAAAGTTGACACCCCTGTATATGCTAATGAAGATTTTAGAGATCATGCTAAACATATATGACTATAGCACTTGTCTCTCCACCCAAATCATACTACACATCACCTAGGGGAGGGAAACCTCGTAATTTTGGGGATAAAATGATGGAGAAAATGACTGCTAAATTGGGAGAGAAGAAACTTGATACCTGACGGACCAGTCGATGGGCTGCGTTCTCTCCCTCCACCCCAGGCAGGGAGGTCTTTCTGGGTAAGCGCTGCGCCATTCACCCTCTGGTGAATGTTACCCTGGGGTTGCTGTACTATCGTTATTTTTGCTAGCAATATTAACCTTAAGTAATTAGCTCTATTGTAGTCAGTGAATTTATCAACAGCAATCTTGAATCTGCAACTGTTGCTCTCAAGAAAATAACTAATTTTGATTATTTGTGAATCTAATTCAGTGAAAGTCCTTTGGTGGGGCTCTGATAGTAAATCAGTGAAAGTCCTGGGACTCTGACAGACAAATATCAAAACTACAGTTCTTTTAACATGACAGGGGCACATAGATACCTCAGTGCTAGGAATGAAATAGTACAGATTTTTCACCTTTCTTTTAAGCAAGGGTGACTCTTATTTAAGGAAAAAGTTGCCTAATAAAACTGAAGCCTCCCAGAGACTAAAGTTACTGTAACAGCAACTGCTCCTGTCATTCTTTTTTTTTTTTTCTTTTGTCAGACAACCACAGCTACATCTTTTAGGCTTACCTGAAAAAATGCTGACAGTTTATTTACCCCTAGGCTCTTATCTTTGAAAATGGTCCATTGAAAGTAGCCAGTGGATGCAACACTAGCTTTGATTAAGCCCTTTATTTGAACAGAAATGTTCATCCCAGCAGTAGGAAATTCAGGAATATACTGTTATTGTTGGTGTTTTGTAACTCTCTACGCATCCCCAGATGTGTTTTCTCATATTTTCCTTCACTCCAATAATACACTGTGTTATTTTTCCTTTGACAGTAGTTAACTGTTAGAACTCTTGTAAATTCAGCTCTGTATACTACCATTTCCACATTGGGAAAAAATATGAAAAAAAATAAAATTGGAATTTTCCAAATATCTGTGATCATTCCTTGAGCCTTTGAGGCAGACTGTGCTGATTTTTTAGTATCTGTCTACACACAACTTTTGAATTCTTGTTGATGTCGGTGATGATAGGAGCCCTCACCTAGGATCCCTCATCTAGGTGATGACAGGAACTCTGATGATATTCTGGAAAATATCAAAGTGTACAGAATTGATCTTTTGCTAGGTAACTTTGTTGAGACCTAATATTTGTTCCTTGATTCTAAATGTATATAGAGTTGGAAAATAAAGATAGAATCACTCAGTCCTAGAAGAATGATTTTGTTTGTCAGGTCTCCAGGAATACCCCTTAAATTTGGAAAGCTGTAAAACTAAGAATTGATAGGAAATGTACTGATTTGCAATGAAAAGTGAAAGTAAAATGTCATGTGTTTATGGAAAGAAGGACCAGTTTAGCCATAAATTTATTGTACAAAGTGAAACCAGTTTGGCTCTAAGTCAACCTAGAACAGAGATAGGAAGCTTTAGGTAGCAAACTCAGAGTGCTGGATGTGCCAGAGGAATATGACCTCAGGAAAAGCATATTTCAGTTTGATGATAAAAATGATGACGACACAATATATCAGGGTTTATTACTTCATGATTGTGAGTTTAATCTATTTCCTAAGTAAAACATAGCATATTTTAGACTCATGCTAAGCCTGTATGTATTATATATCACAATTGTTATGTACCTCTGAGGAGCTAAATTATAAACCCACAGTACCCTTACAGACATGTTTCAAGGCAAGACTGTTCACAGTGTTTGAGAGGTCTTTATTGTAGGACTATGGGCACACAGGTTTTAAGGTCTCATTTCTTCACTGTGTGCCCAGGGGCTACAGTAAAGTATCCAAGAAAAGAAACACAATTAAAAAGAAATTTAAAAGCACACAAGTCCAATGACTTGTACCCTGCACTGAGAATAAAAAGCAGGTGTAATAGCTATTTTCTCAAACCAATGTGATCATGACTTTCAGATGAAAAACAGTGGATTCAAAAAGTTGCGATCAGTATGCTGTGAACGTAATTGGTGAAGGAAACGCACCTGAATAATATATCAATACAGTGAGATCAACAAGATATACAATTTATACTATAGACTATCACTTGTCTTCTGTTTGGTCAACTAAATTCCGATTCTGCAGCTTTGATGTGTGTATGTATTATTTTTTACTGTTTGGTACCATTTTTCTTTTATTCTTTCATATAGATTTATCTCTCTGGAGATCTCAAAAGCAAGAAGCGATGAAGATATACCGTTATGTGTTAAGCTATGTAAGAGTCTTCAGAAGGGCTGTGTTGTGCATTATGTGATTTGTTACATATGGCTGGAAATCAGTTATTTTTAAGAGTTACATGGGAGCGAAAATCATGTATGCACACATGCACACACACATGTATATGTATTTATGTATATAACATTGAGTGTAACATGTTCAGCAGACTTTTCAAATAGCTGAAAGGCCTGAGGAAAGGAATGCATTTGCATGTGTACTTTCAGTAGTAATTAAAATAATAAGAAAACTACGATTTTGTCAGTTGCTGCTAGTTTGGAGCTACTTTACTTGTGCTGGCTACCTCTGACCCCCATTGGTTTGTTTTGTCAGCAGGCTATCAAGCCTGCTCTTGGCTAGTTTTCTCTGCCTTAATCTTGAGGGTATGACAAGGTACACAGTTCTGTACAAACTACTACTCTAGTCTTATGATACTCAGAGACTCCCTTATATGACCTGATCCCAGAGCTGACCTTGCTTTGAGATGGAGGTTTGACTACCAACCTTCTGAGGTCCCTTGCAACTCAAATTGTATGATTCTATGATGATACATGACTGTCATCTTAAAATTTGCTTTTTGCTATTACGGTCCTGTCAAGAAGACTTGGTGTGTTACTGAATCTGCCTTGGTATGTGAGTACATACCAAGGATGCAGATACCCTTGAACAAATATGGCCATTTCATATTATCATGTTTTATGTAAAGTTTCTTTTTTTTTTCCCTTATTTTTCCAATGGTGAATTTTGTTTAAAATGGATGTTATAATTGAGCCCATGGCTAGGACAGATTTAACATTTCAGCATAGATTCCTTTGCATTATAGTACGTGTTGTGATTTTTACCACGACTGTCAGAATTTATCGTCAGTTGAAGAGGAGTATTAAAAAACTGCAGGAATCTATGTTGAGATTATTCTCTTAACCAAAGTCTATGGGGAAAGTTATGGAAAATGTAGTATGAAAATATGTCTTTTCCTTTGCAAGGTCATTTCATTTTCCAGTCTGTCCCTAGGATAAAATTTAGAATTACAGATTCTTATTTTTAAACATTGTTTTACAGTCTGGTAAGATTTTGTCCTTAAGGTACAAGAGTAGATTTTGGTGCCATATGGCAGTAGGGGTTGCTATGGGAATTATTCATTGTTACTGAACTGTAGGGTGGTTACACAAAGCGAGTTCCACTGAACAGCTTTAATTCATGTGCTTCTTTTTCTTTGAGATTTAATCAGACTTTTTTTTTTTTTATGTGTGCTATAGCCACAAAACCAGAAAAGTACTTTTGAGATAAAAAAACCCATATCTATTCTCTGAGTAGTTCAGATTGCTTCTCTGTTCACTTACCTTCTATTTGTGCAGAGTTCAGAATTAAAATTACAAAGCCAGGGAATGTGTCCAAATTTATCTACAGTATGATGTTGATAAATGACAACACTACAGATTCCATGAGCTTTGACAACTAGGAGAAATGTGATCCAGACTAGCACCCCAAAAAAAAAAAAAAAGATGCTGTAGGCTTAGAATTGCCCTAGAGGAAAGTTTTCTTTCTGGGACACTGTATAATTCTACTCAGAGCTATGGATGTCATCTATCTGGACTTCTGTAAGGCCTTTGACATGGTCCCCTACAATAACCTTCTCTCTAAGTTGGAGAGGTATGGATTTCATGGGTGGACTTCTAGGTGGATGAGGAATTGGTTGGATGGTCACAGCCAGAGGGTAGTGGTCAATGTCTCAATGTCCAGATGGAGATCGGTGACAAGCGGTATCCCTCAGGGGTCCATATTGGGACCTGTACTGTTTAATACCTTCATCAATAACATAAGGAGTGGGATCAAGTGCACCCTCAGCAAGTTTGCAGATGACACCAAGCTGAGTGGTTCAGTTGACACACCTGAGGGACAAGATGCCATCCAGAGGGACCTGGATAACTCATGAAGTGAGCCGTTGTGAACCTCTTAAGGTTCAACAAGGCCAAGTGCAAGGTCCTGCATGAGGGTCTGGGCAACCCCTCCTATCAATACAGTCTGGGGGATGAAGGGATTGAGAGCAGCCCTGCCAAGAAGGTCGTGGGGGTGCTGGTGGATGAAAAGTTGGACATAAGCCAGTAATGTGCACTCACAGTGCAGAAGACCAACTGTAAACTGGGCTGCATCCAAAGAAGCATGGCCAGAATGTTGGTGGAGGTGATTCTGTCCCTCTGCTCCACCCTGGTGAGACCTCACCTGGAGTACAGCGTCCAGTTATGGAGTTCTTAAGACAGACATGGACCTGTTGGAGCTGGTCCAGAGGAGGGCCACAAAAATGATGATAAGGATAGAACACCTTTCCTATGAGGACAGGCTGAGAGAGTTGGGCTTGTTCAGCCTGGAGAAGAGAAGGCTCCAGGGAGACCTTATTGTGGCCATTAGGTACTTAAAGGGGGTCTACAGGAAAGATGGGGACAAACATTTTATCAGGGCCTGTTGTGATAGGACAAGGGGTAATGGTTTTAAACTTAAAGAGGTAGATTTACACCAGATATAATGCAGGATATGATGAGGGTGGTGAAACACTGAAACAGGTTGCCCAGAGAGGTGGTAGATGCCCCATCCCTGGCAACATTCAAGGTCAGGTTGGATGGGGCTCTGAGCAACCTGATCAAGTTGAAGATGTCCCTGCTCATTGCAGAGGGATTGGATCAGGTGACCTTTAAATGTCCCTTCCAACCCAAGCTATTCTATAATTCTATGATTCTAGTTAGGGAGGCAGTGTCGTTTAAAGCAGTTCACAGTAAATACAATAGAATTTGAATTCTTTTTCTTCCCAAATAGGTAAATCATTTACTCCTTTTGAAAAATTGTCTCCTCTCAGGTCTGAATTTTTTTGTTTGTATGACAGCCAACTCTGTGTGTGTGTGTGTGAAGCTTTAAAAAAGTTGTTTCTTTTTCAATCAAAATTTACCCATTAATTTTTCTGAAAAAAATATGTATAGCATTGATATGCATCATGCACCTGAGTCAAATATTGGTGAGAAAGCGATACATGCAAACAAAATGAGAATAGAAACTCTTTGGTGCATCTATACTGTCCAGTTGACTCACTTAACTCCAGGACCTCTAATCATCACTTGCTCTTTTGCTCCAGTTCTGAGTGGCCAATTTGTTGCCTTGTTGAAACGACCCAGACACATAGGAACTTCAGCAACATGCATGCTCAAGTACTAGAGGTGTGCCTCTTTGATGGAGGAGTACAATTCACTAGCTAGTATATATATCAATGAAAAATAAAATAGACCTGCACTGGACGTAAGAACTAGGGTATATAGTCTTTCTTTGGTCATATGGCATGAAATACCTATTCACAATTAGACCTTTAGTTATTAATTTACAGATATACTGACCCTATACAATCTACCTGGACTAATTTAATCTGAAAAAATTCCAAAACAGAACAGAGTCTGCATATACTCCATGCATTGTGCACCCATACAGTTGACATCTACTGCAACCTATTCGGGGGAAAGAATGAATTTTCAAATCAGTGTCAGAAAGAATCCCAAATTCCACAGTGGGCTTCATGGTTATGAGTGCCTAGCAGAAGGAAGAGCCTTTGTCATTCAGATTAAACAATCTTCTATTATGTGCATTTTTTCTAGTTCAGGAAATGCACATGAAAAAAATATCTGTACACACACAAATCATACAATCATAGAATTGTCTAGGTTGGAAGGGACCTTTAAGATCATAGAGTCCAACCACCAGCCTAACACTGCCTAGTCCGACACTGAACCATGTCCCTAAGCACCATGTCTACCCATCTTTTAAATACCTCCAGGGATAGTGATTTCACCACTTCCCTGGGCAGCCTGTTCCAAAGATTGGTAACACTTTTGGTGAAGAATTTTTTCCTAATATCCAATATAAACTTCTCCTGGTGCAACTTGAGGCCATTTCCTCTTGTTCTATCACTTGTTACTTGGGAGAAGAGACCAACCCCCCCACACCTTTCATGTAGCTGTAGCTAGTGATAAGGTCTAGCCTCAATCTCCTTTTCTCCACATTAAACAACCCCAGTTCCCTCAGCTGCTCCTCATAAAACTTATTCTCCAGATCCACCACCAGCCTCATTGCCCTTCTCTGGACTCGCTCCAGCACCTCAATGTCTTTCTTGTAGCGAGGGGCCCAAAACTGAACACAGTATTCAAGGTGCAGTCTCACTAGTGCCGAGTACAGTGGGACAATCACTTCCCTAGTCCTGCTGGCCACACTATTCCTGATACTGTCCAGAATGCTATTGGCTTTCTTGGCCAGCTCAGCACACTTCTGGTTCATATGCAGCCATCTGTTGACCAACACCCCCAGGTCCTTTTCCACTAGGGAGTTTTCCAGCCACTCTTCCCCAAGCCTGTAGTGCTGTATGGGGTTGTTGTGACCCAAGTGCAGGACCTGGAACTTGGCCTTGTTGAACCTTATACCATTGGTCTCAGCCCATCAATCCAGCCTGTCCAGATCTCTCTGCAATACCTTTCTACCCTCAAGCAAGTCGACACTCCCTCCCAACGGGGTGTCATCTGCAAATCTACTGAGGGTGCACTTAATCCCCTTGTCCAGGTATTTGACAAAGCTATTAAAGAGAATCAGCCCCAATACTGAGCCCTGGGGAACACCACTTGTGACTGGCCACCAACTAGACTTAACTACATTCACCACAACTCTTTGGGCCCGCCCATCCAGCCAGTTTTTTACCCAGTGAAGACTATACCCATCCAATACATGAGCAGCCAGTTTCTCCAGGAGAGTGCTGTGGGAAACCATGTCAAAAGCTTTACTAAAGTCCAGGTAAACAACATCTAGAGCTTTTCCCTCATCCACTAAGTGGGTTACCTTGTCATAGAAGGAGATCATAGTTTAGCAGGACCTGCCTTTCATGAACCCATGCTGACTGGGCCTGATCACCTAGTTGTTCTGCATGTGGCACTGAGTAATGTCACTCAGGATGATCTGTTCTATAACATTCCCAGGTACCAAGGTCAGACTGACAGGCCTCTAGTTGCCTAGATCCTCCTTCCAGCCTTCTTGTGGATGGGCATCACATTTGCTAACCTCCAGTTAACTGGGACCTTACTGGTTAGTCAGGGCTGACGGTAAATGATGGAAAGTGGCTTCATGAGCACTTCTTTTATATATCTCATATATGTATGTAATATCTAATTTGAGGAGAATAACAGCAATAATCACGTGGTTTAGTAAACACCTATGGGCCAGGAGAAAATGTGTGATCTTGTGGCTTCAGTGCAGATTTGAACTTAATTCCTTTTCTGACAGTGAGGCCTTAAGGGCTTTAGACATAGTTGTCTCAGACAAGACCCAGAAACCTCCTAAATAATAACTTAATAAGAGTTCAATACAAGTTAGACATTTATACTAAAAGGTTATTAAAATGCTTTAATTCACTAAGCACTAATTTAACTAAAATAAAAATCTGGATGCAAGTGCTTATATTTCCCTGCCACAGAAATATAAACACCTATTCATCTGTGAAACTGTGAAACAGAACTCTGTTGCTGTTTTGTGGAGACCAGGGTGCTTAGTTTTCACCTTAGCACCATTGTGACCTGGGTGTGAAACAAAAAGTGGGCAAGAGCATAAGAGTCACAGTCCTTGCAAGTCCTAAATGAGAAGTATTTGGTTATACAGAAAACCTGAGTTGGAGAAAAACAGAATGACAGACTTGTCTCTGTTAGCAGTGTATGTTCTTTTGTTTTGTCTGTTGGATATTGACCCAGTATATTCTTTCTGAAATTCTGCCTGAATACTTTTCTTTCCTTTTTTTTTTTTTTTTCACTCCACAGAACTCCTGTCTTTAGCACGTTCAGAAAAAAATATGCATTGTTTTATCATAATGTAAATGTGGACAGCTTCTCTTGGGTTATTATTCCATTATCTTCCTAAATGTAGCATGCTAAAATGGTGTAAATGAGTTGAGGAATGCAAACCTTGTATTCCCATGTGAATTTAAAGGGCTCAGCTAAATGCCATTTCTCCTGTGTGCATAACCAGTTTTAAAATTTGATCAAGTAGATTGTTCTAGCCTTAGAACTGACACTGATAGTATAAAGAGGAAGGAAGTGAAATAATTATGGAAGTTTGTAATCAATAAATAATGAATAGTAATTATTTATTGGACAGTAAATCAATGAAAGAAGCTTGTGCCCATTTTCATGTTGTCACAAACACAACAGATAACAAGGCATAATCGATATAAAGCTAATTTCTAGACACACTAAGAAATGATTGATTTTATGAATATTTATATGTTCAATGCGTCAGTGGTATGAACTCTTTCTGAGCAAGTTAAAATTTTGTAAAGTGCTCACATCTATTCTTGTTCCAATCATAGTCTGCATGACAAAAACAAATATAAATATTTTTAATAGAAATTCTACAATGTTTTCTACTTTTTTTTTCTCAGTAACTAGGCAATTAAAAGAAAACATATCATAATATGTTATTAATAAAGGCTCAGCTTCCTGTTGAACCTAGGGTTTTGCTTTTGTGCACATATTCTTTAATGAAAAGAAGTTCCTATCTATAGAAAAGTTTGACTCATTCCTTTAATCAGGTATTCAACAATTCTTTTGTGAAGCTTTTATTAATCAGTAGGTAACTGTGTGGATGTCACTGAAAGGAAGTCACAAGATGTTCATGTAAAGAGCAATGAGGAAGTGTGCTAAATTATCTTTTAAAGTAGTCAGCAATGAAACTGTAAATTAGCTTGCCTTTTTTTCTCTGTCACATTGAGGGACATGAAAAGTCAAATAGAACTTGTTATTTTTTAAAAATGCAACAAGAAGACATATTTTCTCCCATTTTCCTTTTTTTTTTTTTAATTCAGAGATTTATAGAGGGTGTTAAACAGCAAGAAATGCAATTTACATAGCAATGTATGATTGAGAATCACTATACTGTTCTGATCCTGCTGTTTTATATTGATATTACTGTGTACTTTTCAGTAGACTGCCAGCAGTGTGGTTTTTTAGATATTTTCTGGATTTGATGAAGTCAATACATTTTCCAGCTGTGATATGGACAGGGTGATGTAGTATGGTGCTCCCATATTATAACATATCATCTGATGATTAGACACAGAATTTGCTCTCATTTCAGGAAGTATAAAGTATGAGAAAAATGTGATGGTGCTAATTGATAACTTTTGTCTAAAGAAGTTCAATGGGTAATTTAATTTTTTTTTTTACTTGTCGGTATTCACTGCTGAATAGGAGAAAAGTGCGTGTGTTGATTATGTGCTTAATTCTGCAAGCTAAAGGAATTCATATGCCTGATTGACAAAAGAAGAGTGAGGTCAGTGAGATGGATTGCCAGACTATGCTTTGCCTTAATATGATTGAGAAAATAGAGTGCACTATTTCAAACTGGTTAGAGACATAATATGATTTGTATATCATGCCTATATCACTCTTTCAAATTATTTGAATGTGTTAGGCAGTAGGTCATACCTAAATTGTAATGACTCACTTTGCATTAACATCTATCTAGCTTGCTAGCTAGAAGTCATCACCATTACATTTCAAGGGCTCTCAAATAGAGTGATTAAGAGGAGAACATTTTTATGTGTAAGCAGTGATGTAGTTTTGCAATAAAAAAGTAGAATGAGAATTATCCATAACACATTTTCCACTTGCCACAAGTAAAAGCTCCAATCCGTCAATGACTCATTGCAGATATATGCTCGTGACAAGGCAGAATCTTACTAACAGCAGCAGGAACTTGCCTGACTGCAGTTTCTTCAGAAATTGGTGTCAAAGGGAATATTCCTCCTTGTAAAAGTGATATAACTAAATTCTATTCATATTTTGTTTTCAGATGTTAATTTACCTGAATACAAATCTACAGTGAAGAGTCACTATTGCTGCGACTGCTTCACCGTCCAATGTACACTAAAAATACACCTTCCTTTCACATGTGCCAGATAGGCAGCACGCTACCGGTGTGTGAGCTCATTAGGACAGTACAAAACAAATAGGATATTTTGTATCTTCAAAGTGGATGTGATTTGCTGCTCCTATCGCTCCTTATTGAGTCGGACACACAAAGAGAGAATGTAGTTTCCATCTAATAAAAAAGCCATTCTAGGAATTTTTTACCCTTTCACTCTGTATCAGAAGTTTAAATTATAATCTAGATCTTCATAATATTTGTATTTAAACAATAATGACAATGAATTAAAAAGACAACCTTTTTTTTTTTTTTTCCCCAGAGAGAAGTGCACGGTCCTTCATTTTAGTATTTTAGTTGCAATTTTGTCCCCCAGAGAGTTGTACCCCAGAATGGAGGTAGCAATGAACAGAAACTTGAGGAAAACAAACAGTGAGAAAGGACAGAGGGAATTTCTTACAACTTTTTTTTTTTTTTTTTGTTAGAGAAGGTATTCATGTAGTTACATTGTAAATCGCCAAGGCATTTTAAACACAACTTGATCTTATTCACTGGTATTTACAACAAAACAAGGTGCAAGGCAGCGGACTCAGACCTAGGATTTACAGGGTTTTTTTGTTATCTCATACCCTAATATGAACGCTCTTGCCTGTCCCTCATCCCCCCAAACAACCAACACGGAGTGATATTTTTAAAGAATGAAGACAGACAAGCAGGTTTAGATACATGAGAATTTGTTTTAAAACTAATGTTTCCCTTTTCCCTACATAAGCTACAAAAAATGTTAAATAGTAGCCGAAGGTAATTATATGGATTGTCTTTGATTTTCCAGCTAACTGATACCTAACCACTCCTATGAGAAACTGAAGCAGCACATTCCAACAGCAGAGGGGTCTTCTAAAAAAATAAGTCAGTTGCACACAGGATATTACTATTCCGTATAATGACAATGCTACTGAATTTTACTGCTTAACACCACAGTTCTGGCTGATATCACACTAAAACTAAACAAAGGAGATTGCATTTATTAAGATTTCTGTTGTCTAGACAGTTTCTGAAGGCTTAAGAGATATTCCCCATAAATTTCAGTAGATGTATTTTTAAGGCAGCGTATAATACAATTTTTAAGACATTTCCAGACCCCGACAAAAGTGGAGGAATTGTTAGCATCCTTCTCTTTTTAAGCTTATTCAGGGAATTTCTTTCATAAGCTAACTACACCTGTAAACTTAAAAGAAAATGCTTACAATATACAATAGAGGAGCAGTGCAGGGTGCTTCAGACTTATCTCTCAATGCCTACTTGATCCAACTTCATATTTTTCTCTGCATAAAATGTGAAAATGAACCTTTGCTGCACCTTTCATAAGGGTAATGAGTTATAGTATAAATAGAAGGTACTTGGAAAGTATTTTATAAAGTTAGTATTTTCAGGGTTCAGATATTTGAATTACCAAAAAGGAACATATTATATTTTTGAGGCCAAGAATTTAGTGTTAATCTGATTAGTTTTCACAGCCAAGTAGCCTTAACCATTTAAATAACACAAAAAACTTCCAATAATAAAATGGTTGAAATTTTTTTTATATTAATTCCTCTTTCTTCTGATGTGATGCTCCCCATACCAATGTCCTTCTTGGTCCCAAGGTTGACAAATGCAGCCTTCCTCAAGCACAGTGGAGGTTAAGGGAGCTTATGGCAAGTTTTAAGCTGTTTTCTTCATCAGGAAGAGTACAGTATTGATGCGCTCTTCCTTCTTTCTCAAATTTCTATCTTCTTTTCAAGAAGACAGACACCGGTAGAAAAGCATATGGGGTAGAGGGAATAGATATGGAGAATTATTAAACAATGTCAGAGTTATTCCTTACCAATAGTCAGTCATAGCAAGACATAGAATCATAGAATCATAAATAGTTTGAGTTGGAAATGACCTTTAAAGGTCATCTAGTCCAACCCTCCTGCAATAAGCAGGGGCATCTTCAACTCAATCAGGCTGCTCAGAGCCCCATCCAACCTGATCTTCAATGTTTCCAGGCATGGGGCATCTACCACCTCTCTGGGCAACCTGTTCCTGTGCCTGCCCACCCTCTTTGTAAAAAAATTCTTCCTTATATCTAGTCTGAATCTATCCTCTTTTAGTTTACTTGCCCTTGATAAAGCCATGCTGTCTGTCTCAAATCACCTCCCTGTCCTACATGTGCCTTAGCTTAGCTTCTAGGAGGATCTGTTCCATGTTCTTCCCAGCAAAGAGCTGAGGCTGACAGGTCAGTAGTTCCCAGCGTCCTCCTTTCTACCCTTTTTAAAAACAGGTGCAATATTTCCCTTTTTCCAGTCACTGGGGACTTCACTTGACTGCCATGGCTTTTCAAATATCATGGAGAGTGGCTTGGCAACTACATCAGCCAATCCCCTCAGGATTCTCAGAGGCATCTTGTTAGGTCCCATAGATTTCTGTATGTTCGGCTTCCTCTGGTGATCATGAACCTGATCTTCTCTTACAGTGGGAGGGACTTTTCTGCCCCAGTCCCTGCCTTGTGGTCAATCCACTTGAGAGGTGTGGGAAGAGAGGTTGTCAGTGAAGACTGGGGAAAAAAAGTTCTTGAGTACCTCAGCTTTCTCCTCATTTGTTGTTATGAGTTTGCCAATATTGCTCATCATGGGGGGGGTATGCTTTCTTTGACCTTCCTTTTCTGGCTGACATACCTGTATGTCATACCTTCTTAAAATTCTTTGTGTCCCTCACCAAGTTCAGCTCCAGCTGCACCTTGGCCTTCTTGACCCCATCCCTACACAACTGGGCAGTGCTGCTATACTCTTCCCAGTACACCTGTCCCTGCTTCCACTGCCTGGGCATTTCTTTTCTGCACTTTAGTTTAACCAGCAGGTCTCAACTCATTCATGCTGGTCTCTTGCCTTCCTTTCCTGATTTCTTACACCTGGGGATCAAGAGCTCTTGTGCTGTGTGGAAAGCTTCCTTAAAGATCTGCCAGCTCTGTTCTTCTCCCTTGTCCCTGAGAGCAGTTTCACAGGGGGTCCTATTGACTAACTCCTTGAAGAGCTGGAATTTTGCTTTCCTAAAATTCAGGGTCCTGACTTTACTTTTCACCTGACCCATATCCCTCAGGACTGTGACCTCCAGCAGTGCATGATCACTGCAGCCTTCAATCTTGATGTCACCAATTAGCTCACTTGTGTTGGTGACCAACAGTTCCAGTATTGCCTCTCCTTTGGTGGGGCTGTCTATTACCTGGCTTAAGAAGTTATACTCAATGCACTCCAGGAGTCTCCTGGATTGCGTACAGGTCACTGTGCTACTTTTCCAGCAGATGTTGGGGTGGTTGAACCATGATACCATGGTTGTCCCTCTCTTAATTTTTGACTAGCACTTTTATAATTTCCACTTCTCTTTGAATGCAGCAGAAGCAGCACTTTTAGTTTATTTATACCTGACTTTTTCTTCTAAAACAGTAATGAAAGAAATCATAGAATCATAGAATGGGTTAGAGTTGTAAGGGACCTTAAAGACCATCTAGTTCCAAACCCCTTGTGTATCAGCAGATGTCCCTTGCATGACTTAGCTGGTGTAATTGCAAATAGATACTGCTTTATCTTTCATTTCCTGTTGCTTTGCTCTTTCCTCTTATGAACTTACAATTTTTAAGGAAACATAATAAAAATTATAGTATAACTTTTTTTCAACATTATATTTATATGTTTTTGTGACAGATAAATGTAACATTTGTGTGTCAGCTGGGGGAACAGAAGGATTGCATTCTCCATTTACATGGAACAAACGTCTGCTTTGGTTGTATTTCTGGAGATTTGTTCTAGGCAGTGCGTAGGAGATCTAAAGGAGAAGGGACTAAATTATTTGAAATACCTAATTAAAAATGTTTCTAAAAAGAAGCCTAGTCATCCTTTAAAAGTGCATAATGAATATTCCTTAATTTACTTTAAAATTTTATGGTTATTTCTGTCTCTTAATTTGACAATTGTTATAGATCTCATATTTGAGAATATTCTTTCTCATAGAATTTCTCCTCCTGTTGTTTGATGACATTAAGGGGTCATAATTCTTTATTTATGAGCATCCAATCTGTTACTGGGAGTGTCTGTAATGTCAAAAATAAAGTATTATGTGCATGACTTGTCAGTACCAACAAGTAGCAAACAGATGATAGGGCATGGGCAACAATATTGAATATCAAGGTTGAATAATTCCCAATTCTATAAAAGTAGAAAAAGTATAAGTAAATTTAGTAGATTCATATTTTAAAAACACTATTTCTCTTCCCAGAAAAAAAGAATGATTGTTATATTTCTTCCTTACCTTAAAATTGCATGGAATAGCGTTGTGGTTTAACCCCAGCCAGCAGCTAGGGGTTTAACCCCAGCCACTCGATCACTCCCCTGAGTTGCGACGGGGGAGAGAATCAGTAGACTAAAAGTGAGGAAAAACTCGTGAGTTGAGATAATGACAAAAAAATTACAACTACTTCTCAAAAAAAACCTCAAACCTGAAATAAATTACTACTAAGTCCGTACCTTATTACCGTTCACCTCTGTCGGATTGCCTAGTTATTTTTCAATAGTTTATAGGATTTCCTTTTGATACCATTCAAGCCTGCTGCTGAAGTCAACAGTACTCTTTTTCTCCTGTTAAAAAATTCCCTTAACGCTGTCCAAGATCTGCTGGCAATGTCAATTATGTCCTCAGCGCTGTTACATGCTGCAGCCCACCACACTGCATGCTCTGAGAAAGAAAAGAGCATTTGGTCAGTTAATGTTCATGTGATTTTTGCACAGAATTTTATGTCTCCAGGTATCTTCATGCCATGCAGCACTGATCTGGCAATTACAAATACCAGCAGACTTTTCAGTTTTAGCAGTAACTTAACTGGAATGCACAGTTTCATTAATACTAGAGAAAATCAAATCATTAATCGCCTATATACAGCAATTATTTCCTCAAGCAATGAAATTCATTTATTCCTGAGGTAATATAGAGAAAAATACACAAAAATGAATGTAAAACTATAATTAGCAGTGAACAATGCCAGAACTTGAGTGACTGTGAAGTTGTTCCCTAATCAGTATTTATCACTGGATGCTGATTGTCCTTGTAACTATGCAATAGTCACTTCAATATGCTCATAAAGATTACGACAATTTAGAAGAGGATGAAAGAGGCCAGAGACTCGGTTCTGAAGTAGCGTACATAAAATATTTTGGTATAATGGCAGCTAAAGTGAGCAATATTGCACATGCAGACACTTGGTATATAAAGGAAAAAGTCCATGCAATTAAAAAAATTGGCATTTGCTTCTCAGTCTTGCAAGAATATATGACTAATCTGGCAAAAAAGGAGTCACTACTGCATATTTCTGGGGAACAGGTTGTCTCTCAAGTGATTTGTCTTATTGTGAGATTTTGATACTTCAGTTCTCCACAATTTCCTGATGTAGAATTACACCATTGGATGGTTATAAATCTATGCTCTTTAGAGATGTGAGTGGAGATTATACTGTCAATGTGAGGTTATATGGAAATCATAGTGTCAGTGCAATGTATTTCATGGATTATCTTTCAAATGTACCTGTTTGAGAAAAACTGATTTATTTATTTATTTATTTTACTTTTCCTACAATGTACAAATTCTGGGTCAAATCCTCTTTTTTTCTATTGCTATATATATGATTCTTCCTCTTCACATAACTGTAAGTTATTGTATACCCGCCCCCCAAAAAAAAAAAAAAAAAAAATTAAATAGGGATGTCTGTTACCTGGTTTAAGGAGTTATTCTTGATGAACTCCAGGAGTCTCCTGGATTGCTCACTGTGCTACTTTTCCAGCAGATGTTGGGGTGGTTGAAGTCCCTCAGCAGGATGAGAACCCACAAGTAAGACACCTCCCATAGCTGGAGTAAGAAGGTTTCATCAACAGGCTCCCCTTGATCGGTCAGCCTGCAGTACACACCCATCACAAGGTTCCCTTTGTTTCCTCGGTCTCTAATAGTTACCCATAGGCTTTCAACCCGCTTGTGGCTATTCTTCAGAGACTGCTCTTCACACCGTATCCATTTCTTGGTGTAGAGGGCAGTGAATATTCAGTGAATATTCATTAAACATACCTAGATTTTCTGTTACCCACTTTTGATATTGAAGCATGTTTTTAGTGAGCTTTTAAATAAGAACAGGATATATTGTCATTTTCTATTGAAAACTATTTTTGGCAAACAGATTTAGTACTTTTACTGTCCAGCATTTTGGATGCCAAAGTTCTAGTGCTGTTTACGCTAAATCTCCTGTTCTGACTGTGTTTTAGAGCAGGTGGAACATGGCATTTGGCTCCCTCCCATATATAAATATTCATATGAGAACTGTCCACATATGAAAGAGTTTCCAAGAATCATGAATACCTCACAAGGATACTTTGCTGTTACTGAAATAACTGGGGAATAATGTTATATTGTTCCATTGCTTGTTTTGAATTATCTCTAACCTTCAAGAGGCAAGAATTCCCTCATGACAATATACTTTAATCTGGTGCCTTCTATTTCATAATGAAAAGGCTGCACATCAGAACATTAAGGTTTTACATAACACCTTTGCATCTGCGGAACAGAAAGTACACTATGTTTTTAGAGACTTGATATTGCTAGTAAAATCTTTTCACATCAGAAATTTAGCCAGAAAGGAGAAAAAACCCAAACCTCTCTCTTTAGTGTTTTATGAATCTTCTTCATGGCTGATTGACAGTTTTCTGCTATTTAAAAAACTAGTAATGAGAAGCTGAGAGTTGTGTGAATAGAGACTAACCAGACCACTGGTGGATATGTGATTATTCAAGCTCTTTTCCATAATGGCACAGATATTCTGTTTCACCAGAAAGTATCCTGCATCTAATATGCTGCCCTGAAGTAGAAAGGTTTCATTAAAAGGCAGCTAGATGTGAAACTAAAAGTAAACAATTTACATAATAAAACCACTTTTTCCTTTTTTTTTTTTTTTTAATTTAGATTACTTTCAAAGTACCCTTCACAGATTAACAGATTTAATTACCTACGACTGATGATACTGGATAACAGTTTTTGAGACAAAGTGGAAAATGACAACCTTAATCTGTATTTTGGGATGCCTGCTACCAGTGTTCAAGGTAATTACTCTGCCTTAATTCCCAGATTGCGTCATATAATTCCATTTACACAGCTGCTGAGGCTCCTATGAGGTGATATGGTTCGAATAAAGAACGAGATTTACCCCTAATGTAATTCAGCATACAACATTAGAAGTCGTATAAAATATCTCAAACAGTAAATCAAACTAATTTTATAACTACTGTCCAATGGATGTAAATTTTCCCTTACATTGAAAAAATTCTTATTATAATGTATACAACTACAATTACACTAATAGGACAAGGGGTAATGGTTTTAAACTGAAAGAAGGTAGATTTAGATTAGATATTAGGAAGAGATTATTAACTCAGAGGGTAGTGAGACACTGGAACAAGTTGCCCAGAGAAGCTGTGGGTGCCCCATCCCTGGAGGTGTTCAAGGTCAGGTTGGATGGGGCTTTGAGGAACCTGATCTAGTGGGAGGTGTCCTGGACCATAGCAGGGGGCTTGGAAATAGATGATCTTTAAAGTCTTTTCCAACTCTAACCATTCTATGATTCTATGATCTATAACAAATCATACATTAACAAAACACATCTGAACTGTATGTAATATAAGTCTACTGTTGCTGCCTGTTGTCATAATAGTACGAGGCTCTGCAAGTGGAATTGAACAATGATGAAGATGATGGTTCATCTCGGCTGGAGGTGTCACCAAGGTTAAGTGGATCTACGCCCTGCATCAAAACTGCTTTCATAAAGAAAAAAAGATGAGTCATTGTCAGAGGAGACTGTCTCCTGAGGGGAATAGAAGGCCAAACGTGTAGACCAGACCCACTTGTTAGGGAAGTCTGTTACCTCCTTGGTGCCTGGGTTAAACCTGTGGTTGTTCAAAGAAGACACCATTTGTTACCATTAAGTTTTTTTGCCTTCTATTCTGGGAAAATCAAACAATAGTCTATTACCCTAAATTTATTTTGGAGTATTTTTTTAAAGCTCTATAGCATTCCAGCTGTCATAGACCACTAGTTTGTTTTTAATAGCAATAGATTAATTTTAATTGAATCACTATTATTGATGATGGGCAAAAATTAATAGGCCTAGAAATTCCTTTATTTGAGTTGGCATAAACAATGGTGTGAATTGGTAAGTAGTATTTGCTTCAATTAGACAGTAAATACCATTGTCAGGGAGGGTTTTCTGGTGTATGCGTTGGGATGAAGAGAAAGGGAAATTAAAAGATCCCTGGTCAAGAAACTTATAGAATTCGTTGCAGGGCTCAAAGATATTTCTACCTGTTTCTTAATGATGCTTGGTAGCCCAGTTGGTGATACTCCCTACAACCTGCACTGCATAAACTCTTTAAGATATTTTCATTGATGGTTTTCTTCCAGTAGATATTTAAGTGTTATTTCACAAGGGTGAAACATTTTTCCAAGGAATAGATTTCTAAAAAAAGTCTTCTTCCTACTCCTGTCAAGGAGATAAAAATCTATTTTAATACCCATTTCTACAATGATCTCTTACTTCAGTTATATTTCCATTATCTACAATTTCAAATATTATTTTTATTAAAATATGTTACAGTATATAGTAATATTGTTTATAAGTTTGTACTTTACCAATACTTGTCAAGTTTGGCTTCATATCAATCATAACTAAGTACTGTCAAAATACAGAATAAGTAAAACTACTTTTTGTTTAGTGTCATCTCTGAGGTATCTGCAGTAAAGGTTCTTCAGATTATCGGACAGTGTCCAGAGGGGATCTTTGACAATCTGCACTACTTTAACATTTAATCTTCATGCTCACCTCATTTATCTTCTCTGAAGACTTTTTTTTTCCCTTATTTGTCAGCTGCTTCTTCTGTGTGACTAGTATCGCGAGACAGCACAATTATGATTTTCTATGTCACATTCACTCTTAGAAATCCTAAATTAGTCCTTACTTTTGTAATTTATTATTTCTATTCTCACTATTTTTGTTAACTAGTTAACCAAAGACATCTTGGTAAAAATGAATAGATTCCACATCATCAATTCCTCCTACATAACACTAGGCTTTTTTGACATTATGCGTCATAGTCTAAATTTTATAATTTTGAACCCTCCAAGTTTCTCTCCACATTCAACAACTTCGAATAACTTTCAAAACATGTTAACCTTACACAAAGAGTCTGATACTCCATAACCACTTAAATATTTTATTCAGATTTTTTCATCTATTTAAGCAAACCTTCTTTACTTATATTATATATATTGACCCATCCTTTAATGTAGGTATTTTATCTTATGTTTCCAAATTGCTTCATGTATTCTTTTTATATATATATATATATATATATATAAAATATTTCCCAAAGATCTGATTTAAGGTTCTGATATTACTTGTTATCTTATTTTGGTATTTTTTATTACTTCTAAATTACTTATGATATTGAAAAACACATACACAGCAGGTTCAGCTTCATTTCCCTATTTCATATACAAATATATGTGGATATGTAGATATTCTGGTAGCATCTGATCAGCTAAGGTAAATTGCTCTACTTTTTAAACTGTATTTTTTAGATAAAAATTGTTGTTATTATTATTTCATTAAAACCATATTTTGAATACTGGTTAAGTCTACTGGGCTTTAAAGAGAATGAGACCACTACCACTAGAGTCCATGGAGTTATGTATCTGAGAGAAATCTGATTAGGAATTTTCAAATATGCTTTATACATGTTCTCAGACACAAAGTAATATAATTAATTTTAAATACTTCACTTTACCTAAATCTTTTAAACTATATTTCTCTACAGATAATACACTTCTGTGCAATTTTGTATTAATTTTTTAATTATATTAGCAGATATTGTTGCCAGCTTTTGATGTGCCAGCTGAAGACGTAATTTTTCCAAGCAGAGTATCTGAACTCACAGGATTAACAAGCTGTTTCTCTAGCAGACAATTGGCTGTAAAGGTTTCCAAATGGCCACTTCAATGGGATATTAATGTTAGTAGTGTACCTTAATTATCCTGCTTCTTCTAGTTTTAATTAAAATTCTACAGTTCTGTGATACATGTTCTTTGTTTTCGCAGTGCTTGTGCATTCCAAATCTAAAAATCACTGGATTTATAAGGGCCCTGAGAAAGAGTCTTTATTATTCTGATTAACTGTATAGTAATAGCCAGATTGATTAATATTTCAAGAGTATTTTTAGAGGCTAGTTTAAAGTTCAGGAATGTGGCTCTCAGAATCCATTCTGAGTCTCTGACATCTCATAAATTAGATGGAGGCAGGGGAAAATGCAAAAGATTAAAGGAAAGTGATGTTACTGTATGAACATTTCAGATATACTTTTGTTTTCTCTGACCTAGGAAATCAGCTAGCATATATCTCTTTATCTCCACTGGCCATAATAAATTTAGATACTATGGAGACAGAAAAGTGCATAATGCAGTAATCTCTAGATGCTCATGAGTAGATATTGAAAGTTCAGACATGACTGAGATAATATAGCTTTAAAACTTATGAGGTGACAGTTAAGACATAGAAGCCGTATTTGCTTTCAGATCCGAAAAGAGTGAGATAAAAGTTATTGTAAGTTTCCATAGAAGACATGGCTTTGTGATAAACCCACTCTACATGAGGCCTGAAACACCATAATGATTCTTATGAATTTTACCTAAAGTCTGTTATAAAAATAATACATTGTCTCACTTATAACAGTTCCTACTGTGGGCACAGGGTCTAGAACCTAGATTTGTTTTCACTCTTCCATTGAAGAACAACAAATTATGGGATTAGACTTTCTTCATCTCCTTTGGGTCTCATAAAATTTACGGACTTGGGCTCAGCAATAAGTCAAGTGGAAAAGCTGTATTGTGTTCTTTCTTAGTCTTACTTCAATCAAGGCAGTTTTACACACCCCTGAGGGAGGTGCAGTGGGTTCAAACCTTCGTATGACGAGGGCTGCCAAGGGTTAGGGGCTTCAGATACTAGGCTTATATGAAAAGAGTCATCATCAAATTATCTCCTTTGTAGTTATCAGGAATGACAGTGCTGGTATTGAATCAGTCCGAATAAATTAGGCATAATATAAGCATAGTAAATAAGTGGGCCTTTTCTGGAACATGACATCGCTCTTCTGTTCTCTGAATTGCGACAGAATGTGGTAACACTGAGTATCTCAGATTTGTACAAATTTGCAAGAACATATGTTTAAAACCTGATGAATTGAGGTCAAAATGGAAATGCTAAATAATTAAATGTTTCTTGAGAATAACCATTCTGAATCATTCCCTGAAAGTTAACTGCTGACTTACACTGGGATTTAGGTGGATTTCAGATGGTCTGAATGGAACCCTGAACATTTCATTAATGCACACATTACATTTAAAGGTTGACTTTCTGATTTGTATCTGATGACATGTTGGAGAGAAAGGTTTGTTTTGGTTTTGTTTGGTTTGGTTTGTTCTTTTCAACACACAGGTGCAATAGCACAGCAATGTCATTTATACTCAATCTACTTTATTTTAATAAACCTGTCACTGTGTATATACCTTACAAAGATTAGTTGCTACCTAGTCAGTGTATGAAAAACTGCAATATTATGAAAAATCACTTTCCATAATTTGTTGTTTTTCTTTCATCGAATTGCTTATTAAAGACTGGTCTCTATTCTGCCCTGCTGCTGATCATGATGTTCAGTGCAAAATTTGTATTTCAGTTGCAGTTATAGAATACCCCTTTTATTAAAGCTTCTACTTAATAAGTTTTCGCTGCAAAATTTGTATCTTTTTTCTAGAAAACTGTTTATAGTTCAAAAAAGTATAACCCTTTTTTCGCACTAACAAAACCATCCACTTGATAATAGATCTTACTGATTCAGTGCTGTATAGGGGCAGTATTCAGCTTGCAGCTACACTATGCTCTGCTTTGGTGAAGAGCCTCTACCCAATAAAGGAGTCGAACTTGCTAGTATAAGATGAACTTTTTATGAGAAAAAGGACAGTGAAATGGTCTTTGAACAAAAAATAATGTTATTGCAAAAATAAAAGGATGTTAACAAACATTACAAACCTTTATGCTGAAAATTAGAGAAGATACTGATCACCCAAGTAACGGGATGATGGAACAACCTTCAAATAGGTATTAAAGGGCAAAAAAATCATGGTGTTTAGCATGGTGTTTTCTAGAGGCAAGGAGATTTCAAGTTGTGAAGCCCTTCTAATGTTTTATTACCATGTTTCAGGGTGCTTAAACATGTTTTTCTCTTTAATGTTTACTTCTACTATATAGTTTTGCAGAACAAAATTATATTTAGGGATATTATAGTCATTTAGTCTTGGAGACAATAATTACATTTTCATTGTTTAATGAAATGCCTTTTCTATATACCATAAAAGACAAATAGTAATTGAAAAATACAGAATAAACATTAAAAATTTATGTATACATCTTCTAAAATAAATTTTAAGTCCAATAAATATGTGCTAAATATTAGTATTGTACATCTAAAATAACCCTTTTTCCTTCCCAAATATAATATCATAAATGGATATCATGAAGGTATGTAAGTAAGATCTTAGATATTATTTTATTTTTTTTAAAAGGAAGATAATATTTGCATAATTCTCAAAAGTAATCAATAATTTCTATTGAAAAGGCCTGGAGTCTTTCAGGATGTTTTGTTGAAGAAATCAGCATTACCAATCACAAATGTTTATTTCTCATTGTAAAATAAATGTTTTACAACAAAATTATCTTCTCGAAGTTTAATTGACTTTATACATATATATATTGACAATATACTATAAAACTCTCCAGCCTAATTTGTCACTTAAATTTCTACCTTAACATGTCTAAAGAGACTAAAATGTCTCTTTAAAACTCTAGTGAATTTAAGCAGGCCACCCCCAAACTAAGAAGTTAGAAACAATTTGGTGGCTGATGTGCTGACACTGGAGTCTGTCACAAGTCATTGTGTCTTTGTACTCCTTTATTTGCTTCTATCAGTTCTTTGTTGCTGTAAACTGCAAAATCCGTAAGGCAGCCACCATATTTCTGCTGAATGTTTATATGGCAATAAGAAAAAGAATTAAGCTCTTGTGTACAAACACAAATAATAATCATTGTAATCATCAACAATATATAAATTGAAATCTGATTCATTTCAGTGACACAGGATCTTGTTCCTACACTGCAGAAGGTGAAACACAAAAACTTAGCTATTGAGTCTGAGACTGAAATCAATTGGAGCTGAAGGGCCTTAGCCCCTTTGCTTTCAACACCCCTAAGTCCTGAAGTCCAAGTCAGTAATTCTTGAAAGGATTTTTACTTTGTCTTCAATAAATTTTCTTCTGCTTTGATGTCTGCTTGTAACTACATTTGCCAGAATGTTAGTTTTAAGCAATGTCATTTCTCAGAACAAATAATATGAAGATATTTCCTATTGCCTTTGAAATAAGGCTTCACAGACACTGGTATTCAACTAAGGTTTGTAATCCAAAATCAATTGTAGCACAATCAACACTTCTAACAACAAAGTCTTTGTTTGGCGACGGATCTGGGCTTTAAAAAAAGCAGAAGGATTCATCAGAATGACAATTTTTTATGTGAACACCAATGGCAGTATTATATCAAGGTGGTGCACTTTTAGAAAGCATCTCAAAGCTTTAAAAATAATTCTCTGCTACGTAGTTTTCAGCAACTTACTATTACAAAGACATACTATCATACAAGCACTGCCTAGTCATACCTCTGAGTTTCATGTACATAGATAGATTTCACCTCTCTTAGAAATGGAGGCTAAGTACTGTCCAAATCAGTACTTATTGCATTGCACTCTGCAAAGATTTCCTTACTGTTATGAATTTAGGGTATTTTTGAAAATTATGGACAGTCAGGGATGAAATGAAGACATGCCTTACAGACTTACCACGCCACAAATTCCTCTCTTTGACTCAATTCTATATCATTTATGACTGTAACACTTTTACTTTTTTGGGCAAAAAGACATGGATAGGGCAAGTTACTTGCAGTTGACTGAGGAACTATTCAGGCGGAGACGATCTAGAATGAACAGCCAAAACTAGAACACAGATACCCTGTAATATTACCCCTATCTCCATACAGAAGTCTGTTGAATGCAAAGTGAGGGGAAGGGAAGGGAAGGGAAGGGAAGGGAAGGGAAGGGAAGGGAAGGGAAGGGAAGGGAAGGGAAGGGAAGGGAAGGGAAGGGAAGGGAAGGGAAGGGAAGGGAAGGGAAGGGAAGGGAAGGGAAGGGAAGGGAAGGGAAGGGAAGGGAAGGGAAGGGAAGGGAAGGGAAGGGAAGGGAAGGGAAGGGAAGGGAAGGGAAGAAGAAAGAAAGAGAGGAAGAGAGAAAGGAAGGAAGGAAGGAAGGAAGGAAGGAAGGAAGGAAGGAAGGAAGGAAGGGAGGGAGGGAGGGAGGGAGGGAGGGAGGGAGGGAGGAAGGAAGGAAGGAAGGAAGGAAGGAAGGAAGGAAGGAAGGAAGGAAGGAAGGAAGGAAGGAAGGAAGGAAGGAAGGAAGGAAGGAAGAGAAAGAAAAGAAAAAGTAAGAAAGAAAGACAGAAAGAAAGTTATTTCTGTGGTTTCAGTCTGAGTAGCTCTCTAACATGGAATATAATAACTATAATAACAGTAAAATTCTTACTTAATGACTAAGTCAGGCCTGAAATTTTTCTCTAGGAAATATTTTATGTTAGTAAATAGTTGTGAAGTTAAATGTAGGAAATGCACAAATTATGAATGCCTCTGTTTTTAAAAGTAAAATATCAGAAAAAAAAAAAATCTGCTTCCAGAAATGATAGCATTTTGTCCCCAAACTAAAATGCTCTTGATTTTTAGGAATTATCTCCTGTGGCCCGGACATTTTGCTGTGTGGAAGCACCCCTAAAATGAATTTCAGGTATACCATGTCCCCGTACCAAGACAGAAGATGATATATATTCTCAGTGCTCTAGTCCATCCAGAAGGCTTGATCAGTACAGGATGGAAATACAGATCTTCAAACACAGCTTTGATTAGATGTGGTAATGGCTTTTGGCAAGTTAAAATATTTTATTCCTTTATTTCAGTAATTAATATTTGCAAAAACAACAACAAAGAAAGATGTTTCTCCTGTAAGAAGGAAAATAATTCAATACTAGCAAGTTTTTTTTGGTGAACTATTAAGTCTAAAATACGGAAAAAAATAGATGATAGCTATAAAAATGCTTATAATCCTACAGCAAGGAAAGGTAGATCTAATAAGATAACTTAGAAAAATGTACACATATGTTTAGTTCCTTTTTGGTCAGTTGCCCAAATCAGAAATATATAACACTTTCCTAAAATATTTTTGATATATGCCACACTTATACCACATATCAGGGAAAGCTGAAACAGGAAAAATACTTTCTGAGAGAGAGACAGCTTTGCCTGCTTTACAGTTGGTTCATGTCAAGCATTCTGTCCTTCGATGTATTACACTACACATCTCTTCCCAGTGGTACAGTGGATTACATTTCACCTGTGGAGGTAAGAATTGTCAGTGGGATTCTAAAGAGTGATCACTGATTTGTGTTGTTCTTTTGTGCTTAATATTCTTTGAACAAATTTGGTAAATAGCTGGTAACCAACTGTCTGCCAACAATCATACTACAAAGATATGGGAAACGGAAAACTATGTTACTTAGTCTATGGCACTCCGATTTTGGCATTTTGCTTTCTTCTCTCTGCCCCTCCTCTTCTTCTTTCTCTTATTGTCTTCATGCATATGTGACTATTTTCATAGTAGAAGACTTAGTTAGATGTGGCAATGGTGATAGAAGTAATGTGCTGACCTCTGACAGGTACAAGAGGGTATAGTGTGTGTTGCTTTGTTGCCAAAAAGCTTTGGCACATCTTGAGGACAGTTAATGACCCCATTTCCTTTCCTGTCAAGCAAACACAGATGAGAAGAACATACATATTTTTTTGCACGTTTTGTCATTGAGGACTAAATCTTTGGCCGCACAGTAGTGATAAGAACATAAAGAAGTATAGCAAGATTCAAACACATAAACTGTGATGCCAAGAACTCACAATTCTGCTTGTCATCACATGAACTGTCTCACAGTTCCAGGAAAGTTTAACGTATGTAAAGATGCCTTTTTGCATCAGTCATGCACTTACATTGACATATAGTTGAAATTGGACCTGAAACATTTCTGTCCTGAAAAGAAATAACACCATCAGGCAATTTAACTTTAAATGAGAATGAAAAATTTCACAGGAAACAAGATTTTTAAAAAATCAAAAATTTTTGATTAAATAATGTCAAAATGTTTATCACCAATGTGATTAATTTTTTTTTGATAACAGATGACTGTATTTAAAATATTAATTCATAATACCTAATAAAAATAGAATTAAACTAAATGCTACAAGTGTTTAAAATAAAAGAAGTCAAAGGTAGAAACAAAGAAATATTCTTTATTTACATTTAAGATGAGTGAAATTAAGTTTGAAGAACAGCATGTGCTTGTGAGAGATTTTGTTTTAAATGAAACTATGCTTACTGAAGAAAAACTGTTCTGGTTTTTTCTACCAGTTTTGTATGTAGTGTCTTGGTTATTTTGCTGTATGCACTAAAACATGGGATACATCTAAAGCTTCTGAAGGACAGGACAATTTCAATATGCAAAAATCTAGTGTCAGAGAATAACTCCATGAGGAAATGGTTCTGAATGTGCTCCTACCCCAAGGAGAGACAGTTGTTATATGCAACAGCAATGTTGGAAGCAAAAAGAGAAGAAAAAGGAGAGAAAGTAGAAGATGACATTAGCCCACAGGGTTACTTGAAGCAGACAGATGCAAGAACAGCACTCACAGGACTGCTTGTTTGCTCTGAGTAAATTATTTAGACATTGAAGACAATTGTAGTTCCTAAAGCAGAACATTTTGATTTTTCTGTAAAACAGGGTCAGAGGGAAGAGAAAGTGAACTTTCTAATGTTACTATTTAAAAGCAGAGCATCTGAGAGTTGTATAGGCTAGTTTTGACAATAAAAGATGTAAAAATTCTGGTTTATCAGTTTGCAGTTTCTTAACATAAAGACCAGTTTATGGCATTAGTTAAGACAGGAAAAAACCCACAGTGGACTTACTTTTAGCTTCAGCAAAAATCTGTCACCTGTTTTCTGGAGTTTGAAGGTCATTAGTGATTCCTCTAACACTTCTCATTAAAAGCAATGAAAAACAGAGATGGTGTGGATGTTCACTGAGTTTTGGTGGATTGTGGATTGTTGGAACTATTGAGTTATCCCTATAGTTATTTCCTTAAATTTCCTGCTATTTATTTTTTTAAAATTGACACTTTTTTTGGCCTTGAATAATGTATGTCAAACCATTGTAATTAAGCTCCTCCCCAGCTACCCAGTGTATTGGTTAGGCAGGCCTTTTTTTTTGTTTTAAAGAATTACCAAAAGTTGATAAAAACAGCCACTCTTTTCTATAAACTAACCATTAAAAGATATTGATCTTACCAGATTTGGCCAGATTTGGCTTTGCTAGTAAAACATCGCATTTATAGCACTATTTTCTATTACATTTAATGAAGCTTTAAGATCACAAAATCATAGCATAGATTTTGCTGCCCATAACATTTTTATGTAACCCTATTTATTACTGTATCAATGAACATTTTTTTTCTTGTATCAGAGATGTCTGTCTCCCTTTGATTAGCTATTTTAGTAAATTAAGACTAGAAGGAAAAAATCTCTCAGGTTACATAAAATTTCTGCTTATTAAGTTAGTATTTTTGTTTGTTTTCCTCTGTTTTACTATAGTACAGATGTTTATGAAAGTAGCTGGCATATTAATGTTAACATTAGTCACTAGAGTAAGAAAAGATAATTATGGAAATTATATTCCAGCACCCGCTCTCACCTTCTCCCAAAAGGCATGTCTGGTCTGAAAACATGGCCACAATACGTAAAGCAGAATTTATATTTGTATTGTCTGTGCACATTCACTTTGTATTCTTTGAAGAAACTTTATTACAAACTTCCCCTTCACTTCGCAAAGCATTAACAATATTTGATTTTGTGTGTGCTTGTTAAGCGGAATGTCATCATTCTTCTCATTTGCTATGTGATTAAAACAGGAAATACAATTTGCTATTGCTCTTACAATGTCAAGTGTTTTCTTTGGCTACTTTCTGAAGTTTAATATATGAGATATAGCCCCCTTCCAGAAATCATTAGACCAGTCACAGGGTTACATGGTAGGCAGAATTACTATTGCAGCAAATCCGAATTCTGCATGCTTAGAATTGTATATTCCCTTTATGTAGCATCTCCATATATTTTTGCATCAAAGTTTTTAAAAAATTATAAATCTATAAGAATAATTAATACTCTGTCCTATGTTTTGCCTTGATTGCTTAACTGGTGCTCCGTTTTTACTCTATGACATCATTTCTATTCGCAAGTGGACTTTTGGCTTATCTCTAAATCACAGTGCCCATGTTATACAGTATATCGATTTTCAAGACATGCATATTATGTATATTTATAATGCCAAATGAAAATATACGTTTACTGTATTGGTAGGAATTAATTTTTTTTTTAAATTTAAGAAATAATAGTCTTCATAAAAGTTGCAGGAAATTTTATCATACATCATTTAAAAAAGTGACTATTTTGTACACAGTCCCTGGTTAACAGGGCAGTTCTCTATTTTTTTATTATTTTTGTTTGCAAAATTAATCCAAAATACCATCTTAGTCCAGGCTTTCTCTTCTTCACAATGTTTGCTGGGGAGTCAGTTGTAATTTTGTGATAGATATAAACCAGTTTCTTCTTTCAGCCTTAAACATTCTTTTCTGGGCTTCTCGAGGGTTTACCAGGCTGCACTATTGCTTCAGCCCCAGTCCCTTCCCTCACTGCCCAGCTCCAGCATGTCCTCTGCACTCAAAGCTGCAGGCAGAATACCCCTTGAAAACATCTGTATTAACGCCATTAAATGTACTACTAAATCCTACAAAGCACGTTTTGAAGCCCTGAGTAATCTTCTGACACCTAGTGGGGAGGATGATAGAATAAAGATATGCAAGAGGCACAGCTCATTTATTGCATAGGTCATAAAAATGCATAGATTTAATGATTAGTGGAGTAATGATTTATTTGGACTACTGAGGCACATTCAGACAATCATGAAGGAAAGTCAATTATAACTATAATTATAATAGAACAGGGTTATAACAGATTCAATTATAATAGGACAGGATTTAGCTTTAAAACTGTGTGGTGATAAGTGTTCAGACCCTGGGTAAGAAGCTGGGCCATTTACTCTGCTGGACTTTATAATATTCACATTAAAAAGTTGACTCTCACTTTCACTGATATTTTACAAGACAGTAAGAGAATCCCGTTTCTTGTCGAGCCGACACATTTGATATCAGGTATGATTCAGCTGCCTAAAAAATACCTATTGTAATTTGCCCTGCCCTTCAGTCTCCTAGTTATCCTGATAGTTATGACAGAACTGAAAAGAGAAGTGTGACCTTCTGGACTAGTAACTCAGAACCAGGAGGGGTACCCCAGGGCACCTCAACTATCCCTACATGCCTATCAAATCCGACTGATCTGTGCTGATAGAACACTCCTTTGCCAGTGAACATTTCAATGTGGATGCTTAACTTATTTTAATGTTTGTTAGTTTCAAAAATCCTGGTAAACTCCTGAGGCTGTTAAGTTAATGACAATTTTGCAATTTTAATACCTGATGGAAACCCCACTGTTCTGAATAGGTTATTCAGAAGTGCTAGCTATTTGTGATAGACTGCAAAAAGTTACTATGGTACAGAGATATGAATAAAAAAGAAAAATCTCTAACTTCATATGTACAATGAGGAACTCTGTGCTAACCTTTATCACTCAGAAATGAGAACCTGAAGAACAGTAGATAATTCATGAAGATGTCAACTCACTGCTTAGCAACAATCAAAAAAGCAAAGCAAATATTGAGGTAGTAGCAGAAACAAATAAATCAGTAAGAGAACAAAACAAAAAGTATTGTCATTCCGCTTTAGAAATCCATAGTTTTCCCACTTCTAAATATGTTGTGCAGTAGGGTTTTCTGCACCTCAGGAAGGATACAGTTGAAATGCAAAAGTTTTGGCAAAGTTGACAAGTATGATCAAAGGTATATAATGGATTTAGATTAAGGAATGTCTAAGTAACCTAAGACTGTTTGGTCTAGAAAAGATGAGTGATAGGAAATAACAATAACAAAAAAAATATCAGGAGTGCTGTGGGGAGATTATAGAGATAATTGTTTTCTGTCTTTTCCAGTATGAATACTAGCAGACAACAAAAAAGTGGGTGAGAGAAGTTAAAAAGGAAGTTCTTCATATCACTTGAAATTAAACTGTGACACTCCGTGCCTCTGAAAAACAAGTTTTAGTTGCTTAGATAGGCTAAAGGGAGACTACCAGAGTCCATGCAAATTCACTTCAGTTATGAAATGCATCTCTATAACCTGTGGTGCAGAATGTCTTTGAGGTCTTGAGCTTTAATTGTCTGGATGCTGCCAGAGGATGCTGGACAGTACCATATATGCATCTTCAGTTCTTAAACTCTCTGTTAAATGTCTTCTTGTGGTCACCATTTTTTAAAGGGTCTTTTTCCCCATTAAGGGTTTTGGACCAAATGAGCACTAGTTTATTCATGACAAAAGCCCTGCTCTCTTTTCCCCCAAAAGGAACAGGGTTACAGAGAGGAGAGAATACAGATAGGACCTAGTAATTGCAGGGACAGTGAAGTGGGAAAAAAAAGAAAAAAAGAAAAACTGTCCAAAAGACTAGAAATATGTGTCAGGACCCACAATACGCTACTAGACCTTACTGGCCCTGACCAGTTGTCCTGGTTTGGGGTGAAACAGAAACAGCTTTCTGTTCAGTGAGCTCTCGCTCACACTTACTGCTGTGGCAACCAGGGTCAACACTGGTCAAACACTGACGTGGGTGTTTACCCTGTGGAAGGGTTGCACCTGTGGACAGGTCAGGTGACCCAAACTTGACCAAATGGGTGTTCCATCCCCATCTGCCTGCTCAGTATAAAAGCTGAGAGATCAAAGGGATCAGGGGGTTCTTCTTCTTGTGTTCTTCTTTTCCTTCTTGTGTTCTTCTTCTCCTTCTTGTGTTCTTCTCCTCCTTCTTGTGTTCTTCTCCTTCTTGTGTTCTGCTCTGCCCTTCCAGTTTTGGGGACTGACAAATGGGTGAACAAGAAAATCGGACAGATCAACACCTGGCTCCAAAACTGGTGCTACGAGCAGGGCTTTGGGTTCTATGATCATAGTTTGATCTGCAGGACACCGGGCCTGCTCGCTAAGAATGGGAAAACCCTATCCCAAAAGGGCAAAAGGGTACTAGGCCAAGAGTTAGCAAGGCTCATGGACAGGGCTTTAAACTACAAAAAAAGGGCGAAAGGGATAAAACCAGGCCCACTAGTAATGAGCCT
The DNA here is from genome assembly GCF_964199755.1 of Larus michahellis. Taxonomy (NCBI): domain Eukaryota; kingdom Metazoa; phylum Chordata; class Aves; order Charadriiformes; family Laridae; genus Larus; species Larus michahellis. The sequence goes on along the minus strand of NC_133898.1, from coordinate 101,181,770 downwards.
AGAGATAAAGGGCCAATGATGGGGACGGAATCGGTAGCCCAGCTCAAGTGCATCTACACAAATGCACGTAGTATGGGCAACAAATGGGATGAGCTGGAAGCCATTGTGCAGCAGGACAACTATGATGTAGTCGCCATCACAGAAACATGGTGGGATGACTGTCATGACTGGAATGCTGCAATGAATGGCTATAAGCTCTTCAGAAGGGATAGGCAAGGAAGGAGAGGCGAGTGAGTGGCTCTGTACATTAGGGAGTGTTTTGATTGTATAGAGCTAGATTCCAGTGATGATAAAGTCGAGTGTTTATGGGTAAGGATGAAGGGGAAGGCAAATCAGGGAGATCTTGTGCTGGGAGTATGCTATAGACACCCAACCAGGATGAGGAGACAGATGAAGTATTCTATAAGTGGCTGTTTGAAGTCTCACAATTGCCAGCCCTTGTTCTGGTTGGGGCCTTCAACCTGCCGGGTATCTGCTGGAAATATAACACAGCAGAGAGCAGGCAGGCTAGGAGGTTCCTCGAGTGCATGGAAGATAACTTCCTGACACAACTGGTAGGGGAGCCTACCAGGGGAAGTGCCCTGCTAGACCTACTGCTGACAAACAGTGAAGGACTAGTGGGAGATGTGGTGGTCGGAGGTCGTCTTGGGTTTAGTAATCATGAAATGGTCAAGTTTTCAATTTGTAGCGATGTAAGGAAGGGGGTTAGCAAAACCTCCACCTTGGCCTTCCGGAGGGTGGACTTTGGCTTGTTCAGAACACTGGTTGAGAGAGTCCCTTGGGAGACAGTCCTGAAGGGCAAAGGGGTCCAGGAAGGCTGGACACTCTTCAAGAAGGAAATCTTAAAGGCCCAGGAGCAGGCTGTCCCCAAGTGTCGCAAGTTTAAAGGGTGGGGAAAATGGCCAGTCTAGATGAACAAGGAACTTCTGATGGGATTTAGGAATAAAAGGAGGGTTTACCACCTTTGGAAGAAGGGACAGGCAACTCAGGAGGAGTACAGAGATCTCGTTAGTTTATACAGAGAGAAAATTAGGAAGGCAAAAGCCCAGATGGAGCTCAACTTGGCCACTATCATTAAGGACAACAAAAAAAGCTTTTATAAATACATCAACAAAAAGAGAGCCAGGGAGAATCTTCATCCCTTACTGGATGGGGGGGGGGGAAGTTGCAACCAAGGACGAGGAGAAGGCTGAGATACTTAATGCCTTCTTTGCCTCCGTCTTCAATAGTCAGACCAGCTATCCCCAGGGTGTTCAACCTCCTGAGGTGGAAGATAAGGATGGAGAGCAGAACAACCCACCCATAATCCAGGAGGAAGTAGTCAATGATCTGCTTCTGCACCTAGATGCACATAAGTCTATGGGGTCGGATGGGATTCACCCAAGAGTACTCAGGGAGCTGGCGGGAGAGCTCACCAAGCCTCTCTCCATCATTTATCAACAATCCTGGCCAACAGGGCAGGTACCAGATGACTGGAGGGTGGCTAGTGAGATGCCTATCTACAAGAAGGGTCGGAAGGAGGATCCGGGGAACTACAGGCCTGTCAGCCTGACCTCGATACCAGGAAAGATCATGGAGAGGATCATCTTGAGTGAGCTGTCACGGCAGGTGCAGGGCAGCCAAGGGATCAGGGCCAGCCAGCATGGGTTTAGGAAAGGGAGGTCCTGCGTAACCAACCTGATCTCTTTCTATGACCATGTGACCCCCCTTCTGGATGCAGGGAAGGCTGTGGACGTTGTCTATCTGGACTTTGGTAAGGCCTTTGACACCATCCCTTACAGCATTCTCCGGGAGAAGCCTGCAAATCATGGCATAGACAAGTGTACTCTTCACTGGGTTAAAAACTGGCTGGATGGCCGTGCCCAGAGAGTTGTGATTAATGGGGTGAAATCCTCTTGGAGGCCAGTCACCAGTGGTGTCCCTCAGGGCTCAGTTTTGGGGCCGGTTTTGTTTAATATCTTTATCAATGATCTGGATGAGGGGATTGAGTGCACCCTCAGTAAGTTTGCAGACGACACCAAACTAGGTGGGAGTGTTGATCTGCTTGAGGGTAGGAAGGCTCTACAGAGGGACCTGGACAGGCTGGATCGATGGGCCAAGGCCAACTGTATGAGGTTTAATAAGGCCAAGTGCTGGGTCCCGCATTCTGGTCACAACAATCCCAAGCAACGCTACAGGCTTGGGGAAGAGTGGCTGGAAAGCTGCCCAGCAGAAAAGGACCTGGGGGAGCTGGTGGTCGGACAGCTTAACATGAGCCAGCAGTGTGCCCAGGTGGCCAAGAAGGCCAACAGCATTCTGGCTTGTATCAGGAATAGCGTGGCCAGCAGGAGCAGGGAAGTGATCGTGCCTCTGTACTCGGCACTGGTGAGGCCTCACCTCGAGTCCTGTGTTCAGTTCTGGGCCCCTCTGTACAAGAGGGACATAGAAGTGCTGGAGCGTGTCTAGAGGAGAGCTACCAGGCTGGTGAGGGGTCTGGAGACCAGGTCATATGAGGAGAGGCTGAGGGAGCTGGGCACGTTTAGCTTGGAGGAGAGGAGACTGAGGGGAGACCTCATTGCCCTCTCCAACTACCTGAAAGGAGGTTGGAGAGAGGTGGGTGTTGGCCTCTTCTCCCAGGTGAACAATGACAGGACCAGAGGAAATGGTCTGAAGTTGTGGCAGGGGAGGTTTAGATTAGACATTAGGAAGAATTCCTTTACTGAAAGAGTGGTCAGGCACTGGAACAGCCTGCCCAGGGAGGTGGTTGAGTCACCATCCCTGGAGGTATTTAAGACACTTGTAGATGTGGCACTTCAGGGCATGCTCTAGTAACAGAGATTGTAGGGGTTTTTTTTGTGTGTGTATTGTTGGACTTGATGATCTCAAAGGTCCTTTCCAACCATGAAGATTCTATGATTCTTTTGATCTTCTTCAAGGGTTCTTCTTCAAGGGTTCTTCTTCTTTGGATCTTTTCCAAGGGTTCTTCTTCAGGGGTTCTTCTTTGGATCTTTTCCAAGGGTTCTTCTTTGGATCTTTTCCAGTGGCCTTTTCTTCAATAGACTGCTTCTTCAGTGGCTCATGTCTGAGGAGGACCTGTCATCTCATCTGTCTTTTGATCCTGGTCAGTGTGTTCCAGTTCCCATTTGTCAATGAGTCCAGTCTGGAACTTTCCCAGTGCCTGACAGTAACATCTCCCTGGGAGCTTGATATGGTTTTGTGTATATTTGTATAAATCGTATATATTTCATTATTTCCTTTTTTATTTTTTATTATCCTTTTTCATTAAAGTAGTTTAGTTTTTTTCTAAATTCATAACTCTCTTTATCTTTCTTCTTCCTCTCCTTGGAACAAGAGTTGGGGGAAAGCATCTGTTGTCTTGTCATTGGCCCACCCAAACCATGACACCAGCCTCACCCAGGGCATCCCCAGGTTGCATCTGGCCCTGGATCCCTGCCCCAGGGCTCATCCTGATGCCACCTGCAGGCTGACTACGTGGCCTTGGCCTATCCTGCCCCCCAGGGAGGTACCCAATGCCAGTGCCCCCCAGATACTCCTGGCTGGAGAAGTGGGACAGGCATGGATACCAGGCCCTGATGGTTTCCCAGGGGTCCTATGGTCCCAGGCCCTGACCCCAGGGAGCCACCAGGGAGGACAGAAGGCTGTGGAGAGAAGTGCAGCAAGAACCTCATCTGGAGGGCTAAGGAGAGGTATTGGGGCCTGGCCCACGTACTGCAAATGTGCTCTACGTCTTCCTTTCATTGCAGAAATCCCCCTCTGACATGGGGGTGCCTGTGAACCATGCTGAGAACGGGGCTGTGCTCACACCTCCTGTATCATCTTGCAGGATCAGAAACTGAGTGAGAGCACTAACTGGCCCAGTAGGCTCCTCATCCTCCTCCGGTGATGACACACATGGCAAAGAAGCACAGCTGATAAGGAGAAATCATGTAGTGACATTTCTGAGGGAAACATTTCTGGGCCTCAGGGAGAACATGCTGCCTACAGGAGTGGTGTGCCAGGAGGTTGCAAACAGCAACCGGAGTCCTTCAGAGCCTGAGCTTGGGGATGAACAGTGGGCACACGCTCAAGATAGAAAGTGACTGTGGGATACAAAGTGACCCTCCTATCCGGGAAAGGTAGGGAACACCTTGGGAGGGCCACGGTGTATAGTAAACAAGGTAGGTGAGATCAAGTCTCCAGTCTCCATGGTACCCTCGAGGATCATCCTCCTGCACACAGGCAAGGCTTCCACAGAAGAAGGTGGGGGCTGTGCAGCAGAGACTGCTAGTGAATTGTCCCTTGTGGCCACTGCAAATAGCTTGCAGGTCTTGAGGAAGCCCGTGTAAAAGTTGAGCTGCCAGTTGTCCTGAAGTCTTACCTGCTCCAGGCTGGACTTCATCCACAGAACAGGAGTCTCCAAGGACCCCATAGCAGAAAGTGTAGGTGTGGTGGCATGTTCCATCTTCAAGGAAAAGCTCTTGCTGTGTGAGATGGTGAAAAGTTACAGTCTGGGGGTTTTTGAGTGGTAGAATACGTGTAGGTATCAGTGGTGTCAGGGCACTGTAAAATGTGGCGGTGTAGGTGACAGAGCAGTAAGGATTGCAGCAGTGATGTTTTAAGTGCTGTAGTACAGTGATGAACCTCTTTTCCCTTGCCCTAGCACAGAGGGAAGCAGTTGGAGAGGAGAGGTTGTGCAAGAATTGTGGGAAGGGAAGATCCTAGGCAGACAGGGTGGAGCACTGAGAGGAGGCAGGAAGCGGGAAAGGCCAGTTCTCCTCCTCCTGGTTACTACTGCTGCAGAGCAGTACTAGGGGTGGATGGACCTTAGCATGACCCAGCAGAGATCCTGGGGTTTTATATATCTCAGTGTTTTGCTTTGTCCTCATCTTCTTTCTTACAAGCCTTGATGAAAATAGAATTAATTTCATATTAATATGGAAAAATCAGAGATCATAAACTTGCCAAGAGCTTCTTGCAGTTTTATGTTCTAGATGTTTCAGGGCAAAGCAAAATATAATTATTTCTTCCAAACATCCACATGCTTTATTTCTGATTTCTGCTCCTTTCCTCCTTTCCCCTCTCTCCCATGAAAGGCAAAAGATAAATACTCAGTTCTGCTTTTCAGGGTACTGCCACTTTTTCACTGATAGAAATATTCAATGACAAAACAAGCAGAGGTGTTTTTCCAATTAGATTTCGGTACAGTTTCTCTCAAGAAATGATATGCTTTGGAGTCCTTTTTAGGTAGCTGCTAGTGGAATTTGGAGTTGTTTTCAATTTATTTTCCTGTAAACATTACTTTACTGGTAAAAAAGTGAAATAGTATTTTAGAATTGTTAACTCCTTGTTCCCAAGAAAGTAAGATTTCATTTGTAGATCAGTTTATTTGCCTATAAGAATAGCTACTTTACTGCTTGCATTTGAGAAGTCTTGCAGTTTAGGCTTAGAAAACATTCTAAAGCAACTCTTGTCATTTTTCTCAACTGGCATAAAAATGAATGGAAATTTTCAATTTGAAAACTTCTAGTAAACAACACTTTCAGTATTAATGTATTATGTGCCTAAAAATGAACCCTTTCATCTTCTGGGTTTTCTTGAGTTTCTGAAAATGATTAACATAAAAGGAAGGATTTTAATCTAAAGAAGAAGCTACAATGTCCTGGCAGTAACCATTTTTTAAAACTCTCAACAGTTACATTGCTTTCAGTTTTCCTTATGGAGATGGGGATGACAAACTGAGTCATCATGGCATATCATGCCAATGACTTTGTAGGAGCTATTAAGATCTCAGTAGGAATTTTGCAATGGTTATATTGAAGCTTTTATTATCTCTATCATCATTATTGTTGTAAAGCATTTTATATACTGTACAATCTTTTCATTTGAATTATTTTCATTAAAAGTATCAAATATCAAAACATAATCATCTCCTCCACAAAAAAAACCCAACCTTGAGCATGTGTTTTCGAAGTTGTAAATCAAACTAAGCGATACCTTATTTGTAACAAGTTCATTCCTTAGAGATCAAATGACATTTGCACTTTCAATACTAGACAAAATAATTTTTACACTGTTTATGGCTATGTCTTGCTGTCTATGTAAATCATAATGTTTGTCAAGAAGAGCTAGCAATTGAAATAAATATGACAGACAAAACATGGAAGAAAAAATACAGTCAGCAAGGATATTTTGCAGTTATGCATGTGCACAGATAATATTGATGCCAGATAGAAAAATAGTGCTTAAGGAACATTACAAGAAAAAAGCAAGTGTACAAATTTGTATGCAAGGAGGATGAAGGAAATTATAGGCCCATCAGTCTTACTTCAGTCCCTGGGAAAGTTATGGAATGAATCCTCCTGGGAGCTATCACAAGTCAAATGAACCTTGTGATTGGGAAAAGGCAGCATGGATTCACCAAGGGCAAATCACACTTGACAAAACTGATTGCTCTCTACGACAAAGTAACCTGCTCGGTTGATGAGGGGCGAGTGGTGGACGTTGTCTACCTGGATTTCTCCAAAGCCTTCAACATGGTTCTCAGTGTTTCTCAGGTGACACCTGGAGTGTCATGGAAAAGACGAGCAGTAATGGATACAAGTTACTTGCTATGGCTTGAGAAACCCACACAAATTTACTGTTGTTTAGATGATTATTCTATCACTCAATGACCCCTCCCCATCCAGGAAGGGGAATTGGGAAAAACCAGGGAAACCTGAGGGCTGAAATATAAACAGATTTAATAGAATAAGACTAGATAATTAACATTAATAACACTAAAGAACCAATATTGATACTGATACCAATATAAAGTATACATGGCTTATACTCAGCCAATTATATCAGTAGGAAGCTGTGCACTCCCAGCAGTGGAAAGCAAATGTGGGACACTGTGATGGCTATGGCTTCAGGAGGAAGGAAAGGCCTCAGGGGATGGGCACTGGGGCAAGAAGTTCTCAGGATCGCAGCCATCACAGAAGAGGGAGAAGTTCTCTGCAAACTTTCTAATTTATATTGAATGGACGTTCATGGTATGAAATAATTGTGTTGCCCAGCTTGGGTAAGTGCCCAGGACTCGCTCCTCCTCATCCCTGCACCTGGCTAACTCTAAAACACTGAGACCTTGAAACCCACATACCGTTGCTAGCTATGAAGTAAATATTTTCACAACTTCAGACACCAGAGTCTTCTAAAAGTGCAGGTATCCTAGGCATTAGAAGATAAATTAGTCCTGTGTTGCTCAAACCAGGACATCACTGCAGAGTAGATTCTGATTGGACACAATAGAAAAATTTTTCACAATGAGAACAGTCAGCCCTTGGAATAATCTCCCCAGGGCAGTGGTGGATTCCTCAACATTGGACACTTTTAAGATTCAGATGGACAGTGTGCGGGGCCATGTTGTCTAGACTGTGCTTTTGCCAAGGAAGGTTAGACCAGATGATCCTTGACATCCCTTCCAATCTGGTATTCTATAATTCTATGATTAAGATTCTATGAATTCTATGAATTTTCTATGAATTTATAATTCTATGATTTTATGATTGTATGAATTTTTTTAGGATGGCATTCAGAATCCTTTTATAGACAAAAGGAAAGACACCATTTATTTAGAGTCAAGAATTTATTGTTAGACCAATCAGTGTTTTAACAGCTGAATAATCCAAACTGTCTAATTAGAAAAAGAAGCCTAATTAATATTATAGTTAAAATTTTTAAACAGCAAATCCTTCAAACCTGCTACCATCTACCCATTTTCTTTCATTTAGTGCTTAAACTGCCAGTATACTTCTGAGTCCCAAAGTCAATACTTCCCTAAGAAGAAGGGAGGAGGTGATTATGATGAACTATATCCTAAGGTCTTCATTTTGGGAGCATGATACTATTAAGAGGTGATTTCTTCTCTTTTGGCCTGGGGTCTGTCCTTCTCCTGAATCACCAGCTGCAGCTTGGCAGCAGCCTCCAGAGGGGAGCTGAAGGAAAATCAGGGGAGGCAGCAGTCACTGGGCCCCAGTGCAGGAGTTAAACCAGCCAAACCCACCTTAGGCCAAGGTGAAGCTGAGCATCCGCACTGCCAGGTCTTCACAGAGCCTTTACTGTTTTCATAGTAATAGTGAAAGTCATATTTAGCAGGCTACAGTAAGTGCATTACTGTAGTACAATACTGTATGCATTACTATGGAAAGATTGGATAATGAAAAGATGTTTTTAATCATGATAGGTGCTAAAAACTTGCAAACACAAATGAAAGATTATAAGTTTGTAAATCTGCTAGGAATAATGGCTAAAACTTTTGAGAGGAAGAAGAAAGTAAATAATAAGTCTTTCAGAAAAAAAATTTTCTGAGACCAAAAAGGAAAAGCTCTTGAAAACCCACTGCTTTGGGCATTCAAAACAAAATTTGATCAAGTACTACCATAGTATTAAATAAAAAAATAATCAAATGCCTATGAGTACACATGACATGTGTCCTTGTCAGTGAATATTTTCAAATGTGTGAATATTTTCAAAAAATAAAACACAATTCTTCATTAGCAAAGAGACAGATTAGACAACATAAAGAATCTTTTAATCTGTTTTATGTGATTTTCTTCTTGTCTGCATTTTAATGAGCTCTTATTTATCACCCCAGCATTAATTTAGAGGTTGTTAAATAATTACAGTGCAATTGATGAAGTAAACAGAGGATACAATTAGAAAAAGGATTATTACATGGTCATGAAAGGTCCGTTTTAAATGTATGGCTGTATAACAAGTAGCATAATTTCATTTCTATCATTAACAATTTCTATCTTTTATATTCACCTTTCTTGCTATCCTCTTATTTATCTTATCGTAAGTTTGGCTCAAATCACTCAACTGAACACACATAGGGCCATTTAAGATGCTATAGGATATTTTACTTGATTTCCAGCCTCCACCAGAAGACCACAACTCCTGTAAAACCCAGTCATCTGTCAGCCATATATCAATGTCTTGCATATCTTAAGGTATCTCAAATGACACTAGACATTTACATTCAGATGACTGAATAAAACACTTTATGCCATGTTGGAAACTGCATATAACAGAAAAAAAAAATCCATTCAGAAATAAGAGTAAAGTAGTGCAGATGTCTGTTATAAACCTGCAGACTCTTCCAAAGGCTCTGGTTATTCAGACACGGGAGTGAGAGAGACTTACTGATGTTTACATTTTAAATACACTGAAGTTTATACCTTATTTATAAAAGACTTTCTAAAAATACCTTTTGAGGGGAAGACATTATTAAACTGAGAAATATTAAGGAACCAACAAAATAAGGAACCTTCAAGTCTTCCTTCCTCTGTAAATTGCAAATATTGAGTTCCCAAAGCAGACACAATGAAAGAGAATTGTAAACCAGGCCTATATTATTAATCCATTAAAATCATCTGCTTTTTTACTATTCAAAGAAGCAATTGAAAAAAAGTTTAGTTAAAAGTGGATTCTGTAGAATCCAAATGTGATTTAGAGACTTACAGATAAAATAGATATCTTACTTTGGTTCCTTCAGTAAGTGACTGTTGATTTGTTATGAAATGTCTGTGATATTTCATAAAATTTTGCTCTGTTTTTTTTTTTTTTTTTTTCCTGCATATAACAAAGCTATATATTCACTTCTCTTACACTAACAGACATTTTTGGTATCAGTGTCCAGCTGAAATGATTAATTTATTCAACTAGTGGCTATATATACATATTTTCCCCAATGTCATTTTTCAGCTACTGAATCTTTAGAACAGTATGCCCTTGGTTTTATTATAATGGTTCAAATTTTATTTTTCTCTTGACATATTGAAATATTAGACTAAAATCTAATAAATAATTGTATCTAATCTATTGCAACCTGAATGTAAAGCTAAATAATTTATTTTGTAGTATTTTGCTTAAAAAATGGACCGTATCACCCCAAATATCTGTCTTGAGAATTTTTTATATTAAGCGTTAATGGAGAAATTATTTTTTTAAGTTTTTAAACTTTATGTAAAGGCCATATGGCCTTAACAGATATGGGATGATACCATCTCAAAATGTAATCTGCTGGTTTTCATTGAGGAAACTTGGGCTGATCCTATTTCCAGTCCTTTAAAGTTTGGTAAAATGGGACACATAGTGGGAATAGCAGAAGATCGCTTGCTTATGATATTTTCTTCCAGATTCTGTTTTTTCTGGGTACTGAGCCAGGCTCATATGACCTAGAATCAGCCCAAAAGCTGCATAGTCAAGCTATAGAAACATGTAGTCTAAGCTAGGAAATCTTAGAGTTAAGCAGGTGACCAGGTTTCGGTATCTGTGTAGGGTGAGCTGCATAGGTGGCCTCTGTGAGGAGAGGCCAGGACCTGCCACTGTGCCAGACAGCTGGTTCCATTTGCCTCTGCAACACAGAAAGCTCAGCCAGTCTGCCAAGTTGGTGGTGCCTCTGTGAAAGCATATTTAAGAAAGGGAAAAAAAATGCCATAAAGAGAGAGGTGGAGGGAATAAAAAGAGTGAGAAAGAGCAGAGCGGACACCAAGGTCAGAGGAGAAGGCGGTGGTCCATGGCACAGCAGCCTGTGGATGCCCCCACACCAGAGCAGGTGGATATTCCTGAAGGAACTATGGCCAATGGAGAGCCCGTGATAGAGCACAGTAAAAATGTCATAAGGAAAAAGAGGCAGAGAGAAACTGCTGTGTACTGACCATAACCCACCATCCACCCAGAGATGTCTGGAATGAAGGAATGAAGTTGAGCCTGGGAAAGGGGGGGACAAAAGGTGTTGGTTTAATGTTTGCCTTTCTATTTTCCATACCTGAATCAGTAATTAAATACTTATATTAATTGTTATTAAATGAATTTAGTTCTCCCCAAGTCAAGTCTGTTTTATGCACAACAGTAACTAGTGAGTAATACCTCTGTCTCTATATCAACCCATGAGCTTTTTCATTCTGGTTCTTCTTATTTTCTTCCCTCACTCTACTGAAGGGGAGAGTGAGCCGGTGGCTGGATGGGAGTTTGGCCCCTACCCAAGCCTAATTCACCACAGCTCTTTCGAGGAGCTGGCTCTGTAATAGGAAACGGGCAGGGCAGCGTTGGGTTTATATGCAAAACACTGAGTAGTCAGATGCTCAGAAGTACATTTTTCTACAGAAGCTAGAAAAAATTATAAGCCTATTTGCAAGTTACAGCTGCTTTGAGTAAGAGCTTGTCAATACTGGTCTGGTACTGGAAGTAACGGATTCAATTATATGTAATACAGAATGTTGTGTAATTATGTTTCGAAGGTTGTATTCTTTTTTCATACTCTCATTTCACTGTGAAATATCTCATAATATATGAGCAAAAAAATATGAAATCATATTTTAGTAAAAGTTAGTAGGAAAAGGAGAGGCAGAAAGAGTGACTGGACACACTTTTACCTAGTGTACTGGGTGCTGGCCTGGGAAGAAATATTGGATTCATCTCCCTGTCTTCTTTCTTATAAATTAAATGCATACATTTTCAGAGCACAAGGTGTGAAACAAAGTTATGTCTTTTTCTTCCAGCCTCATTTGGTTGTAGAGACAAGGTATAATTGACTTTCTACTTTTATGGCCACATGGCATGCATTTCCAGCTAACTAAAAGCTTTTTTTTTTACAAGAAAGCTCTTCCAAAATTCCTTCCATTCAGCTATCTAGATGTTCATCCTTCCCCTGAGACTTATAGTTTCATATTGTTGCACACTATGCATCTTCCCCTTCCTAAGTAACTCATTAACCCTTGGCCTATTACGATGAAAGTAGGCATAGCTACCAGCTGAATTTTTTAATCAACTCCATGGGTTTGTCCTGGATCCGGGTCCTTAAATAGAATTTGGCAATGATACATAAAAACTGTACTATAACAGGATTTAGGTCCAACTATGGTTTCTAAATGGTACTTTTGTGTAGGCAAAATATCTTAAGGAACTAGGGAGACTATTAGGCAAACCAGATCTGCAAATTTTAAGGTTTCTAGGTCCCTCCAAGGATGTCTGTCTGGATTGCTGTCCTAGACACAAGCATCTAAATTCTGCCTATATCTCAATTTAGAAAGTTTGGATCTTGGTTTGTGACACCTTTTGCAAGTCTCTGACTAGAATCTTGTCTTCCTCAATCTGCTGAATAGCATCCTCAGAAGGCAGGATTTATAAGCATTTTCCTTTAGTTTGTGGGAACCAATATATAATATTGCAATCTGCTTTTCTCCCAGTCACAAAAACCCGTCACCTGTTCAAGAGAAACCCAGAACCTTCAAAAGAAGGCTACCTTTTAATCTGAAAGAATGGGGAAAAAAATAGGGGCTTAAGAAAGAGGCATGTTATTTTTTTCATGGCATGACCAGAATATTCTATCCATTTCTGCAACTTCAGTTCACTTCCAGAGGACTTCAACACATCAGTGAGGACACAGCAATTCTTGTAGATTAAACAAACTAATTAATCATTGGATCTACAAATCAGTATAACTTTCTTTAGACTTTTTCTTATATATGTAAGATGAGTCTTGATGCATGGTCTTCTCCCAGGGTGAAACGTCTAGATGCTGTGATAGTATCAACAGTAATCAACAACAAATATCGATAATGGTGACATTGTTATTACCAATCACATAGTTATTGTCTTCACATGGAAAAGGTTCACACAATTAATAATCAAATTCTTAAAACACATTCCATTGGATGCATCTAAGACGCACCTCATACACATATACCAGATTTTGACTTTTAATTGCTATCTGTAGAAATGTTTTTCAAATTGAGTTAGAAAAATTAATTCAGCCTCACTGATTTTAAAAAAGGTGGAAGAATTATTTTATATTGTTTATTTAGATGATTTTTCGTCTGTAAAGGAACATTAGATGAAACTAGAATTGCATCTGAATACCTGATTTCTTTTGATTTGTATTCTTATATCCCTTGTATCCTATCTTGTATCCCTTTCAAGTATTCTCAACGCTCCCCTTGCTAATCCTTAGTAAATTAATATGGAGTTAGTTACTATCCTTTATCTCCAAGCTGAATTAGCAAAATTAACATTTATAGCAACCATTAAATTTGATTATAAATAAGCGTACTTTACAGATAGCAGTTTCAAATCAAACTGTCTTTGTCTTATTTAGCATTTACTAATTGTCACTTTATAAAACCAATATTTGTAAAATAAATAGTTCTGCTCAATTTAACTTCATTAATTATGCACTGCATAATTATGCCTTTCTCCCTTGAAAGAAGCAATAGTGGTAGAGAACAGAAGTCACAATTTTTTCCATGTCAAGAAAAGTGCTAGTAACAAAGCTACCTAATAGCAATTATGACTTAACCATTAACAGATTTTTTTTATTATTTCTATTAAAAAAAGCGCATTTCTTCATTTCCATTTTGTTTTACCTACAGCAATTTCCTTCATGAAGACATTAGCATTTTGAGTCTATATTTAAAAACACCTTCCAGCAACCAACCAATCTCATTTGAAGTTGCTGGCTTTCAGCTTTTTGCTCACCATTCATATGCATTTAAATATTTTTTACATTAATTAAAAAATCATCTTATGAAAAATTATTCTGTTAATAATTTACAAAGTTATCAAATTATGAGTAAATTGAAAGTGCGCTATGAAGATGTTAATCAGAAGAAGGTCAGTGAAAGGCCCTAATGCATACTTTAGTGATGTCTTTTTTTATCTATGTGTAAATTACAAGGATTACGTAATTTAAGTGAAAATCTGGTTAATTGGTCTAGGTATTTAGATATATATTATTTTCACAGCTGCACTTTGCAGTGTGAAATTTATAACATGCAAAGGAAAGATATATCTTGTTCTATAGTTTTGTGTACCAATGTATGAACATGTTTACTCTTCCTCTAGATACAAGACAGAACATGATGAAATTCTAGGATCTCGGAAAGATTTAGGTAAGTATTCAGCAGATGATAAATAAAATGTCTTTTTCTTTCCTGATTTACCAAAACTTGTGACAAGTTTCTGAAAAAAAAAAAACACAAAAAACCAACAAAAACCTTATCCGTGTATGCAGAAAACTATTTCCATTTTTTCCATTGGAACAGAAATAGCTGTTCTCAGACACAGTTATATAGCTGTCTGCTATGTATGGAGAATAAGCAAGGAAAGATGCCAGATCACAAAGGGATAGCTGTCAGAATACATGTGTTCAACAGATTTGTGTCTTTTCTCTCTCCAGCCAAACTATATCTCCAAAAACAGAGATAAAGGACATAGAAAAGTGTGGATGGAAATGTCAATGGGCAAGAAAGAAAAAGCCAAAGTCTCTTCAACAGAGATATCTATAGACAGCACAGCCAACTCTAGAATAAATAGATCAGTGTTTGTTTTCTGGGATCATCTCTACGCAGAGAGCATAGGGAAAAGAACTTATTGCCCTGTTGCTGCACTGGATTGGGTTTACATGGCAAGGTTTTGCGGGGTGAAGGCTGTAGGGATGGCTTCTGTGAAGAGAGGCCAGCAGCTACCCCATGCATCTAAATATCTGAATTCTTTTGATTTGTATTCTTGTTTATACTTACTTAAAGGAGCAATAAAATAACTTCCCCTGTTGAGTCTGTCTGCCTGTGATGCTACCTGGTAAGTGATTTTCCTGTCTTTATCTCAACCCACTAGTTTTTTTATCTTATTTTCACACCTTTTCCTGTTGAGGAGGGGGCATGAGAGGTCTGCTGGGTGAGCACCTGGCAGCCAGCCAAAGTCAACCCACCACACGCACTTTGCAGTAAAAAGTCTGCATTATAGTCACAATCTTGTCCCTACCACATGAAGTTACTACATGGTCTTATATAGCACATAATCTACACATACCAGGCATAATTTACGGTTATCCTTTCATTTTTCCAGTGTCCCCAGATCACAAATAATGAAGATTACTAAGAACCTAAAAAGAGCATAATGAGGTACAGGTCAATCCAGAATCATCCTAACAGAACAGAAAGAGTACCTCAAGCTATAGTAGTTTTGTTTCTTATCACTTTCTCCAACCAAAGGACAGTCACGCTCATAGAGTTGTATTTGTACAAAATTAGGAGGTAAGATACAGATATAGAATGCAAATAGAAAATTCTTGTGAATTATGTTTTACCACAAAGTTTTGAGAACTATGTTCTAGGTTCCTGCAAGAAAAAGCAAACTCTGAAGAAAAACTATAAAGTTTTTTTTCTCTGTTACTGACAACCTGATGATCGAGGGAGTCAGCAAAAGGATAATAAAATAAAATATCAGGGAGAGGCTGAATGCAGCTGCCTGACAGAGCTGAGGCTGCCACAGCTCCATGACCTGGGTCCAACTAGTAATGAGGCTGAACATGTATTCCTCGTGGGCACGTGCACAGACAGAATGTATGCAACAAATATATAAATATACAATTTTTTATACATATAGACATAGCTGACAACAGACATCAACACAGGCATTCGCACTAACACAGACACAAAATGCACAAGGGCCTCATCCTTCTGCTTTCTCTGGCTGGTCAGGATGAAGGTCTGTTAGTGGGAAATATGTACAATGCGGATCCCTCCAGCAATTTCACTCACACACTCAATGTGCCCAGTAGCTGCCCTTGAATGCCAGTCTCCCTCGTTGCTGGCACCTAGTCATACAAGCCTGAGGGCCACACCACCTCTACAGTTGCTGGTACAGGCTGCCATACACACACAGAGAAGTGGCTGGTACTACCCTTGTCCCCCAAAACCAGTCCTTCCCATGGTCTTGCCTTTAGAAATAATCCCTCACGAGCTCCTCCCCTGGCTCCCAGGCCACATCATCTAATTCCTAGCTTGTCCAGCTAGACCTTTGCTGATGCTCCCATGTTCATGCACACTCACTCCAGGTGCTGCTCCATGGACAAACAGGCCCCTTGGACAAGGAGGTCTCACTCCAGCTGCTGGCACTCAGACCTCCATATACACAAAACGGAGACCCTCATGCAAGAAAAAAGTTAGAAATGGAGTTTAATAAGGAGATAAAACAGACTGTGCTGATTGACATGAGGCACAGACAGACAAATGTACCGAGCAATCTCTGTTGACATGTGACAGAACACTTTCATCCCCTTATCCTTCTCTTTTCCCATGCTTTTTCCTCCCCAAACCCAGATCCCTCCCTTTGTCTGCCCTTAGTTTCTCCCCTACACATCCCATAATACATCTTGTGCAATTCCAAAATATTCTTTCCCTGCATCCCATAACGTGTCCCATACCCAATTGCAGTTACCCCCTCTTTGTTTGAAAGGTGTTCCAGTGTTAATTCATCGTGGTGAGTGTCGCAACTGGACACTGGGGCCGAGGCTCCCCTGGGACAGCCCTGGGAGGGGCCTGAACAGACAGTCCCTTTCTCTGAGTCTTTAATTTGGGTTCTCACCCGTCTTTGGACTCTTTGCTCCTCTGGACTTGGGGAGAGGGGTCTTTGATGGGCTGATGGCTCATGGGATGGGCCTGGGAGGAACTGAGAGAGGGTATGACTTGGCCTTCCCCCACCTGCCGTTTTCTCTGTGTGCACGTTCTTGAATGTTCAGATGAGGTTTTTGTCACATAACCTCATAGGAAATATGAAAGTTATATGTGAAAATACGATGTAGATCTGATCTTACTTTCATTAAAGTAAATAGAGGTTTTACCACTAGCTTTAGTGAAAGAAAATGTGTTCCTGTATGCCGTGTGACTGAGATGAAAGCATATGTAATATACATTTTAAAATGGAAAGAAAAATTTTTGACATATGCAATTATCCTTTATACCTGTAATTACTTTGGCACTCCAAAGAAGAAAAAAAAAATCCAACCAAATTATAATAGTAAAATTGATTAGTTTTCAATTTTGGGGGATAATACATTGCAAAAACTGAATGGTTATTAAGGAACAGTTCATTTAATCTCAGAGTAGTGTGCTATTAGGACATTTAATTGGTGCTTATATGAAAATTTGTAGAGGATATTAGGAGAGTTTTATGAGCAAAATCCCAGGTTTTTCTGATCATCCTCATATCACATAGAATTATTTTCTTCCAAGTAAGAAAAGGCACTAAATGATACATAGAGAAAAAAAATTGTGGTGGTGTGACCTAAACTCATTTGCAGAATAAGAGTGACTTCCTTTCTGACTGGCTAGTGATTGGTTCTGTTCCATATTACAGAGTATTTTTCTGCAGGTTAAAGCACAATTCCAGAAGTTAGGAAATAGTAAAGTAAAAAAATGTAATAGAGAGCCTTGTAGGACAAGAGTGAGAAATATATAGGCTACTTGGTCATTTTGCTTGCTTACTCCCTGTACAATGATATGCACTAGGTGGTCAGGAATTAATTTTCTAGCCCTTAGTCACAGGTAACAAGTAATTAGAATTTAATTGCTACAGTACTCTGCAATGTGAATTAGAATTACAGTATGAGGACACTGGAGTCTTTCTCCTGAGCTCATATAACTGACTCTATCAAAAACTGACATGGCCAGCTTTAATCCTTTAATGTGTGTATGCTGTCAAACCAGCACCACAGAGCAGGTTGATGCTCTTTTCTTTGTTTATGTTTGGGTAATTAAGCTCAAAAAGGATAAGCTATTTCTAGCTATCTAGAGTACAGAAGTACTGATTTACCCTATGTTCTGGAGCACGTCTAGTACTAGAAAATTTGATGCAATCCCTTCTCAGCAGGTCCCCTTTGAGGATTAAGGATTAAGGGTTAAGGTTTGCCATCTGACTCTGCAGGCAAGTGACATGGCACAACCCACAACCATGTGGCAATTTCTTCCTCAAAGCAAGCTAAGATTTGTTTATATGACATTTTCCCCAACCTTTCATAATTTCAGACTCTGTTTAGGCATTATTTGGGAGGATCCTCCCTGCCTGAGTCAAAATCATCCCTGGTGCTGGCCTAGAAATTAAAGGGTGTAGACAGTCCTGTGCCAGTGTGTGGGTCCATTTTCTGGTCTTGGTATATTTTGCTAATACTAACCTTGTGAATGAAACAAAGAAAGGTTTGGTGATCATTTTTGTGTCAGAATGAACCAATGTTGCTGAGAGAGATGCTTCTATGACACATATTCTGCTGGATGTGTTGTATCTATTTTGATATTGTCACTATCATCTGGGATGCTCTTTCTAAATAGAACATTACATGTGTAAATTATTCTAATTTAAACTGTTAAGTTTAAAATGTACTCCTTAAGGCAAGAAGACTTTTTTTCTCTGAGGTGTTTACACAGTATTAGACTCACAGATCTTCATGAGCGCTCTAGACTTAGATTTTGAAAAAAAGACTGTTCGGGTGCTCTTCTGAACTAAGATGCTCTTCTGAACTAAATGTTTCTAATATCTAACCATCACAAGGCAAACAGAACTGTGCATTTTATGTTATTTTTTTCACTTTTTAAGGTATTTGAAATCATTAACGTAGGACTGCCACTGGACTTTGAGTTTGATAATTTTTTTTGTCAGCATTATAAAGGTCTGAAATATTTTGGCACCAGCAAATAGTGATAGTGATATTTGTGTTCTTCACCTTTACAAATAGTTTGAAATGTACTTATTCTTCTATCTACTTCCTTAGGCTTTCCAGCCATGTTCAGGTAGAAAAGCTGCAGGGAGAGTTATATTTCAGTTTCCTGCTCTTGCAGCTGGTTTTAGGTGTCTGAACTCCTGTACTCTATATATGGTGCTACTGATTCCAACTGCAGTTTAATCAAGAATAAAAAAATGCAGGATAATGATTAAATCCTTTGATTTCTCCATTTTACCCATTCATGGGTTTCATTTAATTCTGTATCAGGAAATTATAGCTTAGCTGTTTTGATAGGTAATAGAAATATATTAATCGGACATATACTAGATTCATATTTTGGTCAAAATGTTTTTTGTATCATCAGTTATGGCATTTGACTTACTTGCCTATGCCTCAGACCTTTCAAGTGTTACAAATGCACACAAGATAAAAATTTTGTTGATTTACAGTCAGAGTTTGGCATACTGAAGGATCAAATGTTTGCTTCCACCCCTTAATTACAAAACATTTATTTTTATTTTTATTTTTTGAAAATGGAGAAAAATAAATCTTGCTGTGAACTCATTTTATAACTATAATTATGCCAAATTACATAATTATGAACAGAAATACCTTCAATCATTTTCTGACAGCTTGTAATTATGTAATTGCAGGGAACTTATGTGATTGTAGTATACAAAGCTGTGTAATATTGAACAATTATTGCCTCTTTCTAGAATTCATTTATAACCCTGGCCATTGTTTTTCAAAGGAGGTATTTTATAACAACAAGATTGTTTAACATTTATGTTGTAGTTTATTTGCACCCATGCATAGAAAACATTATAAATGTGTAATTAAAGTTCCAACCTTTCCTGAAATACACCTATGTGCAAACCTAAAGTACATACGTAAAGCTTGACGCAAGTTATTTAAAATATGTTTAACATATGTCTAACATTACATTTCACAGCTAGTACCACTTGGATCAACGCAGTCCTTCTTGTGCTTAAATTCAGACATGTATTTAAATATCCTACAGAACTAAGGTGTCAGAACTTGCCGCTGTAGCCTTCTAAAGAATCTTGCAAAGATTATGGTGAGAGTATTTATAATAAAACAGAGTGTGTGATCATTCTTAGTCTACTCTTTTCATTCCTTTTATTTCATTACAGATTTTATAATTTTAAAACAATATTTTTTTAGAGCACAACAGTAAAATGAGATTTTCATGTTCCTTATATATATATATCAAGAAGTTGTTATAGCTCCTGTGACAGGTTACCTTTTCTATTTAAATAGCATTCACTGTGCAAGCCATATAATAAATTACCATCCTTGCCCTTAAAATCTTACAACTAACTTTTACATATGACAAATGGTTAGGTAAAATAATATCTAAATTTTCATAGACTCTTTTGGAGTCAGGTTTGTATGAAAGAATATCACAGAATCACACAGAATCACAGAATGGTTCAGGTTGGAAGGGACCTTAAAGATCATCTAGTTCCAAACCCCCTGCCCTGGGCAGGGACACCTCCCACTAGACCAGGCTGCTCAAAGCTTCATCCAGCCTGGCCTTGAACACTTCCAGGGATGGGGCATTGACAACTTCCCTGGGCAACCTGTGTTCCTTACACTAAAGAATTTCTTCCTGATATCCAATCTAAATCTAGCCTCTTTCAGTTTGAGGCCGTTACCCCGTGTCCTATCATTACACTCCCTGATAAAGAGTCCCTCCCCATCCTTCCTGTAGGCCCCCTTTAGGTACTGGAAGGCCGCTATAAGGTCTCCTTGGAGCCTTCTCTTCTCCAGGGTGAACAACCCCAACTCTCTCAGCCTGTCCTCATAGCATAGGCGCTCCAGCCCTCTGATCATCTTCATGGCCCTCTGGTTTGATCTACTCTGTCTCTCCAGAACAGCTCTTCACAAAAAAAGGAGGAGAATATGAAAGAACAAAAAGAAGGAAGCAAAAGAAGGTAGCAGGAGAAACAAGTTAGAGCCCTGTATCAAAACTGTAAATGAAGTGATGTTGAAATGAAGATACTTCTCACAATTCTAGTGATATATATAGGACAGTCAGACTTTTGAACAGAGGAATTTTGAGGAACTAAGGGAAGCAGAGCATGCTTTTGCTTTTTGCTCAACATAGACAGGATAAACAGTGTTTTCAATGAATTTGCTAAAAAATTTACTTTTTTTTTTTTTTGGACATATTTAGTATTAAGACATTAGCATGTAGCAGGCAAGCTTTGTTTATTCTTCTGTACAAAGTTATTCAGAACTGCTGGAGACCAAACGAAAACTAATCCAATGTATAAATAATATGGAATGTTATGAAGAGATGAAGAACAACTTTACAGGAAACCAGGGAATCTAGAGTTTGAGATAAATACGATAAACCTCAAATTTTAGATGACTAAAGATCTGCTCATGCAAAATCGAAGTCATGAAAGAAATCTATGAGCAATATAGTCTCTTAATCTGAAAAGTTCTAATAGTATAAATGAGACTCACTGTGGTTTTATTAATATATAGATTTTAACTGTACCTAAATAATTTCAGCCATAAGTGAAGTTTCATTGTTTCATTCATATGAATCCATACTAAAAGAATTATGCAAGTTCTTGATAACACATACTTTTATGTATACATTTATAAGTATAGCCTCATGGTTTGATTCCTAGGTAGCATGACATAATGCATACTAGCTACTGATGATACCATAGTCCCAGATCAGCTAATGTAATGATGCTTAGCTATGACATATGCAGATAGTCTCACTAGGACCAGTGGTCAGCATACCCTCTAGTCCTGACTTGACTACTCTCCTGCATAAAATTAACAATATGCAAAACTGTTTGCTGGAGTGCAGCACAGCAAAAAGAGCACTTTCTTCCACATTTTTTCTTGCTTAACGTTCCTCATTCAAGCAAACTTCTCTATGAGATACGAAGTGCCAAATACAACTTTTTGGATGCACTTTAATGTATTATTCCTGTTTATTATTCTCTATGAACCTCAAAATACTCTGTGTTTCACAAATAAAAAATGAAAGACCTTGCTGACTTAAATTGCATACAAGTTCAAAGACAAGGACAGCGAAGAAAACATACACTGAGCAACCCAGCAGACACAATATTCCCAGTATATACTTTCCTCTGCAAATGGGAGATGACCTTAAACAACAATTCTGCTCTTCAATTGTGGAGGCAAAAGCTCACGTTAATACTATAAATGCTTTTAAAATTAACCTTTAATGTCTGTCTTCTTACAAGTCTTTTCAAAATTCTTTTCTGTCCCTGACTATTGAAGGTGTCTCCTAAGCTATGCACTTCATCACCTAACATATTTTTCCCATCTTATTTTCTACTTTCTTCTTATAAATGTTGTATTTTAAATGCATGAGTCATGCCAGAAAGTACTTTATTGTACCACAAGGCGTTAATCTTAATACTGTAGCAAGACTGAATGGAGTTTTCATCTACATTAGGCTCACTAAACTGAATAGAAAGCAGAAGACTTGCTCTATTCCATTTTCTTCTTCATTCTCAGGTTTTACTTTCAGATCTCATGACCCCAGCTTGTACATATGATACATTTTGTTATCAATTAGCCACCATAGAATCTTTAATCCTGAACTGCATGGAGTTTATGTTACTATTAATAGGCAGCTAAAGAATTACACTTGAACTGGGCTTCAGATTCCACATATTTTGTCTATTGAAATGTTTCCGTAAAATTTGGCTATCAAAATTAATTAAGAGTTTACAAGTCATCTGGTCCTGTAAATTCCTGAAAAATCCATATACTGCCGTTCCAGTGAAGACTGCAGGGAATAAGATTGTTCAGAGTTTTGTAGGAGGCTCAGCGAGCTTTAGAATATAAATGGAATTTCCTTTATTAATCTATCTTAACAAATGAGATTTGATCTTTCTTTAAGAACAAGTAGAACAATTTATTCACATTTCATATGTTCTTGCTGCATTAGGATATAAAGTAATCTTAGGTAAAGCACATATATTCTTTCCTTATTTAAAAAACATATGCCCACAAAAACAACATGATATCTATCACTAGGATTCTAACAGGATGTCTGGCCATTCTATAGGACAGAAAATCTCCAGCGCAGGAGTCACAGTTGTACTCAAGGACTGTAATACATTATGTTGGAGTGCATAACTAATCAAAAATTCAGGAAAATGCAGTGTTACCACAAATGAGACTTAATGAGATCTTGCAATTAATAGGGTAGGCCTTTTATAAAAAGCTATTTCAAATGACTGGGAACTACACATTTTTCAAGAAGGTTTCCAAAATCTCCAAAGTTGTAGCTTTAAAACTGTTCAGCAAGTCCATCAATCACACAAATTTATATTTGCCTTCTCAGTAGAGGTCCTAGAAGCATTGTAGCCTCTCTAACTAAAGGTTCATTTGCCAGTTAATCAGCTATCTGCTGAACTGTATGTGCAATGTTTTAGACCACATAATACATAATAGAAGACAAAACATTCTGAGTAATTAATAACATACTTGTTGGTTGTAGCTTTGGGTCACTGTGTTTCTAGAAGTATTTAACATTCCAGTCATTTATAACAAAATTGGTTCCACCACACTGAATAATGCACTTTAGATACTCTATCTTGACTATGGGTTGGTGATAGTAACTTGTTTTTGACTACAGTCTAGAGAATATCAGATAACACAAGGTAAAGAGTTGGATCTGGAATTCAGC
The DNA here is from genome assembly GCF_964199755.1 of Larus michahellis. Lineage (NCBI taxonomy): Eukaryota > Metazoa > Chordata > Aves > Charadriiformes > Laridae > Larus > Larus michahellis. The sequence continues at coordinate 101,158,539 of NC_133898.1, read as the reverse complement.
AGAGAAGTCCAGTCAGCAAGTTAGGAAAGCAGAAAACGGTAACGGAGATGGGACTCTAGACAGAGCTAGAGGCAGGGCTGGAGGCAGGTACCTTGTAGCACGGGCAGCGATTAGATACCTGAGCTGAAATGGGCCCCTGGGCAAGGAGTATGAGGGAAGGATAGTCAGGGCTATTAAGGCCTAGTAGTATCCTTAGGGTCCTGATGTTGTCCTTCCTGCACTTGGACATGTCTTCCAGGAAGATTTGCTCATTGGTCTGTTATTCCTTGGAACCTCCTTTTTGGTTGAAGATGACTGTGCCTTCTTCCAGTCCTCAGGAATATCTTCAGATCACCATGATCTATCCAATAGGAAACTTGCAATATAAAGGCATCGTACATATCCCTCAGCACCGTGGATGCATCTCATCTCGTTTCATGGATTTATGTAAGACCAATTTTCTTAAGTGTTTTCTGATTCAGTCTTTCTTAGTAATGGATACTGCTTTGCTTCTCCTGATTCTGTCAACGAGGCAGGGACCTGGGATGCCTGAGACGAGTAGAGACTGAAATAAAGACCACGTTGAAAACCTCAACCCTTTTTGTGTTTGTGTCTTGGTCCCTTGACCTATTGAGCTGTGGACCCACTTGCCTTGGCTTCCCTTTTGCCGTGCATGTACCTGTAGAAGACGTTATTGCCCTTCACATCTATTGCTAATTTCAGCTCCATCTGAGTTTTGACTTTCCTAATATCTAGGCACTAGATATTAGGATATTAGGACACTAGTGTACTAGGCACTGCACTAGACATTGCCTGTGCAATGTTTATGTATTCTTCCTGGGCAACTTGTCCCTCCTACATTCTTTCCAATTCTCTTCTTGTGTCTGAGATCTTTAAGGATCTCAAATCTCTAAAAGAATCTCAGCTTCCTTGTAAGTATTTTCTTGCTCAGACAAGTCAGCATTCTGCCATGCCTGCTCAACTTCTTTCATACCTGAATGTACATATTTTGTGCTTTGAAAATGCTGTCATTGAAATTCAGGCAATTTGGTTTTCTGAAGGGCCCTTTTGGACTTCAGAGAAGTCTACTGTGGGATCCTCCTTGGTAATTTCTTGAAGAAGGAGAAATCTGCTCTCCTGATACTCTGTTATAATTCTGCTGTCTTTTGCTCTGTTCTCCTGGGATCTTAAACTCCACTGTCTCATCCTTACTATAACTAACACTACCATCAGTTGCTTCACATCCTCAACTAATTCTTCATTATTAAGTAGCAGGTTCAGCAGAGCACTTCTGCTATGCTTCTTTTCTTGACAACCTGTTATGAAATTTTACTCAAATCTCTCCAAAAAACTGCACTGCTTGTGTCCTACTGTGTTCACTTCCAGCAGGTGTCAGAGTGGTGACTATCAGGACTACCAAGGTCTGTGGTGATAAGGATACCACAATTGTTTAAAAAGGTTTTCATTCACTTCTTGCCTTGGAAGTCTGTAGTAGATGACTACCACAATATCACTCTTCCCTGTGTCCCCTCTGACCCCAAGCATTATGGTCCCAACTGGTGCATTACCCATACTCAACAGAACTCCGTAGGTCTGAGCTGTTCCTCTGCATAAAGTACAACCTCTCCTTCTTGCTTCCCAGCCTGTTCTTCCTGAAGAGCTTGTAACCATCCACCACAGCATTCCAGTCATGTGAGCTATCCCACCACAGATCTGTAACTTGAATGAAGTTGTAGCTCTGCAACTGTTTGTTTTTTTTTTTCCAAGCTGTGTTCATTCACATACAGGCATGGGTATAAGCCCCTATTCATACTGCTTTCTCTCTTGGAAAGAGTGTTGTTCTCTGTGGTGGGTTAAACTTGACTAGGTACCCCCAAGATTCTCTGTCACTGCCTCTCCTCACTAAGACAGAAGGAGAAAACATGGTGAAAAACTTGTGGTTTTAGATAAGTTGGGGACATTAATTTATTACCAATTAAACAGAGTAGGATAAGAAATAAGAACAAATCTAAAACTACCTTTCCCCATCCTTCCCTTCTTCCCAGGCTCAACTTCACTCCCAACTTCTCTACCTCCTCCGTCTGAGTGGTGTGGAGGGACGGGGGAATGGAGGTTGTGGTCAGTTCATAACATTTTGTCTCTACCGCTCTTTCCTTCTTGTTCTCTTCCCCTGATCCAGCATGGGGTCCCACGTGTACTGGGTTTGCGTTGCGAGGTTTTGGTAGTGGGGGTCTACAGGGGTGGTTTCTGCTGCTAGAAGCTTCCCTCATGTCAGATAGAGTTGCTGGCCAAAGCTGAGTCAATCAGCGACAGTGGTGGCACCTCTGTGATAACCTTTATCACCTTTAAGAAGGTGAAAAAAAGCCTGCTGCAGAACAGCAGCCAGAGGAGAGGAGTGAGAATATGTGAGAGAAACAACTCTGCAGACACCCTGGTCGGTGAAGAAGGAGGGGGAGACTGCACTTCAGACACCAGAGCAGAGATTCCCCTGCTGCCTGAGGTGAAAATCATGGTAAGGCAGGCTGCCCCCTGCAGTCCATGGAGGTTAATGGTGGAGCAGATACCCACCTGCAGCCCACGGAGGACCCCATGCAGGAGCAGGTGGATGTGCTCAAGGAGGCTGTGACCCCCATGGGAATCCTGCACTGGAGTAGGCTTCTGGCAGGATCTGTGATCCCACAGAAAGAAAAGCCCACAATGAAGCAGGCTTCCTGGCAGGATTTGTGACCCTGTGGGGGACCCCACTGGAGCAGTCTGTTCCTGAAGGACTGCACCTCATGGAAAGGAGCCATACTGGAGCAGTTCTTGAAGAACTGCAGCCTGTGGGATGGAGTCATGCTGGAGAAGTGCATGGAGGGCTGTCTTCCAGGGCAGGGATCCTACGCTGGAGCAGGGAAAGGGTTTGAGGAGGAAGGAGAGGCAGAGATAATGTGTAATGAACTGAGCACAACCCCCATTCCATGTCCCCCTGTGCGTCTGGGAAGGGAGGAGGTGGAGAAATTTGGAGTGAAGTTGGGCCTGGGAAGAAGGGAGGGATGGGGGGAAGATGTTTTAAGATTTGTGTTTATTTCTCATTGCCCTACTCTGATTTGATTGGCAATAAATTAAATTAATTTCCCCAATTTGAGTCTGTTTTGCCCATGATGGTAATTGGTGAGTGACAATCAATTGTCAATTATCCCTTCCAATCCAACACTTTCTATGATTCTATGAGTCTATGATTCATCTTGGAGCCAGCTGGAACAGGCTCTGTCTAATATGGGGGAAGCTACTGGTGCTTTCTCACAAAAGCCATCCCTGCAGTCCTCCCAGCTACCAAAACCTTGCTACATAAACCCAATAAATCCTCCCAGTGCATCCTTGTGTCCCAGACTTTTGTCCACTTCTCTTTGGGTACTGGTCACACTTCCCTGATAAATCTATTTTAAAGGTCTCTCTGAGATGTAGCAAATCTGATGTAAAAGATGATCTTTGTCATATGGTCCCTGCCTCTTTCTCAAAAGCGGTCCCATGGTCAAAGTTCTGCAAGTGACATCCACTGGACAGCCAAATACTTGCCATATGTAAGTGCTGATTCCTACATGAGCCTCTTCTCCCATTAGTAGGATTGAGGATGACATCACCTGGACCCCCATGCTCTTCACCCTAGTCCCCTAAGCCTTATAGTCAATCCTGATATATTCAAGGTATCCCTTGGCAGTTTCATTGGTGCCCATGTGGATGAGCAGGAAGGGATGACAACCCAACGACTGGATGTGCTTCAGCTCTATTTTTTGCAACATTTTTGATTTAATGAACCAACCAATCAGCCTCACAAAACAGTACATCTGGTCAGCAGATGGGTGTCTTAATCACCCAGTCTCCAATTACAGTCATCCATATCTTTCTCTTGTTTTTGACACATGGATCAGGCTCAGCTGGCTTAGATGCCTTCTCAGAGGGAAATTGTTCATGTCTAAAGCCAAAGCTTTCCGCTTGTTCTCTAAGGGCACATCTGCAGATAAACACTTTTTCTGTCTGTCAGAATTCACCATCTTGGGATTCTTCATTGTCTGACCATTTAAGCAGACACTTCTGTCTATCTTTCCCTGCTCTCAACTCTGTAGTATCTCTTATTCTTGCTCCCTGATGCCATGCAGATAATCAACAAAATGGCAGGACATAATTACTTGGAAATGTTTTTGTTCCTCTATTTCTTCTTTCCCCAAAAGCTCTTCACTGTGCAAAATATCAGGGGAAACAGCCAAAAGTACAATATCTGTGCCATCATCATAGGATGATTTACTTCATTTCCGCTTCTCCCAAAAATATCATCAGCCCAAAGATCTGTACACTATAAAGAACAGACTAATTAAACAATTATACTTTTAGGGATTTTAGTCACAAGCCACATATTATTTCTGCTTGACAAAATCTTTTTGACAAAATAATGGGGTTTTAGCATAGAGGTAGCCATCAATTGTTGCCTTAGTCACTATTCTTTACGTTATCATAACTGAGGATAAAATATAATTATTATTTTTGTTACTTTTGGTTTTATGATATTGCTGCTATTTGCAGCAATCTATTGCCTAGTGTCCTAGTCAAGAACAAGTTCTCTATTGTTTTACATGTTGTAAAAACAAGTAGGAAAAAGATCTCTTCCAAATATACATTCTAACGTGTAAAAAAGGAAAACAGAAAGAGTACATGAAGGGGAGTAAATATAATCACTGTGAAGATAGTTAGCTTGAAAATCCTGGGAGCTCATTTGAAAACTTCAATTAGGCAACCTATCTAATGGTTAATATATATATTTTATATTGTATGGTTTCATAAATAAATATTTATATATATTATTCAAGCTTTTATAAGGAGAAATTTTAAAGCATGTTGATGGAAAGTTCCTACATTTAAGTCTGCATCTCCAGTCTTCTTTTTCGGTACCATTTTGAGTAGCACTCAAAAATGATTACGCAGAGACTAAAAAAATGATAAAATAAAAGTAATTCGGCAGTCTGCTTAATTTCAAACCCGGGAGAAGAAAAATTTACTTTGCCTAGAAAACATATACCATAGTTACAGATGAATTTTATTCTATTGGATGGATTCTTATTGGTCTGTTTGCATTTTTTGAAGTGATAAATATGTTTACTTGTCTTAACATCCATTGTGAGATCATGAAATTCCTGCACTCATCAAGGAATGGAAACAAGGTGAGTGTCAATGTTTGTGCTCTTACAGGTTTATTAATATGAAGACATTATTGATACAATGCTGAAGTACTCAGAAGTTTAGAGATATGATTTTTCTCCAAAAGGAATATAATAAAGAGGAGATCAGTGGATGATTTTTTTCACCAATGCATAAGATATGTTGGTAAATGAATTAAAAACCTGTGTGATTTTGAAAAAAATGTTATCTCTGATTAGTCTTTATTTTTGGCTTATTTTTCCCGTAGGTTGGGTACACAGGAGAAACAATTTTCAAAGGATTGTATACTGTGTTTTGTTTTTTGACACTTTTCCGTAAATATCATGTTCTAATACATTCAGTTTGCAATAAATTATATGAGTACGCACCTCACCAAAACATTCTCATTGTGGACCTAAACGACCTCTGTGGAAGATGGCCAAAAAGAATTTTACTGAAAATTAAGAAATCTCCACTCACTCTTCCACTGGGAGATGGAATTGATTGCTTGAGGGGAAACCAGGCTTCATCTCTCTCCTCTTACCTCTTTGGGTTGTTCTATGTCTTTATTACTTAAATCTACAAAAATGGCCCAAATTATATGGACTGTAGTCCAGAGGAAACAACAGAGGACAAAGAATATAACTAGCCCTAATTTTCTTACATTTTTCCGACCATCCAAACGAACATGAGAAGTGCTTCCAGTTTCAGAAGTAGGGACCAAATCCTCTGTAGTCATGCCATAAAATGACTTGATTCCTTTTTCTTGCAGAGGAGAATGTTCACATAAGGAAATCATACTCTGTGCAGCACATATCTCTTTTGTGAGACAATATTGCAGAGTCTAGGGAGCCCTTAAAGCCATACATTTTATAATGTCTATCAATTAAATAATGCATATATTATACATCACCTTATATCTGTCAGCTATGTGCATGTGATACATACCTACTCAAAATTTTAATCTCCCTCACTTGTGACAGCAACGCTTCATCAAGTTTTTATGCTTTCTCTAATTCCCCTTTCAACACATCCTATTTTACGGCCGTTTAGATTCAGAAGCTTAAATATGTCCAGAGTTACTAGTAGAAGGAAATCATAACAACATAATATATTACTGTACTTCAAGATGAATGTGTTATAGATACAGAACTGTTATCTCACCTCTTAACAATTCCATTCTCACCTGCTCACAGAATACAGGCAAACATGTGGCAGTAAAGACTGCCATATATCAACCCCTGGGTATTTGCAACACCTTAGAGCTTAAAGATGTCATTTTCTTTTGGGAAGTAAGATTATCTTTTTGATCTGTAGCTTTTCTGTGCTTTTTTCTTTCTCTATTCCATACTGGAAGTTTCCCTGCAATACAGTTCTTGAAAGTAAATCCTGTCTTTCTGGACACATTCAGCTAAATCTTTTCTCATGCAGTCCTACCTTTATGAGCACCCAGGGGATAAATCTGATACATTACAACAGACAAATAGGTATTTCAATGTTAACTAATTATTATCATTCCAGTAGTTTCCAAAATTGCATATAAAATGCTTGGGCGAAATAAAAAATAAAAATTAAGCAAACTTTCTGAAAATTCTTTGGTAGTGAATTTGTCTTATGCCCACATGCATGGGCACTTTATGCTACTTATAGATATATGGGTTAGCAAAAAAGATTTTTTTAAGCAAGCTTCTTTTCTACATAGATTTAGAAAAGGTGTGAATCCTTAAGCAATCTCTGAGGATGCTATTCCATTTTCTGCCTCCTTCTCTCCAGCCCACCTCTTCCCCCCAGCTATTAAGAACAGAGTTATTAGGAAAAAAAAAGCAAAAAAAAAAAAAAAAAGGCAAAAAAACCCCAAAAAACCCCAAAAAACCCCAAACCCCCAGACCTTTAAATGTTACTATTATTTAATAAACCTTCTAGTAAAAAAAAACATTACTTCTGCATTTTTATTTTTGTGATTACTACTTTTTTACATTTTTTAATAAAAGCAAATATTCAGACCCAAAAGGTAGCAACGTATAGCTTTGTTATATTTCTTACAGATTTTCTTTCCTTCAAATATAGGAACTTTGTGGTGACTTGAACACTGGACTACTTAATTTACTCTAGGATACCAAATAAATAAACCTGGACACATGTTATTGATTCCATCTACTCTATTTCATGTACAATTTCTTCAGATAGACCTTGAAAAAATTGAACTTAGGAGCAAAAGTAGCACTACTGTCAAGTTTCCTTAAATAGCTGCGGACATCCTATTTCCAAAAGATCCAAACACTTCAACTTCTTTTTGAGTGTGGCTCAAAATTTAACTCTGTACTAACCTCACTGATTGCACATGTATGTTATCTATCTCACTCCTTTGTTAGGTGGTTCCAGCAAATGGACCAGGTAAGATTTAAGCCCGTATATATTGCTCTTCTACGATTTGTTTAATTTGAAAAAATATATAGGAGTGAATATATATGAGTTGTACTGATAACTCCATACAAGGCCGATAAATTTATTTTCCACTTGTAACTTTATAAAGGCTTTACACTTAGAATAAGTCTTGTTTCTTTTCAGAAAAAAAAAAAAAAATAGTTATTGTCTCAGAAAGATTCTCAACCAAAGGATACTGGGTCACACTGTGAGGAACTTCACTTTAGCAGCAATTGTGTATCTCAGCCACCATGCAGCTGGTTTACTGAACTTCTCTGTAAGGGCAAGCAGGTTGGAGAGTGGGAGGTCTTTTTAATACTTACTGAGTGTCCCAAGGCATCTTTCCAAAAATAAAATGGATGATCTCCCTATGACCAGCGCCAGTCAAAGGGAAGGTTATATGGGGACTTGCAGTAGAAAATCACTTGGTTTTTGTGTTTTCAAAGGAGAAAGTCAAGAACAAGGGAACATTACTGCTGCTGTCAATAACTCAAAGCTTTTCCTGACTTCTTTTGCCCATTTTACTACAGCCTCTTTAAATATATGTAAATGATTTGATATGTATAAGAAAGCTTGTTCAATAGAGTATGAATGTCTGGCAGAGGACTTCGGAGATACCTCAGTTTAATGTTCTGCTGTCTTGAATTTACATTTAATTATTTTGAAAAAGTAGCAGGACTTAAAATACCATGAATGTAATTAAAAGGAGCTTTACTTAAAGGATTTGAGGTATCTCTCAGTCAAATTGCTCCATACCTTTCTACAAAATGCTACAACTGTACCACCACTGCAAGTTACTAATTTCCATTCAGTGAAACCAGTAGTAGGTTGTATCGTTCTTCCCATGACCCCTTCCTCAACAAAAGGGCCACCTCTAGAGGAAAAAAGATAAAATTCTCTGTTTATGAAACCTCAGCTCTGAGCCTTTCCTGATCAAAAGAGGCAAACCAAGCCAAACTGTTAGATGTGTTGCATCTGTGATGTAAATTATGCGCTAAGCACTGAGCAGATATCATCAAATTTAATTAGGGCCTTACTCAGTACGTAGGCTGTCAAATTCAAAAGGTGAAACTACAGTGTTTGAGCAAGTAAGCTGCCCTGCTGACACAAAAAGGTGAAGGGGGAGGCAAAGGATGTAGCAAAACTCCTGATTAGAGAACATTAATCCTCACTTTCTTTTTGTGTGTTCTAAGAATGTATTTTCTTTACAGGAGGGTTAAGTAGATGACACCAAACGTGTAATTTCATTTAACAGTAAAAATCCAGATTTTTCATAGTGCAGCAGATTGTATTTATCTCTATGGTCTAATTAAAAAGTTAAACATTAGCATTTTGTTGCTACCTCAATCACAAAATTATGCAGCTTGAAAAACAATAGTTAAGGGGAATCCTAGTGGTTGGTGTTTCCAAGCGTGACATGAACCATATGCTCCCAGGGTTTCAGTCTTCTTGCACCATCATTGTCTGCAGTAGGAGCAAATACAGAAAGATGTCTATATGTTCTGTAATGTTTGAAAATCCTTGTGTGCAGTAAACAGTTGGCAAAATACAGATTTGTCAAGAACTATCTTGGCAACTTAAAAATCTTGGTTCGGTGTGGAGCAGCTTTTATTACTGCCAGCTTCTGCAGGTGGAAGAGCAGGCACAGTAGTTTCTTCTCTGTTACCATTCTCCTCTAACAAAGACAACCTTTTAATATTTTTTTAAAATATTTTTTCCCTAATTTCTTAGCTGATTTTTTAAAAAATGGTAGAAATGTACTTAGGAACACATGTATGAATATGAACACTGTGCTAAGAAAAAATTTACTTTTATAGAGTATATTTCAATGATTAATTTTCAATATGTTGTTGTGATGAGCTTTCCTGGAAGCATAGATCATATAAATATTGAAAAATCTTAATTCATTTTACATTTCAAGAACAGCATGGTAGAGGACAACTAAAGTAAACTGTCTTTGAAAGTCAAAGGTGCAGAACGCCTCAGAATCGCCATACTGCATTGCCTAGCTAACCCAATATACTGCCTCTGATGATGGCCCAACCAGATTAATCACAGACAGATGCAGAAAATTCTGAAACACACAAGGAATAAGCTGTCCAAGGGAAAAAATTATTTCTAACTGCTGTCAGCTTGTGGTTAATTTATATCTTAGAGCTTATGGGTCTATATTAATTTTAAATTATTTTACCTTGTACTGTATAGATGTGAATTTTCTTACATTCCGTATAGGATTCCTATATGTATCAGTACTCCTCTTGATGTCAGTGTTATCTTGTGGCAATGAATTACACTAGTCAATTATATGTCAAGTGAAATCATACTATCTTTTATCAGTTTTAAATGTATTGCCCTTGACTTTCATTGATTGTTCTGGTTCCCAATTTACCTTGTATGCAATATTTTTATACTATATCACATACACATTACAATCTTTTGGTGGTGTATCATCTTAAAATACAGAGCCCCACTCTTTGTTTTTTCTTATGCTCTACTAGAGCTATTGGTGACTGCTTTTGGTATCAGTGTTGTGATCCTACTATTAAAAGGCAGAGAACAAGAAGGACTTGAATAGTCCAAAATAGTTACACGTCTGCCAAGTATCAGCAAGGCATATAATAATATTTATTTCATTTTTCATTATCAAGTGAAGTGTCAGATAACTTGCAGAAAAAAAAAGCTTTTCTTCATTCTTTTTCTGTGCCATTTTACAAGTAGATTTGTTTTATTTTCTGTTAAAATTCTAACTGCAACAAGAAAAGTTTCATCTTGAATCAAATAACTTTTCTTCTGAGACATTCTGAAATTCAGAGAGTCCTAAAGATTCACAAATTCTAAGAGTATAATAGATTTTCTGCAGAAGGTAGTAGCCTACCTCCAATTTATTCTCTGTCTATCCTTCCCTGCTGTTTAAATAACATGGCAGCAATGGGATTAGGGTTGAGATTTACAGAGTAGAAGTTACATTTGGGGGATGAATCCAAGTTTCTTTCTTATTGCTATCTTATTTTAGGTTGCTGCAATGTAATGCTTGGAGCAGAAATAAAACTTGAATGCCAGAACCTGTTTGTTGGTTTGTTGGTTTTTTTTTTTTTTCAAACAGACAAATACAATTCTAAGTGAACAAAGGGGTGTTTTCTAGCAATATAATACAACTTGTGTTCACAGAATCACAGAATGGTAGGGTTGGAAGGGACCTCTGGAGATCATCTAGTCCAACCCCCATGCTAGAACAGGGTCACCTAAGGCAGGTAAGTCACAAGTTGGTAACGTCTAGGGCATATCTCTTATTATATTCAATAAGAATCAGTTAAAATAGATTTATATATTCAAACCAGGTGCAATCTATTTAGTACTTGATTATTGTTGTTACTAGCTGATTATTACTACTTATTGCTATAAAGTAAGGAAATTGTGGACTCCGTCAAAAAATGCCCTACTTAGTATAACATACTTTTTGATTAGAATATACTCTCAAACATGTGGTTTGAATGAAGGCAAATGATTTTCTGTTCATATTGTTTCTTAGTCTGAAGAAACAAAAAGTATCAAACTGGTGATAACAAGCTATAGCAATAACCGAATTCACAACTGAATCACAAAGTCATTGTTACTCACCCAAACATACTGATGAATTTCAGAAGACTTAATACAGACTATAATTTAAGCAGTCTGCAAAAAGTTAACAAAAAAGTTAGAGATAATTATTTCTATTGCTGAAGGTACATTAAAAAATACTATATGTTACTGCATCTCTTCTTTTCTTTTTGTCCTTTCAGCTTATTTTCTTGTAGTATAAAACTAGTATCTTCAATGGCTTGGTCTATTGGAAGACACAGACTGTCAGGAGTACATAGCAGATATCGACAAATAATAATGATAGCAAGAAAGGCACATAGTTCTGAACATAAAAGAAGGCTGTATGTATTCATATATGAATAATTATTCATCAAATATATTTTATAAAGAGTCATAGATTTTAGTTTGAACATTGCTTATTCATATAGAAATGGAAAGATTATTGTGAAGACTGCTATACTTCAGTCTACGGACTGAAATCTTCAACACCTATTGTTGTTTCTTTCATAAGTAAAATGTGCTGCATTCAAAGACAGAAAGCAATTGGACAATAATTTTTGCTTTACAATATGTATGCCACTCAACACTTGAACATCCTCTCCCCTTCCCTCTCCTACTTCTTCTGTTCTTTTGAACCCCAAATGATTCTTTCACACATCAACATAGATGTCCTCAATCTCCAATCTGACTGTTAGGATCAGTGGTAATTTTCTGACAAAACATACTTTCCCATTTAAAAAAAATAATTCTCATGTGTATGACTAATATCTTGACAGTAGTGGCCTCTTAAGTGTAATAATTTCATAGAACAGAGTCATAGAAGCGTTTAGGTTGGAAACGACCTTAAAGATCATCTAGTTCCAACCTCCCTGACACAAACAGGGACACCACCCACTAGACCAGGTTGCTGAAAGCCCCATCCAGCCTGGTCCTGAACGCTTCCAGCGATGGGGCATCCACAACTTCTCTGGGCAACCTGTTCTAGTGTCTCACCACCCTCAGAGTGAAAAATTTCTTTCTGATATCTAATCTAAATCTACCCTCTTCCAGTTTGAAGCCATTACCCTTCATCCTATCACTACATGTCCTTGTAAAGAGTCCCTCTCCAGCTTTCTTGTAGGCCCCCTTCAGATACTGGAAAGCTGTTATAAGTTCTATCCAGAACCTTCTCTTCTACAAGCTGAATAACCCCAACTCTCTCAGCCTGTCTTCACAGGAGAGGTGCTCCAGCCCTCTGATCATCATGGCCCTTCTCTGGACCTGTTCCAACAGGTCCATGCCTTTTTTGAGCTGACGACTCCAGAGCTGGATGCGATGTTCCCAATGGGGTCTCACCAGCGTGGAGTAAAGGGGGAGAATCACCTCCCATAATTGTTATATTGTCAAAAAGAAACGATTGAGCAATTAGAGAACTCACCTAGGGTTGAAAGACAGCTTCAGAGTCTTTGTTCCTTCTGGTTCTAGCCAAGCATTTGAGAATCAAATTTCCACACTTCCAGATAGCAGCCTGGCTTCCCAGCAGCTGTTATTCCATGAGTACCTTTGCTTTCATTCCCTCCCTCTAGAAGTGTTCTATTTTATAAAAAAAGATTAAAGCTTGACTGAACCAGTGACACAGTCCTGGAGTGTCTGCTGTAGAGAATTCTCTATAGAGAATAATAAATTCAGGAAAATTAAATTCTGACTCTGTCCCCGCTGGTCCTTCTAAAAATATGCAAATCATTCAGACGTGCAAGTAACACATATGCAGTAGGTATGACTTCAAACAAGTTGCTATAGGGTAGGAAAGACTCTTAATAGATAGCTTGTTTCTACTCATACACATATTTTTATTCCATTGTAAAAAAGAGCTTGCTCGTTCCTTCAGTGAAAGCAAACAATAAACCTCTCATTTTTCCTATTTACAGAAGCATATGGTAATTATTATGGAGTAGCTGAAACATTGTAAATTGGCACCCTTATTCAGTGTGAGTTAATCGTTTACATATCTGTGCCCTGAAACTAAGGCTGGGCAGGTGTCTGCATAAATATCAACACAGTATTTTATTTTATTAATGTTGTCTAAATCAGTATATTCCAAAACTGGATACTGTCATTACTGCAAGATTAGAGGGTTACTAATACTAAAACACCCTGACCCTTGATGGAATGTATGAGAAATCTAAAGAAATTGCAAAATTGATGTGCTGCAAGATATGGTGTTAACTAAAGTAACAATAAAACTGGCAGCTGCTAATCTGGTGCTGTTAGTAATATACAGTTTCTCTACCAGATACCAAAACCATGGGGAGCACTGAAGTATCTTGAGAAGGTTCAGTCTGCATTATGAACTGTAAAGAAAACTAGAAAGTACTTATTTATTCAGAGACCACATGCTGTCTGAAAAGAACTGTACTGCCTGTGTTGTTTTTGAGTTAAAAGAACGCATGTGGTTACAGATATTGCTATAATCTAGATCAGGCTGACTTTCAGAGACATGGGGCAGCAAGGCAACACTATTGAGATGAACTCAGGAGTATATAATGATCTTCTGAATTTACCTTAGAACATGCTGATGTTTACTGTCACCTCATCACCTTCCAAGAGCTTTGCATCTAGGAAGACTGGAATCCTCTCATCTCTCCAGGGTAGTAAGACAAACAGGTTAGATTTATCTCACTCAGTTTTATGCCTATTTTATGTAGATTATAAATAAATTTAGTGATCCCTCGTTGTCAATTGAAATAAATGGGTTCTTTATGAAAGCCATCTGACAATTTTCAAGTGTCATCCTGCAATGAAAGCAGTCATATTAGGGGACTATGTATCTGAGCTGATGAGCACTGGTACTCATGATGGGTAATGAAATTCATCATCTGAAAGCATCCTAATTATTTCCTTTATAAAATACAGAAGTGGCAGAAGGCTAGATCTGTGGTAAAATAATACATTTTTTATTTATTTACTATAAGACCAGAAACAGTACTCTTATAGTAACTAAAAACAACTTCCCATCAAATTTTTTTGGTCGTCTGATTTGCTGAATGGCAATTCTGATATACATTCTCAAGGATTATTCACGACAAAACAAATTTTAGATTGCACTTGGGATGGAACATTGACATTTGACACCAGAAATAAGATTTCCACATACCTTTAAGGCAAGAAATAGTGAAATTGTGACTTATCAATACAATAGTAAACATGACCTAGAACTAGCAAAAACAGGTCAGTAACCACTTACCAGAATTTTATACCTGGGCTACCAATTTATTTCAGACATACTCCAGCATAGAAGTTGAAAATATTTCAGTTAAAGGAAAAAAAGAAAATTTTAAAAAAGTGTAAATTTTAAGAAATCTGTGAAACTTTTAAAAGATTTTCTTCAGAGTTGAAATGAACCCACCAATTTTAGAAGAGGACTCTCTGAGGAAAGCCCAGGATGCTGAGATTTGCACATTATGTAGAGAAGTACTGCTGTGATCCAAGATACTCAACAGAGTTTCAGAAAGGAAAATAAATAAGTAAAAGTCAGCAAATTAAAGAAAGAGGGATCTAGAAAGGATGCTGAGGTAGTCAAAAGGAAATAATCGCTTTGGGAATTAGTGAGAAGAGTGAGTCCTCTCCAGCACCACAAACTGCCCCTTCTAGCATCCTGGTGCCTCTCCTTGTAATTTGACACTTCTCTCCTGCAACACAAATGTGCTACTGAAACTAACCTGATTCTTTCAAGAAAATTTGAAGTCTGAAAATAAGGAAAAAATAAGTTGTCTTATTCATTGGTTGTGGAAATTAAAGCTTACTTATGTTCTGAGATGCACTGAACTCGGTTTATGTCTTAATTTCAATAGTTAAAACAACTGTAAATCAAGTGGTGTGACTACAGTCTTCACCATGAATTCAGAGTCCTCTCTTCTTTAAAACTGCAGGAACTGTTTCCACAGCTCTAATATAGTGTTATCTCTCAGTCTATAAACATCCAGTATAAATACTGTTGCAGAAGTGAGGACACCACAGTGCTCTTTTCAGTGTGAATATAAAGTTAAAAAAAAAGTCCATATTGACTAAATGTTTTTTCAGTAGCATTCCTTCAGCTATTGGGAATACTTTTCATAAAAGTATACCATAGTTCATAGACCTATCAAAATAGAAACATATTGCTTATCAGTAAAATTTTTTGGTCACCTTATAAAAATGTGTGTTTCGACTTTCAAATAATTGCCAAATAATAATACAAGAGGCAAGATGGAAGAAGGATTAGGTTTATATTCTTTTGATTTTATTCTTTTTTAAGTAACTAGGTTATAACCTGTCTTTAAAGGAGAAATGTTTGCAATTTCACAAGATCCAAGGGACTGGGGAATCTTTCATAAAATAATGTTTTCCTCTTTTGTTGGAGGAAAAAAATATGGTTTAGAATGTTCAGTACACATTATTTAAACAGTAATGACAAAACTGGACTTTACAAGAGGAGTAAATATGCCTTTCCAAAAGACATTAAAATTATCACTGTTTAAGTGATAATAGTTTCTGTGCTCTGATTATGTATTTCCATTTTTTGTCTTTATAGTGTCAAAATTACAAATTTTCTAATTAGACCATTATCAGTATTCTATTACAAAAGTATGCATTATTTTACAAAGTCTTAAAACTTTGTATCTGATAGTAATTAGGAAGATCTTTTGAATTCTGGAATGTTAATATTTAAAAAGCAAGGAATAAAAAAAAGACCAAAAAAAAACCCAGTAAGAGAGGAAATAAGGATTAAGAAGGAATATATTTTCATGCTACTGCAGGATCAGGAAAACATATCTGGTTGTGATACTTTTCCTCAATCACTCTTTATATTAATGTGTCCATTGTGTGAGGACTATGCCTGCTCTGCTGCCCAGTTTTACATGATTCTATCCTTTTCTACTCTACACAAGAAGGACTTTCTATTAGTTTCCATTCTTTTTCCTAGATTTTTTTTTGTCTGCATCAGCATTTGCTACTTAGCTAATCCCCCATTCTTGTTGAAAAATATGAATTCCTGAGCAAATTCTGAGAACTTTTGGTCCACTGGCTTACAGAGGTCCTTGCACTCCTTGTGTAAAGCTGATCACTTCATCAGGTCACAATCCAGTACTTTTTGTTGTGTTTTGACAGCTTTTACCCAGTTATCTTTGGAGCATTTTTGACAGGTGCACTCGACCCCTTAACCAAACTAGCAGTAGTCTGATACAGGCTCCAAAGGAGGTAAAGGCTTGAGCTGTAGCCAGGCCAAGAATTTCTCTAATTTAACCTGTTCTCCAAAAACCCACAAAAGACACAGTAAACATTAATACAGATGAGTTTGGAACACCAGTCAAGTGATTTATGCATAAATAACAGGTGGCTTTTCCAAAACTCATTGATCAGAAAACAAGGAAAGGTGCGGGTACTAGGATTCTCCTGCATACCTTTTCCATCACATGTAATTTGCCTACGAGCCAACCACTTTGTCCCATAAATTTGACAGCCTAAGTGAGCCTTCTTTGAACTCTCCCTGCTAGGCAGTGTGTCTGCATGGCGGTGATCTACCCTTGAGCTGGGATGCCTCTCCATGTTGCTTCTTGAGATAGAGAGACCTTCCACCAATGGCAGATCTTTGGTAAGTGACTGTTATAGCACATAACGTTCTATTAGGATAAGTTTGATTTTGCCTTGGCAACTTTGATTGCATGCTAAATTGGTGCTAATGACCAAGTCCAGGACTAAGTCTGGATCCAGCCTCACCCAGACTCCTCTCTGATAAGGAGATCAGGATATAAGGGATAAGCAAGGGGGTACTTTCTGAACCTCGTGACTCAACAGAAGGGCGTCCCTTATACTTTGTGACCTCGGTCTCTCTGTGAATCATTCTAACTCGAGTGTAATTCAATTTTCCTTTGTATATTTCCCCATGTAGTATTTAATAGAGTGAACCTTGCCATTGAACTTTTGCACTTTTGCAACATCATATTAAAATTGCTTTGCTAACATTTTTGACAGTGGTTCTTTAAGTGATCTAAATCACCCCTTCGCAACAGCATTTTAAGGCAGTATCTGAAGTGTGGCATCTTACTGTAACCTGCTTGCATGCAGGGATGAGATGTGAGTGTCTACTACCCTTTTTGGGTGTTCTCTGGTCGTCTTTGGAAGGAAATTATGTTACAGGTAGGGAAGGAATGACCATGAGTCCCAGATTTTTCACTGCCGTGGGCAACAGGACTGAAAAGGATACCCTGGGTGGTTACTGGCTCCATGATGTAAAACACAGCTTTCAAAGCCTATTTGTTGTCCGAGGACAAAACAGTTTTCACCACAAAAGAAAAACCTGTATGAATGTTGTTACATGTGCATGTCAATGTATGTGTGTGAGGTGTTTTATGAATATTTTATTCTTTGCATGTTTTTAAATGTCTGCAGCTCTTGTGAATTTGTTGTTGAAACTGTAGATCTGACCAAAGAGCTTGGTCATTCAGATTGTAAATTTGTGATTTTTTGGACCATGACCTGATAAAGACTTATTATGCACAAAGATGAGTTTTTGCCTTACTGTGGATAGCTTCATCCTTCTTGAGGTATAATAGTATTCTAGACAAATCTTCAAAAACTCTTCTGCCAGATTTTTAAATATGTTGAAATTAATAGCACAGGGTTTCAACTGATCTATGGGAAGACAATGCTGAGAATGCAGGACAGTCAATTAACTTATGTTAGCCTGTGTTTTAAGAGAACAAGATATTAATTCTGTAATAAATGTAGAAAAATTTGTACCCTTAATTATTTTATATTCAGAAAGAAAAATACGTTCTTTAGCAGAGATAAGTCTGAAATAATATTTACAAGGTATTGGAGGGAGAGTATTTTGAAAGACTGAAGACTGAGCTAGGGATACAGAGTTTAGATATACAGAACAGACTGAGACAGGCATTTCCTGCACAAGAAAAAGAGTCTGAGTGTCAGGCTCTGGAGTTCAAATTGCGCAAGACCTAGATGGCCAGGTAAGATAGGAGTAAAAGTGGTGTCCACTAATTTTAGGGATCATTACCTTAATGGAAGTCTGAAACATTAGATGAAGATAAATTAATTGGACAATAGAAAGTCATTACACCGACTGATTTTATACAGGAACATTAAAACATATCCCACTAATATGATCATACTTATGCAGATTTACATTTATTCCCTAGGCCTCTTTCATCAGTAAAGCACGCTAAAGGAAGACAAAAAACTAAAGCCAAAACAAAACCTCCCAGGAAAGTTTGGATTATAGAATCATAGAATGGTTTGGGTTGGAAGGAACCTTAAAGATCATCTAGTTCCAACCCCCCTGCCATGGGCAGGGACACCTCCCATTAGACCAAGTATATATACTATACTTGCGTCCTGCAGTGCAACACTGCTTTACTTTTTAATATTTTGCATGTTTCTATTTTAAAGAATCAATTTGAAGAATTAGAATTACTGCCTCATAATTATGTTGCGGGTTATACTTTTATCTTTAAAACTATGTCTAAAAAGAGACTATTTGTAATTTGGGATTTGTTAAGTAGTTGCCTGTGAAAAAGCGGTAGTTCCACGACATGTGAACTAGTACTGTTTCCAGGAGAGTAGAACTGTACCTCTCACACAATTTCTCTGAAATCTACTGTATTACTAGCCTCCATCTCATCGGATTGTATTTTAAATGCCTTACCAAGTTTTCCACTAAGTACACCAGCAATTCCAGAGGTAATCTTTCAAAATTAACAGTTATGCAAGATTTTCTGTATTATCTGTATGGATGAAGATGAGCTTATCAGCGTCCAAGCCTTTTATCCGTCTCCACAAGGTAAGCATTTTCAAGGGAAATGGAGAGTGATATGCCACTCATACATTACTGAATAGCCGACAGGCACCATTAAACTACCCCAGATGAGATCAGGCTTGCCATTCAGTATAAACAGTCAAGGTACACCAAAACACCATCAGGTATCCAGCTGATACCATGTTCTTTGTTGTGGGATTATTTTTCCCAAAAGTAAAAAAGAAAACAGTGGGTATTGATTTTCATGATTATTTTTCCTTACTTTGGTTTAGAAGGTCTGGTCCAGTCTTATTGTATAACATACTGACAGTCTACGAATAGATGTATTTGCTTCATTTCTGAGTTTTGCGATATTTAATTGCAGCCAGATTCTTTTGTTGGCATATAAGAAGGGTGGAAGTGCAACCTATACATACTTTAGTTTTGTTTTAGGGTATTTTGATGTGCAGTATTTGAAACAGTGCTGGTAAACAGCATAATGCTCAAAGATCTTAGATCAATGAAGAAAGAGCATCACAAAAAGTTTATGTAGAGCTGCTCCAATGTTGCTCCACAAAGCTTAGTAACATGTTTCTCTGTGGAAAGTGGTATTGATGACACCTGTTTCCACATGGATTTATGTCTTCTGTTTTGATTTCATTCCAGGAAGAACTAGGCCACACAGAATTTTGCCATACATTGAGTATTCTTATGTATTTATATGTACTACAAACACTTATGATATTATAGATCTATACATTATATTTATTTTCTTCACTTATATGGATTCCCTGAGATATAAAACTGCATTAAGTTGCATTCCCGCAAGGTGCCGTTAATAGGGTGTCTTTCTTCTGGCTGGCACCTGGAAGCTTTTGGTATTCATCACACCAGATGTAGACATATACACCTTAAATATGTAAATTCCATTTACAATCACTTGACACTTCTAGAGTGTAATTCGACATTAAGATGTCTACAAGATGTCAAAGAAATTTTTGATCATCACTTTAACTGTCAAATTTGATTGAAATTGGACAAGGTGTTCAACAGATGTATGGCCCTGCCATAAAGAGAGATAGAAATGCACGCATACCATCACAGAGGACAGCAGTTTCATCTGCTTAGGAACCAGAATAAAAAATGATTTAAAAATCCTGCCCAGTGAATATCATTTTACAATTTTGTGATATTCTCATATTATATTTTATATATAGTTTTTGAATATCTGTGAATTCCTTTGTGAGGTTCAAAAAATCTCTGGGTTTTGGTTAGATTAGAGCTGCATCTTACAAAATAATCAGGCCTGCACACAAAACTTTCCCTTTTTTTTCATATCTTATTATGCATCCAGCAAAACTTTACGTTATAGTAATTTCAATGCCAATTCCCCCATTTATTTGGAGGTTCCCTAAGTAAGTGGACTCTAAAGGATTAATGGAATTGCCACTGAATATCAATTAGCTAGGCAGAGATAAAGTGTATCTACTATTTGTGTTAATGTGCTACCAATTCTGTTGTATTTTGATCTGTTGTATCAGAGTAGATTTGTTAGTAACCTCAGGAAAACATACACACTGCATCTTAAATGCCTTGCTTAGTGGTTTAAGCCTCTTGGATAGTGTCTCAACCTACCATTTGCCTGTCCTGAGTGTTTTCATATAGTTCCAACGATCCATTAAATCTTAGTGCTAATTCCAGAACTCTGTTTCCCTCTCACAGTAGAACCCCTTTACCTGCACAGGTGTACTACTGGTTTTGCTGAGCATTATCCTAAGGTGAGTTCCTATGAGACTGATCTACTGAAAAAAAAAAAAGGATTTGTTTACTGTAATAAGACATGTTACTGAATTTCTCAATGCAATGTGGTCTTAGTGCAGAAAAGCTAAGTAGTACTAGGGAAAGATCCTGGGAAGCTGAGCTGTGTCAGTTTTGTTGCTGAATTATCAGTGTCTAGAATGCTTTTGTCTAGTCTGTCTGTGAGTTCAGTTTCACTATTAGCATGGTACTATTCTGAATGAGTAGTTTGGATGCATCTGCTCTGTTTTAGATGAGAACAGAGTTTAATGGCATGATTTTTGTTGTGTTGGTTGGCTTTAGTGCTAGTTAGCATCAGTGCTAGTTACTTCAGCGTAAGGGAACATGGCTCAGCACGTTCAATTTAGTAGCATTGACATACACTGTGCACCTATTCAAGCAGTGAGTTAAAGCCATCTGTTCTCCTTGACCCTTCTCCCCGAGTGCATACTACTGGATGCATATTTTTCATCAACCATTTCAGAAAGCAGCCTGAGCTCAGACTGCTTATAAATTATGGAAAGATATGCTGTCACACGTTGAAAAGACTTATCAGAACGGGGCATTTAACTGCTCGACAATGTCCAGGCAACTGGTTTTGAACCAAGATGTTATTGAAGACAGGTAAGTATTATAAGTATTATTGCATTTAATTTCCACTGATGGCTAGGTAGCTCAAAATTTACAGTACTAAGATAGTCATCTAGGCCTTTCATCCAAGAGTAGAATTCAAAATACATTGGTATGTGTGTAGGGTCCCCCCAAAATGCTTGAAGAATGCAATCCTATGACAACTCCAGAGCCACTATGCTGAGTAAGAACTGCGTTGGCTAATCAAATAAAATGTAATTAAATGAAATGTAGGTAGATTTAAAATACCATCTCTCTGCAGGACCTTCATGCCCAACTCTAGGTTTCTTTACTTGACTCAGATTTCAATCCTGATCTTCTGATCTTAACTTCTCCAGTAGCTCTTGCTTCATAATGCATAGCTTCTGAAAAGGTAGGAGATGCTGGTCCTCTTTTTTTTTTGCATTTGTTTTTATCCAGTAGATCAGTTATATTCACACTTTCTCTGAATGTAGATTTTTTGATGTTATTTGTTTGTCATAGCACACAGTGTGCTTGAAGCAATAGTGAACCTTCTTTTCTATGAAACCCAACTGTGCCAGTATGTGCTTTCCATATTACTTATTATTCTCATGTAGAAATACATTTCTATGGAATCAGAAGGTTTGCTCTAAAGGCCACTTATTATATTTCCCTCAGCTCTCAACTGTGCTTTCAAATTTCTACCAAATAATCTTCTATTGAACCTTGCTATTATATTATGTTTTCAGTGCGCAAAAATTACCATCTATATGGATACTTATTTTACTCGAAGTGTAGTCTTACCTAGAAATATCTAAATTTTTTAACATCCCAGCCAAAGCTATGAGAATAAAACATAATGAGATCTCTCGGTTTTTTGTGAAAAAAAAAAAAAAAAAAAAATTCCTACTAGAAATCCCTTGTTCTTGTAACATCCAAGACTTTAATATTCATGACAAAACTAGTGTAAATTTTTAATTTGTTAGATTGGAAGAAAAAATAAAATCTTCAAAGGCAACAGATTGGGTTTTTTTTGTTTGTTTGTTTTTCTTTTTTATAGATATATTTTCTGAGATCGGTTTATCTGAAGCCATGTTTAACTTCTTTTTTCTTACCTGTAGTTTCTCATCCAAGTAAATAAACATAACAAAACCAACAATGAAGCTTTCCATAATAATGGAGCAGTAAAGCTCCATTTAAGTCACACACAGAATTAGGGAAAGCAATGTGTAATATATATAATCCCCTATGGAAGGAACTTCACAGGATGTGACAAGAGATGTATGAATGTTGTTAATATTGATCTATTCTTTTCAAGTAGTTGCTAAGAAAATATACACATTCCAACATGGATTAATTATTTTTTATTATTGCCACAGAAGCTGAATTCACAGGCAGACTACCACAGGACAAAATGTTATCATGAATTTGCGGCCAGCAAAGGGTGACTGCAGCTAGCAGCTACTCATATCCTGAAGGTGAGATAATTGGCCCTAACTGTGCTGAATTACTGTGAATAAGCACCTGGGCAAAGCTGCTAGCTGGATACAAAAAGCAGTCCTGTGCAAACACTTGTGTAGAAGTGAAACTTATGTAAAGTATGTCAGGTTGTTTTTCTCTTTAAAGTGGATTGTTTAATAGAGATCAAGACATAGGAATAAATGCTGAGAATATATTGATTTTTAGTTCTAACTTTTCATGTGGTTTTGCCATGCTGAATATTCTTTATGTCCTTCCCTGCTGTTATGGAAGAATAGACTTTTTCTTTTCAATATGGTACAAAATTACTTTGATGTTCTTCTTTGTACTGTTAACTTAAAGGACCTTGTATTTCTTCATAGATCTCTGTTACCTGAATTTTGCCATCTGATGTTGAAATCCACAAGCATAGGAAAAAAACCTGAAATACAGGTTTTGATTACTATGGAATTTGTAGTGGTGCCTAGTACCAAAGGAAGTTTACATCTTTTATGCATAACAATGGTGAGAATATTAACCTACACAGTACGTAACAGTAATAGAACTAATACATTGGGATTTATTGGAACAATGGGTTAGATATATTGCAGCAGAAACATCACTGGTGTTCACCTGATATTCTGACTGAGGAAAGTCAGTGAGTCTCTTGTATATCCAAAGTACTGCATATAAGAAAGTAATCATTTTGGTTTTTATCGGAATGTTCTGTAATTTGATATATATTTTTTCAATTAATTTCATGTTGACTGTCATGGATTTCAATAAGAATAGAATCAGCAGTTAGTGGTGAAAACCAGCAATATAGTTTAAAGCACTTGCAGTTTCACAGTTTTGATTCAGTCATCCATATTTATTCTTACATGTGCTGAACCAAAGATTTCTTTTTTATGTCACCCACTTTCTTCTGCATTATGGACACTGAAAAAAAACCCAATGGATAATGCAGAGTATATGTATGAGTAAAGCACAGGTTGATCTGCATTTATGTAGAGATAGTACTGAAAACATTTCATAATTTCAACAGTAAAAACATGATAATTCATCAGGATCATGAAATAACAAAATTATTTGGTATGTTTTGTGAGACAATTCAGGTGGTGAAAGTTGAAACACAGTTTTTTAGTGATACACACTTTCAAAAAAGCTTTCATGAATAAAAACGTGAACATGTGGATTCCCTTGGAGATACAGGAAAAGTTCCTTTTTCTGCCTCAGAAAATTAAACTTCATATTTCTCATGAGAATGTTCTAGCCACCAAATGATACCATTGCTAGTCCTTCTTTTGAACTAGAGAAATTTAATTTGAGATTCACTGACAAAACAGCTTTGTAGTCTCCTGGTTAAGAGAGTACTCTACTCTAAGCTCTTCAATTCAACTCACTGTTCCCAGGGTTATTTTTAATTAAGAACAAACATATATTGGATGAAATTTATTTCTGTTACTATGTTATTGGTCAATGTGGGTGACATACTTTTACTTATACCTCACTGAACTTTTAACTTGAGAACAATGTAAAATTAAGTTGCATTCCCTTCCATTGCACTACAAAGAATTTATTAAGATTTGGTTTACTTCTGTTTATCTAAACTTTATTTTTCAAACTGTACTCTAACTGATATGAAATGTAGCCTGTGCCCTTCTTCCTCCACCATTCTCATCAAATAATCACCATGTATTATGATAATTCTATAGAGCTATATAAAGGATCATTATCAGAATATCCTGCCATCACTTCAGCCTTCATATTTAAAAGAGAATAGATAATGTTTTTTCACTAGGAAACCAGAGAGTAGCAACAAATTTCTTATGTCTGCATCCATATTATGCTGTCTTTTATTTACTTCTACTTGCAGTAGTCTGTTCTTTCACAGTAATTTTCAAAGGAAAACATGAATTTTTGTTCTCCAGTAAACACTGACACACTTTCACAGGATTTGTTGTAGGAATAAATTTCTGACATACATGTAGTACTACATATTCTCCAGATAAGAACAAAGTCAGATCTACATATTCGGATATTAAAGAATTTATATTGCAGTGCATCTGCTTACCCCATCAGGCCAAAGACGGGAAATTAATATTTGAAAATTAGTTTATGATTATCACACAGAGATGGGTGACTTAACCAGAACTCTTTCATCCTTACCAGGTATGACTACCAATATGTGGTATTTCCTTTATGCCTGTCTGCTTGCATTTTAAAATTATAATGATTTCTAGCTTTAAACTGGATTATTTAACTTTTTGTCACTTAGCAACATTATTTAACTTTCTCCATTAAAAAAAATAATAAAATAATTGTGAGTTATTTTGATTTTATTTCCATTTCTGTTTTTTTTTCAGTTTTCTGGATGATATTTTGGATGTCACAATTTTGGAATGTAAATCTGGAATTGAGAGTTACATCCAGTTCTGTCAACCTGTAGTTCATATATCTATACCAAAGAAAAATCCAAACAGAAAAAAATAATTAAAATTGCAAGGTATTAACATAAGCTAGTATAAAAATGTGGTCAAAATGAACAGAATAGTACAAGTCTACTTGTATGTAGTTGCCTGTGTCATCTCCCAATAGGATCACTATTCAGAATGTAAAACAGTTTTTGCTACATAAACACCACAAACATATATCTCTCTCCATCAATGTTATTCATAAAAATGATAATTAAGCTATCTGTTGGCTCTCTTTTTTAATGTGGGTTGTTTCAAAATACATTAATTTTGCATTTGTCATTAAGTATTAAGAATGCAGGAATGATTGTGTTAAGATTTTAGGTATCCTGCCTGATCATAAAGGATGATCTTAAAGATGGTGTAGAGGCTGTAACAATAATGTAAGCATATATATTGTTTTCCCCATCCTCAGGCTATTTCATGTTACTATGCTATCCTCAAACTACTGTAGTGAATATTTCTGAGCTCCAGGTGATTTCTATCTATTTAATAACACAAAATATATTCTTTTCCAATTTTTTCCCAGTCTCCCATTTAATGCTTACAAACATCATCCGTCCACAATGTCCTTCAGCAGTAAGTTTTAGAGGTCTATTACCTATTGCATGAAGGAATATTTTTTTCTCTTTTTTTTTTAATTTTTAAGAGGTTTTGGGGTTTTTTTTTTTTTGGTTTTTTTTTTTTTTTTTGAGTAGGGAAAGCATTTGATTTTTGGAACCTGCCTCTAGATATTTCCATTTGGCATCCCCTACCTTTTATGGGAAAAAAAATAGGGAACACTGATCCCTGTTCAGTTTCTCCATGCTCCTTTTGATTTTATATATCTCTGTCATATTTCCCTCTCAGTAGTCACCATGTTGAAGAGACTTAGGCTATTCATCTGTTCACTGTACAAAAGCTGTTCTATACGAAAAGAAAAAAAATAAAAAGGTTGTAGAAGATAGTAATATCCTCCTCCTTTTTTTTTTGTTTTCTTTTTCTTTTTTCTTTTTTCTTTTTTTTTTTTCTCCAGCTAGGATAGTTTTCAAGCATGGAGATCTACCTTCTTCAGATCAACTTTAGGACAACAGTTAAAGAAATACTTCCTCCCAGGGTTCGCTGTGAAGAAATGGAGGATAAAAAATTGAGGCAGAAATTGAAGTTGAAATATTTGTATATACAGTATTTAGCTAAAGCCAATGCAGTGAAAAACCTTCATTCTGCTCTTTTGAAAAGAATTAAGTCTTTCTTGGTGATTAAAAGTAACTTGTATGTGAGAAGGCATTAACTTACCGGAACAAGAATGCAGAAGCCAAAGATGAAAGCTTAAAATTGTCCCTCTACTGGAAATCACACAGATGTTCCTATTAAATAAATAAGACTGTTCCTATTTTTTCATCCATAGCAGCTATATTTCCAAGACCTTTTTTGCTGGAATTTTTAGAATAAAATATTTAGAACCCTCCTAAATTCCAGGGCATTTTTAACTTGCTTGGATCTTCAAAAATACCTAATCAAACTGGTTGCAATAAGAATTTTGCTAACTGATTATTCCTTACTGTTATTTCATCCCTTATATAGGGTCATAAGACATTTGTATTCAAACTTCTTCCAACACCTAGGGCATGCAGCATACATCTAAACACACTCTGCTACCGATAAGGTTAGATCCTAAATGCTGTAAGTGGTTTTAGCAGCTGTCAGTGATATCATACAAAATGTCACAGACAGACATGATGTTCTGCATAAAATCATCCCCAAATGGATA
Organism: Larus michahellis; assembly: GCF_964199755.1. Classification (NCBI taxonomy): domain Eukaryota; kingdom Metazoa; phylum Chordata; class Aves; order Charadriiformes; family Laridae; genus Larus; species Larus michahellis. The sequence continues at coordinate 101,131,544 of NC_133898.1, read as the reverse complement.
TCTAAATCTTTATATTTCACTCTTTTCCCAAGGCACATACAGCTTTCTGATACTAGCAAGCTCATATGTATAACCTGTGCATTTTTTGCTTTGTCCACAAACAGGTTAAGTTGGAGACTGGTAAGTTGCATGAAGGGAACTGGTGGTGTTCCACATGAGTGTTTTAAACACTCTTCCTTTTTGAAGATTCCAGAAGAGCTAGGTAGGGAGATTTTCTGTCTTTTGGCCTGACTAATAAGTGGAAAAAAAGGAACCTTGTTTTCAAAGCTGATGTGCCACGTTTCCATGGTAACCAGAACATCCACTTACATCAAGGTTTCTATTTTGTTATCTTTTAAAATACATTTTTATTGTTAGTATTTTTTTTCCATGTTTTGACTTATTGTAAATAAGTGATACATTGTAACATTTACTGAATTATATGTTGTGTGTTTCAAGGGACCAACTTGTAAAGAACATTTATTTAATTTCATGGGAGTTGTTTAGTCACGTAACAAGAGGTGGGGCGAAAGAAAAGAAGGTTTGATTTCCTGAAAAAAAGCAGCTCTACAATAATTGTAATCTAGTTAAACCATTCATACTGGTAGTCCTGTGCCTGCTGTGCATCAGAATTAGAACATTTGATCAAAAGTTCAAACACATCATCATGCTATTATTGGCAAATGGGTCCTGGGGAAAAATATGGCTCCCAGTCTTCATACGTGCAAAGGATCAGACAATGTTATCTTGTGTTGTTAGGAACACAAAACTGTCGCCACCTTTTATTGTAGTGCAATTTTCTTTTTCCTATTTGTTTCTTAGTATGTTTTGTGATGTCTAATATTTAATTTTGAAAGACTGAATTACTAGAGAAATGCCTTTTTTATCTTTACCGTCTTTACCAACTGATGGAGTTTGAGAATAATCTGAATGACATTTTTCTTGACTATCATATCAGATTTTTTAGAACATACATTGACATCTATCACATAAGGGGGAATAGGAGGACTGCAAAGGATGCTATCCGTTATGTGAGAGAAGGCTGATGTGAACTTCACGACTAATTCAGAGGCAATGGCAGTAAATCCCATCAGAGGCAGAAGCTTCCTTTTTTTGCAGATCTACTTTACCAGTTCCTGTAAAGCATGACTCCCATCTTTGATGTTTCCTGACTATACTAGGTTTTCCTCTATCTACACGATACATTTTATGAGTATTTTATGTGGGTGCATTCCCTCTTGTTCTGCAGGGAGCCAAATGTTAAAAGGAATTTTGATATCCTGTGACATATTGGTACTTTGGGCATTCAAGTCAGATATGACAATGCTAAATTTTAATTAATTTCTGAGTATAGCTTAGAGTTGCTTCATATAATCACTACTGGTTTACTCAGTGATAAACAGCAGGAACATGCAGAAACTATTTATTAGGAAAGTGTAAATCCCCTTGATATCTGTGGATCCAGTGATATGCAAAACCAAGCATCCATATTTTTCTTGGTATTAGGTTGTTCCTACATCACTCAAAAAACACTTTATTTCTCTTAAAATATAACTAAATATAGGTTTCAAATCTCCTTTCCATGGAAGCCAGATATAGGTGGCTTCTACATGCAAGCTGTGCAGCCAATCAAGTCAGTCACTACCCTCTTCCTCACAGAATATATGCTATGATAACTGCTTTTCTTATTTACACTTAACAAACCAGTATTCAGCTGTCTCAGGAAACTCATTTCCTGTTTAAAAAACAATATTTTTTAAATGGTTATGTCAGTGTTTGCACTACAAAGCTTTATTATTATTTTTATAATTTTGAATTCAGGCCAGACGTTACTATCAGGTCATGTCTGTGACGATATTATGATTGATGAGGAGACCTTCAATTTAGAAACATGCAACTTGCTTGAAAGTTGGGCTTGCAGCTTTTTATATTTGTCTTATCAGCTCCTGGGCCAGGAAGCTTGCTTGGGTCACAGAATCCTCTCTCTCTATGTATGCATGTGTACTCAGTGGTGTACATGACAATATATATATGGATATATTTACCTGGTAGATGTAAAGTTGTTTTGCTGTTGAATAATTAAAACCAATCTTCCTTCTAAACTTCAGACATGAAACCCATCCAACAGTCAATGAGAAAGGCAAATTGTTAAAACATTGTTTGAGAGTAAGGAAACTTAAAATGCCTACAAATGGGATGTCATGTAGAAACAGGGACTTGGCAGCTCTACTTGAGTTTACTTCCCAGTTTCTCTATCCAAACTCCTTCACCTTCATTCATTAAATTGGTTGTTGTACTGAGCATTAAAGAAATAAATTAATGAAATAAATAAATAAATGGTGAAATGTGGAGAATTTATCATTAAAATAACAGAAAGCCAGAAAGATTAGCATCATTTTCTGTACCAGTTGCTGGCTTCTTTTTGAACTAATCAGTAGTTCCACTTTTTCTGCATCAGGCTACGCAGTTTTTCATAGCCTGAGAGTCCTACATTCATTATGAATTTTAACCACTACACAGCTTCAAAGCTTCCTATGAGGCAAATTGGTGACATTATTGTAATTGAGTGACTTACCTAATAGTTTAATCATTCATTACCTGTTAGCTTCTGAAGTTTAAATTAATTAATCATTTTAAAGCATTTTTACTGTCTTTATTTCTTCAACATCAGGTATTTCTGTAAATATATTCTCTTATTTTGCTATTCAAGACTTTTAAATTCTGTTTGTAACTTCTGCATTTACTCTGCAGAGTGAAGAGGATTGCTAATGTTCCAATAACAATGTAAGTAAGTCACAGAAGGGAGCTCTTTATGAGTTGTAGTTATTGCATCTTAAATATATTGCTTAATAAAAAAAAATTAAAAAAAATTATGACTGAAAGGAAAGAGGAAAAAAAAAAGTAGAAGAGGAAATACAGGAGGTGAACAGCATAATGGCATGGTAAATGATAAAAACAGAAAGGGATAGCCAAACTGAACACATGAATAAATATGAACCCTGGGATAAGATCAGAAATAAAAACCAAAACAAACAAAAAACTCTAAGCCAACACCTTAAAATGTTGATCATCCCTTTTCACATCAAAATTTTCCTTACATTGGTAGGCATGTTTTGAAAGAATTAATACAGTGTATATAATATATCATCAGATGAAAATCTAAGGGAATTTAATTGTAAGCAGCATTAACTGTTGGATGGGAATGATAATTAATCAACCTTGTAGAAACTAGCACATTAAGGAGCAATGAATGGTGTAAACAAATGGTGAAATGTATTTGAATGGCTTTAAGTATCAAAAATGAAAAATCAGGTAATTAAGAAATGCTTCAGTCTTCATAAACTTTCATTAAGAGCTAGTGACCTTAATGGCTATTGCATTGAAATATAAAGAAATAGTAGTAATCCCTGCTGAATATGGTAAGGAATGTTAGAATGGTCTACGTTTTGCTTTTCTAAAAAATTAGTAAAGTAACATAGGAGAATTGAAGGCGGAACTATGTTTCAAGCTCTTTTCTAAAGGCACAGGGACAGTTCACAAACCACTGAACTAAATAGGTCATAAACAGGTCTCAGAATGATAGGTTCAAATGATATTCAGCTTCAGGAGGGTGAAGACAAAGAGTTAATTTAATTTTAACCAGATAATTGAACACATCTATTAAATTTATATTAAAAAAAAACACAAACAAAAACCAAAAACAAACCGAAAATTGAATTGGTCTGAAAGAGATGAAGATGAATGAAAAAAAAAAAAAGGAAAAAAAGAAATCTAAAACTCCAACCCCAAACTAAGCTATTCCCCGTTTAGATACGGTAGAATTTGGGAAAAATAGGAAATGTTGTACATGACAAAGTAGAAATCTTTAGAGAATGCTTGTTTAGTCAAACGCGACATAGGATAGGTAGAAAGAAACATTGAGAGCTAACAAAAGAATTATACATCCCAACTGAATATTCTGGTGTTTTGTTTTAATAAACCTAATAAATATGAATAAAAACAATTAAACTAATTAGGCAACATTCTTGGATTTTTAACTTACAAAGAATAAAAAGTTATGGTACAAAACCAAAGTGACTTCCACCAGAAAATGTGAAGATGGATTTACTTACTGTTGCAGAAAATGCTGTTCCCCACTGTGAAACAGTGGGTCAGCTAATAAGAGAATGAGTTAAGATACATTGTATGAAGGCTGCTTTTGTGACTTCACTCCAAGAGATCATATATAATCAAGTAGGTTTTTTCAAGTCATAGACGTCAGGGGCTGTCCCAGAAGACTGGAAGAAGGCTGAGGTCACGCCCATCTACAAGAAGGGCTTAAAGGAGGATGAAGGATTATAGGCCAGTCTTATTTCAGGCCCTGGGAAAGTTATGGAATGAATCCTCCTGGGGGCTATCACAAATCAAGTGAAGCACACGATGGGAAAAGCCAGCATGGATTCACCAAGGGAAAATCGTGCTTGAGAAACCCAATCGTCTTTTACGACAAAGTAACCTGCTTGGTTGATGAGGGCTGAGCAGTGGACATTGTCTACCTGGATTTCTCCAAGGTTTTCAACTGGAAAGCCTGCCATATGAGGAAAGGCTGAGAGACCTGTGTTTGTTCAGCCTTGAGAAAAGAAGGCTTAGGGGAGACCTCATCACGATGTTCCAGTATTTAAAGGGTGGATACAAAGAAGATGGAGAGTCCCTTTTAACAAGGAGTCACATGGAAGATGAGGGATAATGGGTTCAAGTTACTCCTGGGGAGATTATGAATGGACACAAGAGGAAAATTTTACACAATAAAAACAATCAGCCATTGGAATAATCTCCCCAGGGCAGCAATGTATTTCCCATCATTGGGCACTTTTAAGATTCAGCTGGACAGGGTTCTGGGCCACCTTTTCTAGAACATGCTTTTGCCAAGAAAGTGTGGACCAGATGATCCTTGAGGTCCCTTCCAACCTGGTATTCTATGATTATGAAGTGCTCATCCCATTTATTTTTGTTCATTTCAGCTTTCTTCTAGCTTGTCAGTGTCAACTGATTTCACTTGATTGGGCCTACATATATCTTCATCTAGTTTGGAAGTATCAAATTTCTTGCTTTCACAGCTATTCAAATTTATCATTTACTAATTATTACATGATGCTAAAGAAAACATACTATTCCTGCAATGCACAAGAGTAAAAACTGTATTCTTTTTGCATAGTAAGTACTGTACCTATCCACAAAATTTAGAACTACACACAAAAAAATTCATTACAGGAATATTATCAGAGCGTTGTTGGAACTTACTCACTGGCCTTGTTTTTGAAAAATGCTTGATAATAGTTGACCTGAGGCAGATATCAAATGAGCAAATTTCAATAAGTCTGAATCATTACAGTTTTGGAAAGTGTATAAGCAACTAAAATGAGTGTTATCACAGAAAGTATCAAGTAACTTTTTATAATAGAAAAGCCCTTTGCCCTGCCTACAAGTTTGTGATGTTATTGTATGTGAATGATCTTGCCATGCAGACTACAGTTATCCAAATAATCCATATTTATCTTTTACTTTTCCAGCCTAGTACAATTCTATTTATAGTTGTAAGTGATACCATTTTTATCTTAAAAACATTAACTTCTCGTATTTTTCACTTGGTCTATCCAGACTACCAGCTGTGCAAAGCATATTGTTCATGCCACCTGCAAATAATATCACTAAAACTCACAGCATCATCAGTTGATTTTATGACCCTTCGCTACAGTTTAATTGCTTTATTTGACTCCATAAAGCCTTCGCTGAAATTAACAGCTTCAAGAGTCTTGCATTTTTCCAAGGATGCTTATTTCCTAGGTATCAATCAAGATACATTATAATGTTTTACCATTAGAGAGATGAATCTAAATGCCTGGATCACACAAATCGCACGGTCAAAGAAGATATATTTGGCTCCACAGTACAACATACATTTCCTAGGGCAAGCAGTGAAAAATGGGTAAAACATCCACCACTGGTGTCTGAACACCATACAGAAGGAAAATCTGTAGGAAAAAGAACAATATTACTTGAAAAGTATTTGTTAGCTCTTTTTTTCATGACCTTCTGGTAAACCATTGGTACATGGGTTTTAGTTGATTGATTTTGAAGGAAGAAGGGACACTCTGAAAAGGTGTCTCTTTCCTCAGTTTCTGTGCTGTTTCTTGAATGTAGACTTAACTAAGTATATACTACACAAAATCTATATGCTTAGATCAAGTAACATAACATTTTAAAAATTAATTTTGTTACAAAACAATGACCATTCTTTTCATTTAAACCTTCACATTCTAATGTGATGATATAATGTGGGTGGCTGTGCCCTTCACATAGATTTTGAATCCAGAAATGTGTATGGTCTCCTTTTGTTCTTTTACCTCTCAGTATTATTCAGATACGTTTTTAAAATGTCCCCTGTCCCTGCTTTTTCTTCTAAGAAGAATCATAGAATCATAGAATCATAGAATTGTTGAGGTTGGAAGGGACCTTTAAGATCATCGAGTCCAACCTTTAGCCTACCCTGACAAGAGCCACTTCTAAACCATGTCCCTAAGTGCCCCATCTACCCTTTTTTTAAACACCTCCAGAGATGGTGAATCCACCACCTCCCTGGGCAGCCTATTCCAATGTTTAATAACCCTTTCAGTGAAAAAATGTCTCCTAATATCCAATCTAAACCTCCCCTGACGTAACTTGAACCCGTTTCCCCTCGTCCTATCACTTGTCACCAGGGAGAAGAGGTCAGCCCCCATCTCTCTACAACCTCCTTTCAGGTAGTTGTAGAGGGTGATAAGGTCTCCCCTCAGCCTCCTCTTCTCCAGGCTAAACAACCCCAGCTCCCTCAGTCGTTCCTCATAAGGTTTGTCCTCCAGGCCCCTCACCAGCTTTGTAGCCCTTCTCTGGACACGCTCCAACACCTCAATGTCCCTCCTGTAGCGAGGGGCCCAAAACTGAACGCAGTACTCGAGGTGGGGCCTCACCAGTGCCGAGTACAGGGGGATGATCACTTCCCTAGTCCGGCTCACCACACTATTCCTGATACAGGCTAGGATGCTGTTGGCCTTCTTGGCCACCTGGGCACACTGCTGGCTCATATTCAGCCGGCTGTCAACCAACACTCCCAAGTCCTTTTCTGTCGAGCTGCTTTCAAGCCATTCTGCCCCAATCCTGTAGCACTGCATGGGGTTGTTGTGACCCAAGTGCAGGACCCGGCACTTGGCCTTGTTGAACCTCATACCATTGGTCCCAGCCCATCGATCCAGCCTGTCCAGATCCCTCTGCAGAGCCAACCTACCCTCAAGCAGATCAACACGCCCGCCCAGTTTAGTGTCATCTGCGAACTTACTGAGGGTGCATTCAATCCCTTCATCCAGATCATTGATAAAGATATTAAAGAGAACCGGCCCCAGCACCGAACCCTGGGGGACACCACTTGTGACTGGACACCAACTGGATTTAACTCCATTTACCACCACTCTCTGGGCACGGCCATCCAGCCAGTTTTTTACCCAGCGAAGAGTACACCTGTCCAGGCCATGAGCAGCCAGTTTCTCCAGGAGAATGCTGTGGGAAACAGTGTCAAAAGCTTTGCAAAAATCCAAGTAGATAACATCCACAGCTTTTCCCTCATCCACTAAGTGGGTCACCTTATCATAGAAGGATATTAGGTTTGATAGGCATGACCTGCCCTTCACAAACCCATGCTGACTGGGCCTGATCACCCTGTTCTCCTGCATGTGCCGTGTAATGGCACTGAGGAGGATCTGTTCCATGACCTTCCCAGGCACCGAGGTCAGACTGACTGGCCTGTAGTTCCCCGGATCCTCCTTCCGTCCCTTCTTGTGGATGGGTGTCCCATTTGCCAACCTCCAGTCAGCTGGGACCTCCCCGGTTGTCCAGGACTGCTCATAAATGATGCAAAGTGGCCTGGCGAGCGCTTCCGCAAGCTCTTTCAATACCCTTGGGTGGATCCCATCCGGCCCCATAGATTTGTCCACCTCCAGGTGCTGAAGCAGGTCCCTCACCATTTCCCTTTGGATTAGAGGGGCTTCATTCTGCTCCCCATCCCTGTCTTCTAGTTCAGGGGTCTGGGTGCTCAGGGAACAACTGGTCCTACTGCTGAAGACTGAGGCAAAGACTTCATTAAGTACCTCAGCCTTTTCCTCATCCTTGGTCACTATGTTGCCGGCCCCATCTACTAGAGGACAGAGATAATCCTTAGTCCTCTTCCTATTGCTAATATATTTATAGAAGCTTTTTTTGTTGTCCTTGACAACAGAAGCCAGGTTTAGCTCCAGCTGGGCTTTAGCCCTCCTGATTTTTTCCCTACATAGCTTAACTACCTCTTTGTAGTCATCTTGAGTGGCCTGCCCTTCCTTCCAGAGGCCATAGATCCTCTTTTTTTCCCTAAGTTGTAACACTAGCTCCCTGTTTAGCCAGGCCGGCCTTTTTCCCCGACGGCTTGTCTTCTGGCACATGGGGACAGCCTGCTCCTGCGCCTTTAAGACTTCCTTCTTGAAAATCATCCAGGCTTCCTGGGCTCCTTTGCCCTGGAGGACTGCCTCCCAGGGGACTTTGTCAACCAGGCTCCTGAAAAGCCCAAAGTCCGCCCTCCGGAAGTCCAAGGTAGCAGTTCTGCTGACCCCTCTCCTTGCTTCTCGCAGAATTGAAAACTCTATCATTTCATGGTCACTGTTCCCAAGACAGCCTCCAACCTTCACATCCCCCACAAGACCTTCCCTATTTACAAACAACAGATCCAGCAGGGCACCTTCCCTAGTTGGCTCTCTCACTAGCTGTGTCAGGAAGTTATCCCCAGCACATTCCAGGAACCTTCTAGACTGTTCCCTCCCTGCTGTATTGTATTCCCAGCAGATGTCCGGCAAATTGAAGTCCCCCACGAGGACAAGAGCTCGCGATCTTGAGACTTCTCCCAGCCGTTTATAGAATATTTCATCTGCCTCCTCATCCTGATTGGGCGGTCTATAACAGACTCCTACTACGATATCCGCCTTGTTAGCCCTGCCCCTGATTCTTACCCATAAACACTCAACCCCATTATCACCATCATTAAGTTCAAAGCATTCGTAACACTCCTTAACATACAGGGCCACACCCCCGCCTCTCCTTGCTTGCCTATCCTTCCTGAAGAGCCTATAGGCATCCATGGCAGCACTATAGCTATGTGAGTCATCCCACCACGTTTCTGTGATGGCGACTACATCATAGTTTCCCTGCTGCACGATGGCCTCCAGCTCGTCCTGCTTATTCCCCATGCTGCGTGCATTAGTGTAGATGCACTTCAGTTGGGTTAATTGTCCTGCCACTTTCTTGGGGGGACAGGCCCTGATTTGCACCTGGTCATTCTCGGACACTACTGTAGTTACCAAATTATCACTACTCCTTGTGTCTATGCTGCCACACAATTCACTATCCCCCACCATCGCTGAGGCAGGCTGCAAGACCCTGCTATCACTTATACCCATGAGCACTGCTATGTTGCTCCCAGGCACCACTTTTGTGATCCTGGTTTCGTCCCCATCCCCCATCAAACCTAGTTTAAAGCCTTATGGATAAGCCCTGCTAATTCTTGTCCCAGTCTCTTTCTTCCCCTTCGGGTTAGGCTTCCCCCGCCTGATGCCAGCATGCCTGGTTTCCTGTAGATCAGCCCATGTTCAAAAAAGCCAAAGTCCTGCCGGACGCACCAGTCGCGGAGCCAGGAGTTAATTTGCTGGCTCCTCCTATTTATCACCTCGTCTACCCCTGCAAATGATGGGATAGAGGAGAACACTATTTGTGCTCCCGATCCCTTAACCAGCCGTCCCAGGGCCCTAAAGTCATTCTTCATTGCCCTCAGACTTCTGGTACCTACTTCGTCACTGCCTACCTGAAATATCAGTAGCGGATAGTAATCTGATGACTGGACCAGGGAAGGGAGTTTCCTCTGTATGTCCTTAATTCTGGCCCCAGGGAGGCAGCTGACTTCCCTGTGGGATGGGTCCGGTCTACAGATAGGACCCTCTGTTCCTCTCAGAAGGGAGTCACCTACTACAATAACCCTTCTTTCTTTCTTTGTTGAGGACGTCCTGAGGCGTGGGGGTGAGTGACGAGCACTGTGCGTTTCACTGGATGGATCAGCTCCTCCATCCTCAATCGCCTGGTCCTCAATTTCCAGAGCCTCATACCTATTACTTAAGGGCAGTTGGGATGGTGAGGGGGGCCGTGAGAGGTTTCGCTTACCTCTCCGAGGAGGGATCTGACACCACTCCCCCTTATCCCTTGAGTCCTCTCCTTCTGCCTGGTGACAGGAGGGAAGTGGGTCATCCACTTCTGATAGAGCCTCTTCCTGCTGCCTTTGCCTCAGGGTATGGCTCCACCAGTCTATTTCGTTTTCACAGTTCCTAATACTTCTTAACCTTTCTACCATTTCCTTCAGTTCAACCACCTTCCTGAGCAGATCATTTACTTGATCGCACCGTATGCACACAGTGTCTCTGGAACCCTGTGGGAGCAGTGCCAGACTCAGGCATTCATTACAGCCCGAGACCTGCACAGCCACATGCTTGCAAAGGAGCTCAGTCTGAGTTCCCACGTTCTTCCTCGCAGAAGCTTTTGACTGTTTTGCTGCCATGTTCTTTTCTCGTACCGGGAGATGGAGGATCTCTGCTGTTTGCTTCCCTCGCGCCCTGAGCCGGTGCCCTTGCACGCCGATGTTCCTCTGCTTGTGGTTGCCCAGCTTCTGCTTACCTTAGACTCAAGGCTTCCAGTGACCCACCGTACGAAATGCTGCTCCTTGTTCGTTCACTCGCACTGCGGTGCCGCCCTGGGTGACCCACGTAGGCTACCCGTGTGCTGGGTGCGCAGTGGCAGGCCGCTGCGCTCCGGGACCGCCCGTTTAGAGCTGCCGCGTGTGACGCTGACTCCGCCCCTGCCGCGTCAGCAGCCCGCCCCCGAGCTGCCGGTTTCTGCACGAGCTAGCCGCCTTTCCTGGCTACAAGAGCCCTCGAAAGAGCCCTCAAAAGAGCCCTTTGCCGGCCTTATCCGCCGCGATCCCCTTCCCCAGTGAGGCCTTACCTGCACTGAAGCTGGTCTCCACGGCGACAAGAAGAGGCAAGAGCCTTTAATTTTCTTGAATCCTTTGATTTTTCACCAAACCCCTTTACTACTGTTTTAAGTTGCACCTGCTAAAATGCTCAGTGGAAGAAATTACTTTGCCTCTGTGCTTTGAAGCCTGGAAAATGACTGGTCCCTCTAATCCCTCGTTATCAGTGCTGAGACTGTGGGCATGTTGCCAAGGAAGCCCCATCTTCCCCCTCTGCTGAGCTTCATCCTTGTGGCTGGCAATGTCATGACTCCTGGGATACATGGATGATGGGGCAAGTTGTCATCCTGCAGAAGCTAGAACAGGCAGTGTGTTGTGGGGTCATGTAAGCCAGGTCCATAAAGGCCCAGAAGATTAAAGTCAGCATTGTCTTTGAGTCAACATAGTGAATAAACGGCTGTTTTCTGAAATCAAAGACAAAGTTTTCTAGCCACACTGAATTAAATGATCTAAACTTCATGTCACGTAAATATTAGATTTGCACTTTCCCCTTTTTGCAATCTCCTAGCCTGTTAGATATGAAAGTACTTGTACAGAAGCTGTGAGCTGAGGAAGACCCATATTCCCTAGTGTGGCTAACATGAGATAGTCCCCTTTAATGGCAACAGCAACAATAGCAATTTCTGGTTTTAAAAATATTTCTTTTATATAGAAATACATATTTGCAGGCTAATTTTAAGCAAAAATCAAAACAGAAACAGCATCCCAACTCCTCCTCCTAAAGAAATCTCAGGCTATGACAGATCCTCATAAGATACAGAAATGTTAAGATCAGATGCTACTTGTCTTATATTATCTGTTCTGTACTAAGTTGACAGTTTTAATAAGGAAAGTATTAGAGCTCCTGAGAGACCAGGTATTCCATCTTGAGATAATTTCACAAAATTAGGTTTTAAAATACTTATTTTTACATTAGAACAACAAGAAATACTTTAAATGCAGCTGAGAATCAGTTTTGTCAGAATATCCATTTTCAGGCTGAAAATATTGCCTTTTAAATTCAATTTCTTTTGGTCTATCTCTATTGCCTTTGGATTCTTGTTTTGTACTCTCTTGAGAAATACTAAGGTATTAACACTTTTCCTAAGAAATCATCCTGTTTACAATTCTTGTTGAAACTGTTATGTCTCTGTAAAATACATCAACTTCAATAAAATTTCAATTTCCATCCCATTCTAAGTAGCTTAACAGCTTTAGTTACTGTGTGGCAGCAGCAAAACCTGTTTCCTCAAAAATCCTTGCCTTGCCTCAAAGAACCTTTGTGCTATTCTTTAATATAGAGACAATGTGTAAGCAAAAAAGAGCCTTGCCAGGGCTTGACATAAAAATATTGTAGCCTCAAAAATATTTTTAGAATGAGACAAATTTTGGGACAGCTGGGATTTTTTTGTTTGTTTGTTTCATAGAATCATAGAACAGCCGAGGTTGGAAGGGACCTCAAATTATCATCTGGTTCAACTTTTTGTGGGAAAAGGAGCCTAGATGAGATTATCTAACACTGTGTCCAATCACATTTTGAAAACCTTCAGTGATGGGTACTCCACCATGTCCCTGGAGAGGTTGTTCCAGGGAATGATTGTTCTCACTGTAAAAAATTCTTTTATTCTGTCAAGATGAAACCTCTCACGGTGCCCCTTGTCTTCTCCACGTGAAGAGAGAGCCCCCCTCCTCTTTGTACATGTGCTTTAAGTACTAGCATACTATGATGAGGTTCCCCCTGAGCCTTCTCTTCTTCAGGGAGAAAAGACCTAACTCCTTCAGTCTTTCCTTATCCGGCAGATTCTCAAGCCCTTTGACCATCTTCTTGGCCCTCCTTTGGACCCCCTGCAGCCTGTCCACATCTTTCTTGAATTGTGGGGAATGGAACTGGGCACAATACTCCAGGTGACACCTCACTAGCACTGAGTAGAGTGGGATGATCACTACTCTATCTCTACTAGTAATGACCCTGCAGGTGCAGCCCAGAATCTGCTTTGTCTTTGTTGCTGTAGCACTGCACTGCTGACCCATGTTTAGCTTGTTGTCAAGACCTCCATGTCCCTTTCAGCAAGGCTGCTCCCCAGCCACACAGATCCTAGCCTGTACTGGGATCTTTGGTTATGTTGTCTCCGGTGCAAGACTTTGCACTTGTCTTTGTTAAACTATATACTGTTCTTCCAGCCTTGTCCAGGTCTCTCTGTAAGATGGCTTTCCCCTCTGAAGTGTCCACCTTAACACCCAGTTTAGTGTCATCAGCAAATGTGGTGAGGGGGCTTTCAGTCCCATCATCCAGGTCATTTATGAAGATGTTGAACAACATGGGGCCCGGTATCAATCCCTGGGGTACCCGCCTTGTAACAGACTGCCAGCCTGAGTAAAAACCATTGATCACCACCCTCTAAGTGTAGTCTATTAGCCAATTCACTACCCATCCAATCTGTAACTTGCTAGTTTCTTTGTTTTTTAATTAAATTAGCCTATAAAATATCTAAAAAAAAAAAAATAAGTCCTTTACGCCTAGGAATATTTCAAAGAGAAACTTTTCCTGAGAGGTATGAACAAAAAAAAGTGTATGAATATTTAATTTACTGGTGAGAATAATCCTGGAAGGTTTATACAGCCCTAGAACTTAATCCATAACAGTTACTGCAAAGTAACTGTGAATGGAGAACAAAAGGTGCATTTTCAGACATTAATGAGAAAACATTAGCAAAGCTAAATGGAGGTTTTAATTTTCCATTATTAGATAAAAATATTTTCACTATGCTAAAACTACACTCATTCAACTTTGTGTAATGTATATTTAAAATAATCAAGCAATTTAGCATTAGAAAGGTTCCAGAGTTTAAGCATATGTTTTAAATCATGTAGTATTTCCCAAAAAGCTGATGAGAGCATCTATGAAGTACTCTTGTTGGGTGCTAAGACTACTGTCTATATGAGATGAAGACATTCAGAGACCTGCTGAATAAAACCAGAATGCTCAGGACTGTGTAAACTGAAGTTTTGCAATCATGTAAGAGGTGTTTGAAAATCATTTATAGCACTACCAGTAAGATTAAATTTATAGTATAGGAAGTAGACAAAAAATTTCTATAAATAATATTTTGGCTTTCATTAAAAACATAATTAGAGGCAAAAAAATGACACATATATTTTCCTAAAAAAAACCCAGAAGACTATTAACAAAGAAGGTATATTTTCTGGGTCATTTTGTTTGGTTTTTTTTTTTTTTTTTTAGTTCTTTTTTCCCTAGAAGATAATTTAATTTTCAAAAGACTTAACATGTCTTTACAATCGAATTTTGATGAAAGTATTTAAAATAGAGATCTTGAAATTTTCTAGTATTTTCATATTTGTATATTAATATATGGTATTTAAAGCTTTCAGTTTTTATCATTATTGCACTTCACTGCACTAAGTTCAAAATCTTGTTCATTCTATTCCTGTTTTTGTATATAAAATAAAGTTATTAGAGTATTATATTAGAATAATTAACTGTTGTTCCTTTAGGATTTAGCGAGTCAAAAGACCTGAAAAATACATCATGCACCGCTGCATACATAAACACCTATGGAAGTTACATTCAAATGTGCTTGCAAGAAAAAACAACACCAAAACCAAACCAAAAAACCAAATCCAAACCTCACAAAACCACACATTACGCCTTAAAGGCATACATTTCAACATGACTCAATGCTAGCAAGTGGAACAGTGTCAAACCTAGCTCCTTTACTTCAAGAATGTGTGATCTATACACAGTTCTTTATTCCCTAGGTCTGTGGTTTCTTCTGTGTCTCTTTCTTCTTCTTTTCTCTTGAATTGGTGAGAATAATCAACTTTGTAGTTTTTTTCGCAGGCTAGCAGACTAACGCCTTTCTAGACCAAACCTTGAAGCCCTCTGGGAAAAGCAGCTGAGGCTTACTTTTGAGTACTTATTTTATGGGACCATAAAGAGGATCCTTTTTCTGTACAGAAGCACAACTACGGGTTACAGGACAGCCACAGGGATAGGTGCGTTAGGTGCATTCAGTGGTTTCATGGCTTAGGCCATCTATGTTTCTTGAGATATCCATGACAATACAGGCATATCACCATTGCATATTTTTTGAACAACTATGAAGGTATGCATATAGCTTTTGTAAACAAAAATTTTCACTATAAAATATATGCCTTTTAAAATTGTAGATTTTTTCTTTTTTTTTCTTTTTTTTTTTTTTTTGCTTAGCATTAATGTGAATACCAGTTACACTTGTAATAAACTCTTGTTTTATTAACTGCAATTTACTTCGAGTTAAACTCTTTCAGGTTTTTTTTAAGTCCTTACAGGGAATTAAAATATTAATTGCTAGGGAATGCATGACCAGATGAGCTAATCAGATTATTCTTCCTAGGAAGTTAAAACTGCTTGCCAAGTCAGAACATCAAGAGCCCTGCTAAACTGACTTGGACCTACACTCCTTCCACTTCCCAGTCTAGGTTATCTCTTTTCTGTGAACCTCTAAGAAGAATTCCCCAGCTGAGCATCAAAGGAAGAAGATACCAGAATATTTCCCACCAGGTCTTCTCTGTCTTCGTATACAGTCAATTGCTGATGCTCTGCGAGATACAAAGGGAGTAAATCACAAGTTGTTCACCATGAAAACCAGTGTCCCACTCCTAGTGTCTGGCTGAAGGATAAGGTTTAATTATAATCATTATCCTCATGTAAAGCTGCAAGTATTATGAACATACTGAAGAAAGTGCAGTGCTTCATGCTCTCTCCAATACGGACAACAATGAAAGCACCAGACCAATCCAGAAGTCACCACAGCCAAACCACCGTCACAAACATGCTGCAGAATTTTTCCCAGAAATTGAATCAAAACATATCAAAAAAACCTCCAAACAATGATCAATTGATTACCTGTCTTTCTACACTGTTTCAAAACTGGAAAGCACTCCTTCTCAAGCAATTTCCAATTCTGCATCCCAGTGCATGCAAGTAATACCAGGATGATGACACCTCTTGTCACTTAAATCAGTTTCCCCCTTTTAATAGATTATAAGCATGGAAAGCTGTTTCTATGCCTGTATTTTTAGCTACTTTTTTATGCTTAAACTAGCAAGCTGCTTTTTTTGTACTGTTATTAAAACTCTTGCTAATGGAGAGATTGTCTCACTAACCTCCACATCTCTTTATAATCATGTCAGACAGTTTCTCTCACTTCAGAACCCTTAAGATCCCTGTGGCAACAGCAGCAATTGCTTACAAGGGAAAGTAATGTTAGGGAAGCATTTAACGTATTTCTAGCTGCCTTTAGTGCAATATAGCAGCTGGAAGCAAGGAGGAAAACTGCCATCCTGTGACCAGACAGCTCTCCATGGGACAACATCAAGTGATCCATGGTTCACTGACAGTCCACAGACCCCAGTTTGCCTTAGGAAATGAATGACTGGTCTCATTATCCTGGTAAATGCCTTAGGGCAACTCAGAGGCAAAGAATCATTCTCTTCAAGCAATGTACATTAGGGAAAATATCTGTAACTGGAGTGCCTTGGAGTCCTGAGGAAATCCTTTCCTCAAGAGACTACCTCATTACCTTTGTGACTGTACTGTTGCTGAATTCCAGAGAGGAGCCTGAGCTGGAGCACTGATGAGGAGAAGGAGTAGAGAGGAGCCAGGACCCTGCCCCTTTGAAATTCATCCCTTCCTATGGGTAAAATGGCTTACCTGTAGTGAATTTCAGGGCTTGTTATAAAATTATTCTTTCAAAGCTACAGAAAAAGCACACATGTAAAATGGGTTAGATTTGAAAGGCTACAAAATTATTTGAAGAAAAAAAAAAATTATCTGCTCCTATGTGTAGGAGGTTTGTCATTTTTCTTCCTGGGAGAAAAGTGTGTGGAATAGCAGCACTTCTACAACTTTAATTTTACTAAAAATACATTATCTATATCTATAAATGAAAGCATTCACATTAAAAGTCTGAGTTTGGCAAGTTATGCAGGAAAAAAAGAAAAAGCTTAAAAAATTTATTTTAGAACTTTCACCAAAAATTCTCCCACCTTGAAGGCTGTGACTTAAATATGAATAGACATCCACACTCAGAATTAAAGACATCTGGACTCTTTTTAGTTACATTTCTGAGACTCTGATTCCAAGACTCTCTTCATCTATTTCCCACGAAGTAAGAGAAAGACCCTCATAGGAAATGTAAACTCATACCCATTTCCATATTTAAATAAATAAACAAACAAACAAACATATTTCAATACAAGTGTGAAACCATATTTTTGTATGCAAGCCAGTGATCTATTTAACTTTTGTCCAGAATGGAACCTCACAATTACTTTCCAAATTTTCAAACCTCCAGCATGGAACCTTATTGATTTAAAGAAGTGATATGACAATAGGAACAAATGTGTAAGTAATCTGTTAGTTATCTGTAAAAGATGCTAAGAGTAAACCCCCTGCTGTGCATAAAATCAGGTTTCTCACACAGTTTCTGTAGTATATTTTTGAACACTATGTCAAACATACTCATGATATGATAACTTTCAGTCAAGAGTCAGGTTTTTGTTTGAGGTTTTGTGTTTGCGTTTTTTATTTATTTTCTTTTTATTTTCCCTGTTCCTAGTTATCTGCTCAAGCATTTAGAAAGGAAACTTCAGCCATTGTTTCTAATACTGTTTCGCTGCTGCTCCCCTCCCTCATACCCCCAGCACTACTAAGATGCCTAGAGTAAATTGGCAACTAAGATTTCAGGCAAAGCCTTTCCGGCTATAATCCTTGCTGTCACTGAAATAACTTCCTAGGACCTATCTCTCAAGGACGTTTGTCATCCCAGGCTAAAAAGCACTTGCCAGTGTAGTTGTTGAAGCAAACTGTAAGCCACTTCAATGTAAGAGTTTGATTCACAAACCTAAATCATTTTTCAAATTCCAGACACATTCCCAAACTACTGAATTATGGAACAAGTAAAGAGTTTTTGCTCTCCACTCCATTGTTAAAAACAGATCATTATAAATGAGAATTGAAAGACTGATGTGTCCAAGTTACGGATAAACAAACTATGTCTCAGTAATTACTGAACTCAGGTGTAAATTAGTAATAACATGCTAAAAGCACCTCAGAGACTGGAGATGATCATTGTTTTTTTAAAGCTTAGATATAGATTGTCTGAAGTATCTGAGCGTGATAAATGAGTTTTTCCTGACCTTTTTTTTGGTCAACTTAACTTATTAAATTCTTCTAAATTTAGGACCCTAAATATTTTGTGGAATCTAGGCTTAGAATCTAAAATCCTCATTTCACAGTAGCATCTACTGAGATAGGACTCTGAGGCCACAGTGTAGTTTCAGCTACTTTTTACCCGACTCAGATGTCCCTCACACTCAGTACACTGCTGCTGTGATTTCCCAATATGGGAACAGATCTTAATATTATGTCTACAGGAACACCTAGGTATCTAAGCCAACATTATGTGTTTCATTTTGGGAAGTAGATCTCTAAATTTTAGGCACTACATCTCTAAGCATCATAATGCTTAATCTCTTTGTTTCCATTTCAAGGAATTCAGACCCAAAGTGACTCTCTCTCTCTATATATATATATATACATATATTGCACTAGGACTGCAAAAATGTCTGAAGATAAATGCCTCTTTCTATCCTGGACAATTCAGTCGGAGAAAGGAGAATTAAAGGACTCTGGTATTCAACTATGCCAATCTGCTATCTGAGACATAACACCCAGTTTGAAATCTGCAACAATTCCAATCCAGTAACAGCCATCAGTGTAAGGACAAGAAACAATCCAAGAAAAGTCAGAACTCGTCCTTTACCTCCGAGTTTTAGGAAAGATTTCTGTGCCTTCATCTCTCTATGAATCTGAGGAGCATGAGTGTATGCATATATCTTTGTGAGAAAATAATGTCTTTCATAATTCTCTAAAAGTTAACTGCAAACACTGAAGCCTTTATCTATAGTAATACGTTCATCCTGGACTTAAAAGGTGTTGTGGAGTTTCTATTGTTTGGTTTATTAATAAACTTGCAGTTAAATATTTTTAAATTCTGTACTATTGTATGTGAAGAGGAGGGGATTAAGAAGAGCAGAAAAATAGCTGTCTGACAGTAAGAAGACTTAAGAAGAAACTGCTAAGTGGTAAGCCACTGAGAAACCATCCTTGTGTTCATAATTTCTATAAACTAACCAAGATAAGTTCACAGTCTGCCCCAGGCTATCTTGTACAAAGAGAAAAGACCCAAACGGACATCATGTCCTTCAATTACAGGACTGTAACTATAATGATTGCAAAAGGTTATCTGAAGTTTAAGAATAATACAAAACATTTGAATTATTTAGAAAACTTGGATAGTTATCTCTGATTTTGGACTTTAAGGGTTATCAGAAATCAGGAAAGATTAAGGTGCATCTTGTTTGAAATTAATTCAATAGGATTACCTCATAAAGAACAGGAGCACAAAAAAATCAGAAGAGTACCCATTTAGAATGCATGGTACTTTTTCAGCCTGCATTGATTGTGGCAGTAAAAGAATTTGGACAAATTATCAATATCAGATTTGCAAACCTTTACATCTGTATTTTAGAAATGAGTTGACATAGACATCCTCTGTGGAAACCAGGGACTATTGAAAATTGCTGTGATCTTTTAACTGGAAAATTCTGATGGATAGAAGACAATTTTTAAGTGTTTCCTAGGACCAGGATAAAATTTCAGGTGATTTCTGGGCTGATATGTATCTAGATTCTTATTTGGTATACAGAAAAAAACATTTGAAGAATATGGACTGGTTGAGTTTCACAAATGTCGTATAACTTTTCAAATGATTCACTAATCTAGTTCCATTTTCAAAAGCTCTTCTATTAGATCTATTTAATTTGAATAGATAATCAAAGAATCATTTAATACAGAATGCAGCCCTTCCTCTTCCATAAATCTAACAAGTGCCCTAGATATTGAGCTATTCTAAGAAAGATTTCTTGGAAGGGTTTTTCACAGAAGACTACTGAAAACTTGGTTTTCTCCCAGTGGACAACAGAAAAGTGTCCAAAATCTATTCACAGAAAGAGAAAATATCTCCTGCTCAGCTCTACTAAAAACTGATACAGTTGTCACTTATAGTTTCTTAAAGTGAACTGGAGAACTGTTTGGGTTGAGAATATTATCACAGTTCCATAATCTGCATAAATTTACAAGTGTCAAATATCTAGCCAATAATTCTGTAGCTCACAATTAAATTACTATCCTCTGCTCAAAAAATGACAAGAAGACAATAACTCATTCAGAATTTCTTTGCCTCCCAACTCACTAATGATTTACAGAGTGTACGTAGTTCTAATTTAAGCAATACATTTCAATGTCAAAACAATTCCAGTGTCACTCAGGCAGGCATTGTCTTATTTGTGAGCATGCTAAGATAGAAATTAAGAGAGTTATAGCATTCAGAAATTCTGTGATTCGTTCTTCCATTCACTGAGTAATACCGTCTCTGGATTAACTGCTGTCTTGAACAAGTACCAGTCATGAACATGTGAGCGAAATATTGAAGCATTTTCTTATTATTGCAGTTTACAAGGCTTTCACTCTGACACTACAAGGTGAACGTAAGATAATATACAGCGTTTTAAGGTTACCACTTGTCTTGATTTACTTGAGATTGTAATGACATTTAGAAAAAACACATTTTATGTAACAGTTCACAAACTACTGATAAAAAACTATAAATTGTAACTTTGCAGGATTTTAATAGAATAGCATAGAATAGAAAAGTTCAGTTGGAAGGGACCTATAACAATCATCTAGTCCAACTGCCTGACCACATCAGGTCTGACCAAAAGTTAAAGCATTTTATGGGCATTATCTGAATGGCTCTTAGACTCTCAGAGGCTTGGAGCATCAACCGCCTCTCTAGGAAGTCTGTTCCAGTGTTTGACCAGCCTCTTGGTAAAGAAATGCTTCCTAATATCAAGTCTGAACCTCCCCTGATGCAGCTTTGAAGCATTACCATGCATCCTGTCACTGGATACCAGGGAGAAGAGATCAGCACCTCCCTCTCCACTTCCCCTCCTCAGGAAGCTGTAGGGAGCAATGATCCAAATTTGGTGACCAATCAGACCCACAAGCAAATGGGATCCAAAAGACTGTAAATAACTAGTAGTTCTAATATATAACATAATATGTCATTAGATATATGTCAGAGGAAGACAAAATCTCTCCTTCCTTTCCCTCAGACTTGGCATGAAGGATGGGGATGGGGGAATCTTTTTTCTCTGTTTGGTATGCTGCTCTTCATGAAGATATATTACAACATCCTTTGGAAAAGCAGAATATAAATATGAAAGGAACTATGCATCAGCAAAGTATTTCACTGTCAAAAGGGGAAAGGGGAAAGTGTACATCATCATTTTCTCAGTCTTGTCTTCTGTTCAGCTATCTAAGGCACACTGGAGTTAATTAGACTGTTTTCATGAGTGAGTTGAGAAAGGTGGCTCACAGAGGGTATGGGTTTAGAAATGTTATTAAGTTTGGATTCATGCTGGCTTTCTTGGTTATGATGTGACTTTCTAAAGCTTTAGTTTCTAACAAAATTGGAATTGCAGCCACAGCAATTGCAGGAACAGATTTCCAAGTGTAAAATAGTCCTTGCCCTTCCCTGCTCACAGCTGTGTGTTTGCTAGCTCTAATACTGCGTAGCTGTGAAGTGAAAAGAGGTGCAGGAAAAATAAAAATGCCAGCAGCACAGACTTCAAGCTACTGATTGGGAGACAAGAGTGTCCGTGGAAATTCTAGAAATTCATGGCTAATATTCCTTAAAAATACCTAATATCCCTTAAAAAAAGGGAGCTGTCAACAGGGACCCACCACAGAGGAAAAAGCGTGTCAAAAGGGCTTCACAGCAAGTAAGGATTTATGAAGAAACTGACAGGCTCCCATCTCCCTGAGAGGCTGCTGGCATTTCTCACACACATAGCATTACACTATAGAATCTCAGGTTGCTCAGGGAATGGTAGGGCTGTGCTGAGCACATATGCTGACCGCATACTGACCACGGGCACTGAGTGGTGCTAGTACTGCATCCTGCGTGTGGGAGACAGCAGCTGGCCAGAGGGAGTGAGGGTACAGTGCTGATCTCAAGACTATGATTGCAAACCCAGTGGCCCTGTACTTGCTGGAAGGACAAGAGTGTCAGGAAGGACAGGAGTTCCGCAGCAGTCTGAAGCACAGTAACACAGAGATCCATTTCCTGAGGTGATGCCTCTTATTGTATGGTTCCAATGGGGATTATTTTGGTCCCTGTTCATATCAGGGCTACTGTGGATGCGCAGATTGCTGTTATACTTCTGCCATCCTTTCCTCCAGATCAGCCTCTCTCTGCTTGCTGACTTGACTGAAACATTCAGATGGCTATGGAGAACACATTCACTAAAGTCTAAAACAGAGAAGGGAAAGATAGAACTGAAAAGTCATGCAACACACTAATACATAACTGAACAAGAATAAGCGAGACAGATGCATGCTGACACTCTTCTGTGGCTCAGCCTGACTATTTGCCTACTGTTCTGACATAGCAGATAGTCACAGTCAGACCAGAGTCGGCCAGATCTGGCCAGGAAGCCATACAACTGCATTACCTCAAGCTCATATATCTTGCCTCTCTACAAGGCTAATTAACTTCGGCTCAGCATCTGATGCTTGACTCAGCCCAGACAGTGAGACTTCAGGGCATGCACAGTAGCAAAATTTCAAATGTTTACATGAGTTTTCATGTAAATGCTTATGAATCCCAAGTGCTGCTTACCATTTTTGGAAGTTTATCTTGATTTCTCTGTTGGGCACATGCACCTAAATCCACCTAATTTGTACTTTTATTGCTCAATGCTGCTCGGCTCTTATCTATAGCAATTTGTTTATAGCCTTTAACTATGCTCTATGTCATCTGGAACATAAGAATATAGTTTTGGGGTTGTAAAGCACGTATATAGCACAAAATGCAACCCATGAAGTACTTCTTGACCTCGCTTTGAACAAGCTACATCTGGAACTTGAATCACTGTGAGTCAAGCTGGGACATCAGTTTCCTCCTAAGTGTTTTCCAGATTCAAAACCTACAGTGTTAACGTCTCTCTGTGATTTTGGATCCAACTGATAACATGGCTACAGTTCAGCTCCTGTGGCACCTTAAACCAACCAGAGTTGATACCAGAAAATCTAATTCATTAATTTGTATTAGGTTCAAATATCCAGAGTAGATATAAGCTTTTCTGCACTGCTGAAGTCACACAAACATTAATGACTGATATTTTTAGGCAATTCAAAAGGAACAAAATCATTTCCCAAAGTGGAAACTGCAGTGATATTGTGATACGCTGTGAAAAATATTTCCTGAAGAAAATGATCAGAATACGGACGTTACGTAGTGTATCAACTATGAAAAAGAAGTTAAGCTTCATTGCATTAAAGCTAGGACTATACAACAGCAAACACACAAACTCTTGATTTAGTAGAAATGTGAGTGAATCATCAATGGGACATTTTCTTTTTTTTTTTTTTTTTTGTCCACAGTAGCTTTTCAGAAAACTAACCGTCTTGCTTAGTTCAAAATCTGCTAGACACTTTCTATATCTGCAATACATCTTGTGGGCAGTTCTTTCCACTGCAGAAAGGCAGGATTTTTCAATTCTATTTCTGAGGTCATATTATCATGGGTAAACCTCTTTATATGATTTGGGGTTCAATTCAAACCCAAATTCCTAGATTTTTTTTTCCCTGATATTGCTCAATTGCAGCTGGCAGCTCCTAAAGGCAATAATTTATAACAAGTTTCCTCATAAAAATTGCATCATTTCTAGACTAAAATGAAGTGTTTTGAAATTTTCCATCTATTGTCAAAAAAAAAAAGGGGAGGAGGTTGGAAGTTCTTCATTCTTCGGCTTCAAATCTGAAGCTCAGCACTTCACAGAAGCCAAATACTGATTAAAATATCCCCTCATCTCATGTCTAGAAAAATATAGAAAAGCTTTATGAACTTGCCAAGATGTTGAAGTTGCCAAACACTATTTGAATTTGATAGAATTCATACTGCATTATAAGCTGGTGTTTAGATGATTGTGCTTATCAGCTGTGATCATAAAGTGGTGGAAGAGAAGATAGAAGATGTTGAGACACAATATGGCTCAAAATGGGTTTGGACTCACTATATGCTTGTGAGTCCTCCTGCATCTCTATGTCTTATCTTTAAAAAAATATAATTTCAAAAATTATACAGCCCCTTTAGTGATGTACTTTACAGCTCAATTATCCTTATTAGAAACATTTCCTAATGTTGTAGTTTAACCCCAGTAGGCAGCTAAGCCCTAAACAGCCACTTGCTCACTCTCCCACAACAGGATGGGGGAAAGAATTGAAGGGTAAAAGTGAGAAAGATACAGACAGTTTAATAGGTAAAGCAAAACCTGTGTCCACAAGTAAAATAAAGAATTCATTCACTTGTCATCGGCAGGCAGATCTTTAGCCATTTCCAGGAAAGAAGGGCTCCACCATGCACAACAGTGACTTGGGAAGATGAACGCTGTAACTCCAAATGTCTCCCCTTCCTTCTTCTTCCCCACAACTTTTATTGCTGAGCATGACATCGCATCCTATGGAACACACCTTTGGTAATTTGGGGTCAGCTCTCCTGGCTGTGTCCTCACACAACTTCTTGCACACCCTCAACCTACTCATTGGTGGGATAGGGTGATAAACAGAAAAGCCCTTGACACTGTGCAGCACCGTTCAGCAATAACTACAACATGGGTGTGTTATCAACACTATTTTGGTCACAAAAGCACCGCACAAGCTACTATAAAGAAAATTAACTCTATCCCATCCAAAACCAGTATACCTAATAACAAACCTTATCTATATTTCACACATCATTTCCTATCTTGTCTTATCCACAGTGGATAAATTACAAAAAGAAAAATATATAAAGTTGCTTTCCTTTGATTCCTCTTTTACATAACCAGAAGTTATTTTCATGTTGTTGTTCTATTTTTTCTAGATTAAATAAAGCTGGTATTAACTTTTAATCCAGAGATGAAATTTCTCAGATATCTGGCCCTTTCACACTTTCTAAAATAGAAGAAAGAACTTCTACTCTTTCCCTCTCTTTCTTTTCTTCCTCTGAAATAAAATAAAATTTCTTTTGTTTGAAAAAATGGATTTCACACCTGGAGAGGCTAGCCATTTAACCTCACAAAAAAGTTCAAGGGATCAACATTGACCTAAAATCCTTTTGGGTTTTTTTGTGTGTGTGGTGGTGTTTGTTTTTTTAATTGAGCCTTTATGGCTCAAATATTTATGAACTGGGAGAACCAGGACAGGATTTTCAAGATACTTTTTGTTCAAAAAAAAAAAAAAAAAAAAAAAAAAGGAAGATTTTTGTGAGACAAACAAAAGACTCAAACACAGTGTGGTTTTCCCTTCATACCTTACACTGATTATTGATTCTCCTTGTTAAGTACCAAAAGATTTCACTCCTTCAGTGTCACCTAATGGCTTAGGTAATTTAGGATACAGCTAAAGTCTGAATTCAGGAATGGAAAGAACAAACTTTGCCAGTCAGTTGAACCAGCTCCCAGTTATTTCTTTTCCCTACTCACTCATTGCTCCTTTAAGAAGTAAGTTTTATTATTCATTAAAAACTGCACTATTTCCTGTGTTTTAACTCATTTTTTATTTCTTCCAGAAAATTGATTTGAGCTTGTGCTATAAAATAGGTTAATATTTGTAAGATGAACTAACATACATATATATATACATTTTACAAAAACACGTAATATACCTGTATCCATTTTCATGTAGCTGTGTGGTTTTGGAATTTTATGCAATCCTTATTTTTCTGCAGTAAGGAAACATGAATGTTCAAGTAATTAAAAAGATATTATTCTCATAGCTAAATTATTTTGGAATTTAAAAAACTAATAGAATAAATCTGGTTTTAAAACCATGTAATAAAACATTCCTAATGTTCCCAAAGACAATAAAAATATCTTTTGCACTGTCCCTATTTTTTCAGCCATCATTGTAGACAAATGCATTAGACATATGCAATTACAGCCCTTTTATTGGATCTCCTCTGTAATCCTACTATGCAAGCCTTCTATTTGTCCTTACTCAGGGACAAATTATAAATTTAATGCTTAAAATGAAGCAGCCACAACTCTGCCAGCAGTGGCTACTCTGCCATTCATACATACATAGTACAGATAGACCCTTGAGGTCCTAACACCTGACAAACTTCTTGGGAAAATTATTTCTCCTCCAATTTCTTACATGACCTTTGGAAAAATCACTCACATATTTCATATCTCAGCCTCCCTAACAGCAAAAATAGGATAATTGTATATGTGGGCTTGAAGAGGACAAACACATATTGTAGCAGTTACGATCATAGAGCAGGGAGAGAGGGCAAGACTCTAGACAGGTATAGACAGTAAACGGATCAGTGGATCTAAGCATTAATGTGAAACTTGCAATAAGTGAATCTACTGCTAGTATTGGTCTCAGTAATACACCCTTACTAAAATTTATACTGAATTCTTCACGTATAAACCACCATGAAATATAAAATATTAATACTGAAAAAGCAGCAGCCTCTGCTCGATCTTAACAATAGCTGGTGCAGTAGAACTATGGAAAACAAATATGCAAATTACTTAAGGTAAGAGAGAGGGAAATGGGCAGTTTGGGTGGTAGCTGTAATGAACAGCAATGGCCTCAGAGAACCTGGAAGTACGATCAGTTTCATTAGCCAGCAGTTTCTCAGACACAGTGTATGCAAACCAAGGTTGTGGAGCAGATTATATTTACAACATTAAAAATTTTGATGAGACCAATAAATAAGAATATTTGATCTCCACAGTCTAGATGTGTAGCAGCGGACTTTGCAGCTGTCTTGGAAAGGTAGCATTACATTTCTTTGTGGAAGAGATGAGGAAGACCAGGAGCGGGGAAAAAAAAATTGAACTAAAAAAACAAAGTCTAAAAATTTCTATGACTACTTTACAAGGGCAATGGTACTTCAGGTTTTTGAAAACCTGTGAAGCTCAGATGTAAAATTTAATCCATTACAGTGATAATGCTACAGGGCTGTTTTTTACACTAGTAATAATGAAAAGAAAATAAAATGTGTGTAACTCGTGTCATTTATGATATGTACAATAAAATGTATCTAAGTACTTTTTCTAAAAGACTTGTTTTTAACATTAACATCATTAATGTCAGGCGGTCAATTTTAGCTGATTCAACCATAGTCTCATTACAGAAATTCTGTCAGAATTACATAATGTAAGTGAAACTGGAGGTCAAAAAAAAAAAAAAATGTGATAGGCTGAAGCAGGTGGACATTTTTAACATAAAATTATAAACTCTTTTTTCCAGTGATTACTCAACCGAGAAATCAAATCACTATGTTAGATATAAAGGTCACATCAGTATCTACTAAGGCAATATGCTACAATTCATGTAATACTTGTGACTTTCAGAGATCAATTTATGAATTATTCATACACTGTTTATCAAGATGTATAAGAGATATGGACAAACAGCTCATGTAATAAAATGTAAATTTGGAATAAAACTGTTAAATTGTTTAAACATCGGAATGCCAGATCTGTGGAAATGTCTGAGATTCCAAATTTTCATAGAAACTTTGGCACTGAATGCACTTTTGATTCACCCAAATATTCCTTCTAGTAAAATTGTTTTCATTTAGGAATGTATAAAATAAAATTAATTTCAAAATTAAATATCATTTTTTACATGTTACCAAGAAACATGTTTTACAACATAAAATACACCAACAAAATTATCACCTTCCATGGAAAGACATGGTCTCTTAGACTGTGCTCCATAGAAAATTTTTCAACTAAATTTTATCTCCTCTTTAACTGCAATGCAACAGAGAATAAATTATAGACCTAAATCCATATCTATTCATCTATTAGTTGGCTTTGGAAACTAAAATACACTGCTACTCAAATAAAAAGAAAGAGACAGCATTCCTGACAGATAAAACTTTTCAAGGAGGCACCAGAAAATAAGCAATTAAATTGTACATCAAAAACCTGAGCAAAATCTAGTGTTCAGTAATTTTTACCTAAGTCAGGGAAATTCTGATATGTATTCAGATAAGCAAATGAACATTCAATCTTGTCAAACTACACAGAAAATGAGACAATGAAAAAGTAACTTAAGAAATAGCTCTTTTCTCCTGAGCTTTCTAAATAACATTTATCTCATTTCCTTGTTAGTTGTTAAAAAGAAACATATTTAATTCAGTGCCTCTCCTGGAGCAGTTAACTCTTTCAACATATAATCAGAACACCTAGCCAGCATAGCATAGAAATGAAGGAAAAAATGCATTTTCATATGAAAGCCGATATATATGAAATCCACACATTTATGATCATTCACTGGTTAGAAAGTACTGTAATTGTATGAAATTTGAGAAAGGGTGTCCCTAACACAAAGGAATTAAAAGAAGAAGGTGAAATGGGGTACAACTCAGTTAAAAAAATCCTTGTTCTCAGTTTCAGAAATAAAGATACTGTGATTAGCACTATTTTAAATGAAGTTCCGTGGAAGAAGGTTTACACATCTGTAAGTTATGGTTTTCACTGGTTCTCAAAATGTGATACATAAACATTTACCTTGTGTTTTCAGCAAATGTTTGTTAAGGTGATTAATCAAAGAGTCTTAACAAGAAGCAGGAGAGAAAAATCAGACTTTCTCCCTAGAGGTACCATGTAGCACCGTATTGCTCAGTTGTGAGAAAAAAAGAACTAAGGTTTTCACGCGTAAGGCAGGTTACCACACTCTGGTTTTGGATCACCCTGAAACAGGTCTTAATACTGTTTGATGTACACACTTCAAAATAATGAAGTTAACATATGAGTTGCTCCTTGCTCAAATGAAACCTTACATTCATAGGGCTAGGACACTGATAATGCCCCATTCCAAATTTATTAACCCAAGGTAAGGGGAGGATTACAGGGTTGCATCCTTACAGACTCTGCTTCTCCTGATCCGTCTCTTATCATTAAGGGAATCAGGAGACAAACACCACCAGCAATTAAAGCAGAGCTGTCTGGTGCACGACAGTGAAGTAGGACATGGTGTACTTGAACACAAGGATTCCCTAGGAATTTAGGTCTAGGTGTAATATGAAATATTATTAAAGAGCAACTTTGACTATATCTATGATATTACAGAGGGTTTTTTGATTTGGTTTGCTTTTTAGTTGTAGTGGTTTGGGCTGGGTTGGACAATGACAAGACAAGATATGCTCTCCCCCAACTCTCGCTCCAAGGAGAGGAAGAAGAGACATAAAGAGATTTATGAGTTTAGAAAAGAACTAAGCTACTTTAATGAAATAAAAAAATTAAAAAAAAAAAGAAATAATGAAACAGATACAATATAAATAAATATACAAAAAACTGGATCAAGCTCCCAGGAAGATGTCATCGGCAGGCACTGGGAAAGTTCTAGACCAGACTCAGTGAAAAACAGGAACTGGAACACACTGACCAGGGTCAAAAGGCAGATGAGCTGACAAGGTCCTCCCCAGACATCAGTCATTGACAAAAGAGAGCCACTGAAGAAACAATTCATTGAAGACAAAACACTAGAGAAGAGCCAACCTAATGCCTTTCCTCCCTCATCTTTTATACTGAGCGTGGCAGATGGGCTGGAAAATACTATTGGTCAGTTTGGGTCAGCTGACCTGTCCCCTCCTCCCCACAGGTGCAACCCCTCCATGGGGTAAACAACCCAGTCAGAGACCCTGGCTGCCACAGCAGCAAGTGTAAGCAAGGCCCTGTCTCACTGGGCAGAAAGTTGTCTCTGCTCCACCCGAAACCAGCACATTAGTAGCTCCATAGTTTGGGCTGGGCTGGGCAATAAAATGAATGGCAGATGCTCTGTTTTACCTCTCTCCCTTCAGAGAGGGGAGAAAATGATAAACAGAGAGACTTGTGAGTTGAAAAGTAACTAAACTAATGAATTATTAGTAGGAAAAAGAAAATATATTAATAGCAAAATAATGAAATTTATACAATATATACAAAACTGTATTCTGTCCCAGGATGATGATCACATTACTGGCAGGCACTGGGAAAGTCCCAGACTGGACTCAGCGATGGACAGGAGCTGGATTCCAATTCCGGATTCAGGAACTCACAGATCAAGATCAAAGGCAGACAAACAGACAGAGCCTTCCTTAGACACCAGCTACTGAAGAAAGAGGCTGACCCCTTTGATCCTTCAGCTTTTATATGAGAATCGTGCAGATGGGATGGAATATCCCATTGGTCAGTTTTGAGTCAGCTGTCCTGTCTGCCCCTCCCCACAGGTGAAACCCCTTTACACTTTTCCAATTCCAACCCTCCAACTTGGTGCATAACAAAGTTAGCTGACCTTGGTTGTTATAGCAATAAGTATAAGTAGGACTCTGTCTGCACACTGTTCCTTCATGTTCACTGTAAACATGAGACCTTATCTGCTACAAGTGAATACTGTCTGAAGAATATGCCATTAATTTCAGAGAGTTAGAAGAGGCTTAACCAAAAAAAACTGAAAAGAAAATTGGTTCTGTTTTACCTCAAACCAGGACAAGTATGTGCAAGATGCTCTTAGATCGCTTTCTAATCCTAGCGTGTATAGTTCTGTGTTGTATATGGCGCAGATCTGAAATCAAGAAGGAAACTATTCAACAAATAAGACAGACAAGAAAGCTTTCACAGGTTCTAATCTATGAGAAAGTTGAAGTATTATGTATAAATTTGACATCTGGATGGTGACTGTCATAAAATCAAAGTCTTGGTTTTAATCTCATCTTGAAAAGAGTTTCAGAACATTTTTAACAGATCTCAACTTGATGAATGGATAGATAAATGGATCCAAAGGAAAATTTCTCCCTCATAAAATGGAGTCCTAAACATTTGGGTGTGACTGATGCTAACAGTAGCATCATATGAGCTGATTTGCCTCAACTGTTTATTATCATCATGATTGATAGTCAGCCAAAATTAGAGATAACTGTAGGCTAATTGCTTAATTGAAAGTAATCTTCAGGGAACTTCAAGTAAGTCTTGATTCAGGAATATGATTCTGTGATTTAAAGCAAAATGGCCTTACTGGAACCTAAATTTTAATATTCCTGAGTGTGGGTTATGAAAAGAACAAATATGGAGAAAAAGAGAATGCATTTTAATATATCAAACTGAAACCTAAGCTAGAAAATCCAAACTGTTACAGTATTAGAATTTAAGAACCTTTGGGAATGATCTCAGCATGAATTTCAGGGACCACTAGCTATCCAAATTTTAGGACTAATTAATATACATTCAAGTATTCAGTGTTAAAATTTAGGGGAAAAGTTGATGGGTTTATGTGTTTTGCTGGCAAACCGAAAAAGAAAAAAAATAACCCACAATACACATAAAAACTGGTAAACCAGTATCAAAACAGTTCTTCTGACAGTATTAGAGGCAGTTAGATATTTTTCAACTAAATCCTTTCTTGTCAGAGAAACACAGCTTTCAATGAATGAAAAAATGAAGTGAAAGTGAAAAATGTTCATTTTAGTGGTTTCAATTTTCCATTCAGCTGCTGTAATATTAGAAGAAGCAGCTTTCATAATATTGAAATATTTAACTTCTCTATATCTCTCAACTGGCTTTCATTCCCTTATCATATAGAGTATAAGTTATTTTTGTTTACTTTCATGGTCTCTCTTCTTACGCATAATCTGCCACCAAGTGATGAAAGGTCAACTCCTACATCTGTATGGCTCATGATATCAACTTTTATCACCCACTGGTTAAATTTATAAACAAACTCCTCTGCGCTTTCTTCCACTCTAAGCTCCTATAACAACCCACAAAGCTACCTCATTGTTGTCATAGAGAAAAACTGTTCAACTCGCATAGTTTAAATCAAATCAGGATTAGAGAGGTTTAAAGATTTATAAATGACACATAATTAACTGGCAATCAGTGAACTATACATTCAGGATCAACATCAGCAATACAACCAATAAACCACAATCCCAGACAGTAGTAAGATGTAAATATACACCTACAAATTTCCAAGTAACTTTCTGTAACTATATGCCCCTCTAAATGATTTTGCACACCTTCACTCCCCAGCAGTATGGGTTATCAAACTCCCACCCCCCAGCATGTGACTGCAGGTCCCCCATGTGCCTCCTGTGGAGATGTGAATGCTCCTGCTGAGCATGCATGCCTCCCCCTGCTGAAACACTGCTAAGGCACTGGCATGAGCTGATGCCCCACATGGCCCCATGTAAACCAGGAGGAGACTTCCCCCCATGCCACCCCTGCGCTGTGGTGTCTGTCTGTGTGCAGGCTGCTCCCATGCCCCCTGGGGAGCTGCTGGGCCTGGCTCCAGCAGGGCTGGGGATGCCGTGGGTGATGGTCAGCAGTGCCAAACCAGGGCCGCTGCTCCTCCTTGTGTTCCGAGAGGTCTTCCCCAACCCCATTACAGACTTTCATCCTTTTTTGACACTGCTTCCCAAGCTGGTGCCTTCTTTGCTTCTAAAGTTTTGTGGTAACCCTGGTTACTGCTAAATTAGACTGATGTTCATCATTACCTTCTTTTTCATCATGGCCAATTTGGGGCAAATGCCCCCTCAAATCCCTTTATGGAAGTCTCTTTTATCTGCAAAAGCATTTTCTATGCTGGTGGCATATTGACTTTACTTCATATCAGACTGACCAGTTTCATTGTTTCCTTGCCTCCCTCCAATGTTTATTGAAGTATTTTTTTTTCTCTTGTGCTGTACGTGGGGGACTCTGAACATCTCATCCTTCACATGTATAAGACCTACACCAGAAGTAGAGTCATTGCTAATGGAAAAAAAATAACTATTACTATGTAGTAGGAGTAGGGAAAATGGATAATTTTAATCTGAGATTAAATACTGAACAAGTAATCGGGTATACTTGTTATTCATATGGCACCATTTTTATACACAATACTTTATGCACACATAAAAGACATTTTAAGGCAATCATCTTTAAGTGTCTAATAATGTCATGAATCACAACAAACTCCAGATGAAGCAGAATTACTTAATAAGATAATTAAAAAGGAGAACCCATAATTAACTAGAGTTAAAAATTAATTTGAGACACAAGAACAGCTACTGAAATATGTAGAATATGCGTTTGTATAACTATGTCTGCATCAGCAAGCACAAGAGAAGCCAATTCATGTAGCAAAACAACAGGTACTGAGGAGCTAGTATCTACATTATCCATGTTTGAGACTTACTTTTAACAAGCTCTGTTTTGGTCCTAGGAAATGAGTTGTTGTCAGCAGCTGATGTCCATTAGATAATCCCCTGGAATCAATACTCCATGTTATTTTTATCCAAAAAGAACTCATCTTTTGTACTTTGGAAGCACACTGTATGGTGCATCAGAGTATAAGTGAGGGTAATTGGGAGATGGACTTCTTTCTGAACTGTAACTCCCGTTAAGAGGTTAGCTAAAGTAGGTCATCACTATGTAGATATGGTGCTGCTGCTAACTGCATTTTTTCTAAATTCCACTCCAG